>NC_071468.1:6406446-7011703 GCF_028500815.1 Rissa tridactyla
ATGTAAAAAAAATTAGAAATTATGAAGAGGATGTATCTTATCCCATGAGGGAATATGAATGAGTCTGCTGCCTTTTCCTCAGTACCGTTTCGCCCTCTGCATATTGAACGATATTTTTATTTTAGACTACTTCTACTCCTTCAGCGGCTGATTGCGCACATCATGCAGGGGCGTTGCACAGAATGAAGCTCTAAACCACTTCACGTCCTGTTGAGGATGTTGTACTGTTGATATAGCTGGTACAAGGCAGGTAGATGGTACCATAAGCCACGGTTAGCAGAGCTACAGATCACAGGAACAAAGAGATGATTGCTCTATAGTCTGTAATAAAATCTTTATTTACACATGGTATTTTTACAGTTCTTTTTATAAATGATTCAATGTTTTCCAGTTGTCAGCAGCTCCACTTAACCTGACGCTTAACCTCTAACCTCCTTAAAGGTTTCTGAGCAGAAGGCTTAACAAATGCAAATTTCCTTTCCGAATTCCCAAGAGAGGTTGCCTATAGGTGAAAACTGAAACAATCATAAAAGATGCTTCCAAGGACAACTTGTAAATCTGCTAAATGTTATAGCATAACTGTATGTGGGATTTTATAATCAACTCTTTCAGAAGAAAAATGGAGATGTTCTCATTAAAACGTTTCTATTATGTAGGCTAATAGCTTGGGTGGTGTTCTAGAGGGATTTTATTTGCTTGTTTTGTTTTGGCAGAATTGAGTAATTTTAACAGAAGACAGTGTTGTAAGTGAATCATCTTGCATGATAATGCTGAAAAGGGCTTTCTTGTGAATCTGAACAGAACTGGCTCAAGTATTTGAAAAATGGCATCGAGGCTTTAATAAAAAATAAATGTTATTGCACAGATATGGCAAAATGTCAAGGACATATGTACACTTAAGCAGCATTAATGAGGATGAACTTTGCTCATATGCAGGGTTTTTTTGATAAAGTAAAAATTTGAAAAGTCATTGGGTTTAAACCATTGTAGCTTAAAATGAAATAAAAAGAAAGTTGGAAAAGAACTGAATCTCTTAAGTCTGGTGGTAAAAATACAGCGCTTTTCACCTTAGGGACGTATGTTCCACTCTTTTCCTTGGTTCTTATGGAGCCACCCCAAATAAAATATGTCAATATAATAAAAATAAAAAAAGAAAAACAAAACACAAAACACCAACAGAGAGGACCACAGGTATTCCAAAAATCCTCATGGGTCTTATAGTTCATTTTCTGAGCTATGTTCTCCCATCCCTTCCCATTTCACTTCCAGGACTGGCATCAGGAACACAAATAGAGATGGTCAGGGGTGTGGGAGGGTCTCAAGGCTGCTCCTTCCAGCACCTCTACTTTTAGCTGAGGTGGCAGCACACCCAGTTGTGTTCTTGTGAGCCCCAGCAAGTAGCAGAGCAAAATGATAAGAGTGATTGGCTTTTTGTGGTGCTGCATATTTAAAAGAGGAAAGGAGAAAAGAGAAGTAACATTGTGACAAGATGTCACATCTTACAATGTTCTCTTTTCCTCTGTGTCATTGTCTTAAGACTTTTTTCCTAGGGTTTCCCATAGAGGCTCTTCCTGTAGTGGCCAGAAATTGTTATCATTTGACAACTGTTCGCCTCTGTGAAATTAGCTGAATAGTCCAGTGCCAGGTATCCATTTCACCACACAGAAAGCGTTATCGTCATTGGCAGTAATTAGTGTGCTTGTTGGCAGCCTCGCAGGAGATGTGAAGGATTGAATGGTCCGGGGGGAACGGTCACCCCTTGAGGTCTCTGTGGAGAAGTGTGTTGGCAGAGCATTAAGCTCCATGTCGTAAAAGTGGATGAACAATGCTTCCTTTCCAGGCTTTTGTCATTTACTTTAGCTATTTTAATTTCTTAAAATGCATAGAAAATAAAAAGCTTGAGATAGCATTAATAAGTGTTAATCAGGGTCCATTTGCATCCTGAAAGCCTGTCTCTAACTTTCAGTGTAAGGGGGATTCTTTTTTTCCCCGCCTTCTGTATTCCTAGTGAGTGAAATTACTTGTGATTTTACATGGAAGTCCCTCCGTACCCATTAAGGAAGAAGGGCCAGGTCTTTGAGATCTGTGGTGATGGAAGTTTGGGTGTTGCTGTCATGTGAAAGAAAGGCTTTGGAGTTTATTCTTATGCCCCTCCAAATCTCCAACAGCGCAATAACTAGTAACGATGGTAGTGGTTTGTTGTGTAAGATCTGTGGTTTAGATTTGTGCATCACATCAATGTGCAACAGCAAAATTAACATATAATGTCCTAGTGCATATAATTTAGGGAGGGTTGATTTCAAGATCTGTAGTTGACACAGCCCATTATGTCCCATTTTATGACCTGCTTTCCATTGCTTAAAAGTTTGCCAAGCGTTTGCTAGCTACAGGGTTTTTTTTTCTCCAGGATGCACAGATGGCATGTGCTTTGGACAAATCACAGCTAAGTAGAAAAAAGATGCTGTTGTTTCAAGGAGCTTCATAAGGATGTTGTGTCACACCATATGTGGCAGAATTGAGAAGATGGAAAAAAATGATGGATGCTTGTAAAAGAGAGAAAGGATCATATGGTGGCCAAGAAAGCTGCCTTGAGAACTAGGGCCTGTCTGGGCCTGCATGACTTTAACAGAACTTCTTTACGTGTCCGACGAGAAACATTAAGATGTGGCTTTCAACAGCTAAAGGACTAGAGTCAGCATTAGTGGTAAAGCTAAGTTACCTCGAATAGGATGCTCATAAATAGTGGATAATTTCTTTAGCTCATCCTTCCTGTTGTCCCCAGTTCCCTGTCTGTAAGTCGTATTGCAATATTGCTTGTTCACCCTGCTGGCGTAAATCCGTAAATGTCTGTAAAGCTTGGAGAAACACCATACTTGGATACTAGGGAAAAGTTAACGTCATTTAAGAATATGTTTAATAGCATGCAGTTAGCAAAATGGGGATGTAGGGAAAGAGTTCCTACCTCTTTAGTTCCTTCTCTTGTTCAGAGGTAAAGAATATTAAACCTGTGCTTGTTTTCTGAGTGTTAGTAGTCTGAGTACTGGTTAATAATGAACAACATGGAAAAATATAGTATATGATCATATACTTGTATGATTCAGCTTACTTAGCTCTTTCCATCTGAGTGCTTTAGCAGACTTTGTGTGCGTTTAAGGCAGTAAACGGAGCAAACAGGAAACTTTACATTTCCTACATGTGGGTATAGCATATGGAGGACAATGTCAAGAGCAAGTTACCAAGGGTTTGCGTTGGTGCATCCTTGCAGGCAAGGGGTGGATTATCTTGCTTCACTGTGTAGTGTGGGCTGCCAAATAAGTGTTTCGGTCTTACTGAATGACGGGACACACACAAGAACCGTGTGGCTGCATTAAAGCTTACAGGCTACAAGAATGAGACATTCATTCACTTACCTTGGGGAGAGTCCCTATGACACGTGGGAATTTGTTAACAGCATGGCAAAGCTTGTGCTTACACACGAGGACAATAGAAAGGGATTTGTGCATTTAATACCTATTGTCGCTTTTCCTGATCTGAGTTCTGAATGGCTCCAATTATCTTTTGCCTATTCAACTACAGAAAACTTTTCCTGGGTGCTGCATAAGCATTGAGTCCTGTTTCCCAGGCTCCAGGGAAAGGACTGATCTGATACAAGGGAAGTAGAATAGAAGTATCATGCTTTACTCCCAGCATTGACTGGGAGCATTGGGAGATCAGCAATGGGAGCTGATGCAATGGGAGGAGCAATGGGAGATCAGCATTGACTATACAGTTAGTTAAACATCCATACCCACTCTCTGCCCTGAAACTTCTTGTATTCAGTCCCTGGAAACACTTGGAGAAGTGTCTGAAAGATGTGATGTATTTGTAGGGTGTGTACTGCAAAAGTTTGTTTTGTTCAGAAGGAAAAAGCGGATTAGTCCCGAGATGGGTGGGATATATTTTAGTGCTGTTCCCAAAAGTTGAGAAAGGCAATGGGGGATACACGGTAGGATGTGAGAGGATACATTTCTGACCACCATAACACCATCATGATTCTAAATATGAGAATAAAGATATAATGTAGTATTTTTAATCTAAAAAAAAAAAAAGTCAAGTCACCACAAGCCCTTTATAACCCCAGAGAAATTTATTAGCATCATGTTTGTCCAGAGTCAAGTCAGGAGTTACACGTGTTTATATCTAATGGACTTGTAGCGATTGATGCAGGAGCACTGCGGTAAGTCAGGGAAGGGAAGCCAGGAGAGGTTTCCTCCTTTTGTGAAAGCAAGGAGAGAGTTGCTCAGTAACCACTCCATACTGGCATTGTGTCTTACAGAGCCATTTGCATCTCTAAGAGAGGAAAGCAATGATTATTTTATTAGAAAAGAATAGTAAGGCCGTCTTCTGGATAAGGAGAGATTAGAGTGCATTTTGGAATGAAAGATCAGATCTGTCTGGACACCTGGGAAACTTCAAAGGAGAGATTAGCTATAAAAGCTTGCATGCTCAGGGAAGATGGAGCCACGTGAGGGTGAGCTCTGACAGGTGCTTCCAAGGGTTTTCTTTTTATTGGAAGCTCTCCATGGGGGAACTCTCCCTTAGAGGGAAATTTTCTGACAAAACTCAGATGTAGGTGCTGTCTAGCAGATACAACCTCAGGCATAAACTATGCACAGAGAGTGAAACTGTACAATAGCAGAGATGTATAAAGGAGACGGTATAATTAGAGCATTGCTTTCCTTTCATTTCTTCACCTATGTCTTTTATAAAGTTGTGTAACTGTGCTGCTTATTTTGAATATTCCAAATAAAGTGCTTTTATTTTTGTTCATCTTAAATTGGCTTTAACAAGCTGTAGGACCGTTTTAGCTACGTGAGCCAGGTGGGAAGGCTTGGCACCGCGGGGGTCAGGAGAGGGAGGAGTGTCGCGCAATGAGCCTGGCAAGTGTTTGTAAAATATCAGGGTGCCTGCATGAAACCAAAGTCTTCAGGGAGCATGCTGCACATACTGGAAACCTAAACATTATTTTACTCATCTTTTTCTTGTACTTTAGGAGCACAGTGTGGCTGAACCACTGAGCTGGGGGATATTCTGTGATTTATCTGGATTTGGTTCCAGCAAGTGTGACTTAAAGATGATTAAATGGACTGAGCTTTTGGCCTGATTCTATTATCGTTTCATTACAGAAGTTTGAATTGAATGTAGTAAAAGGCAAGCTCTGCTTTTACCTAGGAGCCTTGTTGTGCGGAGAGAGCCATAACCTGCAATTCACAGTTTGTTAGAAAGGGTTTGGTAGGACCTTGAACTGAAAAATATGTACACGGGTAGAATCTATCGTGCTGTTTTCTGTTTGAATTCATCCAGCCTAGAAAGGCTGAGACAAGCTGCTGATGGTTTTCTAGTCTGCCTTGTCAGACCTCACTTTGCATGTGTGCAATGTCATTCTCTTAGAAGCTTTTAGGATTTGCAAGCCTTGCTTGCTTTCCCCGAATTGCCAAAAACAATTGTCCTTTCCTAGTTTTAACAGGATTAGTCAGAATTTACACTTTTGCTGCTTTGATTCAAGTATTATCTTGTGAAGCGGTAAGAATTAACATAAGAAAGCATGTTTTCTTTTTTACTTAAAGGGCATTTTTAGTTTTATTGGAAAAGGTGTTTGTGCTAATTGCCTGTCAAACCCTAATATTTAATTTTTAGTTCTTCTGATAACCTCCTGAAAATGCTACGAGTTTCCTCCCTAGGGCAAACAGTAATGTCATTGAAACCAGCCCTTAATTTAAAGTGAAATAGATCTGTGAAATGATAAATACTGCTTTACATACAGCATTAAGTGGACTGTCCTCACGTATTTGTTTGGGTGCCAGGATGATAGTGTACAATATCCAAAGAAGGGTGAGCAACGTTATTAAGTGCCTCTGGATATAGTGAAACTATGATGGGACTTGCAAATATCTATTGTCCTTATTGCGCCATGCATCCCTAGGTTTGTAACAGATACGTATGAGATAAGATCGTAAACATCTTTTCTGCTAAAACGGTCTTTTACGGCAGTAAAACAGGTAGGGATGGGGGCTTCTACCGTGCAGATATTCACTGCAGCGTGACGCTAAGTTGTAGGAGGAGACAATAGCGCTATATTTTTTGTTGTAGCAATGAGTGCTTGCCAAAACCACTTACATAAATCGATACAGGCACAGCTATAAATCCGAAGCATTTAGACCAAATTAGTAGTATTTTGATCAACTCCTAGTGTTTCTTTATAATATTAATCTTTTATCAGCCTGTGCAGCCAAACGCTTTATTGAGTCTTTTTGCTTTTCTCCGTGTTTCGTTTTTAAAAAGGGCAGTCAGCATTCGTTGTTACGTAGATCCACGGTGCTAGCTGGGGAAGGGAAGGCAGCTTTTTGTCTCTTTTTCTGTTCTTACTGGAGGATATTGAGGATGTTTGGAAAAATATAAAAGGTCAGTCTTTCCCGAAAAAAGTGATGTGGTCTGGCAAATTCGCACCTGCACTGTCGCGATGTTACCTTAAAGGCAAGTTTATTGGTGAAGAAAAGAAAAAAAAAAAAACCCCACAAAAAACAACAAACATGTACATTTTTAAAGCATATTTGATATGTGCAGAGGGAACTCAAAATGGTCATCCAGAAGAAGCCAATGGGCACTTGTACCAGGGCTCCTTCGCTAAGCTGCTTGGAACTCGACTGGCCTCGGGCACAACTTACTCATCTTATTAAGGGAGGAGGGGGAAAGTCAGCGTACATTTTCATAACCCTGAAAGGAGTCAGAAATTTTTAGGTGTTTCATCTGACCTTAAGGCTAATGCTACTTATTTTGCACTGTATAATCATAGTTACTGTTCCCCCCAAGGCAGCAAAGTCAAACGGTGCAGAAAGCCCGTGAAGTAGCAAAGGCTGAAGGAAAGACCCTAATTTTCCTACTTTTTAAAGGAAATCTCAGAAATTCATTTTTAAGTCTGTTTTCTTTTATAAGGAGTTATACAGAGGGGGCTTAAATTTTTATCTATTTTTTGAAGATTAGTCTCCCTAACCTCTGGCAGGTTTTGGGTGCAGAGCATGGATTTTTAAGTGGATTTCACAGGAACGTATCAACATATGCCTCAAGTAATGGAAAGAGTGAAAGACATGACTTCAAAATATGATCCTAAAAATCTACAGGGGACTTTTTTATTATTATTTGCATCATTTCTGCTTGGAAGCATCTGAAGCTAAAGGAGTTGTGAACTACCCTGAGTCTACATTTTTTTTTCCTTCTGCATTTTGCCTAATGTTGCATACATGATACAGTTAGTAGAATTTAACTTCTTGTGAGGGACAGACCGACCTCTCCAGGATGTCATGCTTAAAATCTGGAATGAGATTATTTTTATTACTGGCAAGTGCAGCTAAAGGGCGTGGAAGAATGGAACTGTTAGCCATTGAACCAGGCTTGTTTTCTTCATTAAGTTCGTATAGTAACTTATTTTAAACTTCCTTCAGCCTAGCATGTAATTAAACCCCATGCTCCTAAAATGAAATGTTGGTTGAATCAGGGTTTCGCTAACATGAGGTGCTTTTTTTTTTCTCTTTACTTTGCCTGTAAATATTTTTCTGATCTCAGATGAAGGTGTAGAATTGTCTGTTGATTTTCTGGACAATGAATTGCGTCTTGAAACACAACAGCTCAGACATTCTTATATATCCCTTCAGTATTTGCAAGAGTATAATTATCCTTTCTGAGGAAGAACCTGGTGAAATAATGGCATTGTAATTTGGAAGTTGATTCTTCTTCTTCATAGTGTGCTAATCCAGCTGAGAGGCAGCTCACGTTGCACTGACGACTTTAGTTTGTATTTCTCTCCAGCGCTTTTTGTAACTGCTCACCATTGATTGCTTCAAAGGTTGCTTCTGTTCTTTCATTAAGATTACACTTTGTTTTCCAGGTGTTCTTTTACAGCTTTCTAGCATTCTTTCTCATATTCCTAAGTAATTCCGAGAACCCAAATGCCTTGCACAGCATGTTGCTGTCTATGTGAATGCTCCATGCAGGTAGAGGACTTTCCATTAGGTGCATCACGTTTCCATCAGGACCCATCGGAAAATCTGATGTAACCAGTGTCACACCACTGGTGGTCCTCTTTGACCTCATGCTTTAGTCAGCATTGGCTCACTTAAAGAGACCAAGACTATGATTTTCAGAAGAATGATTGAGATTCTGTTATCAGGTTTTATTTCTGGCCTCACATGACCAGACTTCATCAGAGTAGAGAAATGTTATGTTTGATAGTCATAGGTCAGAGCTCATCTGTCTACATTGGAAAGATGTTTTCACTCTGTCAAAAAATTTGCAGGTTTGCAAGCAGGTTTTTGCAGAGAACGTGGGGGTTTTTTTGCAACTGATGAATTCTCCAGTACTGACATAGGGCTCTGTGTCTGTTCCTCATCATCTGCTCAGAGCGTGCCAAATATTGGGAACAAGGTAGCAGCTGAAATTAGAAGCAACCTTTGTCCGGAAATTTTTCTTCTGTGAGAAATAAAACTGTTGGAGATGCTTCCTCTCCCATATCTATGTTCTGTACAAATTTTAGACTTAACACTGTCCTGAGTTTTCATTTCTTTGTGTTTTATTATTAGTAAATGTCTATTCACAGTTGTGAGATGATTTTCCTTTGTGAGTTCATCAACTTGTATTGTTGCATTGCGTTTTGATGACTGTTGGAGCTAATGTTGCAGACCCAGGAGGATGTGAACCAGTGAGTAATCCCAGCTCACTATTTGAATTATGTATGTAGCTATTGGCTGCCATCTCCCATTTAACAGTGTACTTCCGGATAATGATTCTTCTGATTATAGACTTTTTTGATATATAAAAATGTACTTCTCTGACTAGATCGTAATTAAGCCAGGAAGGAAGTGTGTTTAGTTACTTACGCTGCTCAGATATGTAATGATTTACTATTTGCACTTGTAAACTTGTCTAAGGCCTTTTAATTGAAAGCTGTTCGAGGACACTAAGTTTATGACAATCTGTTAATCTCTTGGCATCCTCGGCGCCTCTCAATAGTGCCATTAATGCCTTCCATTATATTCTTGACACGTGGTTGCATATATCTGTTCTGTCTTCTGCTAGAGTTCAGTTTATGGAGCACGGGTGAGCTAAGTGACTACCTATTACTAGTTAACCTAACAGAATTGAACACCAGCTTTATCAAAAGTTCACTGCTTAATTAATAAGACAGCGAACTTAACATATGGAATTCATAAAAGGTGACCAGTTCTGTGTCAGCAACAGATTCTTATTTTCATTCTACGTTACCAAAGTGGTACTTAAGGTCGAGGCTGTCCCTTAGGTATTAAAATTCTTGTCTATTTGATGAAAGGTACAGTGAATTCTTGAAGGTGATATATCCGCCCATTAATAGAAATGTCCTACTAACATAACAAGGCAAGTCCTGAATGCAGAGAGGAGTGGGACAGGAGTGGCTGGTGTTCGAGCAGCTCTGTTCTAGACTCTTCACATTCGCACGTTCATGCTTGTACGGCTATCTGTATTTATAATGCTCGGGCACCAATTAGGTTGATTTTTGTGGTAGCGATAATACAGGGAGTTACGAAGGAGAATTACTCTTGGGACCCCTCACCCTCCAATTCTGTAACTGGGATCTTCAGTTCATTGCTTCTGCTGCCGCTGCACCCTCCATCCCCCGTAAATAAGGGTCATGATCACACTTGTGTCCCGTCAGACCGTTGGGGGTGCATATTGCTTGACATCCCAAGCCTTAATGTGACAGTGATCGAACACCTGCATATCAGTAAAAATCTTGAGTGCAGCTGAATTTTTGTTCTAATGACAAATGTCTCAACCTTGATTTGCATCACTCAGGCTACTTTCCATCTTTTTGCCTGCAGTGTGCCGTCTCCTATCCTGCCTATAAAAATGGAAACGTGTTACTGCTATTCTTCATCTAAACTTATTTTACCTTTGATCATCATGTAAATTTCTGGCCAATTCAGGCAGAGCTTTTCAAACCACAATCCACCGAGCAGGGGTTTTCAGTCGCTCTTCATCACAAAGCCTCGCAATCTAGCTCTTTGTTATTGGTGTTCAACTTGCAGGCCACGCTCCCTGTAATAGTTACTTGTTCCCCTATAATTATTCACAGCCCTGTTTTGGCTCTTTGGGAGGGAATTTGGCCGAGTATACAGTATTACCGCATCTGTTGCAGATGATACTGCAGTTGCTATGTCTGTTGCCTCGATAGTTTGAGATCGGTGAGGAGCCACGCGAGCACCTTGGAGCACTTCATTTTTGACCTTGTGAGGCCGCAAGCAACAGTGTGAATGTCGTTGCCGTATCTCGCAAGGCCATTTGGCCATATTGAAGGTTACTCCCTGTGTGTTATAGCCTTCGTGATTTGAGTGGATTAGATCTAGGAAATATAAGAGGATTGGGGATTATTTTGCAAGGATTTTAAGCTACATATCAAGGTATACTTTGTTTTTTTTAACACCTTCTTGTTTCTCATTTCTGAGTGTACTTATGGAGCAGCTGCCCAGAAAGGAGTCAGATTCTCTGTCTTCCAGTCAAACGCTCAAAGGTTAATCTCGGGTGCCATCCTCCCTTACCCACTGCTGTGAGTTAACGTATCGCCTCTTTCCGCCAGAGGAAAGGGAAGCATGGTCAAGGCAGACTGTTCTCTCTGCCTGTTTCGGTTGTTGCAGAGGTACGATACCTGGCCTCGCTGCGGTGATGTGCTGGTGTACCCCATGTGGGATAGTGCCAACGTTACCTCTGCCGGGAGGCCAGTGCTCCAGGTGGGGTTGGGGCTTGTGAGCTGTGATGTGCATCCAGCTTCTTTTTATTTTTTGAGTGCAAAAATTTGTTTTTTTAAATCCAAGTGATATGTATCAGGTGGGCTAATACATTTTCATTTTGTTTTGTGTGGGAAGTAACAGGATGTATAGTTTGGGCTTTTATTAAAAGCAAAGAACTGCAGCAATAACAAACTTACTGCACTGGGACCTAACTGGTTGGATTTAGAAGAAGAAAATTATAGGAGGTTTTTGCTTTCACAGTATATGACTGAATAGATGATTACTGTTAAGTTGCAAATCCAATTATAATACATAGAATTGTACGTAGATCTCATAAGATCTTGTTTTATTATTTCAAGCTCTAGCATTGCTAGTAGGCTTGGCCATCCTTTGGACTCATTAGCCATACTGTCTCAAACCCCTTTTCCCTCTCTGATGCTTTATTAGTTGTTCCTGTAGGGAGTGTCTTCTAATTTGATTTTGTAAGTTAAAATATTTCCATGTGACGATTTGTATGAAAACTCTTCAGGCTAGTTTTGTTAACACGTACGGCCCACCTAATGGTGTTTTCTCTATATAAAGTCCTACCGTGATGCGTGTGATGTATCCTCATCCCACATTGCAGAACTTGCTACACTGTTGTTTTTCAACATGAAGTGTGTCTTTTGCCACTGTTTATTTTAAGATGTTGTATAGTTCAGCACATTTTAGCGAAAGGTCCATTCTTTTCTCAGCTCACTATGGAATAGAGCTTTTTGCATCTGAGACCTGGACTTTCACCAAGTCCTGACTTTTATTTCATTGCTGTTTTTTTTTCACAGCCTCTTAAAGCTCCTTCTTCCCTGAAGATCGATTTATATGGGTTTTGAATTCTGTCCATATAATCTGGTTCATAATCACTATTGCAGGAGTGCTATTGCTATAGATGAGTGTTTTTACTAAGACTTAGATAAGTATTGCAATCTCTTCCAACTCTAAGTTAACACAGTTAATTATTTTTTTCTCCATGCTTCGTTGATGTCTATGATTGGTTTAACTTTGTGTAATTATATGCACAAATTCTGATAAGTGAAGATGGGAGTACTGTGTTCCTGACAAATATTTCTGAAATAGATTAGATTGCTACTTTCAAAATATCTTAAGTGTTGAATCATTTTGTTTCTCTTCAGGTTTTGGCTGAGTTAGTTTACCTTCCAAACTATTTCTACATCTCTACCTTCTCAGTGGTTCAATAAAATAATTTGACTGCTTCTGTAGCGAGAGAAGCAGCTGCTTATTACTTTCCAAAATGGAGATAATACAAGCAATCATCAGACAATTTTGAAAGAATTGGAATTGCCTTTGGCCAAGGCTGTAATGCACATTTAAAAACCTGTGTTCTTAGAAAACTGAATGTGTGTTATGTGGGTTTAGCATCTGACATTTTCATTCTGTGTGTTAGGCCCATTGAAATCTCTGAAAGTAACTTCTAAGGGTTGTGTGCAAGCTTTATTCAGTGTAAGCTTTGAATTGCTGTGCTCCACATCATTGGACTTCTCTCCCATCCTCAAGTGCAAGGAGTGCGTGTTTCTCTTAGTTTGCAAATCGATGTAGAAAACTTATCTTTCTGATTTAGACTTTACTAGATGTTGAATTTTACGTCAGTGTTATAAGCTCCAGTGGTGTTTTATCTGCTGATTAGTCTTATAATGTAAAGTGCCTGGTGATGCATTGCATGGAAGATGCTATAAAAATAGTTTATGGTGTGATAGCAAGGAGAAAAGTGGGGAGCGCAGATTCACTTTATTAGATGAGCAGGCGTCCCCAGGCAATCGTTTGTCAACAGTAGTTAAAGATTAGTTTATCTTCGATCATTGAACCTTTAATAAACATGTTTTTAGCTGAAGTAAAATGGTTATATTGAAAATAAAGGGAATTTATATGTTTATGTCAGTTTTATCTATTGAGAGAAAAAATTTGAACGCGTATCTAATTTTCACACTAAGTATCTTTTCCAATAATGGTGTTGAGGAAAATAAAAAAATAGTCTTTCTCAATGTTATATGAACAAAGTCCTTTCCTGTGGCAAAAGCAGCTGAAGTTAAACGTGTTTAACTCTCTGTGTACATGTATTATATTTAACAGTAATTAAGTACAATCATTCTATATAGAGACATCCTGTTAACAGCAAACATAATTGTTTTTTAAAGCTATTTTTAACATGCAGTCTATCATATTGTGGCTTATCTGGTAGTGATCGGCTTGTTTTCAAGCCTTGTTTGACTATAGGCTTAGACACTAAGAGTCTTGACAAAGTCAGCATCAAAGAGCAACTTTGGGACTCGGCTTCTGTACCACAAAGCTCTTCACAAATATTAGTCAACGAACGTCAGACAGCCCCGGTAGGTGACATTGGTATTATCATCTAAGTTTTACAAATGGGGAACATAAGGCTCAAACAGCTTTAACTGAAGTATCTGAACTCACATGTGCTTTTTTTTCTTTGGAGGGGGGGAGTGTTTTTTTGTTGGACTTCAAAAGTATTACCAGAATTCCTGACTCTTGGCATAAAGCTTGTTCTAAAACCTTCTAAGCATTAGCAGTAATTGTACAAATGGCTGTCTGTGTGACCACACTGCAACAGCTTGGGTTGAGGCTAGAGCTATGTGCAGGAGAGATACATTTTTCATACGGGGGTTAGCTTCTGCTGAACGTAATTGATGTCTTACGTTAGCTTCAGTGTGGGTTTTGTGTGGATTTTTTTCAGAGAACATTAATGGCACATAATTGTTAGCTGCAGATAAAAGGATTGTCTTGGGATGGTTTTGTCTGCTTGTGTTTCAGGGATGGTTTGGCTCATCCACTATTGCTGAAGTCAATGAATTTAAAGGAAATTGGCTTTCAGCATGAGAAACAATGTGTGCATTAACTGTATTTTTCAAAATATAGATATGTGCTTTGTTTGTGTGTAATTAGATAACCAGCACTTGCAGCTGTGACATCTGATCTTTTTATCCAAGATGTAACATGAGAGTGCAAAATAACTAGCATTTAAAAAATAAAGATTAACATGGAGAACAGTAACCTCCTGTCTCTTCTCATGCATATTGAACTCTGAATGTAACTGTGGAATTTTGTGACGAGCTATAGAGTATTCATGTATTACAAACTAGCCTCAAAATTAGTGCGTGAATCACATCTTGGTATTGATTTCAGTAAAATAGGTCCCAAAGCTGGAGTTTTTCAGGTGATGCATGTGCAAAGTTTCCATTGTTTGAACAGTGAGATGCAAAGAGGTGCAGAGGCCTCTGCGTCATCTGCAGAGACGGGAGAGTCTCGCTGGTACATAGAGGGAGATGCTGCTCCATCGCCTCCTCCACAGGCAATGAAGTACCAAACAGTTGCTGATTCCAGTGGGTGTTAGGGCTGTTCATCCTTTGAAAACATCTCACTGGTGCTCACTTAACATACTTTCGGAAATAAACGTGTAATTTTCTTCTACTCAGTTTTCCATAAGCTGAGATACAAGATTTCTTTCATTGGGTCTAACGGTGTAGCTGTTATTGCTAATTTACCTTCAGAAGCAGTTTTGCTTCTAATTAGCTTAATGGAAAGGCATTAAAACAAGATTTTTTTTTTCCTTTGCAGTTCTAGATATCGAAGGAGGGTGGGAAGTAGAGCAGGGGAAACAGTGCTACGTCTCTTCCATACACCAGCCATTTAAAGATAACTTCTGCTGAGGGCTTTTAATGACATGGCAAGTATTTCATGGGACCCGTTTATATTGCAGTTGTCTGGTTAATGAAGAATAAAAATGTGCCTATTGGTTATTAAAAGGAAAAGACTTGCTGCAAGCTACCAAAACCTGCAGGAGAATAGTTGAGAAATGCTGAAATTTTTGAGAAGAAATGTAAAAATGTGAAAAATAGGAAGAATTTGAGAAAAGCCACTGTATCATATAAGTAGGCTCTGTTGAGGTTAAAGAAAGAAAAAAAAAGTACTAGTCCTCTTGTTGTATGTGTTCCGTTATGTAAAATACAGAAATTGTATATACATACGTATTTTACATGAATAATACAGAAGTTTCAAATTTTGTTTTTAAGTGACTTTCCTTCAAATTCTAAGAATTTTAGTGCAATATAAACAGGTTTTTTCCTGTTTCCGAAAGAAGGATGAGCAATATATGTTACTAATAACACTGAAAAACAATTTTGTGAGTGTTCAAATTGACCAGTTACCGTTTTCTTAAAATAACAATCTCTAACAGAAATTCAGTGCAAGCCCTCCTGAGCGGCATTGTTATAATAATTGAATATCAGAGTTAATGAAATATTCAAAAGGTTCCCTTCCTCGTTTTCTCTCTTGCCCGTCTGTTAGTGAGATCAGCAGTTAATGAATCTTGAGGTAGCACAATTGTTCTGTTGCCCTCCCAATATATATGGACTTCCAGTAGAAAGGAAATTTTTAAACCTACAATTTAATATCTTTTCATTGTCTAAGAGCTGTCTCTTGCTAAAAAATATTATTTCTATGTATTGAAAGACTTAGAAATGAAATATGCTAATAAAAGAATATCTGATTCGTTTTCCAGAGAATAATTTTGGGGGGGGGGGGGGTGGTGGTGGCATAGAATATGTATGATTCATATTAAAACACAGTTTTCAGTTGAATCTGTGACAAATTTTTCTGTTCTATTTTTGCAGTAAAAAATAGATTGCGACTACTATTAAATGGGTACTTGCAAGGCAAAAGAGGAGGAGATCGTGTAATGGATTGGATCCTCAGGGCCAAATCAGCAAGCCAGGCTGTGGGGTTTCTAAGGGTACATTTATGTATTTGCTTATTATTCAGTTTCCAGTAGTATGTGCAATGCCTACCAAAAGCGTTGGACACTGCATAGACACTCTTTATAGCATAAATCCTGTCCTGGACATCTCAAACTTAAGAAAGGAAAAAAAAAAAAATAGAATGAGAAAAGAGCACATCTCCTTCTCTTTGTCCTGCTACATCTGTGACAGTTTAGCAGCTCAGGGAGGGATTTGGGAGCTGCGGTGGGGTGTCCTGCGTCCCAGCACCCAGGGTTTGTGGGTCCATCTGCCTTTCCTGTAAGGCAGGGTACAAGGGCAAGCGCCAAGTAACTTGCGTTCCTCTAGGATTAGTCTGGTGTTCCTCATCACCCTATTTTTTTTTTTTTTTTTAATATCGATGCCCATACTGTTTTTGCACGTTATCATCATCTCATGCAGTGAGATAGCACCACCTAAGTCTCTCCAGGCAGATTGATAATAAAGGCTTGTTTTAATTTTCACTGTGTTAGAAAGAGATCCTCTGATATTTACAGCCGTTGTTAAATGCGTGTCCTGATGAGACTTTTGTCCCGTCATTCACAAGATTGATTTGTGCCCTGATTTCTGTGGCAGCAGGACTCTAGTTAGAGAAGCCACCAAGCTAAGTTGCACTAGTTGTGTCATCGTTTCATTACTGAGAATAAAAGCTTTTTTTCTTCAGGAAGTGTTTGCTGTTTCTCTTTTATTGGTAGAAAGTACTTCTCACGTGCTGTTCCTCTCATAACACTTTCTCTGTCACATCAAGAGTCAAGCGGAGGAACAAAAGTGCAAGTTGCTGTCAATGAAGCAGGGAAGAAACCCTCCCCCTTTCCTCCAGTCAGGTTTCTTGAAATAGTTGTGCCTCTTCAGCTGTTCATTACTGCCTTGCTGCAAGCAGCAGCGCAGTTGTCTCTGTGCTATTTGGGACCGTGAGCCTACAGTGAGCAGTATCCGCTGCTACCAGCCTGGGAAGGCAGCGCGGGAAGCCCATGCTCAGGCTGTGCTGAAGGCCAAGAAATCCGAGCACCAAAGGGGACAGTGGGGCAGGCTGGCCCGCAGGTGCTGGCACCTCGTTGCACCTACCTGGGCTTCCCTCAGTCATCTGTGTGACTGTAACTTTGTGGAAGATGAAATGACTTAAAGCTACGCTCGGGCGACAGATGTAACATAGAAATATGCGCTTCTCTTCAGGATCACAGAGCTAATGTAGTGCTATGAGAAGTTTAGGATTGGGAATGAAATTTTGTCTTAAAAATATCCTTGTAATCGTGTTCTTTGCGACAAAAGCTTGTATGAAGCTGCTAATCTTGTTCAATGGAGATCAGTGACAAAATTTTGAAAATCTTTCTGAGCATTTGTGCAAATTTAAAATAGTTCAAACTTTTAGTAAACACGTAACACATTAATAGAAGATTTATGATAAACATTTTGCTTTTCTCTTTGGGAGAGATTACAGACTTTTTTTGATGTGGGTGTCTGAAGTTGGACATCTATAGGAACAGCCTAGTTTTCAGAGGGGGTAAGCACCTATGTTTCCCACTGAGTATTAAAGGATTGCTGGAAGTCCCAGTGAGAGGCACTAAGATTTTTAAGAAGCTCTTACTGAAGTGTGCTCGGTAAAATGATTGTAAGACAGCTAGTACGGCGCTTGTGTTACAAATGGCTGGATCTCTAGGATGAGCAGCCGGACTTGCGTTTCTCTATTCAGTGACTACGTAAGCATCTAGCGGTGCCTTGGGGCATATACAATTCTCAGGCCTGTATAAATCCCACCATTCTTTAAGCATTGCACATGCAAAATGAACCTTAGGGTAGTTCTTCCCTTAAGATCCCAAACCAATGAGGATTCATGAAATGGTGAATGCCCCTCGTTATTGCCAAGCTTGTTTTTAGTGACTCTGATTTATCTAAATATTTTTAGTATGTCTGTATGTGTTACAGTAACAGGATCTGAATTTCCAGCTAGCAACAAGAAACCCCAAATTGTCATGGTGCGCAGGGACTTAATTTTAAGCCACAACCACTTGGTACAAGCTAATGTTCTAAGGTACAGTAAAAGAATGTGGCTAAGAAACCCCACAGAAAATAAGTGTTTTGATATAGCTCTCTCATCCAGCTGTGAGAACAAATAATACATCTTCTACTTGGCAAAGCTGGCAATTGAAAAACATACTTGAGAATGAGGATTTATAGCAAGATGACAATTTAATGACTTTATGGTTTCAGGAGGTTTTCCCCTATTCCTGATTATTGTCAGAAGTACTATAGTAAACAGAAATTGTTTGCCTAATAATTGCTTACACATATTTTATAAACTTCTTCAATAACTTTCTCATTTTCTAAACCCAGCATCGCTTTACACCAAACGTCTACATCTTAAAATAAACTGGCAAGACTGGTTGTTTCTTACACTAGTACAAAAATGAACAATGTAAGTAGGAAGACATTCTTCAAGTAACACATTCAATTGGACAACTGAAATGCATAGTGCTGCTTGCCTATTTCAGAATATTTTAAACATGGGTTTTAAATGAGTTAAACTAATAGATATGAGAAATCGTGAGAAAGCATTTATATGGTAGGAATTTGCAGAAGCAGACTTTTAATGCGGTCATTGGAGTTTCAGTGTTTCTTGTATGTTGGATATGTTTTTGGAGAAAGAAAAGATTGGGCAAAAATACCGGTAGCATCCTTTACAAGACTGTTGCCATCTTGTCATAATCCATTTCTTCAGGTATTGGTGTGTGTAGTGGTCACCAATGGATGAGGGGCCCAACTAAAAAAAGCAGTGCACTTGTCAAGTTGCCAAAAAGTTTGAGACATCATCCTATAGACTATAGCAGTTTTCTACCGCTTCCCTTGTGTACGATCAATAACACTTAGCCTAGCATTTGCCAAATGCCAGTGACCCCATCATCCGAATGAAATAAGCTTTGCTCTTAGTTTGTGTGGATTGTGGTAACGTAAGCCAGACTGCAGCGAGATGTTGTGAGACCATTGGCTTGGGTGCTTGGGTAAAGGCCTATACGAGTGTCTCATATAGGATTAAATGTCAGGCTAGATTGTATATTACACATCTATAACTTGGCATAGGTTTTGTCCACTACAGGGCTTGGAAGGGCTTAGTATGTGCTCCATAACAGAGAGAAATCAAATTCTATGGTCCCTTTAGGAGCCTCGAGGAAAGAGTTAGACAGTTCCAATCTCCAGCTTTCCCTCAACACTGTCAAGAACAGACAAAAAGGCTGCTGATGCTCAGCTAGTCTCCAGGTGAGTTACAAGCCCTTCTGCTTGTCTCCTTTCCACCTGGTCACCTCTTTTCTGGGATCTTGAGTATCAGAAGGAGAATAACAACCCACCCTGTGACAGTCCAAAATCTGTGTTTCTTTCCTGACCAGACAAATGCCCCTGTTTGCAAAACCATCATGGTCCACAGCCACGTGCATACTGAAATGTGTCCATGACTTAAAGTGGGTTAACAGTTCTGTTCATTCCAATCTGGCAGTTTCAGGATTGGGACTGCATCTTTTTGAGTCTCATCAATCGCAAAATTTAAATTCATAGTGAAAATTATAATGAAAATAAAAGAAAATGTAGTTATTTTAAAAGTTTCCAGCAATAGTGGAAAGTGTAGCTAGCGATGCTCTGATCAAAAGCCAAATTTAAAAGTGAATGCAAGTAAGAAGCTATGAAAATTGAGGACAATTCTCATGTTTATCCTAGATAGCTACAGCAATTACTGTGGCGCCTTTAATACTGGCAGAGGAGGCCTGTACCACTTTCAGCTAAATAAAAGAAACCACAACAATGGGTAACTACTGATGCAGCACACTCATGGAAAAATTACATTTTGAAAGGTATAACAAAAGCTTTATAGACTAGAGGCTTTATTTAATAGTAAAAGTTATTGCTTATTCTTTGGAAAGTCCCCTCCAAGTGAGGTATAGTATTTTTAGCCTTTGACTTTGAAATGCATGCTGTGTGTCACCACACCACCTGACTAAAAATTATCATAAATACCATTTCTTCCACATACTTACATGCATTTAGTTCAGTGACCCTCAGCCTGAGAGTTTAGAATAGGAATTATATGTGGACCTGCCTCTCCGTATTAAAGGATTACCTGACACTGAGCCTCTCTGAGACTGTCTATATGGACGCTTGCATTAGATGAGTGTCTGATGGAGTTCCGAATCATTACTGCTGATGTGGATGGAAATCATCAATGAGTTTCTGAAGAAATAAGGAAAAGACAAGATAAATTGCTGGCTGTGTAAATAACAATTGGAACTAGAAATTTAGGCCATAATTTTATGCCTATAAATACTAGATCTATGCATTAATACATCAAATAGAAGTACAGATTTTATCTGATCTGATGTAGATGTATGATCAAATTACCTGAAGCATGTGAATATGGAGCTTATGATAGCTTAAATTATTAGGAATGAGGGTGAAAACACAGATAATCCCTAATACGGCTTAATGCCTTCTGAGGGACTGTTAATCCATCAAAACAATTTTTGGCTTGCGTGATCTTGTAGATTGAATTTATTTCAGTCAGTCTTTGCATCATGGAATTGGAGACTTTCTTAACTTAATGCTGGGTAACCAAAACTGGGTCTTTCTGTATTATTTACCCCACAGCTCTTGGGGGTCTATCTTCCCAAACTCATTGTCAGATGGGCTCTGTTGCAGGGTTGTCTATCTTGGGACAAGGTCTGTACACCATATTTAGTTGAACATGACCCCCACACATTTGGTAGAATTGCGCCATATAACTGAAAATTATTAAATTAAGCAAATGTGGGCTTCTAGTGCTATAGTAATGGAGGTACCAAGATTTCTAGGTTTATCAGGCGTGTAAAGGACCTCAATGAAATTGTCCCATTTGAATGTCAGTATTCGGTCAGTACCAGAAGTGCTTTAAGTCTTTTTTCACGTGTCTGGTGAAGGAGCAAAGAAGTTCCTGAAAAGCTGGGAAAAGAAGTCTGCTTAGTGTACTATGGAAGTATATGTGCTAAAGGTAAATTACTGGAAATCCTACAGGGAGGAACGAGGAGAGGAGACTAGGTATGTAAAAACATCTAAAGTTTCAGAAGGACTAATGGTGCCTGATGAAAGCATAAGGTAAGTTTTACAAGGTAATGTGAGTAATCTGCAGATCTGTAAGCACTACGTTGTTGTTTGCAGCTTAGGGGAGTCTTTATAACTTCTAAAATATGGAATTGGCTGCTAGCTTGCGGAAAATGGAAGTAAAATTTGTTACCCTTGTTAATGTTGTTATTAAATATCCTTGGCTTTTTGCCTATTGCTTATTAAACCACACTAAATGGAGCTTAGAGTTATATAGTCATACTTGAATATCCTTTCTCTAATGCATACATTTAATGCTCAGATTTTGCTTCTTGGTGAGCTGTATGTCATGTTCATTTGTCTCTGCGTGACAGCGTTAAAGTAACATGAATATTTATCAGCTTGATAGAAAGTATATTAGAAATCAGTGTCGTTATATTAATTAACTTTAAAAAAATTAATCAGTACTTAGTCTCATGATAATTTTATGTAAAGTCAAACTCTTGTATCTCTTAAAATGCTCTGCTTAATATATCCATGCTTATTGAAATTGCCTATTGTTCTGCATCATACTTCGGCCAAGGAGTCTTCCAAGTCCTACAAGCCACCATTCAATTATTCTTTTACATTACTTATTAATAATATGCAAACTTTATATTTTAATTTTCATTGGCAAATATCAAACCGTTATTACTAAGGACATCATACGTGCATATATATGTATATATCTCATTATATCCAGCTCCGTGCATACAGGAGTAAACCACCAGACTGAGCTGTTTAAGATGCCCACTTAAATGTAAGAAGGAAGAGGCTGATATTGGCAGTGGGGGCCCAAGCACCGTGCTCAGCCATTTCTTTGGTCCCTTTAGCGGGGGCAGGCGTAGCAGTGAAGGGCCATGATGAGAGGGCACAACCCATCTCAGGTCTGCAGATCTCTGCAGAATCTCCTTTGGCATCAACTCTTTTTCTTTACAAAAACCTCAACCGAAACCTAAATAATTTTGCTATTTTTTTCTTCAAGGGCACGTGTATTTTAATGTATCTATTATCTTTGATTTCACATTGAGAGCCGCTGGTTCTAGATAAACAGAAGTACATGAAACACAAATATACAGATAATCAGAATGCAATCGCGGACACAGACAGTGTGTTGCAGAGTCCACAGCAAACATTTGCTGACATGACTTAGAAGTTGTCCAGGATGGCATGTGTTGAGTAGGATGGAGAAAACCTGTTCATTTCTAAAAATAGCCCTACCTGGTTTTTTTTCTTTCTCTCTCTTTTTTTTTTTTTTTTTGACAGAGTGGATTATGGTTCTGTTCTGAACAAGGCACAAGCCATTTTATTCTTTATCTGATAATTGTTCTGTATGGTTTTCATGATTAATGCTAACCTGCAGTCTTTCTGTACTGCGTGAGATAGCATCACCTTTGGATTTTGAGTTCCACTGAATGCTTGAGTTCCTGCTTTCTAATCAGTGGGAGAGAAAGAAGGACTGTTTGAAAACAACCCAGACGTTTTTCACAATATGGAAATAATTGCAAGCAGCTAATCTCATTGGCAATCCAATATTTGCTACTAAAATGCAAAAAAAACCCAAAAAAACCAAAGTAAGATTCAGAGTAAGAGTTACACCTTAGTCCTTATCTTACTCTGTGGTTTGGGGGATTATTTAGAATTTAGCTTGTGTGTTTGTTTAAGATAGAGTTTCATATCGCTGTGTGAGGCTATAAACCAGGTTTCCATTATGCTATGCTGTTTATACCCAAGACTGTACAAAACTTTTCTTGGCCTTTAACCTAGATGACAGTGCCGGGGATTCATTACATGGCTGCCTAAGCACTTTCTTTTTATATCAAAATGATTTATACGTTCTCTTCTTTTCCCATTTCCTCTTTGGAGAACGCCAGAAAAAGGAAGGCCAGAGCAACAGTCGCTGTGATTGATACTGTGTTTTTGAAGACAGATGGGAATTATTTAATGTGAGGGGACTTTCCAATTAGCTCTCTATCCTACCCGTGTATAGAATTATCAGTTAATTTGGTATGCTGAGTTAGCTCAGCAGCTCCTGTCAAAGGCACCCTTAGCAGCACCAAGAACTGAGAAGCTGATATCAAATACTTTTCAGCTGATTATCATAGCACCTAAGCCGGAATGGTTTTCCAGATACTTATTCAGGAGTGACCCTTAATATTTAAGATGTTTTACATCAGTATAGGGCCACTAACCTTGAGGAGATTTCTCCCAGGTCAAGCCGTTAGAAGTGACCTTCTTTTAGTATCTGATTTTCCATTCCTGATGAGGGGCAGCAACACTAAATGTGATTGGTCTACCCCAAAACTTAACAAAGAAAGTTGAAACGCACAAAAGCAAAGGTTTTAATAACTGGTAGGTAGTCAAAGTCTCTCCAGTCACTGGGCTTCTGAAATGCGGCACTCCAACACCCAAAGCAGAGCATGCCAAATCCTAAGATACTTCAGGCAGTTGTGCTCTTTGGTGTTATTCCCAGAAATAGCTGCTCCTGAAATCGCCATTTTAACAAATCTGTTAGGTGATGAGTCTGATGCTAGAAAATAATTGCCCTCCTTTTTAAGAAGAGGAATAAATCAGTGGACACTGAAAATCTGTAACAGCTTTTAAGCCAAACAGAAGCCTGTGGAGGCAATAGTGAACACTGCCTCACTGTAAACAAAACACACGAGGTTTTTTCTGTAACGATAACCCAATGGTTCGCATAGTTTCCTTCTCTCCAGCTCTACCTGATAACACTAAGTCATTTGCCAAGAGCATGCGATTTTAAGAATCCGGCAACTTGTAAATGTGGAAATATGTAGAGTCTTGAAAGACCCCGTGTACTAGTACATGGCTTTACATGCTTTACTGGGAGATTGTATATTATTATACTGGGTTTGGAGCATTCCTCTCAGCTAAAATACTTAGCTCATACTGCATTATCATTATTATCTCCCATTCAGGTTTACAGTGGCAGAGATGATGGTTTGAGTAAAATATTTTCCTAGAAATACCCTTTTCTGTAGAAGCGTATTTAACAACAATGCTTTTGCTTACATGTAACGTACATTTCTGCAAGTATCCAGAAGAATGTGACACTTGAGAAATGAAACTACTGTTCACTAGGAACAATGTAATTCTATGTAAGAGCTATTTCTAGTATTTGTGATAAATAATAGTGATTACTCTGGTTCACTGCTGCATAGCCATTCTGGATAGAGACATTTGCCTTTTGTGTGAACAGAGAAATATGAACACCGCTGATGAATTATCTCTTTATTTGCCCTAGGCAATGTGTCATTTATGTGTAGGTATAGATTGTGAGAATTAATTACATTTTCTTACTGTCTACTAATCAAAGTAAAGACTGACAGGTAATGTGCAAAGGAATTATTTTCTTTGTATTTTCTACATTAGATTCACTGCTATCCTTAGCTTTATTAGAGTTGTTTTAAGCAAAAAATAATAATAAATCATTAAGTTCTCATCAGTGAGTAGGTTTTTGGGAAAGATCTCACGTTTGTTTAATGGAAAGGGAGAATGCGAGAGCCTAGAAATCCTAGTGAAATAAATTCCTTAAAAAAAGAATGCTTCTGCAATTCTAATGAATGAGCTTATCAAGTGTCACCTACACTTGCGTAGGTACTCAAGATTAATTATTTTTAGCCAATCTTTTTTTTCCTTGCAAATATTCATTTTTCTTTTGTTCAGTTAATCACGTAACAAGTACCTGCCTATTGTTATCTCTATGTTAACTTGAATGTTGCACTGTAATTGAACTCTTTCTTTAACCTTATCACATGAAGAACTTAAGTGAATTGAAAATTTCTTGTATCGTCATAATCCATTACTTATCTTTCATCGCTTAGGAGGTAAAATACACCCATTGAACTCAACTCACCTAGAAGATTTATAAAATACTAGTACTCTGAAAATTGCTAATTCAGTCTATTTAGATTCCCACTTATTATGCAGACATACTCATTTCACATTCAACTCATCCTTAGCGTCCAGCCATTTTTATGCCACTCCATCTACACTGTTGCTAAGAATCTAATTCACAGGCTTCTTGCAGCAGGGACCGTGGGCTGACTCCCGCTCTGTCGACACCAATGGGAATTGTGTCATTGGCTCCTGTAGGTTAGGATTTACTGCGTAACCTTTACTATTTTTGTTGTCTTGACAAATCACATCCTATGTTGTAGAACCCCTGATTACCAGTGTAATCTCAATAACACTATACCAATATGTAGACGTGTATACGCTTCTGCTGTAGGTGTGAGGTCATAACTTATATCTACCATGTTGATATGAGGACACCTGCCCCATGTTAGTAAATGCAGTCTCTGATCTATTTGTGTATTTGGGTATGGCAGCAATTGCTAAAATGCTTTTTTTCTTCTCCTACTTATCATAAACCGACTTTGTGTGTTGAGGGTTCCTGACATTCATCGTGCTATTCATTGTGTCTTATACCTGGATTTTACTTTCATGCATTTGGAGATAGCTTGCCTTTACAATAATTAAAAAAAATTACAACAGAGAAAAACGTGGGGGGGTGGGGGGGGGTTGTGCTTTCATTTGTGTTAGTTCATATCTGGAGTCCAGGGGGTGCTACGTTGTGGCTGAGAAGGAATATGAGCCCCTGGATACTGTACATTTAGGCAGCCGATTAACAGTTGTTCTTAAAGCCATAGCTAATGCCGTCAGTTTTTCAGAACACCTCCTCCCCTTCCACAGCACTGCAGTGTATTTACTCCTACAAATCCCTCCTGTTTCTTCAGCTCCCAGTGCTCAAGGCCAGTGCCTGGTAAAGCAGTCTGAGTGGTCTGCAAAATACAATTTTTAAACCCATGCAGCCAGATTATTTTTCTCTGGTTTTTATTTTATTTATCAGAACTCTCCACATCCTACTTTGAGGTAGTGGAGAAAGTCAAACAGTAAGGTCAGGGCCTTTTTTTTCCATCATCCGTCTGTCTCCAGCCACCTAGTCAGGATCTGGCTGCAGAATTGCCCTCTAGAGCTTTAATTTAATCTGATACCATAGGTTTACGGAGAGTTGTGCCTGTCTTCCCTGAGCTGCAGGGGGAAAAAGAAGTAACAGCTGAGCTGCGCCCTTGGAGCTGCACGTGCCTTTCTGAGGGTTCCCGGGCAATTACAGGTGCGATGCCAGGTATTACATTCTGACTTAAAGAGAATCAGGGAATTGATTTCAGTAGCTAAAGGTTTCTAAAAGTACCCTAGGACTTTTCATAGAGCACTACAGGTGAACTGTTAGGGTTGCTGTGTTGTAAGTTATTTCATTCTGGCTATTTAAATGGGTTATATCTGTCTTAGGCTGTGAACACCCAGAACATCTGTGGCACGTTTGAATTGCTTTCCTGGATCAGGGTCTTGCTTGCAGGGTGATGTCATTGCTGGTTTTGTTTTCAATCCAAAAGAGGTTAGGACTGTGTTTCAGTGTTGGAAATGTAGTCGTCCTCCTTATACGTTTTAACAAATCCTTTTTCTGGCGTGTCTTTTTGTTACGACAATGATCCATTATAATCCCGTTCCTGTCCAATCATGTGCAGCTTCTCTCTGCTTGCACCGTCTCTTCTATTTGCAAGTTTGCACTTGCCTAATGTCACTGGCAATCGCAAGCAGACTCACGCGGCCGCGGCACTCATACACCTCCCGAATCCACACATTCCCAGTGGTGCTCATCTCCGAAGCGGTCGTGATTGGATGCTGCGACGTATCCTAGGAGACGCTCTCGGCCTCCCAAAGCCTTGCAGTTTACATTATTAATGGCTGGGTTGTGGTTTGGGATGTTCATACCAACAGAGATCATGCAGGTCCCAATTATTTTTGCACTTGTCTCACCAATTCCCATTTACCACTCTAAGTCAGAAATTTTCTAAAGAGAAATAAAAGCACAGGAGCAGTTTTATGTTCTTCGACAGATATTTGAAGGTGGAAAAGATTTAACAAAGCTTTATATCGGCAAGCACTAAATGGAAATCAATTAATTAGAACCAATGCTTTAGAAAGGGATATTTTCAGTGCCTCATCACGTTATATCAGGCAGCCTATGATTTTAAATTGTAGGCTGAAATCATGTAATTCTAAATTTTGTTTAAATCTAACCTAATATAAATGAAATGTTGTCAAATTGAAGAGAGATGATTCTCTTCCCCCCCCTCCTTTTTCCTTTCTCTTCCTTCCCCCTCCTGTTTTTTCAGGGAATGGATTGTGTGGCTTCTTTTTTTAAATGTCTGTTTCTTTTAGTGAGTCTGCTGCTGCCTTTGTTTTGTGTATTATGGCATCCTACAGGAAATGTATAATTGATTGTCAAAATAGCAGCGGACAATAAATTGTTTAGAGTCAGTTTATTCCCTTTGAAATAGTTTTTGTGTCTACCCCTTGTTTCACAGGATCTCCTCTTTGCTTTATTCCTGATGTTCGTTATGTCAGACAAATGCTTGTGTACTGAATAGAGGTAATTAAAGATCAGGTCTGTCATGTCACGGCAGTATTTTTTATATTCACAGAAAGCATTCGTACTTGCTTTGTGAAAATACTGTGCCTGCTCCAAAGCTACTCAGACTGCTTCATGGTTTTATATTAGCTGCAAGTTTCCCTTTGGCTGTTCCAAACCATGGAAATTGAAATAAGTACTTCTGTTAATGTGACAAGCTGTGATAATACAAGATGAAAGTGCCTTGCATTGTGCTGTACACCACAGCCAATGTCTGTTCCTGCATTTCCTTGTAAAAAGCCCCCGCTCCATTACAGCTGGGTGCTTATAACCTCAGATTATAGCAAATTCATTTGTTTGCTGATCTGTATGTTTGGGCTAGTCAGGAACCACCGTCCAGCAATTTAAGTTGTACCATGTCACAAATAGGGACCTATTCCCTTGTTGGAAGTGCCTGGATATCTAGGTTTTTTAATGCAGTTCACCTTTTCCATGCTGTTTGCCGTTGTGTAAATAGGATGATAGGTATGTCCCGGATGTGTTTGAATAAAGTGTCCCCCAGCCTGGCGCTGGTGGATGGGTGAAGCGGGTCATCGCTAGCCCGCTGCTTGTGCAGGGAGAGGGAGAGGGTGCGTTTGCAGTGTGGAGGGTGCACTTGGCTCCAGCTTGGCTCCCGCAGGGTGCCTGCTGCCCACTCTGACATTTGAGGGCAAAGAAACATGCCTGAGCTCAGCAGGAGCCCTTGCTCCTTGAAAAGGCCAAATACTGCTGCTGGGGAGCTCCGAGGTTCCTGACTCTGTTTCGGCTGCCGTTGCGGCTCAGTGGGTTCCCGTGGTGCCGATCGGCAGTGCGGGGAGCCCTGCTCCTTCATGTCAGTATGAGCCGGATAAAACAAAACCGGAGGGGATTGTAAGATGGTAGATTGCTGCGTACAAGCACATTTCCAGTGCTGTCTTCACCTCTAAAGAACACGGATGAAAGTGGCATCACACAGACCTTGTTAAAAAGGAAAAAAAAAAAAAAAAACAACAAAAAAAGGGTTCGGAATCTGACATACCCGTAGCTCAGTGTTGCAAAGCATTTTAGCATCTCTTGTGAAGTGCTGGCTGCTCTCAATTCTCACTTACTTTAATGGACATTCAAGGCACTTAGCACCTTGCAGGAGGCCTTCAGCACTGTTTAGCATTGGTCCCTTCCTAGGTCTTCACGTATGAAATAACCAGCTCTGCAAAGCGGAACAAAAGTTTATTTTGACAACCCGCTGTGATGTATGGGTCCAATTACTGAGGTCTCCAGACTCATGTTGGTTCTGGAAATTTATTTTTTTTTTTGGATAGGAGAAGTATAATCTAAAACAAGGAATTCTCCTTTATGTTACATTCCCTCTAGGCAAAAAAGTAAATATAGAAAGGAAAGGAATTAATGGAGACGATAACTCATACTGGTTTAGTTTGTTCATATACATTACATTACTCTGCCACGCTCTGTCACTTTTTCTCATCATTCTTTCCCCACTCCCAGTTCTCCCTTCTCTTATCATATTTTTACATCAGCATAACTCTTTGGATTTCGTAGGATCCACTCCTAATTTAATCTAATGCCAACAACATGGATGTTGGAGATGTAATTTACACCATCAAATTGAACTGGGGCCAGGCACTTCTCTAAGAGCTGCACCTGCTTTCTCTAGGCTGTATTTAGTGGAATTTTTCCTTTCATGTTTAATTCATTTTCCTTCTGGGAAAATATTTAGTGAGCTAACAATTGAAGCTAGGGATAGGGGAAGTTAGTACAGCTTGAAGTTCTGTAATGCAGATAAAACATTTTCCAAACGTTTTGGATATCACAAAATGAGGTTTGAATTATGTGAATTTCTCCCCCTGCTCTTTCTCATTATTAAATCCATGTTCCTTTTCATTTCATTTCCATTAAAAGCATATATTTTTCTGCCCTGGGGAGGGAACAAAAAAAAAAAAAAAACCACAAAAAAAAGCCCACCAAGAAAACCCCGATGAACAAGTGAGCTTGATAACTTATCCTTCTGTTCTGGAACAATGCTGGATCACTGGCCCTCCCCTCTTGCAGGACAGAAAGAAAATTTTGTCTTGGGAAGTAATCTGCCATTTGCAACGTACAGCATAAAAAGTGCTTAACTGCATGCTCAGAGATCTATCAATGAACTTATAAAGAGTTAAAGAGGGCATTATTTGTGGCTTTGAGGATTGCCTGATGAGCACATGTCGTTATCTGAAGTTAATGTAATTTCGTCAAGACGACTGTCTTTTTTTTTGTTTGTTTGTTTCTGTGGTTCTGCGTTAAAAACCAGCTCATGCTTATTTTCAGCAATATTGGAGCAGCTTCCTCCCTATTTTTGACACAGATCAGTAAAGACAGTTAGATGTCCTAAGGTACGTGGGATTAGGAACAAGCCATCTATACTTAGAAATGTTGTTTGTTCTCTCGCTACCTAGTTATTCATCCTTCCACTTTTCAAGAGCAGTTAATCCCTGGCAACAACAGTATACTTTTTATTGGTCATGAAACAAGATTCTGTGAGTGTGTATTAAGAGCTCAGTCCTGAGAGATGGCAGCTGATAACAGGAGAAGTTTCATGGTCAGTGCGTGGGACAGTGACTGCAGCAGGCTGAGGTCCTTTCGGGCGCTCTCCCAGATTTGTTTGGGTTTCTAAAGCAGATATCTCTGATTCACTGTTGTCTGTAAAAGGGGGAAATAGTATAGACTTACACAAACCAAAGGTGGTCAGAGTCCTTTCATCTCTCAACAATGTTGTGTCGATTGTGCATTAGAAAACTGGGATGCATCGAGTTTCAAGGTTTTTTTTCTAAAAGACTCTGAGGCAATTTTTGACAGCCGTTTTTGTCTCTCTTATGGGAATGAATGGGAAGTTCTCTGCATCACGCGTAATGCAATGGGTCGATGGTTTGGGCTGCTAACAGTACGGCAAACCTCTTTGTTGATCCCATAACAGTAACAAGAAGCTTCCAGACTTCTGTTGGTAGATCTAAGAAAACACATGAGCTAAGCGTGTCATTGCATTGCCTTAAGATGCCTGGTACAAGTGTCTAAAACTCCTAAAAAGTCTGGGGTCCGTAACAGAGGAAACGATGCTTTCAGAAATTCACCTCGCAATTTATTATCAAAATTATACTCCTATACGGCTGTAACTTTTGCAAGGTCTTGTGTCAAAAATGATAAATGCTCAAATTGCTGGTAGCAATCTATGTCTGCTTTTGTATTCCTGCTCAGCTAAATGTCCTCTTAGAGCATGTACTTCTTAGTGGGAAACATAAGAATTCAAAGGGTGAACTTAAAATTTCAGGACAATTTTTTGTTTTCTGGTGTAGAAGGAAACAGCTTGCGGTCCCTTTAAAGAGCTCATTGCGGTGAAGCCAAGAAAGAAAAAAAAGAAAAACCAAAACAAAACAGAAACCCAGGAACAGATTGCTCAGCCTGTGGCTGGACTGGTACAAGCAATCTGTGCAAGATTTCTCCAGAGGAAAAATCTTGAGACTTGTGCTGCTGAGAAACACGGCACAGAGTGGCGAACTGAAAATTGTTGAAGAAGCAGAACCTATACTGGGCTTAAGACAAAAACAGATCCCGGAGAGTTCTGCTGTGCCTGCAATTCTTCTGTTCAGCCTGCATCCCTCTCTGCTAAAAAGGAATAGTCTGCTGGGCTAGAAGTGGAGTCTGTGAAACTTAGAACTGGGCCTGTTACAGGAACAACCTGGTCATATTTTTATTTAACTTTTAGTCTACCACAAAACTTCACAGCTGCTTGGCCTTTGGCTTACCCATATGTCCCACTTTCTCAATACTTAATTACAAAATAATTGCTTAGAGGTTGTATCTTGGAGTACCAAACCAGAGGAGGTACAGCAGCCTTGTGGCTTTATTGAAAATCACCTATTTATGAAAACTACGTGGTTCCCTTGGTTCATCTTGCAGTGCGCAGGTGATTGCAGATGGAAATTTGGTGCAAAATCAATCCTGTGATAGCTTTCTGGTTTCATGCATTAATGTTTACTTCTGTAGCCGTAACACTGTCAGTAGCTCTGTGTTTGCCTGATGCCTTGCTCATAAGCAAGGTATTTCCTCTCCTCCAGGAGGTACACAGCTGGAATAAACATAGTGACTTCCGTAAATTGTGTCTCTGCTTGATATGATTTTGATTGTCTGGAATTTGACACAAAATGGGAGAAAAGTGGCAACTAATGATAAAGGGCTAATGCTGCAGTTTGGCAGAGTAGCACCCCTTGTGCTTGCTGCCTGGGCTGGCAATGGCCAACTGCTGTCGAAGCTGCGAGTTGTTGGGAGAACCTGCCTGAGACAATCAACTCTGGGCTCTGCAGGGGTGTTGGCAGGATGGGATAGCCTGGATAAAGCAAAACCTGGATAAACGTGCCCATTGAACGCAGTCAGTACGTCCCACTTTAGAAATCGCTGGCAGCTGATTTCTGCAGGCATGAGGGCTGACTGAGCAGAAAGGCAGGAGCGTGGCTGAATGCCCGAGGCATGTGCTCTGTATTGTAAACACCACAATGCTGAACCGTGGCTACCAGTGCGGGAGGAAGATGGGGGCTTGTTTCATCTTCAGCCTGGAAAACCCACTTGCTGATTATCAAGTGCTGTAGGTTAGAGCTTTTCGCTGTTGGTCGCGTCCTCCCCTCCTGTTGACGTTTGCCCAAAGCTGGCTTTTTGGAGCTTTTCCATGGGATGGCAGGAGAGGAGACATTCTCACAAAATGACTGGTAGGGTCATCTCTTTATAAGCAGTATGTGGGCAGAGCATGTTTTTGTTCAATAACATGCCATAACGTACGCCAGACAGGATTTGATGTTCTAGTCACATCTTGGATTAGGGCTTTTTTTTTTTTTTTGGTTGGGTTTTTTTCTTTGGCGGTGGTGGTTTTTTTTCATCTCTAGTTTTTGCTTCTGACCTAAACAAGATATTCAGATCCTTTGGAGAACGAATGAAACAACACCCACTTCTCATGCCACTGAAAACATATTCCTGATTTTGCCATTCAGTCTTCTGAAATGCCAAGCTGCGTACACGGCTTGTGAGCGTGCGCGAGGCGTATCACTTGTTGAAAGCCTTATCCTCAAGTGCTTTAAGACTGTCTGGATCGTTGTTGTTCACCCTCTTCTCAGACTGTTTGAAGAAAATATCACTTTTATTTCTAATTAAAATGCCTGCAGATTAAATAGTGGGAGCTTTTGAAAGACACCCATAGGGATCTGTGCCATTTGCAATAGATATTGTCAAAGGAAGTCAATGAGCAATGACAGCGATGTCATCTTGTATCTAATTGCCTGAAATACATCCCTCTCCCCTCACTTTCTTAGTGCATCTTTATGATTGAAGCACATAAGGCTTAATGCATTTAGGGAGTTTCTTTCAGGAAACCATTTCTCATAAGAATAAAGTACTACAGTTCCGTATAGTTAGAAAACTGCACCAGTGCTGTCACCCCAATTATTTTTTGAGGGAGAGAGAACAATGATTTTTAAACTGCTGTGGGGTTTTTTTGTCTGTTACTCAGAAACCTGTTTAAAGCACATACATGAAGGTGGGCTCTCTCTTACCCGAGCTTGAGGTTTACTGGTCTTAAATCCTTGCCTCGGCTCCTGACAGTCATTAACACATGGCCCAAAATAATTCTTACTGTCTCCTTTGCTGGTTACTGCAACCGAAATTGCCGCCCCTCATCCTGTTCTGAGGGGCCACTGCTAACTTCTCTCTAGGGCCTCACATCCATGCTGTGTCTAACACTCAAAGGTTTTTAAGATAAACACTTTTTCTTTTTAGCTAGCCACAGAACTGACACTCTGGTCCAAACATCATCTCCCATTTGGTTTCCAGCTATCTTTATTTTTTCTCTGGCTCTCCCAAATTCAGTTGTGGCCTCTTCTTATCTGTTTGGGATGCTGCTTTAAAGGTCATATCCTTATCTCTTGCCTTGGCCATCTTACTCCTTTTTTTTGCACTGCCTATTTCTAGCACAACAGATGGACGTGTTCGCTTCTGCAGCCTTTTTTCTGTATGATCCCACACTGAGAAGTCAGCTCCTCAGCTGGGACAGCCCCTCTCTGTTACGTTCCGAGATAAGACTTTTTATGCGTCCTGCAAATTATTCCCCTCATTCTCCCTGAAAACATTTGTTTAAATTTGTTAAACCCTTGAAGTCCTTCCTTGAAATATCCTTTGGCAGAATACTCGCAAAATAGTTGACATCTCTCTGCATCCATCTGTTCTCTCTTAATTTATAATGAGGCTGTAAAATTCAGGACTAATTTTTTGTGTGTGTTTGCACAGTATTTCTTAAGTGAGCCTTGCCCATGCTGATGACCCCTGGAGTACTGCAGCAGCTATTGTTGTCAGGCCCAGACAGGCTGTTGATAACTGAAGGGGTTTCTGCCTGTGCATTGTTATCATGGTCTTTGCCATTAGCATCCCCTTTATATAACCTATTTTTGAATGACACCAGGGGGATGTTCCCAGATGGTGAGAAGACTGTGTATCTCCTTATGTTTTGCTAAAGTATACTATACATAGCATCCCTGGCAATCCAGAAAATACACCTCGTAGGTAACCAGCTGCTCTTCATTCTAAAAACAACAGGCTGAGATTTGCTGCTGGAAGCGTAAAATCTCATCGTTATCTGTATGAGGCACAGTCTAGTCTACTTTCTGCAATTCATTGTAAGACCTTGGAAGGAAGAGAGGGAAAAAAATGTGTTCTTGGTGGATATTCATCATTCAGTAAACAAAAAGAAAAAAAAATTAATCATTAGTTAGCAGCGATTGTGCCCTTTTTATAGTAAGCAGGCATTTGTCAGTTGCAGGTGACACCAAAATCAAGGTGTTTACAGAATGATGGTGATTCTCTCAGATTCAGAAAACCATATGGCATGAAAACTGCACATCGCTGTCTCTGAAATCTAAGTGACAACAGTGCCAGCCATTTGTACAGTATGACCAAAGGCCTTCTCCTTTTTCTAGCAGGAGTCACATCTGCATCTTTTCGTTAATTTCCAATAACAGCACACATTTGAGGGAGTTTTGCATGAACGGTAAAGCTCCTCTGAGGCATCCTGAGAATGTCAGAATTATTCGGTAAGTGTGGGACAAACGGGCTGGCATGCCCTGATTGTCCGATGCATGTCCCTCAGCAGTGCACAGCACACAGACAGTGGTCCTGGTCCTGTGCTGCTGCAGCAGCAAAGAAACCGTCGTGAGTTTGAAGTGAACTGAAATTACAGTAGGTCTTATTTGTTAAGACCTACTGCAGCCAATTCAGTTCCTGTCGCAGTTATTATAAGAACAGAAAGCGACTCTTAAGCTGAAGTCTGAAATAAGAGATGTGGTTGTGTATCATCATTTATGCTGTTTATGCTTTATTATCCCATAGTGACATTTGCCAGAGGCGCGGTACAATGGCATTAGATTAGGGGTAAAGCAACATCATCTACACAGAGTAAAGGCATTCCGAATTCTCTTTGCCCCCATCTTTCCTCTAGTCATGCATCCTTTATGTTTATCCATACGCCAGATTTGTCCACCTCCTTGCTGTCCTGTTTTTATTTCTCCCTCCATCGTCTTTCATGGTGGAGTGCAGCCTATTGCGTACAGGCTGGAAAACTCTTGGAAAGTATTTCTGGATTTCTAGTCTATGGGAGTCTTACCTCATTCAGTAATGAGCTGTCCCAATTAGGCAGGGAGTGTGTTATTAGCTAGGAAACCAACATGTATCCATCAGGATAAAAATAAGAACTCTTCTTCTATTGACTAAACTTAAAAAGCAAGGCTGAAGTCTGGTTCCTTTGAAAGCAGGACGTCTTTGTCCATCTTTATCCACCGATTTTAGCAGCATTCCCTAAATTGGCAGGATGGCTTCAGCTATAGTTACCCTTCTGCTCTGCTGTTTCTCATTATTAGATCCTACATAGCTGTTGGGTGTGTATTATTTTCTAAGACTGAGCAGACTAATATCATCAGCCATAATTCTGTGGGTTTCTCCTGAAGCCATTACCATAATTAAGATAATGATATTTAAAGTGAATGTTTATTTCATACTACTTTGTATGGCAAAATATAATTAGATGTTTGGCTGCATATGTATATGGTTGAAAAGGATTTAGTATTTTGAAAGAGGCTGCAACTAAATCTGAATAAAGCAGTAGTTTAACTCTTAGAGTGACTCTGAAACTTGAAGCAAGTGTGCCGTCATCACACCATGAACTTTGCTAATACAGGGTGAAAAGACTCTCTTAATTTGCCTCCGCTTGAGGAATTGTTTGTCCTGAGTGACAACTGCAACTTTAAATTTACAAAATTCCCAGAAGTCTTGTGTTAACTGTGCTGAGCTAATCTTGTAAATATTTATCTGCCTTACATTTGGAGCTAAATAAAGAACGTTTCCTTATCACGCTTTGCAGTGCAGTATGGGCTTTTCCCTGTAGGAGCTTGTTTATGTTGCCCATGTAGACTCTTAAAACCTGAGACCCTGAGCACGGAAGCAGATTGCAAATGAACGAATTCAGTTGGCTATCTTGTGGCTCTAATCCTTCCTTTTGTATTTGAACTGGCAAGCTTTGTAAGTGTTGATATCTTACGGTCAAAGTTGCATGAAAAAGACGTTGCCTTCATGTTTTGTGCTGACATTTTAGGCCTCATTTGATGCCATTTTTTTTTTTTTTTTAGACAGGACTTCTATTTTTTTTTGAGCGTTAGCAAGGAGAAGATACAACCTGACAAGATGCAGTGCACCTTTTCTGTATCTCACCATAAAATTTCAAATTTAACCCATTGGCCTGATAGTTTTTGAGATACATTACTGTTGTTTTAGTGTGTCTTTTCTTCAATGTTGAGCAATTTGTAGTGGATATCATTTGGGCTGGCTTCTCTAAGTACTTGCTTTATGCCACATGAGTATTTGTTGTGTCTGTAATAAAGCGTGACGCGTGGTTAGCGTGCCTAATGTGGCTACCCAAGAGTCTTCTCGCTAGCAGCACGTACACCAAGCATACTGGCGGTGTGATATCTTCTCTTTGTCCTGCCTGGGTGGGAGCAGTGGTGCCAATTCAACACCAGGATCAGGCTGTCAAAGAAACGGGTCTCATCCCAGACCCCTTCAGCTCAACTGTGCTGTGGATTTGGCTCATTCTCCAGTTCAATCAATACGAATCACTGAAATTTTGACCATGTTTGGTACAAATCATCATCCTCGCTGGTGGGGGTTAGCTGTGCTCTGAGAGTCTGCTGAAGCCTCAGGTGGGAGTTTGAATGGGTGGCTCTGCACACAGGATGGATTTGGGAAACGTTGTGGTGTACCACCTTCTTTCATTCCAGGTTCCTTCTAAGGCTCAAAACCATACAGATTTCTTTGACAGAACTCTTGGGAGGAAAGTGCAAGAGCTTGTCTCTCTGTATTTCACTGAGGTAACAGGGTGAAGTGGATAATTTTTTCTTCCTCAGAATTTTAGTCTCCTAATTACTGTAACCGCTAGCCCTTACTAATGGGACTAGTAAGATAACAAAGCCCTACTTTCTACAGTTCAAAGCTGTACAACGAAATATGTAATGCTTGGGATAGGGATGACAGGGATTTTTTTAATTTTTTTTTTTAACTACAGAAACAGTAATTACTTTATGTAAAAGACAACCTAAAATATTAACATGAGGGAAAAAAGGACAAATGGTGTAAGTCGTGTCTGTATTTTGCTTTCTTCAAGCGCACAGGTTTTTAAAGTGGTCCTTCTGTGAAAAGACCACACAGATGCAAAGGGAAGGATGGGTCATTTTCCATAATGCCTGTGGCTGGCATGCGCAAGTAGCTTGGAGAGGTACACCCATACTTGTGACACTTGATTCACTGAGGTCAATTATTTCATTGAGTTAGATGCTCATAGATTACAGTCTCACTTCAGGTTGAAATGGATTCTGTAACCACAACTCCATTGATACATTCAGTTTTAACAAGGAAAGAATCGTCACAAATATTTAATAACTGTCCTAAGACTCAGTGTTTTTGTCATTACCTACTGTTTAGATTCCAAGATAATAGAGCATCTCTACGTGGGCACATGTTAGTAGTTAATTTGGGAAAACCTGCAACAATTAAGAGTGAGGTGAGGAATATGTCAGGTCTGAGCGCCTCACCAACCACCTGTTGTGTGAAACGATCCCATTTCTAACTGGGATGAGCATCTCAGAGAATGACTGTTTGCTCATGTATACCCACGGTGTATAGAGGCGCAGGAGGTAGCAAAGAGGTCTGGCAAAGTCTGCTGGTATATTTTCGAAGCAGGTTGGTCATCTTAGGGACATTCTGTTCCGTTCTCAGCTTGGTTTAGTCTTAAATCTCTCTGCAGCTTTAATTTCTTCTTAGTTCAAGGCCTGTCCTTAAACTGAAATCTTATTCCCATTGAATTTTATAGCAAATTCTCTCGTTTCAGTGAAACTCGTTTTATTTCCTGTGTTTAGCGGTACTTCAAAGCATTTTGCCAGATTTGGCAAACCACAGGGAAATTAAAAACAAAGGGAAACTATACCATCTTATATGATTTGTTTAGGTAATGCACATACATACCTCCCACCTGATGATTATAAGATCAAAATGACTAATTAATTTAGGCTAATAAAAGGTACAATTAGGTATTTTTAAAAAAATTAGACCTATGGAGGTACTTACCTTAAAAAGATGTTTCCAGCCTTGCGTTTTACTGTATTTGAGGTTTTCCTGGGACTGAAGATGAAGTTCAATTGGAAAACTGAAAAGGAATATGAAAAGGACTGAACTGTTTTATGGTACGGAGACACATGTCAAATGTCAGTCTTTTTATAGGTGTGTGAGAGAGGTGGTTCTCCAGTGGTTGGGGAGAAAGGGGAAGGATGAGAATACTGCTATTAGTACCAAATGAAACAAGCGTCCTTTAGCTCTGCTGATGGAAAGACAAATGTTTTAGAGGTAAAGGGTAAAGAGTTCAGTTCTGGTGACTTCGTTAGTGAGTGCATTTGCATGTGAGCTTTGCCTCGGTTAGATATTTGTTAAAAATGAACCATCCAAAGGGAGTGAGGAAATACTGCAATCACAACCAACCAGGAAGGCTAGAAAAGTATTTTAAAAAATTAAGTCAAAAGTGCTTTAACGTTTAAAAAAACCTTTGTTAAGCACTTTAATAGAATCAAGAGCATTTGTTGGTCTATTGTCTGGTACTTAAAATCATAAAGCATCAGAAATTGTATCCATTTGTTAAGCTGTTTGTTTTGAAAGTTACTGAAATCTGACATTAACTTTTACTGGCCCCTTTGCATTTGATGAGGAACGTGCAGGTCGCTTGAACTGGCTACATGTGTATTTAGGCTTCCTCTATAAAACGGATTGTCTTTGTAGTGTAAAGGAAAGACAGTTTCAGCTGTCTTACGCTGCTTGCTATATATACGTAGATATTTAAAACGTCATGCACTAGGATATATGTTTACTGTGAGATTCATTCTTGACTGCGGTAAGGGGCAGGTTTTAGAGGAAAAATGACTTTGAAGTATAAAGGCATGTTTAAGATTGAAACGACTCCTTTTGTGGAAAGAGCTGTCTAGGAACTTCAGTGCTGGTGGTGTTTTTGAAAATATGTAGAATTCAGTAGACCCTAATAGCAGCAAATTGTTTTTCGGTCCGCGTCGTTTAGAGTTCTGTTACTCTCGTTTTCCTCCACTTTCCTCCTTTGATTTACTGGCTTTGTGTGTGAGATTCAGTACATTTGGGCAGATGCAAGCAGCTGGAAGTAATAGAGTTAGAGCACTTTGAAAGGCTGAATTTTCACAAGTGGTTTGGGGTTTAGATGCTGGGAGTCATTATCTGGTGCTTCAGAATAACATTTAGAGAACTTGCTCTCATGGCAGAGATTTGAAAGAGGTTATTCATGGGTTGTATTTCACTTCTAAAAAGTTGAATAAAATTACATTGCATTATATTTTTAAATGAAGAAATCTGATTGAGCCACGCAGACGCATTTTAGAATAATATATATTCTAATGGCACAAATCGCTACTTTTATTCCATGTATTCAGAAAAACATATGCTCCCAGAAGCTTTGGAGAGAACCTTTTTTCTTGCCAACTATATATAGTATAGTGAGTGTTTCCTTTAAACTCAAGCCAACATCCCATGTAAACATGATAAAGTTAGCTATGGCAGTTTTATGGGGGAGCAAGAATTTGTGGTCTTATATTGTGCATTTTTTTTGTTGCGGTGTTTCTTTCACGGCTCTCCTTTCTTGTCTCTGGAGGTTGGTTTCATTACTTGTCATACAAACAAGTTTCCCGTGTTTTATCCATGCCTCTCTGTGATTCTGTGTCCTCCACCTATTTTATTTTATGTTTGCTTTCAGTAGGGTTTTTCAATACTGACAAAATCTGGAGGGGCACCTATTTATAAGGCACACAGTGCATTATTTCCTCATATTGTGTCCTCTCTTCTTCTTTATGGCATGTCAGACAGAGCACTTTCTTCCTCCCTAACAAAATAGGGAATGGAGCCCCCATAAAGCAGAATAACAGGCCCAGATTGTTTCAGTGGATGTGTGTTTGTTGTAATTGCCATTCCAGCTCCAGTGCACCAGTTCTCGCAACAAACCGCTCTGTAGACGTGGGCAATGGGTAGCACATCTGGGGTTATCCTTTCCTTAGCTGCTTTGCTGTTATTTCTGCCAGTGAAATACCGGGTAACTTTTCCCACATCTGTCTATCTCTGCTCATAAGGCAGGTTGTGGGAGACTAGTGCCATACCAATTCTACGCGCTCTTTGGATACTGTTGTACGCTGTCACTTTCAAATGGAAAACATAAATGTGTGTGACCTATAAAGGTACGTGAGAACGTGTACTGCATCCCTGCCTTCTGCAGAGCCCAGATAGCGCATTAGAATAATATATATTCTAATGGCAAAAATAGCTACTTTTATTCCATACCTTCATCCATCAAGCGGTTGTTTCCATACATCTTTAAAGGGCTTAATACTAAACTCTTGTAACTAAATTTTGGAATGAGATCATTAAAACAGTTTCAGCCCCTCCTCTCTCTGAACGAACCAGAAATGACAGTTGTGGCCTCCTTTAAAATAGGCATGTCTCAGTATAAATGAATATCAGCTTTTTAAGAATATGGTCATCCAAAGTAACATGTGCAGGGAGCTGGAAGCTAACAGGTCTTCTGTGCTGGATTTACAGAACAAATAACGAAATACCATTGTAGACAAAACTGAAAAGACTCTGGGCTAAGGCTGTAGGGGTTACGGTGAAGTCTGGAATTCTTCGAAAGAAAAGGTGAAATATCACAAGCTACGTTTACTTCTAGTAAAAATATGCATGGTTTTGGTGGAGCTGTAGCTGTGTAGGTGTTTATATTTCTAATTGTAGCGGCAGTGTGTGTTCAGAACCAGATTTTTCCTCTCTTGCTTAAAGAGGTAAGATATCCAAGCAGGCTTTATTATCTAGCTCTGTTTTGAGCTTTTTTTTTTTTTTTTTAAATGCACCAGGTTTTGAGTGTGTCTGAAAAGGTGATTTTAGAAAGATTATAACCTCTATGCTGCCTTTGTTTAAAGAGAAAACATAGTTACTCACACTCTGTTGTTCGGCTATCTACTGCACGGATGTGATTTAAAACCCACCTTTAACAGGAGTTGCGTTTAAAAGATATCACTTCCATGTGGTTTCAAAATGATATCAAGATAAATCTTTTACTTCTCTATATAGACTGAGTACTCTCTGGGGTAATTTCTAGCAAAATTTGGTGATGATTTCTATGGTTGATATATTCTACCTAGGGAAATAAAAAATGTGAAGTAAAAGTTGGAATCAGCAGCTGAAATGGTCTCATTTCCTGCCAGACAATTTGCCTTTGGTTTGTATTGAAGTGGATGTCAGTCTGGAAAAAAATAATGCTTTGGTTTTACATTGCAGTTCTTTAAAAATAATTACCCTTATCTTATATTCAGTTCAACTCTACTACTCCCAGCTTAAAAGAAATTGAGGTCATGAGGCCCATAAATAACCATCTGGTCAGTAACAATACAGAAGAGTGATAGTATTGGTATTTCCTACCAAATTTCAGGTGCCAGCTGTCACTTGAGGTTTGCCTACTCTACTTATACAAACAAATTCATCAGGAATGTTTTGATTTCCAGAACATTTTTATGTTTGCATTTAGAGTATGAAAGGAGAAAGGCATTCTTCTTTTTAAAGGGGAAAAATAAAACCGAATGAAATATCTGTTAAACTGTTTTCCACTCAATGCTTTTACTCCAGAATATATTTGTTAGTTTTGTTTTCTGCATCCCCAGTTTAAGTGCATTTACAAGTCACAAAAGGTCTAGCTGACAATGAAATACTCTGTGCCAGATGTCATTTCTCTTTGGTGCTTCCTATTACCATGTTGAAAGAAAAATAAAGCCCAAGTTGCTCAAGAAACAGATGTTTCTGCCCATACCCACGGTCCATTTACCAGTGTTACATCAGACATTTTTTTCTTCCAGGGACCAGTCAATCTGAATTTTCCATGATTCCAAATTCTTAGCATCAGCAAGCAAATGTTCCTAAAAAACAGAGCTTTTTACTTACAGACTGTGAAATTCTTCCCTGAAAGAATGAATGACTCCTTTCACTGTTCAGTTTACAGGCACTGTGTAGGTGACATTATTTGGATTGATGCAATGGTGCCCAGCAGATTGCAAAATCCTTCCCAGTTGTGGGGAAGCGCGTGGGAACAGGTTCCGTTTGGGTCCTGGGGAAGCAGTGAAATGCTATTTAGTGGAAAGATCTGAGCGCAGATTGTGGCATGCAGTGTGTCCTGTAAAGAAGCAGTCAAGGTTTGGTGGCCTCAAGATGTGGTTACAGATGAGGAACGTTTCCACGGATGAGTCATCGCCACTTTGCTGGCACATTCAGCTGCTGCTGCCGCCAAGTCACCTTGCGGTCTCGGTGCAGAGTGGTTTTACGCTGAGAGTTGTTGGCCTTCGGAAACGCTTTCTCCCTGATAATGAAATGGCGTTCATGGGAGAGGTACCACTGTTTGTGTGCCCAGTTCATCCTCTCTTATCTGAGCATCCATTATCAGCTGGTGATAAAGGCAATTAGCCGGATCTCAGGTAGACCTTTGTCTCGCCCCAGCGTAACTGCTTTTACCTTGCAATTGTAAGTTTATTTGTAAAGACTTCAGTGCGGGATTATGCTCAAATGGGTAAAGTCGAAGTTCAACATTCTGCATTGTTTATACGAGTCTTATTTTTATATATATAAAAGAGCAAAGAGCATATATAAAAAGGTTATTACGTTAAAAAGGTCCTATTTGAAGGCACTCTGACAAAGCAGTTGTCGATTTGTGCTGAAGGCTGACCCCACTCCCAGCTAGGTATTGATAACTACCTGGTCAGTACAGATTAAAAGGCCAAAGTTGCCACAAAGGATAGTAATTGCGTTGTTCACTGCAGTGGCGTTGGGTACAGAAGCTGTGTGCTCTAGGCCAGGCTAGACTGTGGGCCGTGTAAATAGAAGACAGCAATTTTGCTGCTTTCTTTAAACTGTTTCAGGAAAAATGAGATAGATCGTGAACAAGGACAGATAGTCAATTTGGTTGTAGGAGCAAGTGATTCTTGAGAAGGGCATTAGTATATTTTACAAATATAATTGTAAAGTGCTGCCACACTATTTTATATGCACTTAAATCAGAATTCAGAACTGTTCAAATAAAATATTTCTAAAATCAACGTTCGTGACCAAATAACTTGTAGCCTAATTGAGATGCTGTTGCTTACGTTGGGGCTATCTTAAAACTCTGTGGGCGGGGGGAGGCAAACAAGCCACCCAAACTCCAAATGCTATTAGCTCCAATAATCAATCCCAGAAGACATTTACATATACAATTGGATTGCCTCATTAGAAGTTAAGCTCAGCTGCTGCCAGTTAGGATGTGCTAATTTGCATAGGCAACTTGATTGTGTAGCATTGTTAGAGACAGGATTGCCGTCTGAGGAAGCAACAAGAAAAGCTTTCTGCATTGTCAGATGGCTTTAGCTGATCTGAAGTCAAAGTGTCTTTGGCGCATATAACTGAGAATAGATTCATAAATGTTTGCAACTTCTTCATACCATATTTTTACTACATTTAACTTTGAGGCAGGATATAATTTTTTGCTGAGAATTGGATATTTAGGAAGATTTCAATCTTCCAACCTACTAGAGGGAATGTGTTTGAGATGTCATGAAATAGAACTTTTATGAGTATTGCTCACCGAGAGGAGAACAGCGCGCTGTGCAATTCCCTAGAAATATGCATCATCTGGAGTTCAAGTTACTCCAAGTTACCTACATCCCTAAATCCCGTGGCTTTGAAAATAACTAATGATATAGCTTGTAAGGTTGAGAGACAGCAAAATGGCTCAATTTCAAGAAAATATATATTTCTGCAATGAGTGTCAGTATGTTCCCTTTCTGTAAGGACACAGGCACATTAGCCATTAGAAGACAACGTGTTGCTCGGCAATAGTGACAGGCAGAAAATCATTGTGGTGTCATCCCACTTCATTACCTGAGCACACAGCTACAGGAGGAAACTATCTGGTGCTTCTCTGCAATTATCAGAGATTTTTTTGTTTATTTTTTGTGTTTCTGGCTTTTTGAGTGGAATTGTGTCAATTATAAGCTTCAGAATATAGGACTATATACACCAAGAGATAAAAGTATTAGAAGTCTATTTGAAGCTTAGATGTGCCTGCAAATTGGGTATTGCATATTCTGATCTCTCAGCACTGGGTTTCCTCTCACTGTCTGCTTCTGTCTTTTGTTTAATCAAATGCGAAAGTACAAGTTTTCAAATTGGAGTATGTCTCGTTGTTTAGTTCGGTTCCTTTTCTGCTTTTTCAAAACTGCCTGTGGTCCTCAGCATTCAGGTGGGAGCAGCGCCCTGTTCCTGTGTCACAGAACACCTCAGGCTGGTGAGGACGCTGGCAGAAGTTAAGCAAAATTGTTATGTTTCTGGAGAGCGTTAATTTTATTGTAGCAAAGAACTGGTCGTTGTAGTTTGCGCTGGTATGTGAAAAAAAATCTTACAAAGAGACGTTTCAGATTTTTTAATTAAAACTTCAGTTGGGATTGCTACACTTACTATATCAGGCTGTTCAGAAAATAGTTTTTTTGTTTTATTAATCACAGCCAAAGAATAACTTCAGCTTTGAATACTAGAATTTTGTTTTATATGGTACGTTTGGTCTCAGACACGCAAGGGAAATACGAAAAGTTTAGAGGCTTTAGACTCGACCGCTTTGAGTGCAGGCAGGTAATTAGAGAAAATTGTGATATTGTTGGATGGCCAATTTTATGAAGTGAACAATCTGGAGAGTGGGCACATGCTTTTTTCTGCTCTTCTGTGTTTCCCTTCTGCACAGGTTTGGCAGAGGTCAGTGGTGAAATGGGTGGAAAATCTGATAACCCTCTTTGCTCTGAAATGTAGTGGCGTTGTTAGAAAGTTTGGGCAGAGGATTTCAGGATCTAGGGCCGTTAATTTGGCTTTTTTGAGCAATGCCATTTTAAAAAGTATTTAGGAAAAGGACGGGAAAAAGCAAGGCTAAGACAGCTGGAAGCGTTTGTTTTAGTTTTCACTGAATTTGTCATCGGTTAAACTCTTCAATTTGCGGCATTACTCTAAAAGGAGCTTGGGGGTTTTTATATAGTTTTCAGTCTCTGAACAGTTACATAAAACTTCATTTTGAGCACTGGCTTTTTTGCTCGCTTTGTTTGCGTCGTGAGCTCAGCCTGGCTGCACTCGCAGCCTTTGAGAACCTCCACGCATATTTATGGACTCTGAGGTTTGAAAACATCAGATCACTGGGTTACGGTGAGGCTCTGGCCAAGTAAATGCACCATTGTTCATTCCAAATGTTAGCCAGAATGATAACATGCCATTTCCATCGTTATTCAAATAAAAGAGCCATTGAAAGGTTTGTTGGTTTTTTGTTGTTTTTTTTTTTTTTTTTTTTTTTTAAAGACATCTCAATTAAACTAAAATATGGAGAATATAAGAAGTGTGCAGAAGCGGATTCCACATCTCCTTGTTAATTGTCAAAACTCACGTTGAAATGAACTGTTAGAACATGCATCGGAGCCAGGAAGTCGGTTTTCCTTCCTAGAGGCCAAAATGTACTTGATGTAAGGGGGAAATGAGGAGGAAGCCTGAGGGAGTGTCGCTCTTCGGTGAGTCCTCAATGCCTACCGTATGGGGAGGGACTGAATTTCCTCAGGAATGTTCCCAATTCCTGTGGGTGCCCCCAAATCCCATGGCTCTGACTGGAAGAGCTGAAAGAAACTGGCCCTCCCAGGAGCAGGGATCTTGGGATCATGCTTGGGAGCGCGTTTTTCTGCGTGGCAGGGATCCTTTTTTGCTATGCCGTGTGATGCTGGAGATCCATGCCATGCGCAGGAGGCCATGCAACGGGGCCACTGGGGAGAGTAACTCAGTCTACCAGATTTTTTGCTGGTGTATGGCACTAATAGGCATAAAAATTCTGCATGCGTTAAGTATTGCGGGTATGCCTTTAGGTTAAGAAAAAAGGACAAGTATTGATTTGAAAAGTAGGTGCACAAAAAGACTTTGGAGAGAATGAAAATGTTGTTTGAAACATCACCAAGTTGACAGCTGTTCATCCTTCTGTGAAAAGTATAAGACGCTTTGCTGATGTGTAAACCAGGTGGGGAGCACCTTTCTCAAAGAAAATACCTAGTGGTGCGCCAAGGAGTTTAGAGATTGGATCCCCTAGAGCATGAATTCCGGGAACTGACCTTTGCTGCCTTACTAAGATCTTCATTAATGGTGTCTCACACCTGGCAGAAAACGGCTAACTGGGGATTGTTCTTAGAGAGTTGGAGAAAATCTGGGTCTGTGCGGATGCCAGTCGGAAGTGCTGTGTGGCTGCTGCCAAAGAGCGTGCCCTGCAGCCGCCGACACAGCTGCTGCCTTCCCCAGCCCGACCCCGGCTGGGCTGCCCGCAAGAGCCGTGCGGGGCTCTCATCTCCCAAGATAAGGTTGTCCCTGTTGGAATCTGATCCCTTGAAGGGTAAACCTTCACTGAATTCATCGATACGTATTTTTCCAGCCAATGATTTTTGTTGTTTCAGGATGATTATTTTTATTTCTGTCCAGAAATCAACTGGGGTATGCCAAATCTTAACTATGTTTAGCTGTAGTTTTTCTGTTAAATCACAGATGTGTTTCTCGAGATGCTTTTTTTTTTAAGATTGGGGAAGTTTCGCTTTTAATCAGTAATTTGAAAATTCACTATTGGTTTATATATTCCCAGTTAATTGCTTATTGTTATCTTAGAAAAAACACCAAAACCAAACCAACCTAAAACCTCATGTTTGTAAAACTGGACATAGATACTGAACTTATTCATTTTTAAGAGGAATACTATGAATAGAGAAGAACTTGCATGAAAAAAAATAAAGAAGTGTTTCCAGGCAATTAAATACTAACTTCAGACTTGGTAACTGCAAAACCAGTTAATGAGTGTAGTGTGTACACGCCAACATTGTAAATGTTAGCCTTAATAAGGCACAAGGCAATAGCAACTCAGCAACTGTAATATTTAAAAGGGGATGAGTTCCTGGCACGTAATAATTTAAAAAATTGTCCTCCTGTTTCCTGGGTTATACATCAGTGTCACTTTAGTGACAGTTAAAGGGCAGGGTAACAAAGTGAAAAATGACAGCTTGGTCCTCAAAGTGAAAAAGTATTTGGCATGTGTGGCCAAGAAACAATGTGAGGGGACATCGTGAAAGCCTGACCTCAGCAAATTGAATGGCAGAATTGGCATTGACCTTACCAGAGTACCAGGATGTCATTTCTGAGCCATTGTCTGCTTTGATTCTTTTCTGCGCGGAGTGAAATTGGTTGCACTGCTGCTCTTGTTTCATACGTCTGGTACTTGCTCACATGGCTCTGTAAGTACTATCTATTACAGCATATGAACCAAGTATAGAGAATTTTGAAGGATAAAGTATCATAATTTTTATTGTCTGGAATTTATCGAGGTGGTGGACAAATGGCATTTTTTTTTCTGACACATGAATCTTCGTAATCAATTAACTGTGCTACTTTTTGCATTTTTTACATTCTGTTTATCATATGCAAGAGAGATACCTCGCTTTCTTCCCTTTCCCAAAGGGCTATCGATCTTTGTTGCGAAGGGTCTGGGATCGCAATGAACATGAGTCCGTTTCTAACACTTTGGCTGCTTTTAGTTTTTAAAGTTGGACACTGGTCAGCCATATCTAAAGGTTTTCCATCTTTGGGAAAATGGTTTTGCACTCTTTACAGCAGTTATCAGTTATATCAGTTCTGATGTTTCGCTCTGCTAGATATAAAATATGACCTGAAATGCTGCTCTTTCCCCGTTCACTGTAAACAGTGTATTTTAGAGCTGTCGAGTCCCTGTATTTATGCTCCCATCCATGCTCTTTTATTTATCTTTATGACAAACCTTTGAAGTTCTAGCTAATAAATCAGGAATGCAGCAACTAGTTTTGAAAAGTACAAATCTTGGCAATTTTATTGGTTCCATAATTTACCCAGTCTTTTGGTTAATGCCAACAAAACTGCCTAACTCCGGTTGTTTTTTAAGTCAGCTGATGCATCCCAAATATAAATCTGTCTTACAAAGATCGGGAGCAAAATACCTTAAATACCAAAGCTCCACCCGGTATTTGTATAATTGAACTATTAATTTGTCCCGAGCTTTTAGAGTGGTCTGAGTGAAAAGCACGGTATCAGTACCATCCCCAAAGTTTGATGTTAACGGAGTTTTGAATGTATATACTAAAACATTAGAGGCCTTGCAAATCGTTTAAACAAAGTTAGGAGAAGTGAATGCTGAACAGGTGCTTTAATAGCTCACTGTAAAGCATGTCGTTTAAAATACGCCTTCTGTTATCTGCTACGTTGCCCTTCGGGGCACATTGCGAAGGCTCATTTCTTTTCAGGGCCACCGGTGGTAAGTAGATGTGTCTGCCGACTGGAAGAGGAGGAGACGAGTCTTTTGTCTGTACCTGCACATGGTGCTCTTTCACAAACACTTCAACGCTGCTTAGCTTCAGGCGTGCCGTTAGTCACAGGGCCTGGATTTAAGCACGTTCTCTAGTGGTTCTTGAAACGACATCTGAATTGTTGTTGCAGTTTATATGCATGCTTTTAGATGGTTATGATGCATACATGTAAATGCTGGAATAAAATCCATTAAAAAGGTAAACTTTCATTTCCTGCCACGTTGCTTCATGGTAAACTTGAGGAAAAACTATCCTTTTCTGTGACTTTAAAGCTGTGAAAGGAAGATCATCCAGCAGATAACTGCGAAGAGAGAGAAAATACTCTGTGAAATACAAGCTCTCTTTCTTTCAAGCAAAGAACTTGCGAAGAAACCATTGTAGCCAAGTCAAATCGTGCTCTGTGGTAGCAATATTTTCAGTGGCTGGGCTCTCATGCCCGTTGGTTAAGAATGTGGTATCTGTAGGATTACTGTCTATAGCAATACACAAATCTGTAGTGTTTGAATGAAAATTAACTCAGGGCTTAGTTTTTCCGTCTGTCTCCGATTGTGTATGACCTGGAAAGGATCCAACGTGTCCGTTGGCTACGTAAGTTGAAGAATCAGGTTTTGGTGTTCTTGGTTGAGCGGACAAAAGTTCAGCTGGAGGAATCAAACCCTAGAGAGTACGTAGTGTGTGTAGGTGAAGGTCAGAGACAGCAGAGGTGGGATGGATGTCCATGACTATAACCATCGCAAGCCAGAAAGGTGGCAAGAAAATGATTGACTACAAGGGCACATGCTTTCTTCTTTTTGACGTGGTTTCCGTGGTGGCAAAGGGTCCTGCTGTCAGCGCTCTAGCCTGTTGCATTTTTTCTCAGAAACTCTGCTGTGTTTTCAGCCCGGGCAGGACATAGTGGACAGGTAGCTTTGAGCTTTGGGTAAAGTGCAGTAAAACACTGAAGTATTCTCTGAAGTACAAGAATGGAGCTACAAACAGATGTGTATCTGAACTGTTCTGGCATGGGCTGCTTAATCCTGTAGCTGCTTCCCTAGGTGAGGTGGCAAATGAGCTGCCCAAGCTGCACATCCCTTAGGGCCACAGTTATCTGCTGAAATTCTGGGCTCTTCCAGCAGTCTTGGCTTCTGTCCACCTGTAAACGCGCCTGGGCATGGAAAGAGTGGTGGAAAGCAACTAACGCTGACAAGTTCTGCATCATTAACCACCCAAATTTGTGGGAGGAGAGGTAAAGCAAAGACAATTGCCAGATGCCCTTGGGGATTGGAATCTCACTTGAAAGACTTGTGCTGATTTATTATGTACTAATTTTCCAACTTTTTCCTGATGGTTCTTCCTTTTCCACCTACCAACAGAATTCTCTGTGTTTTAAAGCCCGCAATTCAGTAAAGCAACCATATAATTCAGTAAAGTAGTATTACCTATAAAGATTGCTCAAGGGAAGCTATCAATTTTTCCCGTGTTTCTGGGTGAGGACTTGGATGGTGGTATTTAACTTTTAAGGAAGAATCCCTGGATAATTAAAAATGTCCCTTTTTGCTACTGACTGCACCTGGAACAACCAAAGATAATGGTAATTAATGGTTGCTGCACACTTGTGTACAGTAAATCACTATTATGTCATGCTTTTTACCTGCATTTTTATTAACAAGAAAACAACACAGTATTGTTTTTGGTGAAATTCAGAAAACCATAGGAACAGAGATTGCCATCTGGACCAAGCTAGTAGTCCAGTTTATGTCGCTTTCATCGCTCGGAGCTGCAGAACCCAAAACTAAAGATTCTTTTTCTTTTTAAGCATGGGGACATCAATGCAAACTGATCACCCCTAATTTTGGCTAACGTTCAGTGTTTCTCAGGGCTGCTTTCCTGCAGGTGATGTAGCCAGGGACCTGGTTTTATCTCGGTGGCAGTGACAAGATTTTTGTGTACCATTTCAGTGTAACATCAACAATTTGTACTAACAACCTCCTGGGGGAGGGCTGGGAATTTTTGTTGTGATGAAATGAAAAATGGATGATTAGACAGAAGCTGCAACTAATGTTACTCAGTCAACACTTTCATCCTGAGAAATCATGGCTGACATCATCTGCCCTTGCATTTTAACATTGCAACAAGAGTTTTGTTTTTAAGTATCATTGGTGGACTTGAGGCACTTTGAGGCCACTTACGCACTGCCTTTCTATGTTGCAGCTTTTGAAAAAAATTGCTTTGGGGGATTTTTTGAGAGTTGTGAGATTAATTCCTAGAGCTGCAGTTGAGTCAAGTATATTGTCTTGATGCGCAGTCAAGATTAATTTCAGAAACAGGGATGTTAGTGACTTGGGAGTGTTTTTAAGTATCAAAGTCAGAATGGATTTTCTTCATTTTCCAGACCTAATCACCATGCAGTAGGCATGTCATTGATTTTTAAGCATATTTCATTATTGAGTCCAATTGGGAGTTCATTTTGAAAATTGACGGCATGATATGGCCATGTCTCTTTCTACTGTTTTCGGCAATTTGGGCAGGGCCGTGGATTGGTCATTGGATTGTACTAGTTCTACAAAGTGGTTGGTCATGGATACAGTTTATATGGAAAATGTTCTACTGCCTAAAGTCGATTCATAATTTTTGAGTATCTGAAAGAGAGAAAAAAAATGTAACTGGAGGTGAATTTATTGGGAACGTTACTGGAGGTGCCCGTTGATAGACATGGCAGATTGGGAGGAGTGAAACGGCTTTGCCGCCGCTGCCATTTAGCTGACAGGAGGGCATTTGCGAAACGGGTGCAGAGTTCATCTGTTACCCTCAGCAATCCGCTCTTAACTCTGGTGCACAGAAGGTCAGCGGAACCTCAGTGCAATTTTAGGATCTCAGCGAAAGCCCTTTTGATCTCATTTCACCATCGCTTATCGTTCTCTCTTAGAGCTGCATTATTTGTATTTTTTCCCTCATTTTCCCATACGTGAGTGTCTGCCGCCATTTCTGACACCAGCAGAGGTTTTAGAGATGGAGGGAAAAAAACCCTAAACCATTGAGTTTGCTTACTTCAAAGTTATGCTTACCGTTTTGCGTAGTAAATTGAGAGAACAAAGCAGAATTTAATTTTGGTGGGTCCCTAGCTTTGCTTGGACCTATCAAATATAGACAGAGAAATAGAGATTGATGTCCATGAAGTATGGAGTAAGAGAGAAAATTTTGATAAAATCATTTTGGGTAGGGGATGGTTTGGTACAAAATAACCAAGCGGAGGAGTTTGGTGATGGATAATTAGAAGTAGATTGAGAGATTTATCCTTAGGGCGGGAAGAGGGAACGAATGGGTGTAGGAAATGATGTGGAGGATTAAGTGCAGTTTGAAGAAAGGGAGGAGAAGGAAAATAACTGACAATAGTAAGCAGCTGTGATTTGTATCACAAAAATAATGTTTCCGACGAATATTTCCCACCCAGAGGTTTCCAGGGTATAATGACTGGAAACAATGCCTTTATTTTGTTTTAAATAAAGATGGGTGAATACAGAAAAGTACAAAGCAATCAGAAAATCATCTGATAATGATACAAACAATGAATTTTTTGCAGGCATGTAAATGTACTGGGTTTGTTGCGGAAGGGTCAGAAATAGGGAAAATTAATAAAATCTCATTCTGCATGATCCGTGCAGGCTGATTAGATTAATGACAGGGAGGAATGTTGTCTGTTTTGGGGTTTTGACATTTTGGCAACAAAAAGTATTTTATGTTATCAGCTTGGCATTCCCAACAGTTATTACAGTATCTCATAGTCTGGTTTAGGGAGGAACATAAGATTTAGTTCTATCACGTACAGCATAACGCTTTGGGATTCATAAAAATTTATTGACTAAATCTTCTGTATTCATATGGGACAGGATTCAAGAACATATAGATATATGGTGTTGCTAGTAGCAACACAGTAAAAGGAGTTGTCTAAACTCTGCCACCTGTCCATAAGATGTCTGCTTTACCTGTAACAAATTTGTAAGAAACTGCAAGTGCCTGTCTGACATTTACCGTTTGCAGTCCAAGGACTGACGCCTCATTAATTCCTCCTGGGACTTCGCTGTCCATGACAGTTTTGAGTTACTGTAAACAATACGCTGAAAAATTTGCTCATCATATTTTACTGTCAGAAACCTCTCTTCTGTAGCCTTTCCTGTTTGTGTTGCAGCGGCGTGTAGTGGTGGGCTCACTGGCACTCGTATCTAGCTGGGTTTTCAGAAGAGATCATTATTTTATAATAAGCACATCTAAAATGAAAGGTATTAAATTTTGCAAACTCTGTCATTGCCAACTGTTCTAAATCCTGGTGCTAACTCACATTATTCATCTTATTTAAAGCTATAAATCAGAGCTTTCTTGTCATCATCTTGATGCCCTATTACTAACTCACTGCATCTTTCCTTCTAAAAGTGACCAGTGGAGATACGAATTAGTGGGTTTTGGAGTGTAACAATAAAACTTTTCATTAATGAAGAGTTTCTCTTCCAATATTTTAAGTGATAGCTTGTATAATATTTAGAAGTCACTGGCTTTGCTTGCCTTGAAAACTAGTTTTGAATTTATTTGAACACCATGGATAAGTATTAGTTAGAATGCCAAGAATAAATGAATGGTTTTTCTCCATGGTTTTTCAGGCAGGAGTGATGCTGCAGCACAGATATTTAATCTCCTTTTAGCATTTACCATAAATTGCAGAGCTTCTTGGAGAGTAATTTTGTATTGTAATTGTTGACAACAGACTTAAGTTGCTTTAGTGCATGTATAGCTCGGCAATGAATTGTTCAAATGGTTTGGGGGAGTACGCTACCCAGGATTTAAGAAATAATAACAACTGGAATCCCTGTTTCATAACTTTTATTGCAAGACTTAAATACTATGGGTGCCTTTAGGTAGGTTATGCGCAGCACAGACAAGACAGTGTGAAATACGTAAGACATCAGTCACTGGGAAAATCCTTTATGCAAATAGTCCCCCTGTGAGGGACTTTTATTTGCCTGAAAGCTGTTTTATTCTAATGGACTTTTCTGCTCAAGGGTGTAAAGAGGGTAGGATTGGGAATGCGAAAGGACAGATTGCTGGCAGCTCTCTGCCGCCTCGTGGTGTGGACCTGCTTGCCTGGGCGCTTTTTTTAGCAGGTGGGGGAGGCTTTTGTGGTAGTGGAGAGCGAGGACCTGCCCCGAGCTCTCCAGCGGATGCCTGCTCATCCCATATGAGTACAAATTGCTGGAAGAGACTTCAGGTGCCCAAAATCAGCTATTGTGACTCCTCACCACCTGAGATCCTATTACCTGTGTAGATTCAGGTACTTCCAATGCTTGACCTGTTCTCAAACACATTAAGCTACACCTGTGAAAGATCCTAGTTGTGGAGACAGAAAACAGCCATACTGAGATTGGTGTGAAATAGCATGTTGTAAACTACTGTCCGGACTCATTTTCCGCTAGCTTGCTTTCCTGTAGAGAGCAGGCCTAGTGTAAACCACCTAGAAACCTGACAAAGACATACTATACTTACTACTGCAATGGTAGTATGCGTGAGTTGTAGTGAGAATTTCTTAAATAACTTTGTAACTAATTACTTTAAGCAATATTTTTGTTAGATGTGCAAACTGAGTAGATTTTTGGCAGCTGCTTTCATTTGTGTAGTGTACCCCAGCCTAATGAAAGCCCTTTTCTCAGGTGCAGCAATGTTGGAAAGAGAATTGCCAAGTGCTGCATCCAAAGAACTAGCAGGTTTCCTAGCGGAAAAAGATACATGTATATATACTGGGGAATTCAGGTGGCTCTCAGGAACCATTAGCTTGCCTGGTTACCCAAGCTCTTGGTTTTGAACACAGGCCAGAGTGTAATTAGCTGAAATTAACGTGAGGATGGTGACAGAAATGAGGAAAGCAGCTAAAGAGAGAGGAGAAGGGAGGCTGTCCCTCCCTGGTGGGAGCAATGAAGGTTGGGGATGGCGTTAGGCACGTGCATCTCTGAAGGCTATGAAAATGCAGAGCAATCACTTGTATAGGCAGCGGGTCTTTCTGTTGTGCACATATAACCTCTTCAGGGCTTTCTGGCTCAGAAGGAACCATTACCTCTCATTTAAATGCTAGCACCAGAATTATGTCTGAACTTTCTTTGGGCCAGAAGTCTTCTCTTGCGTCTTTCCACATCTGCTGCAATTTGGCCTTCCTTTAGCCTACTCTGTTTTCCAAATGGATTACATATGGGGCACGCATTTAATGTGGTCTCTATGAACCAGCCTTTTCACCTTATCTTTTCAGCTTGTGCCCCTCACACGTGACATTTTCTTCGTCGTTTGCTCTCTGCAGACCTGATACTTGTTCTGTATAGCCTTGTCCCGGATGACCATAATACCAGAAAGCAACTTTTGACTTTAAATTGTTTATAGACGCAAAGCTAAAGAGCTGAAGTGGATTTGTGACCCTTTCTGTGTAAAGCAATCTGTAGAATGGCATGATGATTTTGAAAAACTCAGTCATCTCTGTGGGTATCGGTAATGCAAAAAGCACATTTAATAAGTTTTTCAGGAGCCGCTTTATTACCTTATCATTGTTCCTGGTGGTAGCTTACTGTAATGGACTGAGCATATAAAACACCCCCGGGAACTCCTGTGATTAAATTGAATTTCTGATAATGATTTGCACTGTGAACTTAAGAGAATCATTTAAAGCCCACCTGTGAACCTTTACTTCCATATTGGAGCAGCTATTTCACAGAATTAGTACTGAAACAATGTGATGATTCTGGTGAGTAAATGCTTACAGCCTGGACCTTGATCTGTCTCTGCTTGCTTCCATAAAAAGAAACGGGATACTTACCTGTCTCACAAATTATTGTGAGGCTGAGCTGTTTGATGTTTAAGATCTGTTAAAACACAATTTTTCATGGAGGAAGAACAAGGGAAAAGGCTAATTACAATTGCTCTTCTTTCTGAAAGATAAAGTAAGTGTGCATCTTTTCTGTCACTTCTGGCGTTGCTGGCTTTTTCATTTTGCATTTTATTCTTCGGCCAATTTATCTATGGCAGCATACATTTAGAATTAAGCATGCGTATTTTCAAACTCACCAGCCAAATATACAAAAATACAAAGGTGATGGGATGAAGCACACGTTTTTGTTTTTTTTTTTTTTTCTGGCCTGATGTCCTGCTAATTGTGAGAAGCAGAGAATGCCACACTGCAGACAGGTCGCTGTGTGGGGCAGAATCTGCTGCGTGCCTGGAAGCAACAGCTACGTGCAGCGAAGTCTGCTTTGCACTCTGGGTTGTGTTTTTTTCCTGGCATAACTTAGGCATTTGATACTGAAAATCCGATCCAGAACATTTTACAAACAAACCCTAAAGGCTGCACGTATGCTAAAATAGCACTTTATATTTTGTTTATATCCCTTGCAGAAGACTGGCATGAAATTACTGGTTGAGAGATCCTATTTCTGTACTTGCTTTAGACACATGCTCATTTTAGCTTCCTAGTCTTAAAAAAAAAAAAAAAAAAAGCCTTAGAAAGTTTTGAGCAGAAATGCACGTTGTTTTATATTACTGCTTTTTGCCCAAGCAGACACAGTTAATGGCCCTCACCCTTAGGGGACACACTGAGATTTGTAAGCAGATGTTGCTGGCTGAACTTGTGACTCCAGCCGAAAAAATTTAGGCATCCAGTAGTTACTGAAGGTGCCACACATTCATGTCGGTAGCCCCACATCTTCTTTTCAGACTTTTGCTTTTTATCAGCCTTGTTGATGTTGAGCACTTGCCCCCGTGTGTTTTGTGATTAATGTGTTTGTCCTGTTGAAATAGGGAATAAACTCGAACATACCGACCACTGCATCTGTAGCAGGGCTTCAAGCAGAAAGCACAGATTAGTAAACATTGAGTCCTAGTTAGTCTTCAGAAATGGCGCTTAATCATAAAACTCGGATCTGAGTTTCCCTTTAGCCTGAAGGGGCAAGAAAGAGGACGGGTTTGGGATTTATCGCTTCACGAGTGAGCTGCTTTAAACGAGTCCCATTAAAGCATGGAGCTCCGTGTGTTGTATGGTTGTATCTCGTTGGCGTCTTGTCAGAGGGAATGGTAGGTGGGTGCACAAACACTTTTTACATAGTTATTGAAGGCTTATACATGCCGCAATGCAACAAAATATAATTCTGCTGAAAAAAAAAAAGTGAAGAATTGGGATTCTTGGTGCTTCAGTTTGAACTGCTCTTAAAGCTAGATTCAAGTTCATTTGACTAATGTAGTTGTTACTGAGTAATGTGCGTATTAAAGCAGCTGGCAATTCAGAAACGTGTGCCTGGGTAATAAGCAAACATAAAGGCGGATCACAGAGACAGGCCTGTGAAGGCCCTCACGAAGGCGTCGAGAGAATCCTCATGACCAGAGTCAGTGCTGAGTATCCTTACGTCTTTGGGAGACGTGTCTAACCTGTATCTTGAAACAGCCCTCCGCTAACGTGGATTCTGCTATATATTTTGGTTGCTCTGTTCCAATGCTTAACTGAATATACAGTGAGGTAATTTGATCTTGTACCTTAAATTTATGTTGCTGCAAGTTCAGCTGATGAATTCTCACTTCCCCATGAGATTCACGGATTCATGAGATTCATGGATTACCGGATTCATGGAGCAGTTGATGATCACTGTCCACTCAACCATGTTTGAGTGTGTTGCTGGAACATGTTCCTCAGCCATCTTTTTTGTAGGCTAAACACACATACGCGCGCATATATATTTCTCTAAGCCTTTCTAAAAGCACATTTTTTTCTCACCAGTTTGCCCAGTGCTATCTGTTCTGTAATCCACCTGAGACCTCGTCATTGTTGGATAGCAGTGGATTAATTGCTCTGGGGTATTACAAATAAAACTTCTGGTAGTTTTAGCTAGTTTTAGTAGATAGCTATCTAGTTTTAGATAGATTCTAGCATTCCTAGAATAATGTTTTTTATCCTTTGTGGCAAATTTTGCATGACGTTGTTTATTCGCTTATTCTGTGATGCATGTTAAATTTCTCAAAATCTTTTTTTCATAGTCTGGCACTAACCATTTGTATGTATGACCTACGCGAGGTAGGTGAAGTGCTTCTCACTTGTCTTTGATTTCAGACCGCTTCTCCAATCCAGCAACATTTGTTTTTTAATTTCATCCTCCAAACTAATTACCCTTCCGCTCAGTTTTTTTTTTATTGGCCAGTTTTATATGCGTATTTATTCCATCATGGATGGTATCAACAATCAAGCATCAGAGCCCTGAACAGAGGCACTGATGCCTGCGTTGATATATATTCTAGTTTTGCCAGGAAATCGTTGGTAATTGTCCCTGAGAGCAGTTTTTCAGACAGCCCGGCACCTGTTCTGGTGCGGTTTCATGTTAACCTACATTTCTGCGGTTTGCTTAGGAGCATGTCATGTGGAATATGTCAAGAGCATGACTGAAGTCAAGGTAGATCCCACCTGATCCTTTCTCTTTAGCCCACGGGTAGCGCTATAGCAAATTAGGTTGTTTTTAGCAGCTCCGCGCAGGCCATCCTCAGGCGTTTTGTTAGCCTCTAGATGTTTGCTTAGGAATGGTTAAATGTTTTTTCTAGATGAAAACTTCTTTAATTTCTTTTATTGCTCTGTGACTTCCTAAATCCTCATTCTCTGGATTTTTTTTTCCTTCCTTGCTTTCCTGCCTGTCCTTTTGGATTTCTCTTATCATCCATGAATTCTTCAGGAGAATGGTCAATATTTCCCTGGACTCTCTGGAGTGATTTCATCAGGCTCCACTGACAATTCTTTTACCTAAATGTGTTCAAATGTATTCCTTCTTAGTTTTTTCATCCCTTTTCTTTGTTGTTGAAATTAATCATGTGAAGGGTTTGATCACAATGGAACGTTTTTGCAGAGTGAAGAAAAAAGGCATCAGTCATCTCCCTTTGACCATTATTTTAGTATTTATAAGTAAAGGACCTTGCCTTTCCTTTTCTTACTGCATCTTTTCTTGCAGCATTTTATATCCTTACACCAGAATGTTGTAAAATGACTGTCAGGCTAATAACCCATTAGTTCAGTAACTGTAACCAAACAGTAACTGGTGTGTATTCTGCATGCTAGTTAAGAAAATCTGAAATGGACACGTAGAAGATGCTCTCTACCTCTCTGTTATTTGTTGGCTTGGTGTTTTTTCTGGCCTACAAGTGCGCTAGAAAACAAAGGCAAAACAAAATCACAAAAGGAGGAGGGAAAATATGTTTCTAAACTTGCAATTTTGGCAGTGTCACTCTGTGGAAAACTCTGCTTGGATCAAGCTCTGCATGTTTTGAGGGCGCTCATCAGCTGCACTCGTACACAATCCCATGAGGACCTGGAACATAATGTATACATGTTTTTCTCTGTGGTGTTTCAGGTGTTTACATCTCTGGGCCACCATTTCCACCAGTGCTTTGGGTTCATCGCCTCTTCAGTTTGCCAGTTTGCTACTTGTTACAGGGAAATCGTCTCTGTTTTATTTAGGAATGGGATTTTGGCTTTGTTGTTCTCCTGTCTCCTCTTTGTTTTTCTCCATGGAAGGGGAAACATTTGGCCTGTTGTCAGAAAGTGACATTAGGAAAGTCCTTAAAAAGAAAGCGGTAAGAAAAGTGCATATGGCAAAAACTATACATATTGTGGACATTGCAGAATGTCTGTTCCATTGAAATCCAAACCGTCAGGCTGTGTGGGTGGTCAGAGATGAAAGGATGATCCGATGGCAGAGAGAAGAGGGTAAAAGATAAGTGTAAATGACAGTTCAGTCTTTAGCTATATTTAAAGTGGAAACTGTGTGTTCCTAAGTCGAGTGTAGGAGAGAGCAGATCCAAAGAAGGGTGAAATAGTGAAGCTGCATCAGCTTTCATGACACACTTTTCTGCAAATCTGGCAATATCTTGGTGTTTCGTACGTTAAATCCATTGAGATTTGCTTTCGTTACTTGGAAAAAACCCAACAGAATCTTACGATGTAACTGTCTTGGTCGCAGGAACTAACTTACACACTGGACAAAATCAGTGATATAAAAATGTAGCCTGTGCATGAATAAAAGGATATAATTATGTTATATAAGCTGTTAAGTAATGCTGGTGTCAGTTCTGTTTTTAATTTGAAAAGAGAAAGAAGCACTTTGAATGTGTAATTAACTTCTTCAAATTGCCTGTGAAACTATGACCAATCATAATTAATTTTGTTTTGAAAATTGCATCCAAGGACTTCAGTGCATTGAATAACATGATGGATGTTACACAATTAAAAATAAAATTTTCAAAATACTGTTTCCAATGGAGAAGGTTACGAAAGGAATCCTGTAAATCTTTTAATGTTGGGTCTATAGAAACGTAACAGGCAACATTTTACTCCCTGACTACATTTTGCAGGTTTTAGTGCTAGTGATTTTTTGATTATTCTTTTACAGTTTCTAACTTTTTTAGCTCTAGCAGATGTGTACATCAAATGTTTATAGGGAAAAATATTTTCACAAAAAATGAGATCCTGTGAAGTAGTAAGAGTTTTTATTATGTCTCTTTATGCGCAAAGCATTTGTTTTCGAAACACTGTGGGCATATAAACATTAAAGAAGTAATGCTGTATATTCACAACATGATGTGTCTATCACTTCTCTTTGTCAGAATTTCTCCCCAAGTGATACTTGGCAATTGTAGAGTTCCTAATAGTTTACCCAGCTTTATACTTCTGATGGCATCCTGGAGCAGTGATTTAATGTTCCGCCGGGACTACTTTCAGTGTTTGGATTCTTGAATGCTGCAACATTACTCTCGGTTTATTTGCGCTGCAGTTGTTTCACCTTCCCTTATTATTTCTTCCTTCCATCACTGGGATAATATACTTCTCCAAGAATTGGAATGGGGAAAAAAACCCAATCTTGTTTTCTTGTCAGATATGCATAGATGATAAGGTTGGAGAAGGGGATTGTGGTGAGCTTATAGGCCTTCTGGAAGAGACAAGATATGGAAGTACTTTGACTTTAAGGTCTTGATTTTGAACTGGAATGCATCTTATAAAAACCCATCACTGTTTTGGAAGGTCGCTAAAGTTCTAGCTACATTGCTGTTAACTTTTGCATTTTATTTCTAGCCTGAATTTACCTAACTTCTTTTTGTATCCATTTTCTTTAATCTGCAAGGTTAAAGACTCTGTAATGTTGTATTGGGAGCTCAAGTTTGGTTGATTACAGAGTCAGATTCAAAGAGTAATTCAGGGTGGAAAGGAGACACTCTGTCAAAGTTCTCTGCTCTGGGCTGTGTCAGTGGAATTTTGAATCTCTCCAAGGATCAAGATTCAATGTTCTAGACCATTTGTCCAAACCATGTCACGAGAATTTGGCTACAGGATACTATAGTGAGTGCAGTGATGAAAGAAAGCTCTGCTGAAATGAATGCCACCAATATCTGCTAGTCTTCCTTTGTCCTCTGAGTCATAGAAGGCACCCACGTTTGTCAGGCAGGATTTGCCCTTGCTGCATCCCTGGTGGTTTTGCCGGTCCCCTTCTTGTCCTTCCTGTGCTTGGAGGTGGCTTTGGGAGGATTTCCTCTCTGATTTCCCCAGGAAATGAGGTGAGGCTGACTGCCCTGCAGTTCCTCGTATCCTTCTCCTCTTCCTTCTTACACGTGGGCACGATTGTCATAAGTTTTTGAAGGTGATATTACAGTGGCATCAGGTTGCTGCCTGGCACCCTTCGTCATTGTGACCAGCATGTCCTTTTCGCTTGCTGCTTCCTAGGGTAGAGTCCTTACTCCTTAAATATGGTCTTTATTCTTTATTTCTGTATTTATGTTCGGTAGCAGCAGGGTAGAGGTTTGGTCCGTTTTGGCCTCTGCTTGGAAAATATCCAATTCAATCTTAAAACCTGTCAGTTAGCTGATCTTTCATGTATTTAATGTATTACATTAAATTCTTGGTGTTCTTAGAGAAAATATTACACAACACCAAATTGCATACCTCATGGAAGTTTATCATCTCAGCACCTTTAACTTTATTAACCCTGCAGTGTATAATGTCATAAGTACATATCTTGAGCTAGACTGGCAAGACGATAAACACTTGCGATTGATACAGTCCTTCTTTAATTACGGCTGTGTTGCTTGTTCCATAATTTTGCCCGGGACTGATTTCAGGTGGCAGGTCTCCACCTACTTACATCACTAAGTACGCTTTTTGCTGTATTAGCATGTTTACTTTCTTCCAAAATTTTGAATTTCTTTAGTGTTCAAACAGTTATTCAAAATTGATGTTGATGGCAAAAATTGCTCCTTCATAAATATTCTTTGAAGGTGTTGGCCTGAGCTTATGCAGGCTTGCTGCTTTAAAAAATTCTCGTTTTAGGAGCTTCTTTTTAACATCACCCTCGGTTACTTTGAGAATGAAAGATAAATGTCATCATCCTTAAATGGTATGACTTTATCTTCTGCCTTATTTTCCAGGTACAGGAGACAGAAATTTATTGGATCTTGTACCCTTTTGCATCAGTATTGACAGCTAATCATTTTCATTTGCGAATCAACAAGCAAAATTGCTGTGACTCGTTTTGTTCCTAATGTGGTTTTTAAAAAAAACCCTTTTTGTACTCACATCACCGATAATTGCCAATTTCTTGTCTCCTCTTACTTTTCCTTTAATTCCTACTTGCAGTGCATTATCACCTCTGTTAAGTGCCTTACTGATACATCATGTAACAAAAGTAATAGAATTTATTTAATGCATATCTCCATGCACGTGTACATTGCAGGTTGTTGCAGGGCCTGTTCATATCCGTAAACTGAATCTTTTTTTTTTTTTCCTCCATGTTTTCAGTGGCCACCCCTTTTTTCCCTGTTTAAGCCGTTCTGAGTATGTGTGCCTGTTTATTTATGGAAGGCTTTTTTCTCTCTTCCTTGGGCTGGTTTGGTTTTGGGTTTTTTTTCCCTGTATATAGATAGCCTCCTTTCTTGATTGTGAGTTGTGAGGCAGTTGGTGGTATATATTTAAACAGTTTTTAATTATCTGGCACATTTCTTATTCAGAATCCTTATTTTTGTTTCTTGGTACATTGACTTTTTTTTTTGTTTTAGTGAAGTCACTGTCCTTAAAAACCTCAAAATATTACAGATTATTTTCTTTGTACAATAAAAATAATCACATCTTGATCGCTTCCATGAAGGCACTCATGACCTTTAAATGTGGTCAGTGTATTTTTATTTTTCAAGATAATATCTAATGCTGAATTTGCCTTTGGATAGACTTTCAGAATTTTGACCTGCAGGTTTTGGAAATTCTGAGGAAATTGTTCCTACAGTTTATGGCTGTATTGAAAAAATTATCACAAATTGACTGTGTAATATTAGTTGTGAAATTCCATTCAGCTCGTGCTCACCATTATGGGGTCTCTGATTACCTGAGCAGGATTTATGTCATTTCCTTAGCCAAGGTAGCCTGTATTTTCAGGGAAGCAAGAAATTTGAAAGATGGATAGAATTATTTTCTTCATTTTTTCTTTGTACTCTAAATCAAAAGGTATAGAAACACATGCTTTTGATTAGCTAATAAGCAAATAACACAAAGCTCTAGGCTTCATCTTCTGATATGCTAATTCTTGAAATAAAAAAGAGCAATGAAACTCTCTGTAAAGGGAAAGCGCTGAACGTCTGACAACAATACACTTGCCAGAGCGATGAGAACCATTTCTTATCTCAGCAAATCCTTCCAGCCTTGACTGTCATATTAGCCAGTTTTATTCTTCATTGCTTGTCTTTGATCATCTGCTGTATATTCCTATGGGAGAAAGTTATGCCCATTTGCCTGTGAGCTACTTGCAATGTTTAATGAGTATCTGCACGTTCTATCAAGGTTTTAAAAGCACTTCTGCTCGGATAAATTGAGCAATCCTTTCATTAGCTTTATATATGCAGACTTTCCGTTCCTCTCAAAGACAATAAGGCATTAGAGTATTTATCTTGTGGGTGGACTTGCGCGTTGCTATTTTTTTTAAAGGATATTTTTGCCAATGTTTTCATTGCAGCTGGATCAGAAGACCTAGTTTATACCGGTTTCTGCGTTACAGTGTAATGCTATCTCTGTTGAGTCTTTTTCCAAAGAGACAGCAAAAGATTACATTTGTAAACACTAGTGTGTTACATGTTAAAATAAAAGATATCTTATTGATTGTGACATCTGACAAGTTATACATCAACTGTTTCCCAAAAGGGACTAACAGTCAGTATTTTTTGGCACTGTCTGCCTTAAAGCGGTATATTTTTATGATCGATCCTTAGAAGCAAGCGCTTAGAAATTGCTATTTTAATGCAAAACCTTCAATTTATTTATTTTTAAAATACAGATTAATTGTCCTCGTTGTTGTCTTGCCTGGTTTTCCATTTTAATGGTGTGAACAGTATTTAGGTGCAAAATTGACCTAAAGAGCTGCAGTGTGGGCATGTGCTGGGCAAATCTTGTGTCCGTTGTATTTTCTGTTGGGTATTCATTTCTGTCCATATTTTTAGGCTGTCTGCATTTAATTTTAAATTCCTTGGTACCTGTAAGTTGGTCCAAACGTAATTAAAGTTGTCTATTTGTGACAGCGTTATTGATTCCTCAGCAATAGTTCTGTTATCAAGGCAGATTATAACTTTGAGGAGGAAGTGTGTACCCGCTAGCGAATGGATCCTTGGCGTTAGACAGACCTCAACTGAGCGCTGGTACCTTCGGGATAATTAGGAAGAAAAGGGAGCAACCCGTCTCCACTGCTATCTGGGCTGAAATGGTTTTCAAGGCTGTAAAAGGGAGTTGTGTGATTGACTACAGGCCAGCTGGTTCCTGGGAGGAGCGAGAGTGGGTTTTGTGCCCGAATTCAAATACTGAAGTGCATTTGTGGTACAAGCACCATTTAGAAATCAGGGCAACCAGAAAAGGGAACGTTTTAAAAGATGATTAACTATTTCTTTTTCTTTCCTTTGTCAGGGAAATTTATAAAAATCACATTATTTTTATTATAGAATGACATGAAAACAAATAATCTTTAAAAGATAGAGTTCATTCTTCGTTCAAAGACATTTGGAACAAGTGTGTGGACCATTTTAATCTTGTATTTAAAATTGAAACGTTGAAGAGTCTCTGAAGCGCGTAGGTGGCTATACTGCTCTTCGCAGCGTTGGCACGCTGGTGGGAGCAGAGGCCGCCTCTTTGCCCTGCCAACCTCGAGTGCGTTGGGACCTCGTTTCTCTGTCGATTCTGTGTGTGCAGAGCGCAAAGGGCTCCTGTTTAAAAGAATAGGCTGTTACCTGTAGTGAGGAATAAGGGGTAAAAACGCTGCTTTTGGGTAAGATGGAGTTATTATTTCCTCTCTGTGCATCTTGCAGCCTGTGAACCAACAAATGATACCGCTGCTTTCTTAATAATTGTGGTGCGCAAAGGGGAAGCTGCACAATGACTTTAATTATTAGGGCCAAATTGGGGCCAAAACTTGGTCAAGATCTTTTTTTGTTGCTCTGGTGGACTTGGCAGCTTGTCTTTCGTGTCTGCTAGAGAAGGATCTTCTCTAGATATGGCAGATGCCATGTTGGTTTTTCATAGCTGCTTCTGTGCCTGATTAACTGAGCAAAGCTCCAGAACCCGTTAATGCTTAAATGCATGTGGCTGCCAATTTCCCAGCACGTGTGGACTGACAGCCTGACCCCGATCCCTCTTCAGCGAGAGATGAAGTAATCTTGCAGTAAGGAGGAGGAGGATGATGAATTAAAGTTCTAGGAAATTGATGACTCTATTTTCTGGGTTCTGGAAGTAGAGTTTGGAAGGGTATAACTCAGGGCTCAATATAGACCCTGCTAATTGCAGAAAAATGCAATATTGCTGTCTGTCAGCTGGGCTGTGTGCTGCTGCTGACAGCGAAGAAGCAAATTATTTGGCTCGGGTAATAGATACGTTAGTTTCGAATTGAAGACATCTTTCCTCAGAGAGTTGGAATCATAAGCGAGCCCTGTTAGTCTGCAGGAAGTATCTGAGAAAGGGAGGAAAATTTGGAGAGCAACAGTGGAGCAAGGGGCAGGACTGGGACTGGCAGATGTGTGTCACTGCGCAGATGTGAGAGACTAAGTGATGAGAACAAAGGAACAATAGGAATTTCTGAATATGCAGACAAGCAGGGACTTGAAGGGAGGAAGGAACAATGAAAAGAAAGAATATGGCAAATCAAGGGGAGGAGATCTGTAGAAAGAAGGAAAAAGTGGTAAATAATGGAATAATTTGGCATACAATAAAGATGAAGAATGGGAGAAAATGCAGAGTGATTAGTCCTAAGAAATGTTATGAGAGTGTCTTTAGTGACAAAATTATGTGTTATTTTCCTCACATAGATGAAGTATTAGAAGAAAGCTGTTTCATCACAGTAGATGGACAGGTTTTACCAACTGCACAAAACTGAGAATCAATAAGCAAAAATACGATGTAGTCAATTGAAATAGTACATGTTAGGACTCCTTACAGCAGGTCACAACGTACAGTACAGGAGAAGAAAGTGTGTTACAAACAAAGCCATATTGCAAAAACCGCTTAACAGGTGGTGTTTAGTATTCTTACTGAGAACTCCTCGGGTTAATGCTCTTTATCCGTTGAGAACAGATTCAAATGCATCAGTTGCCTGATGTCGGATCAGGGTGGTGGAACACTTTTCAAGAACCTCTATGGTTATATCCTGAAAACTGAGCAGAAGAGGGCTGTCCAACCTGCTAGTTCCAGGTCTGACATAAGCCCGCGTGACCGGCAGTAAGCAGTTCCAAAATATTTGTGAGGAAATAATACGCAATTGTTATCCAGGAGGATAAAGTAGATTAGCTTCAGGTAAGACTATTTTGTTGCAGAGGTTAAGTTCCTCAATATTAAGAAAATAAAGCGGACACAGCTTTTCTGGCTGTGTATGTCTTATCCGAGCATTCAGGTAGAAACCACCTGACAGTTTATTTACAGTTTAATTTCATTGCAGTGCGGTTTGTTCGTATATCCTGAAATGCAGAATAGAGAAAGCAAGCAAGTCCAGTAGAAAACGACTTCCTTATACATTGTAGAATGTCACAAATATTAATTATTTGTAAATTAACTGTGAACAGCAGCTGCAGTGATACCCTACTGTAAGATAGACCAACCAAGTAGGTCACCCCTCTTTCCCACCAAGCGCGTAGCTAGAAGAACCCAGTGTTCCCCACAGCAAAGCGTTCGCTTACCACTATCTGCTTTAACCCACGAACCCATATTGGCAAAGATTCTGCATCGTCCTGATGACTGGCTTGTTACTAGTCCAACCTGAAGTGACAGGACCATCTTCTTCTACTCCAGCATCATTTATTGGATTTGCAACTCAACTGCAGATTGTAAATCTGCCTGGTAGGCAAAGGAGAGCGTGTGCGCAGACTAATATGTAGTCAAAATTCATTGACACTCTGTCAAAGACTGCAAAGTTTAACTGCGTGGAAGTTTGACAGCCAGAACTTCACTGGGCTGTGATTCAAGGGATCTCCAGTGCTGTGAGTCTACAGATGTATTTCTGCATCATACAATTCGTTTCAGTGCCGGACCCTTTGTTCTTCTGTCAGATCTTGTTAACTTGTGTAGGTTTATGAATTTACCATCGTTTAACCAATTGCCTGTTGGAACCTGCTCAGAGCCTATTAAGTATAGGTGGCGTTGGCAACAGAAAAAGTAATTGACCAAAACTCTTCCACTCAAACCCAAAACTTCGTTACTGCACTGATACAGAAAGGAACAAGAGTTATTTCAGTAATTGGAGGACGGAGCTCATAATTCCAGTTGTCAAATCCTCAATAATAAACTTAAAATCCTAGTTTTAGTGTATATTCATTGACTGTCCTTCAGTTCTGTGCTACAACTTAGCCCCTTTCTCATGAAGAAGATCATTTACTAAATGTATGTGTGGTTATATGGAAACTGTTGTATGTTACAGCTGGAAATGTTTTTCCCTTCAAACCGTTCAGTTGCTGTATGTGACAGCTCCTCCAGTTTTGTATGGCAGTAGGTCAGATGCACCGGATCACTTCCAAGATAAAAGTAGTTTCAGTGTGTTCATGATCTTTAAAAAGGCACGTTCCAGATGTTCGTTAACTCCTTGACTACCACCAAAAGAGCGATGTAAATACTGAGGCAGCACAGCATTTTTAAATAAAATAGCAATGGTCTTCAGCTACTAGTACAGCAAGGGTTAACAAAATATGATTTTTCTACATGTGCTCTAAGTTCCATCTATTATCTTGGCACATCTTAAGCTTTAGAAAATAATGACAACATGCTGCTCAACAAGCTTTATTTATAACTGTCTCATCCTAATATTGGTCTTTAGTTGTAATTAGTAAAAATAGAAGATTATGTGCCGCTAGTCACTTTCAAATTGATCTAAAGAAAGATGAATAAATTTCAAAAATCTATAAACAGATCTGCTAATAAAACATCCTTAGCACAAACTTTTACTGATGACATTTCTGGCTGTTGCCTCAACAATTCCCTAATTAATTATTAAAAAAAGAAAATTCTCTTTGATTTTTAAATAAATGCAATGGCATAAATAAAACCTGAAGTTAGCGGGTTTGGGTACAAAGATTTCCTGCCTTGATATTCCCTCCCTGCTAAAGAGGAGCATCAGTCTCAGATCCCAGCTCCCCACTAGCAAGAGAGGAATGGTTGATTTCAGTTGCCCTTAATTGGGTTTGTCTGCGTGGGATGGTTGTGTGCAGTAATTCAAGGTGGGATTTAACAGAACATTAGCTACTCTGCTTTAACTCTCATGTGAGCGCACTTGATAACGCGCTAAGAGTGCAGTTCTGCAATGTGACCTGCTGGATTTTGTAAACTGACTTGGGGGACTTCGGTTTGCCTCCATTAGCTCAACGATGCAGAGGGGTTCCGTTCTTGGAGATCTTTGATGTCCGCAGCGTTTTGGGGTGACCCTGTGGTAGCACTGTAATGGCAGGCATATACGATGGCATCCAGATGAAGGATGATACACAAGGAAGATGGAAGAACAGTAACGATCGGAGAGATTTCATGGGATTAGGCTTCAATTTGTTCATTTGCATGGAGTAATTCCCAGGACTGTCACAGGAGCGCATTCAGGCAGGCAGCAGGCAGCCAGCTAGGGACGCTGCTGCTAGCACGGACACTGCACCAGTGCTTTCCTAATGACTTCTCAGTAAAAGCTGTAACTTTCCGAAAACTTTTCCTCTATGGGAGCATCTTTGCAGAAACAAAACTCCAGGGAAAAGGTATCTAAAAAGGGAACAGTTGGACAAAAACCTTCCCCTCTTCGAACTGGGAAGAGGGAAAGGAGCTTAATACCGTTGCAGATATGCAGGATTATTAGTTAACTGCTGTATAAACGTAATGAAACTACCCTGAGCAGATGCCACAACAACTTCACAATGTATAGCGAGCTAATGGTGAAATCTCGGTAGGGTGAGTAAAATTAAACTCAAGAGAGAGGACGCAGAACTCTACAGATCAGCCTTTAGGTACTCATTATCCGTTCATGGCAGCCCACTATCCCCATGGACATCTTTCTATCACACCTTGGCAGGTGAACCATGTGTTGGTATTCTTAACGTCAGCGTAGCCAGCACACACTGCGTTGATACTTCTTTTTTTACAGTTGCCTTATTCCCGTGAAACTACTGAAAGAATCTCTGGGAATGGTTTTGAGGATCTAAGACAAACATCCCAATATTAAGGAAACGGTCAAAGTCCTTATCTCATTATACTGCCGGAATGACTATTCTAACAGCTAATAAAGGCAACTGTAATTTCTTCCTCACGGAAGCCTATCTTGATTTTTTTCTTTTGCTTCTAAATGACAAAATAAGCTGAGAACAGCAAAAGATTTAATTGGGTCACTAATTAAATGTCAGGCATGGGCTGCCTGTTAAAATCGAAGGTTAACTGGCAGTAAGAGCATTTGTGACAGAGGGGATCCAATAATACCTAGAGATATGCAAAATAATAAGATCAATTTTTATGGAATATGTTGCTCTCCCCCATAAAATGCATTTGTAGACTCCTTTTCACTATTTTTTAGTTTATGGTATTGCCAAACGCTGTGAATCACATAGTTTCTTTCTCAGTAAGTGTGCCTTTTAAAAATCAGCATATTAAAAAATGCAGTAATTACTATGCTGAGATTGCAGCTATCTCAGGAGATTATTTTTGTTCAGATTCTGCAAAAGAGATAGGTTTTGTGTTTTAAAAAGAGATGTTACAGTACTGAATTAAAGCCCAAAACTTTTGGTATTGGAATCAGAAGTCGAGCTTATTTGTACAGTGGTGCTTAGGAATTTGTGGTTCATGTGATTGAAGAACCTGACACTCTTTAATATATTACAGAGCTCCTTTTTGGCATTGACTAATATCCCCATTTTATAGATGGGGAATAGAGTACAAAGAGATCAAGGTATGTTGACGCTCCCAGTGGGAGTTCAGTGTAGATAAAAGCTTTAGAGGAGCTATTTAGCCCTGGAAGTGTATGGAGGCTCTGCTTAGGTTCCCTTCCCCTGGTTTTCGTCAAGGTAAATGAACCTTCACGTTGACGTAGCTAGGCCTGCTAGCTCACGCACGTTTCTGGAAGAAATCTGAATCCACATTCTCTCATACAGAAGAAATATGGATCTTTTTCTTTCAAGAATGAAACCGTTCAGAATGTTTAACTTGTGATAGCGCTGATAGAAATACTGGGAATTATAAACCATGCTTTTGAATATGTATTTACAGGTCTGTCTCTTTATGTGTACATACTTACGTGTGTGTGTCTAAAACTGAGTTTCCTAAAAAGGAAAAGACATTGAGACTGAATGGCAGGTGAATTTTCACGTCTTTTAAATAACAGCTTTAAGAAGCCTTGAGCCACAGGATGCTGGAGAAGAATTTATAAACCTCCACATAATAAAAGTGTATTGCAGCATAATATTGGAATTTCACTTCACTGAATACGTTTTTTAAAACAGAACAAAACCACCTTACGACTGTTATGTTGTGCTGAATGCTTCATTACCATCATGATGATGGGCAACAAATCCTTGAAGTCCTTGTATTAGCTGGGTAGTGTATTAGTATTAATTGGGTGAGACAGACCAAGTAATGCCAGAAAACATTCAAAGACGACATTCTTGTAGCCTCAAGGTAAGTTTATTGTAGGCTGAAAGCTTTTTGCCTTCATTATGTCAGACTTGTGGCTGGTTCGTCAGTTCATCTATTGTTGATATAAAATGGAGATCAGATGGTCTGTTTTGTAAAGGCGGGTGACCTGCTTTGATCAGGATCGCCAGAGTTTACAGGCGAGCCTGTGTTTCCACTTAAACAGAAAGTCAGCTGTCCCGAGGAGTTTCCCACTTGTTTATCACACAGATAGCTTCTGGGGCTGCTAGTCTACCCTTTCCCTCTCCTGTCAAAACCTCAAGTTGGTGATTGAGAATAAAGCCTTAATGTTTGATACCAAACCAACTTTTTCCAATCTTTCAAAAACTACTTTTGAACAGCAAAGAGAAAATTGCGTGTTTCTATTTGCGAAGTTGACAGTCGTCTTTTTCAGTCGAGAGGCAAGGTTCTTCCTCTGCTACTTCTGAGCTGTGAAATCAGCAAAGGGAAAAACTCCTCGAACCCTCACAAAGCAAAACACAGATTCATGAAGGCACCTTCTCTATTTTTGCATACTCAGACTAGATGGGGTTTAGTAGTAAAGTGGTAGCTCGCTAAAACTGAACTATTAGGATTGTTACCGTGAAGTAAAGCATACATTTAAGTGCTTTCCTGGGTCAGGGACTACTCCTTCATCACGTTCAAATTGGATCTCAAATTTTGGATCTCCAAACCTGTTCCAACGTGTGCTTCAAATGTGGCAATTTCCCAAACCTTTTCCCTGTAAAAGTGGAGAGGAAGGAGGGATGGCTCTTTATATGAGAAAATTAGTTATAGCACGTGTGTTAAATGTACAGTCGTTGCATTGAACTGGTCAGATGGATAAACTCAGCTGCCTTCGCGCCAAAATTGTTTACTCATGAACCCTCTCCGGAAGGAGTGATTTTACCCCACTTCTTTTTTGTCTTTGTCCGAAAAAGAATGGGAAATGGGGCCAGCCCTAATTGGGGTGATGGAGATGTTTTCTCAAATGATGAATTCTGATTTTAATGGCCGTCAAAAGAAGCCTTCTGCTCTTCGGATTGATAGAAGTTGGGATCCTGCTCAGGCTCCCATAGCTCTGAGCATCTGAGAGGGATGGGAAAAGAGCTACACAAAACCATTTAACTAGCCTGTGCAGACGGCAGTTCCAAATTAAGTTGGCTCTAGGGCTCTAAGGCCATATTAATCTCTCTGTAACTCTGACTAATAAAGTAATTTAGGCTGAAGATTTAGTAAAAACCTGTGAAATCTGACAGTTTTTACATTACAGATCACTCAGTGTCAGAGCTTTATTCCTGCTGTGTGGTGCTCTTACTTCATGAGCCGCTCATTCTGAAATCTATCTGAGATTTATTAAATCTATCCGAGGTCCCATTAAAACATGAAGGAAGAGTGCATCTTAAAATACAGCATGTTTGGAAACTGGAATTTTTATGCTGAAGTCTGGCTTCTTTCAACCTTCAGATTTTCACTGTAGGTAAATCTCTCTGAAAGTTCATCCTGAAGTTGAACAAACCTTTTGTGAATAACAGCTCTTGCTAAGAAAAAATTACGGTGTTTTACTCAGAGGTTGCCCTAGAGCAGGTCAGTGTATTTTGGAAGATTCCTTATGCCACCTCTGTGGCCAGACTTTTCCACCTTTTGTTCCAGTGCTCATGGAAATGCAGACTGAGGTTCCTGCTGAAAGTCAGAGGTAGGGTGATTTGGTTTGGCGGTGTGGAGTTTGCTTTTCAGCTTGTAACACTGGGGTAGCATCAACTGATAGACCTTCTGTGAAGGCATTTTCAAAGCTGGGGGCTTGCGGGAGGAGTTGTTCGGAGGGTTTTTTTAGTCATGAATCTTAAGCAAGTCACCTGTAAAAAAAACCAAAAAACCTGCTTTGTAATTACTGCAGTCAAAATTCAATGAGATTTTGCTGAAATCCTCGTGCAAGTGATGTGTGTGTTACATAGACAAAAAAGATGTTTGTTTTTTTTTAATTTGAAAACAAGCAGTCAGACTTTTTGTAAGCTCTGATTCTTCGCAGAGACTAAAAACTCTTTCGAAAACGGGCAAAATTCCGATCCTTTTAAAGCTTCCTCCTATTGACTTGATTTTCTACAGTTACGTGAATGACTTCAAAACTGCACACAAAAAAAAATTCAATAAAAGACTTACTCACTGGTGATGAAGTGGCTGTTACAGGACAAGTTTAGGTAGATTTTTCGGTCCATTCAGGACTGGATGGCTACCACATATTAAGAAATGTGGGGGGGGTTGCGTGATTAAAAGGAGGTTATGGTCTCTGAATGCCATGGGTGTATAGCACAGGTCTCAGTCTTTCATCTGTGGATAAAAGATCGTAAGCTCGGGGTGAGTATGGTTGGCTAATAATGAAGTAATTACCTGGAGCATGATCTCTGTTTGGAATACAGGTAAAAGGTTGAGTATTTTATGTATCATGTGCACGTATGAATCGGTTAGTGGAACAAAGTTTGCATTTAAAATCCTTTGGATTTGTGATACCACATCTAACCGTGGCAAGGCATCATAAGAAATGTAAGTGAATGCAGGTATTCTTCCACCATTTTAACAACAGCTTTTTCTCTGGGTTAAAATACTTTATTTAAATTATTCTGTAATTGAGTATGTATGGACATATGCATGTATGTACAGAGTACTACATACTCTGTTACGTATGTAGTAAATGGTTTACTTAGAGCTTGTTCATTTAGCACCTGTGCCGTTGAGCAGGTCAGTGCTCTATAGATGATAAAGAAATCAGATGATGAAGAAGAGAGGAATTTGTCGTCTCTTCATTAGAGAAACATCAGAGGTCTGAGTTCAGAAGGGAATGTAAAGTGAACTTTCCTCCTGATTAGTGAAGTCCAGCTGTTATTACTTGACAGTGGGGACACATATTATAAGGGGTAAATATTAGAATTTGGAAAGATGCTTTCTGCTTTAGGAAAGCATGACAAATGAGGATTACAGTATACCACATATTTAATTGCATTTACCGTGACATCTAACAGATGCTGGGAGAAAATGGGATCAATAGTTTTGTGTCCCAAGGGAAGGTCAGCTCACACCAGATGTACCAGTTTTCTTCCCCCTTTTTATATCATAAAAAATGCGCTGTGAATTGATTTAAATCTTACTTGAATCTCCCTAGAGAAGTATGTATGTAATAGTATTTCAGCTTTACTGACGATAGAGGTACCATTCATTTACCCAAACTCATTCCACCATGCTAATGAGGTAATCTTATTCTGAAAGAACAAGCCATTAGGAGTAAAGTTTGTATACAGAAGCACAGCGCTTCTTAATGGGGTATGTGCTGCCTTTTGCTAGTAATCGCCGGGGAGTTTAAAATGGGAAAGAATGCATTTTTGCCAATTGTGTACCTTTTATATGATTTACTTTATCAAAAATGCAAAGCTTAAGTTAAGCTTGGATACAGGCTTAGAAACAAGAATGAAAATCGCTTTTGTAGGAGAATATAAAGTGTAGCATGATGTGTTGTGCAAAATGTCGTTACTGTAGCAGCTGAAAGAAAACTTAAACTTTAGGAAGAGACTCAAAGCTGATGGATGGTCTGTTATCAAAGATGAATTTTGACACCTACCTATCTTTTGATCTTGAATAAAGCATCTACTCAATTCTGAGGTTTTTTAATCCTTACTTTATAGGCATATTCCCCGCTAGATAGCTGAAGCTCTATCTTAAAAATGGCAATGGTTTGAGAAAAGAGGTAATTAATCAGTGTGTTCACCTTCAAATTTCAGACTGTTGAAAACAGGGCAAGTTACTATATCTCTGCTTAGATGAAAGTTAAATCTGCTGGATCCTGTCAAACATTTAATTTGATGAAAGAATGACATTACAGATGGGTCCGTCATTTTCGGATACCACCTGGGAATTAAGTGTTATGTAAAGGTCAACTGTATGTGTAGAAATCCGTAGTCTCTTGGTGCTCGGAAAGAGATTTCCTGGAGAAACTGTTTATTAACTCTATGGTGTGGTATGCAGCCTCATACTTTTGATCACACAGAGCAAGTGGCTATCAAAGAGAGGGCATTGCAAGGTCATTAAATTCCCTTTCATGCTGGGTAATCATATCTTCTGTGGTTAACCAGTTGCCCTGCACTCCGTGTCTCGCAGCGGGGTAAATTACAGCATCCCTACAGGTACACGTTACTGATTTTAGTGTGTGGCATCTGCAGGTCAATTGTTCGCTTACAGCAAATACAGGGTGGGTAGTCAGCTATTACTGACCATAGGTTCCCTTTCATCTGGCATCACCAAAATGTAAAGATGAGAAGCCCCTCATTTTGTTTCCCTTCTGAAAGAGTGGCTGTATCTCAAGCATTTGCTCTTGACTTCCTTTACGTTGATTGACAATATAAATGATGCTGGAAGATCCTCTTCAGAAATGGCTGTCATTTCATGACCATCAGCCTTTGACGAGTTTTGGTTACTTACTATTTGATTTACCTGATCTCTGAAGATGATAAGAATGCAGGTGCAATTGATGAAATAGTGGTAAGTAACATTCCCTGAGACTTTTGATGACGCAAAGAATAGAATTAGGCATTGAGTCAGGCTAAGAGGTGGGGATGCTGAGAATCATCTGTGATCCAGTGGCCTTTGCCTTAGATATGAGTATAAAAATGGATGACCATAATTGCTTTTTCTAAGTTAATTACTTATTTAAATCTGAGCTCGAACAATGTTTGCAGCAGTAATGGGAATCTGTTATTTTCTTGTGAGTTTTCTAGGGATTTCCAGTCCCTCACAGAATAAGTACTCATGGTCTTTATGCGGGGTGAATGCGGGGTTCTCGTATCTTTTTTGCAAGAAAAAGTTGAAGACGATTCCTTTAAAGCGCCCCCTTCTTGGCTGCTACAACCCTAGTGCAAAGGATAAAGTCAGTGTAAGAGAGAAATAAGATAAGAGATAAGATAATAATATAAGATAATAAGATAAGGTAAGAGAGAAATCAGCTACAAAAACGGCAAAGCAAAGCTGAGGTGACGTTGGAAAGGGGAGGTCGAAGGTAGCCAACTCAAGCCAGTTTGGCCGCTTGGTGAATAAGCAATATCCAGCTATGTGTTTTATTGCCAGGTGGTGTCCTTGGAAGATGGAGCCTAAATCCATTGTGGCCTTTATGTCTTGTACGCGTTTTTGTCACGGAAATTGAAGACACAACATAGGAACAGGAAAAGCAATCTTTGCAAAGTGAATATTACGGGGTTTTAATAGTTTTACAAAATCAGTTCTCCATTTCAAACCTCTAGCAGAAATTTTATTGACTGAATTATAGGTGCTCAACGCCTCGAACCACCAGGGCCTTTCCCCGTGAGAAATGAGGAGACCGTCTGGGAAGACTACATCATCTGGGGCTTTCCAGGGGGGTTATACTTGCATGATTTTCAGGCTCTTCCGAATGGCTTTGTTGTTGCTCTTTTTAGCAGACCTGGGGAGCAAGTTGTAAAGCTGTTCACTTGATGTAGTGAATAGTCATTAGCTGATGTTGCCATAAACACATCAGAAGGCGTTCCTTGAATGAATGCTTCTTACTGCAAAAATTCACCAGATCTCCCTCCTCCTTAATTTAGCGTACAGAATGTGCAGGGAAAGAAAATTAGTTCCAATAATCTATTTATCCAGCCAGAAATATATATATAGCCCCAAAGCACTCTGAAAATTAATGTTTTCTGTTATAATTGAATGTTTTCCAAATATTTCTAGGGTGGTGGTGGTTTTTTTTTGGTTGGTTGTTTTTTGTTGGGTAAGTAGTGTTTTTTTCAGAAAAGAGATATGCAAAACATTTTAAATTACTTTTGTTTAGATATATTTCTGTCCTACTGCAACAAAGATTGAATTGGTATTATTGTTTGAAAGTGTTCTCATTTGGTTTAATGACAGTTTTCCCACGCTTTTCAACTGTACAGGATCAGGACCTTTCAGTGTAATGGATTTTTCTGAGGAAGGAATGAAGTACTGTTAATCTGACCTGACTTCTTGGAGTTCCTGGATTAGACTCGTAATCTGACACAAACCAATTAACCTGGTTTTACTTCGGGCTCATAAAATATGAATTACACTGAAGTATTTTGAATAATTGAATTAAGAGATGTGACTTCTAGCAGTATGAAATACAGGCGAATTATTCGCGTCGGGGGGGAAAAAAGCCCCAGGGCTGCAGGCAGCATTCTGGGCCTTTGCCGTCCTGCCTGGTTCTTGGTTCACTGACGGTACAAACATTGATTAATGAGTTCAGTAAAGATGTGACAAAGCTGCTGCTGCTGCCGCCTCATGTTTGTTTTCCCTTTTCATGACACATTGAGCAAGATACGGAATCTTGTCCAAAAGATTGTAAGTGATAAAACATTACAGTCATGGGAGAAATGTACTGTAAATGGCATCTTTTAGTTGTGATTTCTGCCTTCCATCAGCAAGAAATGATTGACTCTACTAAATGAGAGGAGGCTGCTGAGCCAGTTAGGGTTTTATTGAAATGGATTTTGACATAGACTGCTGCCTAAACAATCAAAGATTTCAGCAGGGATGGGGCACAGTGTCTATGTCCTGTCTATATAGCATTTCAAGCACCTTGAGGGGTTTTTTTCCCCCGTGACTCCTGACTGTAAGTGTTTTTCTCTCTGTTTGTGGTGGCTGGAATTGGCAGGAGTTGACTTTGTTCTTACCTGGAAAAACAAAAAAAAAATCATATGACACCCCAGAATATTGAAATAAGAACAGAAGTTCGTCTTGAAGCCACGTTGAGCTTTGTGAAAACAGAAATAATATGAAAGCATGTGAGCGAGGGGGATAAAAAGGGGAAGCAGAAGTAAAGGAGCTGTTGAGAGGAAAAGTATCTCACGCTGTAGTTCGAGTAGCCATGGTACTGTGTACCGGAAAAGAAAGGGACTGTGAATTGCTGAGTAAGGAAAAAGTGCTGCAATCCTTTAATCACAATGACCTACTTCACCTTACGTACCGTCTCCTCACTTGGAACAGGGCTACTCACACAGTAGGATATTATTTGTTTTGAGTACCTGCTTCAAAGCACAGCCTTAAAAGTGGCAGGTGAGTTGTGAAGGGTTTATACACAGAGAAATCCCTGAGAGACTTTCAAAAAAACTCCCAAAGGGCAGAAAGAGTCAGGTACATGGAGTGCGACCTCTGTCGTGCAGATGACGTTAGCATTTCTCTCTCCTGAACGCACTCACACCGGCTGTACGGGGGTTCTAAAGGGATTTCTGGCAAATCCCATCTTGCTGCAGTTGCCTCTGCTGAGATTGCTGGGCTAAACTTCCTCTTATACCAAGGCTCATTGTCTGGCTCCCGCCGTCTCCTGCCCCTGTCTCTGCTCGTGCTTTTTTTGCTGTTGTTGCCGTTTCTAACGTGTAACTTGAGGAATGAGCTGAATCAATCGGTCGAAGCGATCTCACACCAGTGCCACGGGCTACAAGATGCTCAGTGAAAGGACTGGTGCGACGGGGAGGTTGGCTGGTGTGGACGCACACCGAGTAGCCCTGCCATCTGCATTTTATATTGATGCTCGATTCACAGGCCGATCTGGAAAAACTCTTTCAGCTTCTTGTAGGCAAAGCGAATCAGGAATGCTTTAAAATTCTTTCAGTCTTTTTGTACTTTTGGTGTGTTTGGTACAGTGGGGAAAAAAAAAAAGGTAAATGACAGATTTGTTTTACATTTCTGTAAAGCGGTAGTAGCATTTCAAAAAGAACGCAGCTGGAAATATTACATGGCAAAATCCTGGCACAAAAAGATAACTTATGTCAGATGGATTTGTGTAGCATTCGCTTAATTGCTATCAGAGCCGTGATATAGAAGGTCTCAAAAGCGTCTGGAAATGTGGAGACTTTATCAACAGAAAAATGCTTAAAAATAACATATAAAATAAACACAGATTTTTATTCATCTCTGGTGATTTTTCTAGGAGGATTAAGATCTCTCTTACATCAGCAAGTGAGCAGCTCGTGAGGTGTATCGTTAGCGAGTTACTGCCATTGCAGAATCTTTTTTGGGGGCAAATCTGTTTTTATCATGATCTCAGTTTAACCGTATTCTGCTGATTGGTGGCTCATGCAGAGCAGGTTTCTTCTTTATTACCTTTGTGTCAGCTCTACGGTCTTTTAGCAGCCTAGGAATGGAAATTTAGCCCAGAGAGCTTTGGTTTCCCTTTCTCCCAGCTTTGCTTGCGGCCGGTGGTGGTTGGAGCGGTGTTGCTGGGTCGGGCTGCGTGTCTGTAAAAGAGATGTGAGGCCGTTGAAGGATTACAGGTAGGCCTGTGATGTGAATAAGACTGTTGGACGGAAAAGATTTCATGGAGGAGTTTCTTTGCCAGGAGAAGGCCACAACTTAGAAACGTTTCCAGCCAGCGCCCCAGTCCTGCTGTTTCTCTTGTAAGCTCCTGCCAGGGAATGCGCGAAGTGACACATCGGCACCTCCCGCTGTGACAGGCTCTTATCGATCCCCCCCAGTGACTCCATCCATCATTTGTATGCCATGAAAAATAGCAGAAGCTTCTTCCCAGGCCACTCGAAGACGATATTATATTTTGTGAACGCAGGACCTGACAGTGTGTGTTACAATCTGCAGTTGTCTTTTTTAATAATAATTAGCTATCTAATTGCATGTCCAAGCCTGGTTGATGCATTTGCGTTTGTAAGTAATTAGGATTTATTTGAAAGCCTGCTGTTTTAATGTTTTGTCTCCACTTTCTACAAATGAAATTACAGATAAATTTAATTTGAAGTAATAAAGTAAAGACAAAACCCAAACAAACACCAATCAAAACCAAAACCAAACAAAAAAACCCCATAAATGATACCGAACATGTTGATCAATCCCAACTTGAGCAGCCCTGGCTTCTGCGAGCTTTCATCGTGGAAGAGTTTACCTTGAATTCTGTTGCCTGAGTAAGATTTACTCTCTCAAGTAATAGCTGGAGGCACATTGTGGACCCATTACAAATGCAACCACATTTGTAATAAACTTGCAGAACTAAGTACCAATTACAAGTATGTACCTGCCTAATAATTTGTTATACCCAAATTATGTCCCACAGTATCTGCCTTTTTGTCTAAATGCCAACAATCTCATTTGTCTTTTCTCCTAGCCTGTACGCTCAACAAAGATTAGACAGAATAACAAATGATATCATTATCCTTCTAAATGAATATAAGGGAGAGAAAATAAAATTAAGAGTGAGGCAGGAAATTGTTAATATGTTTATAGAATTATTGTTATTGCATTAGTGAAAATAGGTTTTCATCTGCTTCTGGCTTTCCTTTTGATTGCAGCAGTCGTTTGAGTAAAGCAGGATCAAGATACTACTGCTGGCTTTCAAAGTTGTTTCTATGCAGCTGCAGGCAGGTAGATACTACATTCATGAGCAAGGGGGTGAAAACAGGTATGTTATCATAAAGGAAAAATATTTTCAAAGATCGGTTGTGATTTACCATTTCAGATGATCTGGTTAAAGATCCGTCTGTAGAAGCTGCTGAGAAAATATGTATTATTTGGGAGGTTTTTTCTGTTCTTTTTTTTTTTTTTGGTTCCTTTTCTCTGGGGAAAAAGGCAACATCTCAGGGAAAAAGACTTTGTGTCAGAAAAGTCACTGATGCTTTTCATAACAAGTTTCCTTTAGATGCCTCTTTACCCCATGACCTGATGATTTTCATACTGTGCTTGAAAAAAGGGAATTCTCTGAAGCGCCAGGGCTGCTTTAGCCTGGTTTGGGAGTGCAGAGCATCAAGAAAGAGAGCAGGAGATGATGAGCAGCTCTTCCCCTAAGGCACTGGGGTGGTGGATGCTCCATGGCTGGTTTGGGTTGACGCTTTTCGCTCTCAGAAGAGAATCCTTTTCACAAGAAGTGGAGCATATCTACAGAGTGGTTACTTTTGGAGAAGCATTGACTTGGCAGAAAACTACCTTTCATATTTGAGGATGGGTCCAGCCTGAAATATAAATACTCCCTGAGTGCCTTCGTGATCAGAAGGTCAAAGCCTCTGAAGTGGCAGTAGACCCTCTCACTTGGTTAAAGCACATGTGAGGCCATGGACGTGGGTGCCCATTACAGCTGTGTCGGTAGGGGGGTATTTTTGCCGTGAGTCTGGAAAAACCCTCTGCGTCTCTAGCAAGGTGCCATAACTGTTCTGCCACTGTTTCTCCTCTGCTTCCACCAGCTACTTAATTCGTAGTGTAAAAATATTCCCATTTATTTTTATGTGACACTGTACATGTGGTTAGACCTTATGGGATGCTTAAAATGTATGTTATGAAAAGGCTGCCTTTTGGCTTTGTGGCTTTTTTTTTTTCACTGTGGGCAACAGCAGCCGTGAAGTGGACTGTTTATGAAATAGTATTGCCCACTGGCGGTGAAGGAAGAGGCAGATAGAGTAAGTGTTTTATGTCATTGTGACAGCTTTTAAAGCAGCTCATTCCAGCAATTTAGTCCAGGAGGAAAAAGCATTAGCGTGTGCCTTGAGGAATTTTATGCTACAAAACCTACATATAAGTTCATATTAGTAAAGATTACATACATTGAACAAAAAGGCTGGCAATCTCAAGGGGCTTCGATTTCAATACCAAGCCTCGGAGAGCAGCTACAAAGAACGTGGTGTTGCACACGCCACACTGTAATTATAGCATTCAGAAGCCCCTTGCTCAAGAACGTTAAAATGGGACTCAGTGTTTAAAAGAAGCAAGCTTTATTATGGTTGTGAAGCAGTCAGAAATTAAGAAATGCCAATGTTAAAAGCATTTCTCCAATATGAATCCAGGTGCCTTGTGTCGCTCATGTTCGGGATTGCCATGACATCTGCATATGCAGAAGGGAGCTGAAGGAAGGTTGCATGGGCCGTTTATTTCGTGCATTTCTTAACTTTTAGTGATGACAGCCTTTCTGGTATTCTTTTGTGTAGGTCTTTAAATGCAGCTGCCTAGGGTTTTAAAAGAAGAAACCGTGATGAGGCATCCACTCAATGCTTTTTGTTAGTCATCAGGGCCCTCTGTACTTCACTAAAAGAGGAGCTGGTGGCAGAAGTCAGCGTTAGCCTTGATGTGCCGCAGGGCTGGAGAGGCATCATAAAGCGTCTCAGGGATATTTGCTGGTAGGCAAGCATGGCAAGAAGCTGTGGTGACTTCTCCTCCGGGCACTCTGTAGGAGAAACTGCCCAGTCCCCTAACCTGGACTTTTTTGGTGTCCCCTAATTATCCCTGCTCCGTTGGCTTGCCTACTCAAGCCTAGTCTTTGCTTGTGAGGCTCCCAACTCTCTTCATGGTCTTTGTGCCCAGACTCAGTCCTAGCCTTGCTCTCCCGCCTCGTGTCTGTACCCGCCACCTTCACCCAGTTTTAATGTGATGCCAGTCCACCTCACCTGTTAGTGTTCTCCTCTCCCAGCTTACTTTTACCTGTGGAGGGTTTACCCATTTATGCGGAGCAAGGTCAGCTCTCTCCTCAGAGCTGCTGCCCTGGCAGATCTGCCTCCCCCCCACCTCTTTCACAGACTCATTTTCCACATGCCATTTTAGTTTCTCATCAGCATTTTTTTAAACACTGTTTAAAATGAGAGGCAAGTAGTTATTTTAGAATGACTTATGTGTCGGTGACTCTGACACTGGATAAACCTTTTTCAGTAATTGACATTTAGAAGTAATGTTCTTGGCAGAGATTTGATAAAACCACCGAGCAAAGTAGAAGTGTGAAGCCCGGTGGTGTTTTGATGGTTCAGTGGATTCCCACTGCAGTCCATCCTGTTTGATCTGGATTTATAAATATCAGAGCAGTTAATGCTACCAATGAGGTTATTGGCTACGTCCAAATGTAAAGCTGTAGAGTAAATATGAATGGGGATGTAATGTGTAATATGAATAATTTGCTTAGAGCTAAGTGATCATTCTGCTGTGTGTGTTAGATTAATTGGCAACATCTTGGTGTATCCAAACCTGGGTTTCAACAAAGGGAGAGAAATGAAAAAAGTAATTTGGAAAAAAATGTATACTTTATGCATTTATAGCTGCATCTGGTCTGTGATTGCGGAGGTTAACAGCTGCTCCTTTTATTATTGCTGTTTTTGAATCATAAAATAATGCCCTGTTCCAAGCAGAGGCTTTTGGGAAAATACCGGAACAGATGAACAGTATTAGCAAGTTGCTAACTAAATATAATAGAGGAGGTATGCATTTCGATGTATTCAATTTTGTGGCATTATGGAGTTGGCATAGCATTAAAATGGGTCCTTATTATTAAGCTATCAGCCACAGAAAATGATTACGTGTAATATTATCATTTATTTGATTTCTAATTTGGCTTCAGACAAACTCTATTACCCAAATATTCATCTAACTATAAAAATTGGACAGTCAGTATAAGCCTGCTGCTCACTAGGACTGAATGAATCTTAGGTGTTCACTGGCGATATAAAAGCTGTGCGTGGTTTGCAGTTGGTAAGTAGGCAGAAAGAATAAGGGATTCTCTTCAGAAATCTTGACATTTTCAAGCTCCTTTAAACAGTACGTGTAGGGTAATAATGATATTTTAATTAGAAAAAATTACAGCTCCATCCCACTGCTCGAAGGGACCGCTTAATAATATAAAAAGCAAGATTGCATTTTCTGTGATCGTTATTTTTAAGAACTGGCTTGAACAAAGAATTTCTTTCATTGGTCTTTATAACCCTACACTGTGGCTAGGGAGGCTATCACCCCACAAATCCCCTTACTGGGAACCGGCCATAACCACCAACTTGCGGACTGCAAATGTATAGATTTGGCGTGCTTTTGTGAGCACACGTTATTCTTTTCTTCCTTTGCATCTGAAATAAATACGTCGTGTAGTTAAAAAATGAATGTATTCTTTACCAATATAAAAACTGAGAGCACGCCATGTCAGATGTTTACGTCTTGCAGGACCATCGCAAGGTTTAATTATGATTTATATTTAGTATTTGTTTTGACACTTGGAAAATGCGTAGCCTAAATAAATGCACAGAAAATATGGAAAAATTTAAAAAAGTTTTTTGATTTTTGGTTTTTTTTAGAAGTTTAACATTCACTAATGTTCTCTGTGTTTCTAGGTATATTCATTTTTGGTATAACCATAGTATTTCAAAAATTGCTGGAAAATTTTCTTTTTAGGCAAAGCAAGAAGCTGCACTGTGGTCTCTAGCACTCAGTGATAGTGGTTGGGATTTGGGTACAATGCTGGGAAATGGGCTGACACAAACAACTGGCATCTTGCATGCAGACACCAGAACGGGGCTGAGCTCTGGCGATCCTGAGCTTAGGTAGGACTCTGGCTGTGCCAAATGCTGGGGAAGGCTGAGCCAGGTTCCTGCCACTTGCTTTGATGCCATGCTCTAGCCCATCGAGCCACAGCTGAGGACATGGGCCTCTCGGCCATGTGTCAGGAGGGCTCCCTGGGGCAGCGACACGAGACCAGGATTTGGGAACTGGCTCAGTTAAATAGCCAGGGAATTTGCACTCAGCGCCTCGGGTTTACATTGCTCGTTTGCAGGGCAATAACATATGGTTATTCCCAGCTCTGGAATAAACATTATCTAAAGAGCTAATGAGATGCAATTGTTGTCTTTGTCCATTGCTTCTATAAATATTAAAGAGTTCTTCTGTGACTGAGTAAACTGTTCTCAAGTTGGCTAAATCATGATTCCAGGAGTCTCAGTTCTGTCCTGTACATGTATATACAGGTATGGCAGTCTTTACTATCACCTCTCTGCTGCTGTAGGTGCTTGTCCGTGACTACTTCTGATATTTTTGGCTAGAACAACAGTCAGCAAGACACTCTCACCTTCTGAAGTAATGACCGTTTCTGTTGGGAATAAGTGCGGATGGGCAGAGAGGGCTGCTCTATCTGGAGAAGGGAGAGCATGACCCAAAATGACAGATAGCTTGCAAGTGGCATGATATGTTACACAAATATCAGACACCCAGAAAGTATGTTTTTGTTTTGAATATCATGCAACTGATGGCAGTTTGGCACTCTCTTTTTCTGTTGTGGATGAATATGATGAAAAGGGTACATTTCGGTTATCTGTTGTTAATTTAGTATCCATGGATAATTCATAACTCACAAATCTCACACACTGTTTATATTTTTTGAAGGCTGATACAATCCCATTTCCCAGTTGTAATACAATCAGGGCACCAGTTCAGAAGCTGCTGCCATATCCTCTTAATTAATGTACAGTTTAAAATCTGGGTGAGAATAATGGATTAGATGAACACAGATGCAGTCAAGGGAGATTTCGAACATCTATCTAGCAACGAAACTCAAAAGGCAGAAAAAAATTCAACTTCAGCTTCATTGCGAGTGTTTTCCTGGATTTTTTTTTTTAATTTGTATCTCGTGAAGCAATATGTGGGGAAAAAAACACGCCAGCATTTGCCAGAGCAGCAGTAGCTGTACGCTTAGCACACAGCAAAGTCGGCATTATTTCATGGCTGTTTCAAGGGAAAGCATTTTATCTTTTTTTCCTGTGCTGCCTCAGCGTAATAGCAGTGCTTCCCATCTAGGTCAAGAGACCATGAATTTGTTGGTCTCTTTACCCTAACATCAAAAGTATATAAGTGTTAGCTTGAGTCCCAGCGGGGCTTGCTTTCTGATTTTTTTATTTTTAGTATTTGGGTGCAGAGAGGGTGAATGAAAGGCCTTGTTAAATATAAATTGGAGCACACAAAGAAAAAAGACATGTATTATAAAAAAGATATGAGCAGTGCTCTGTGTGATAGCTATGTTAAGCATCAGTAGATAACACAGCGCTTTTCACAGCAGATATCTCTGATCTTTTTGCTTCTTTTTTCCCCCCCCTTTGTCCCTGTGATTACACTTTACTCCCCTCTCTGGTCTCTTCCACACCTCTTAGCCTTTCCTGACCTGTGTGATATTGAAAGTACACTTAGCATCCGAAACTCCCTCGTCTCAAGGATCAGTCACCCTAATGCAGAGCGCTTTCTTCAGGTTCAATGATAGCAGAGCCCACTCCGACTCTTCTAGGGAATCGCTTCCCCACTGCCAAAACAGACTTTTTAAGTTTGAGTGGGGGTCCTGCGTGGAGTGAAACCAGAAACATTTGGGATAGCAAGGTTCTAGTGGTAAAGAGAGGATAGCAGCTCTGCCTTCTCCCTCTGCGTCCCACTTGATCTCACCTAAAGACTTTTACGTGTCTACATGTAAAATGATCTGGTATATGCTTGCATGAACCAGCGGCCTTGAAATTAACTCAGTCATCGTTGGTGAAGGTACAGTCAAAAGATTAGAAGGAATTGTGGTTGGCTCCCCAAAGGGTGTGTGGGTTCGAAGCCTTGGGTCTTCAGGCAGCGCTGGTCTAGTACATCCATTTACTCTACCTAAGGCTTGAGCAAGGCTTTTTTAATAAAGAAGAATACTGTGATATTTTGTGAAATGTCAAGCGATTATTTTGTAAACTCCTCAGCAAAAATTGAATATCAGTGGCTTAGCCGAACTAAAAAAAAATGAGAGTATCTAATCTTTGCTATAAATGAGAGAAAAGCCTAAATAACTGTGGGCCCAGATCTCCAGTTTGTTGTAGGAGCGCGTCGCAAAGCTTCCCTGCGAGCAGCGTTGCGCTGAACAGGGCACTTGAAGTCACTCCTACATCCGTCTGTGCTCCGTGCTCGAGCCTGGGTAATGATGCTCAAAAAATGAAATCGTTCCATATATATGATAATATTAAAATCAAGACAATGTTACTACGTAATGTAGTGCAACTGGGAAATTTGGGGTTGCAGGTTAGCTCTGTGTGTGGGGCACAGATACCTATTACAATCTGTGAAGAAGTGATAGTTAAAATGAGAGTAGGTTTGAATACGGTATACTTGTGTCACATTTTTTTTGAAGTAATTGCAGGATTCTTGCCTATGCTGTGACTTTATTTATTTTTTATATGAGTTTTCCCTGAGGTAGGCAAGGCCAAAATATTGGTTATTCTAAAATGAGAATCTGAAAATGTTCATATATCAGCAGATATGACTAAGCCATTAAAATTACTCCTTGGATAGAGAATTTGGCCTAAAGGAAAACAATGTCTGGAGCTGGTCCTTCACCAAAACTCTAGATACCTCATATTTTGGATTGCCAGATCATAGTTTCTGTCTCTGCCACCCTGGAAAGCAGCGGTTTGACACTCCTGGCTCCTTGCCCGCCTTTCTCCTCACTCTGGTGCCGGGGAGACAGAGGATGGCAATGATGGACGTTAAAATTAGCTTTTCTGATCCCAAGTCAATTTTAGTGCGAGGCTGCATTGGGGTGACTCTGGAGTAAGGAACCAGTCAAAGTGGGCTGGAGAGCACAGGCTTCCGTGTTTTAGCTGTGCAACTCCGTTGTGGCTTGTGTCCATCAACCCCTGGTATTAAAAATTTGCCACCAATCTCCGCTATAGGCTGGAATTAATGATGGTGGAGTGAACTATTGCAATTTGAGCATTTAGCGTAATCCAGGATGAATCTGCCTACCTGTCCACAGCTGCACCTGTTTGCACACATTGGTTTTCTTCAGTTAGAATGCCTCAAAGTATTAAGTCTCAGATAAATAATGAAATGAGCGGCGTTCGGTTCATTTTAAAAAAAAAACAACTCCTGAAATAAGAAAAATGCCTAGTATCTTATGCATCTGATTATAAATGTTGTCAAAGCAGTGAATGTATATTTATAAATAAATAAGCATATGAAAATATTTTATTTGTAGGTATATATTACAAATTATGTTCATATTACATCTGTCTCTCTGTAGACATTTGCTGTAAATACTGGATCAGGTGCAGGGAGGTCAGCTACACGGAAATTATTTGCAAATGATTTCAATTTGTTTGTGCCAGATGAGAAAAGCACACTCTTTTCCTTACAGCTGCTGCTTGCTGTATTTTTGTATTGACCCGCCTCTCGTGCCTTGAAACACGCTGACGATAAAGACAGATGAGCAAATAAAATACTCTGTGAAATATTTTGCGGGAGACTTGTCGCTCGGTGTACTGACTTTCTGACCGGTCTAGACGCTCTTTGAGGGCTAGTGCTTGACAGGCCCATCATTGTCTGTTAGTGTAAATTTTAATTTAGTGGATTTAATTTGTGTTGTTAAGTGGCAAGAATGTGTGTTATTGGAGTAATTACTGTAAAGCTATTTAATTATTGATTTCCCCAACATAGCGGGCTTGACATTTTACCAGATATAACGAAGGAAAAGACGCACATTAACAGGATGGATATGGAACAAACAAGCATTTTCAATAGAGACTTAATTCATTTTAATAGATATACAGTAATTACCTAGGAAGTAAGACTGTTTTCTTCATCGTGACATTAATGATTCAGATGAAGTGACAAAAGGGGTAATGTATAGGTATATTATGACTGTGTTTGGAACACCAGGGTTAGCTTATGAGAGTCTGGAGGACACCAGCATTGGCTTTAAAGAGCATAAAACCTTCAGATTTACTCATCTTTGTTCTTTACCGCTGAATAGAGTTTGGGAATAACATGTATTTACTTTCCCCCCATCCCTCTCATCTTTTAATGATTTCTCCATCTCCATTTGAAGTACCCAGGAGAACAGGAATCGACTTTGCTCCTAGTTGGAGAGCGCGGGGCGGGTGGGATGCGGCTGGGCTGACAGGGCTGTGTCGGAAGCGGCTGGCAGCCCCCCCCCCGCCTTTCTCTCGCTTTCATCTCGGTGAGGGAGACCCCATGCCCTAAAGGCAACCTCTGCAATTTGCTTGGCTTAGAAAGCTGAAGGCTTGAGGCAGCCCTGCCGGGGTTTGAATGCGTGATTTCAGGGGTCCCCACCCCTTTTAAACTTGCTTTGTGGGCTGGAGCTCTCTCTTCACACAAACCCCTGGATCGTGGTTCAGTAATTCAGCCACAGCTCTCCTGAATGAGGTAAAAAACAGCTGCCCTTTCTTCTCAGGAGAACAGTAGTCTACCAAAGCCAGAAGCAAACAGTGAATGAAGACTTTCTTGTGCCGGAGAGTCCTATATCTCTGTGTACGAGCGTCCTGGGACTATTACCTGAGGTCACCATTAAGGAGAAGCTGAATTGCTGCAGATGCTGCTTTTTTCCTCATTTTTTTTCATATGCTTTTGTTACTTTCCATTTCTGGATGCGCAGTCATACCAGAGCTGATTTCCCAGCCTTGTAGGGCCCGTGAAGTCCACAGCCACAGCACAACCCGGGTCAGCCCCGGGCTCTGGCGCAGGGAAGGAGCTGAGCTGCCACAGCCCTATGTGCTCCGCTGCATCCCCCGCATCCCACTGCACCTGGGCCTGGGGGCTCATCCCACGGGCTTCAGCATGGTCCCAAATTCACATCACCCACTTTTAAAAGCAGCAGGAGTACGTTGTTGTGGAGAAGTGTTGTACTCGCTTTGAAGCGGGTTTTCGTTCTATGATAGGCCGTAGGTAAGAGCACAGAAGGATGCTCCAAGGGCTAAGGTTTACCTAGGATTTGAGAATTTTTAAACTGTTAGGATGTATTCATGTCCAGGGAGAGTAAAGATGCCTGTAAGTACTGTGACTTCCTCTACAGCTGACGGTATCATACAAAAGGCAAACCCAGGTGCCTGAAAAAAAAAAAAAAAAAAGCAAAGAGCAATAACAAGGAGATGTCACTTCTGATAACTGTTGATTACTGCCTGGTTCCAAAATAAAGGTTCATCCGAGTAACTGGGGCTCCACAGGCTTCCCTGCATCATGTGCATTTTATCATAGCAACACTAGGCTTTGAAAGAGTTTGGATTTTTTGTTGGGAAGCTGTGGGTAGTCTGTCTCATTTACCCAAAGTAGGTAAGCTCTAGGAGCTGAAGGAACGTTACTGAGTTGATATCATGCCATATCGGAACACGTCTTTAAATGGTTTGTTTGAGAGAGACATCTGAAGTTTCAATAAGTCTGTCCCTTGCTTGAATTTTACAGCTATGAAAAGCAAACAGGCTGCACAGAGGCAAAGGAAGTCATGGTGGATAAAAGAGAACTAAGACAACTCCCGCTTCGGTGGTGTTTCTGCCCCATCGTCCTCCGTGCATCAGGTCGGGATCCGAGCGTGTGCAGAGCTCCTCGTGGGGCCGGCCGTGCTGTCTGCAGCCCAGCGGGGAGCTGGCAGTGGGCTTGCAGCCTCCTTTCAAATACACACCCGCCATTTCTGCACGTGTTCAGAACCGCGCAGGTTAACGTTCGGAAATGTGTGACAAGCCTAGGGTAGGATTGCTGCTTTCTGCAGTTCCCGTGGAAGTGAAATGGAAGATCTGCTGCGTCTGGTTTAAGCCCTGACTGAGGGAGGCCGATAGTGAAAACTGCTATTGCTGTACAGTGCACGGTACATATAAAGAAATAAAAGGCCAGGTTGTAGCTCGGCAAGTTTTTCTTTATTCCTTCAAAGCCAGCTACCCAGATTGCATGTATTACCAAGGGAAAGAGCAGGCTGCGTGCAGCTGCTGTGCCGTTTGCAGCCGGGTTTGTAGGCAGCCATCTGCGGGGAATACCCTGCAGAAGGTCTCCGCTTTGGACGGAGATCTCACCTTTCAAACTGAAGGGAAAACCCATTTGGCCAGCACAGCTTCTTGTGACAGCCATTTTGCATGCCTGACAGCTGAAAAAGCATCGTTTTTCCCCACGTCTGTCTCGTGATGGATCAGTTCCCCAATGCCGTTGGCTGTGCTTGGCGTCTGGGCTTGCTGCGGAGGGTGGTGAGGCAGATGGCGAGAGACTTGCCAAACACTGCCACCAAACGCGAAAAATGGCCTTTCAGCAGGGCCAGGTTTCGGGACCAGCCTCCAAGGTGTCCCTTTGAGCTGTGGGTGCTGCGGGCAGGAGCCGCAGCTCTCCCTGCAGCCTGCCTCGGGGTAAGCCGCAGCCAGCTGCCGTCCCGGCAAGTGTGGCACTCATCGTGGTGGCCAAGAGGGAGAAATGGTGGAAACGGTGGGTTTGTTACTGCCACCTTTGGCTTTCCTCAGCAATGTTCAGGCTCTCGGTCCTTTTTGTTTCCCAGACTCATGGGAAGCGTCATTAAATCTATTTGTTTTCCTCAGGAAAACCCCTTAAAGGAAAAGATGTTTTGTTTCATTGAAGACGCATTCATATCATTTTACTGTACTTTGTGTTAGGCTTGCCTTGCAAAGTAACCTGGCCCAAGTGCTGAACACACGTAGTGTGGCTGTGCAAAATTCTCTGTACGGGCTAGGCCGTGTCCTCCGGGCCCCACACCCCAGTGTTTCAGGAAGTCCAGTACATGACCGAAACAGCGAATAGCTCAGCAATAACTCCAATAGCAAATAATAAGACACAAAGTCAAATATTCGTCAGACTCCCGAAGGGCTGGCGTTAATGGCACGGCCGTCTTGTGAAGAGTAGAAACAAGGAGGACGGAGACTCGGCACCGTTAGTCGCGTGCTGCAAGTCAAGGGCCTGTCCTGTCAGTGTCCTGGCTTGTCAACAGCAAACTGACAAACAGTAATGCCCTGCACATTGCATACACACAGTAAAGCTTAATTTATATTCTCTTCTTTCCAGTCATGAATATTTTAAAATATTTACATTTTACTAATAATGTGATGATGTCCTTCTGGCTGCAGTAGTGACACTAATAGAATGGCGACTGCGGTCTCTAAATTTAATCAGATGATCATTTGTTTTCCAGCCTATAAATTATGAGCTAGTAAAAATTGAAGAGACTTAATGTAAATATTAATTTGTAAACAACAAATCCTTAGTTCCTACAAACCTGCCTGAAGCTGTATCCATAGAGGCCTGCTGAGAATAAGGGCCAAGTAAGATACTACAGTATCCATTGGATTTGTGCTCAGCACCTGGCTGTTCGTCAACTTATGGGACTATAGATACACTTATAAAATTTCCTTTGATTTCCTTGCAACCTAAGTTGAAAAACTGTGTGATTACAAAGATTAAAAATCTCTACTCGTGAAGAACAGAAATGTTTTGAATAAACATCTCTTTGGAGTAATACTAGATCTTACAAGTAGAGAAAATGTAAATTTTATCATTGCAAAGAACTCGACGATGCCATTACACTACCTGCACCACCTGCTTTGTATATACTTGGGAAATATTAGGAAAAGTCAAGTGTCGTACTCTTTGTGAACCCAAGTCTGCGGTACTCAAAATAACTGAAAAACGAGGAATCTAAAAGTAAATCTCTTATATCTTGCCATCTGTGTGAATGCCATTTTTTTTGGAAAATTTCTAACCTTTACTTGACTAGGAAGGCTATCTCAGCGCCGCGGCTGAATTTCACAGTGGTACTCAAGATGGTATACTTCTGTGGAAAAGTAATCCCACGTTTTTAGGAGGAAGACGTGGACATATACTGCAAAAGTTTCCTCTATTTTGAAACTTTCTAGTAATTTGAGAGCTTATCTTTGCATGTAAAATGAGCAACCCTTGTTGGATTCATTAATGTTTCCTAGAATGGAAGCAGATTTTGTAATGTGGTACGCTTGTGTGGAATATACTGCATACAGAACTTCAGCTATAGTTCCTGTAAATTATTAACAAGAAATCCATGAGGGAAAATAGATGGAAACCATCTTTTGTAAATTAGTATCCTCAGATCGTTTTCAGTTGTGCCTTACCTTTTCCTTGACCTGTCTTAGTGTCAGTGATTTAACAGGCATGGAGGGCCAGATTCTCACAGTTCATTTTGCACAGTTAAAGACAGGGTTTTTTTAAAAGGATTCCCATTTAGGCAAGCTATGGAAGATAAAATTTTAATTTGGGGATTCATGCCTATGTATCACATTACTGCCATTATTTCTATCGGCAAACTTCTTGATTTTTTTTTTTTTTAATTAGGGTACAGACTGCATCTTCTTGCAGGTTAATGCATTTATGGCATAATGGATATATATGAAGAAGGGGGGAAAGATGTATACGTACTCAAAAAAAATTGGATTTCTGGTCCTACTTTTTGCTGTTGTATACTAAGTTTTTGGGCTCTCTGATGTACGTAAATTGTCAACAGGAAACATTTGAGCTTCGAAGGTTGAGGCTGGGGCTACTCCAATTGTGCAATCTATTCTCATAACAAAATCTTATCCACTTGCTCAGTCTTAAAGATCTCAGACTTCTTCCTTCCTTCCTTCCTCAGCAGGCAAGGAAATGTGTTTGAAATTATAAATAGCGTTCTTTGAAGAGATTTTTTTCCTCAAATGAGACTTGTAATGTTCTTTAAGCCCTACAATTTTCCAGTTGCTCCCACAATTTATTCATTAGAAGTTCTGCTTGGTTTTTTTGAACTTTCGGTCGCCAGACTGCACTAGCTTTCTGTTAAATAATTTAAATGTTGTTTAAACAGAAAACAAAGTTGAATGGTTTGGATGGAAAATCTTGCAAAGAGGCAGTGTAATGCACTTAAACTCGTAACAATAATCACTGTAATGAGCAATCAAATATGCATTCTTAAAGTTTTAAGCAGTTAAAAAAAAATCTGCCATTTTGAGGGTGACATATCTCCTTTCTGTTTTGACATTCATCTGCATTAGTGTACGCTTGTTACACTTGTGTATCTAAATCCTACTTGTCAGATATTCTGGAATCTACTTACAGTTTCACCCAGGGCTCAAGTTGCACCACTCTCAAACCACTTAACACGTTTCAAGTGCCTAAGTGCTAACAAAGTCTTCCCTCCGTCACAGAAAGTGCTGCTATTATAGCTCCCCAAAAGTACTTTTAGGCATGCGATGGACAATTAATAAACTTGAACGCTAATAATGATGAAATAATGCAGCTGAAAGCAAGGTGGGGCTGAAAAGGCGTCTTTCATTAGAATTCACTTAAAACACTTACAGTCCACTTTTCACAGAAACTACCCTGGCCACAGAGAATGATGTTTTCAAATCTACTTTACGATCTTAAACTTTTCTTCTCATTTTGGATTTCTGTTGGAGTTTTTCACCTTTCTGTAGGTTTACCCTGGAGGTTATTTGTATTTCTTATCTTGACAGGATAAAAGGGGGTGTACCACATTTCAAAGTGCTGAATTTTTTTTTAAGGGAAGGACCACAACCGACCTTCAGCCGTAGCCCAGCTCCGTCTCTCTTCCGTAACGCCGGAGATGTGGTTTCCAGCTAGCACGTGCACTCCCAAACTTCTCAGCCGCTTTAGCACCGAGCATTAACAAGTCTCAATAGAATGGCAGCTGGGAGTGTTTATCTGCTGCAAGATCAAGCTGTTTGGAGTGAATTCTGAACATAGTTAATTCTGTAATTAAGCAGTCGCTTATGGTCCAGTGGCTTTAAAGACCCTCAGTGCTTAGCTCAGGAATATGCTAAAGTGCTCTCCTGAACTGGAGCCAGAATTTGTACCCAAGCCCCCTCGTTCCTCTTGCCCCTCGGTTGTATATAGAAATGTTCTCTGATTGACAGCATTTCACTAACTTAATTGTATTGCTGAGCCTGTTGGTTGGACACACGCAGCGGTCAAAAGGTTACATACACCTGAAAGATGCCATCTCCTTTTCTCCAAGAAAAATAGTGCTGCCTTCGAAATGTGCAGTAACCTGATATTGATTTGAATGAGTGGCATTAGGCTTTCACAATACTTTTAACAGGACGGGCAGGTTAGCCCTTCTCAGGAGCTTGCCAGTGATGATTAGGAGGGATACGGGTAACAGGGTAATGAAAGGTTGTTTAAAACATTTGCTTAACACCTGAATTCAGTGACCTTAAGATGTGCCTGCTAAAAATGTGATTATCTTTCCTTCCAATTTGTGCTTATAGATGGATTTTTTTTTATTTTTTTTTTTTATTATGTGCTTGCTTTTGCATTTAGGATGTATTTTGTTTGCGCTGCAAGTAGAATCCCTGTCAGTGAAAACACCAGGTCCGGCGCAGTGTGAAGGAACAAGATATACAATCCTTTCCATTATTCATAAAGGCAGCATACATGGGACCTAAACAGACACTCCACTTAAGAAATGAGAGATTTATATGGATGACCCGATTCATTAATCGTTCAGGACATCTGAATATATTTATCCCAGAGGGGCTAACTCAAGATTTAATGTTTCGTCTTATTTTATATCATGTCATTATGTTTCTTATGTGTTGTGCATTCCGTGATTCCGTGATCTCCTTTGGAACATAAATTGCTGTCAGTAAATTAATAACTCGTATTGAGACACCCCAGTATACAAATCTAGTCTTTCACCAGTCTAGCCCGATTATTGTCATTGATGTTAAAAACTGATATGAAACAGAAATGAAGGCGTGGGAAATCTGATTAAGGACTTCTTTATGGAAAAGTGCTTATGCTACTAAAAATCCCATATGTCTGTAAAAATTGTCATTAAAACATCTAGGGAAATGTATTTTGTGTAAGGACCGTTTGTGTGTTTAACTTCAAACACCTCTGTTTCTCACATTTATTAATTCTTCCGTACGTTTTTTTACTTAATAGTAACTGCCATGTAGGCGACATATTGTTCGTTGCGTATATTCTTAAGGTCTCACTGTAAACCACAATTAATGGAGAAATTCTGAATTTAAACTGATTCTCATGCTCTAGCTTAAGTAAGAGTTTGCTTTTATTTCCATTGGATATGCACCAAGACATTTAAGATATTCCCCACAGCAAATGAGAAAAGAATTGAGCATTGATGGTCCTTTTATCCTTTCTTTTCAAGTAAATCTTCCAGAGAAGTTACTTACCCTCAGTGATTTTGGTCCAGGTGTAAGATAATGAGTGTATTTTTTTTCAAGTTGTTTAGTTCAACTTTATTGACTTCTTTGGGTCTTTTGGAAGAGTGATGTGTTGCTCAGGAAAAATACCAAAACGGTGTGCGTAAAAATGACTTGCTAGCTCCCTTTTAGGGATTTCATCCGAAATCCATTCTGGTGATGAAATTTTTTTGAAGTTATTTACCTGATTGATAGCTAGACATCCTGTGCATATGGACTGTGGTGGTTGCTTTTGATTACGGTGAGAGGCATCATCAGTTAGTCTGTTTGATAGAAATATGTTTTGAAAGTCTGGATTGGGAAAAATGTGGTTGATGGTAGCGTAACTTACTTCTGTCATTCACAGAAGCAATTCACATGTTGTTATAAGGTAGTTATTGCATTTCTGAGCTATACTTTCCTGCAGCACTTGTCCCAGTGGTGGATCTAGCGGCTGCTAAGAGTGGCCTGAGAAGCATGTGCAGTGGTTCTTTGGGTCCTTCTCTTTAGAGAGAAGACAGAAGCTTCAGCCTGATCCTGACCCAACTTTCAGTTCAGTTCGACCTCAGATCCATGAGGTTGAATTTGGAGCAGAATTTGGTGCTCCTTTTTGAACAAAGAAAAAAGAATCTGGTGGGTTTGAGTTTGGGAACAGCAGTGCTTCCCCCCCACCCCCCCAACTTCAACTTACAGAGGACCCCCAAAAAAGGTCACGAGCATTTCAGCTTGCTTATAAAAGTGGAAGCTCTTCTCATTAGGTAATGTTAACAGATCACATGTGTTGACCTGTGGGACAGTCCTTCTCCGAACAAGCTATGAGATGAAACTGTTAAGGATGAGATATAACCAGCTCTGGGCAGCGGGCAGCCACCACGTCCCCGCTCTTCTACCGCTTGTGTTTTCTGCCTGGAGTGGAGTTTAATCCCCATGTTTCTTCCCGCGTTAAATTGTTGTTAAATTTTGAGATATCAGTGTTCTTGCCTGATAACACGATGCTGAATAGACATTAGAGTTGGCGGTCACAGAAGTACATTCGCTGTTCAAAAAATGCAGTTAGTTCCATTGCTGTTCAGTGCAGTGACCCAGCAGTGGTTGGGAGGAGGCAGAAGTAGATGGGGCTGCTGTTGTTTAAAGGTTAAGTGCCAGCCTTCACTGCGTTGTCTGTTGTTCTTACCAGGCTTTTGCACAGAATGAAAGCTGTCTGCTGTGAGCAAGTAGAACAAATGCTGCGTGAATTTAATTCATTCTGCAAAGCATATATAGTAAAACACATTTGTTTACTTCATGCTGTGGAATGGGGCCTTTAAGTCTGTTTCTAATTTATTCCGAGTTAGAAATATGAGGTAAACGCAGAAATCATGCATTAATAAAATCTCTTTATGTTCCCAGCTGGCATGAGAAATAACAGTTGTGGTTCACTGAAAATGACTTTGGGCCAACACTTTTGATGTGATTTTAGGTTTTATTTTCAGCCATGCAAGAACTCTCCTGCGATGCTTTCTTTTTAGTGTTTTATGAGCAGTTAGTGTTTTTGTGTGTCACTGAAGAATGAGTAAAAAAAAAAACCTCCAAATTTTATTTTTCTATGGTTTTGTCAGAAAAGAGCATTAGAAGAAAAGCCAGGTCTGTCCAATGTTGATCACCAGCGGAAGAGCTAGTAAAAAAAAAAAAAAATAAAATGAAAGCACACATTTGCAAGTAGTTATTTACAGAGCAGGGAACGTTAGTGAATTATTTGGTTCTATATAACAGCAAAATTTAGCAGTCAAGGAATAGCTTTTATTTCTGAGGTCCTTACTTCTGTGCTGAACATCAGCCCTGTTTCTGTTACCGTTTCCCCTTCATTTGCCACGCTCTCGTTAGCACGTGTATCCTTCCGCATCTTTTTTTCTCCATCTTTTACTCTCTGTGCCCTGTCCTGCTTTCTAGTGTTACCTAGCGTCTTTATTTCTCCACTTTTTCCATTTTTCCTCTTCTGAAACCTGCCTGTACCAGGAATTCTGGCAGTTTCATGACTACCCTATTTGCAAATTAGCATTGCCAAGAAGAAAGATGATCTGCTTTATGCTGTAACTTGACAGGGTTCATGTATTTGTATTTTTAACAGAAACTATTATGTCAATTGTCAATTTCTACCACATTTTGCAAATGAACTTGTTCATATTGTGGAATATAGAAGAGAAGAGGTGCGTGATTAATATGCAAATTGACCTCTGAAATATGAAAATGTACAAGACCAGAGTCTCATTTTCAATAAATTGACATATTTCCACTGGAAATACAGAACATTAGTCAGGAAAAGAGACAGTTCCATACTAAAGAGAGACTATTACCTAGTAATTAAAACATTCAATAGTTTTTTACTTCAATCTGGTATACAGGCTGGGTTTTTTGTATATGGTAGAGCAAGGTATTTATTAGAAAGTCTATTTTGCTTAATCTTATTGCTCCTTAAATAAATGATGTTGCCATTTTCTTCTGTGTTGTTGGAACACTGACATTGGCACTTAGTACATCACCCATCAAAAACTCTTCAAAGGCACAAGGTGAAGCCCATTGACTTCGGCTTGGTGCGGCTTGTTGGTTTTTTTTTTCCCTCCCAAAGGAGGAAGCTTTCCTGAATCAGCATCTGCAATGCCGTCCTTACACGCGCCGAGCCTGGGCCTGTATGGCTAATGATAGGGTAGTCCTTCCAAAAGTAATTCTCAAACGCACTGTCATACTCATCTCTAAAGTCAGAGCCATTCTGGAGTCAAGGGTGGTTTGCTCCCCGAGCATTTCATTCTGCTGCCACAGCTGTTAATGGCACGGATAGTTATTTGTCTTACTGACTGTCAAGTTAACCATCGTTATTTGAAAACGTTGTCTGACATCAGCCGCATGATCTGTAGCATCTTCTTAAATACCTGTCTGCAATCCTTTTGCGCTATTTAACTTGGAAACGCAATCTGTGTATCAAAATTGGATTTCTTACGGGGCGATCGGTGAATCATGCTTTTGTTGTACTTCGGCGTATCGTGACAGAGGGCAGGATTTTAAAAATAGCTCAGGATTGGTCTACCTTTGCTGTCTGTGATGAAACGCCCCTTTTTTTTCCAAGCACTTGCAGAAATGCCATACATCTGAGCCAATACTGTTAATGAATGCCAGCAAGTTCCACCCAGAATAGTTATTCCTTGTGCTGTTTTGTTACTGGATGCACTAAGGGAGACGTTTTTCCCCAGTAAAGGAAATTCCAATACATATAAGTTCAAGTCTTTTGGGAAAATGATTTGCTGGGGGAAAAAAAATCTTCTCATATTCAATAACTATGCACTGCATTTAATTCTCGTTCAGCAAAATAACATAATAACTTTTTCTTTCTTGCTCTTAACATGGAATCACACTGGTCTTACCTATCAACATTTAAAAATGTCACTTGAATTCTGCAAACATTTCTCACTGTTCAGTAAGGCTGGAACTTTTCTTATGTATTGATTGCAGTTCTCTCCAGCTTTACTCCAGACTTCTCGCACAGCCTTGCCAAGTGGCTTTATCTTTCTCCATCACAAATTTCCCATATGTAAAATGAATGGAATAATTCTTACCCCACGGGGATCCTTGTGGCTTAGTTCATTAATGTGTATAAAGCATTAAATAGAACAAGGCACTACAGAAGTTTAGAATATCGCTCTTGGTATAGCTGGGAGTCTACAGGCGTTCAGTTATTACAGACCAGAGGATGACAGGATTCACATCAAAGCCACAGTGCAAATTTGTATAAATGTGATCTACATCTGGAGTGAGAACCAATTCATACGTTACGTTCCCCACAGAAATATTTACTCAGCTGCGGAATATGTATTGTTTTAGCGAACATCAAAAATGATGGGAGTTTAAGACACTCTACTGGCAGTAACCTAATTAACTCACTCTTGATCAAATATTTCAGATGCCAGAATCAAAATAATTACATCTGCAGTCCCAACTGAAGACAATACGCTGGGAAATAACATAAGGGTCAGTTCTTGGACTAGTGTTAAATAGCACAGATTTGTTGATTTTGGTGGAGCCACGCTGATTAACTGCAGATGAGGGTCTGGCCTGCACTGTTTCAGCTGGAAGCTAAAAGAGAGTTGGGCTTTCAAAAAACAAGGGTATCGTATAGTTGAGCTAAATCTTTAAAGTTGTACTTTTCATTGGCACTGAGTTTTGCAGAACACACTGTCCTGGAGGAGAAATTCTGGTTCTGAAGTGTTGGTGAAGTACTGTGTCTGTCTGTCACTTTGTCCTCTCGGGCAATTAGACTTGGAATATATCTAGCAGCGTATGCTGTTAATTACTCTCCCTATTTATTAATCTTCAATGTATATCGTGGGTTTTAATGCTTTAGTTGCTTGCTTTTCTCTTAACAAATTTAGCATAATATGCTACCAATTATTGAGTGCATTACGTTTATCTTGCAAGATACACTTAATCTAATGCTAAACTGTGCCAGAAGCTGATTTGATTGAGAGTGAAAAATCTGCAACATCTACCCAGGGCATGATGGGGATCCCTGATGTCTCAGGCTCCTTGACAGTGAACTTGAGAAAACAAAGCAGAGAAAGGATAAAATCCTGGGTATAGGTCAAGAATTTCTAACACTTAAATGCTTTTAAAAAATTGCTCCAAATGACTCTATTTTTTTTTTTTTTTTTTAAACAGCACTTGTTCAAAATGTTGGTTAGGGAGCGATCACCATGGATGATTTAGGAACGGATTTGAGAGCACTCAACATAGATGAAACTTTCTGTCATTGTGAAAGCTGAGTCATGGCTTCATAACTTACTTGCTCACTTAACATTCAGTGTGAAAGCCTCAAATGTCGACTCCAAACTTTTAGACCTTCTGGGCCTTTGTTTGTCAGAACATAAGAGCTTCAGAAATATCAATAGCACATTTTGATTGTTTCATTGTGTTGGACTGCCATCTCTCATCTCCTTGATTCAGTCTTTGGCTGTTCTCGCTTATTCAGGTTATTGATTTGTTTGTGCAACCGTGATATTTTATAGTATTACTTCACACTATTAAAGGACTTTATATCTCTTGAATATTAGGTGATTTACTCCAAACTCAGTCGAATTGCTGTTATGAGAGTTTGCAGATAAAGAGAGGGACCCTTAAGGGCTGCTTTCCCCAAGAATGATTTAGTGGCAGACTCCAGCACTCTCCTGGCTGTGGGCTCTGAATCGCGTGCTTTGTTGCCTGTTATCATTTCAAACGTTCCCCCCCATTCAGCGTTTTGGTTTATTTTTTTTTTTTCATTTTTGCATTTCATTATGTATTTGCTGACTAGGAGGGGTGCTGAGAAAACACCTCAGTGTTTTCTGTTATTTTATGATGTTATAATATTTGTCACGCCTCTTCCAGTGGCGGTCCTTTCAGACACCTCCTTATTGCTCTCTTCCTTTCGAAGGAAGAAAGGACTAGGGACTTTTTAACAGCTACGAAGCGAAGTGTCCCGTAGACAAAGGTGTTAATAGTGCATTTCGTTCCTTTTTTTTCTTGTAAAGTATACTCAGGAATGTGGATCAGCTAGTAAAATAAACAAGCCCCTGTGTACTTCGACTTAGGATGTGATAACATCAAAGGGTAATTTATGGTTCTGTTTGCCAGGTGTCAGTTTGTTCACAGGGCTAATTGAAGTTGTATGGGAATGTATGTTGGTTCAACGGTGGAAGGATCAATGAATTGATTTATTGTAAATTGCTGTCAACAATTTAGCCTTTTGCAGCACTTAGCAGGCAGATTTTATGTGTAGTGGTGCATGAATGAGCACTGGAGATTCATATGGACTAGCGATGCTGCTAATTCTTTCAGTGTTTTTTTGGTACGATCTTTTCATATTTCTTGTCTATCAGGATTCAGATACAGCATAGAAATTGGTAAAATGCGGAATGTGGTGGCTCATGCTGTGGCGATATCATTCTCAATTGTCCATCCAGGCCCGGAGAAGAGACTTTACATTTAAAAGAACTGTGGCTTTTTTGTACCTTGGAGTGCCTTGGTTTTTACTTCTCTTGTGGCAATAGGCATGTGAAGGGGCAAATAAAAACGTTTGCTTGTTTTCAAGCCTCCCGCTCTTCCCTTGCAGCCACAGTGTGTTCAGTGCCAATGTAAAAAGCTGTGTTCACCAGCGGTACAACATAGATGCCCTACACCTCTATGTGTGGTGCACGTGCAGGAGGTCGTAGTGGGGGATTGGTAGGAAATGGAGGGACTGGGTACGATGGCCCAAAGAGAAGGTCATAGGACTGAGCTGCTTGTGTCCACCGCAGGCCATAGAGTTGGCTGTCGACATCTCAGCGAAGGCGGTGGCAAGATGGGGCTGTTCGCAGGACTGCTGCCATTCACAGCAACAGCCACACCATGGCATTGGCCACGCAATCCCAAGTCTTGGCTGTTTGCAGCTGAGTCTTCCTGTGCTGGGCTTCCTCTGGTGCCTCGGTTTGTGTTTAACACGTCTACATACACAGGCTGGCTGTGAGTATACTTGCAACCAGAGGTGTGCGCATGTGTGAACATGGCAGGCTTTCCCCTCTTTTAGGAATACTTCGGTGCACGTAAATTACGTATTTCTTCTAATTGATGCATCATTTAATACATCTTTTCAATATTTACTGTGTATTAATCTGTTGGTTTAATGCATTTCCAATCAACGTATCTTCTACAGTTGGTCTCCGGTGGCTACTCTGTGCATACGCAATTATCACATTTCCTGGAATGAAATAATTATTGAAATATATTTCTCTTAATGCCTGCCTTTCCCCTTCACCTCTTTTTTTCAGCTGCACCAACAATAGGACCTGTTATTAGACCAAAATATATTGACCTTCTTGTCATTGTGTTTTTGCATCTCCCTCCCTGATTACACCTAAGCGCTGCAGCTGGATATCCATATTCATATTGCTCTACCACAGAAAAAAACAGTCCATCTGCATAGACTTAGCAGTCCGTTTCCACCTGAAAAAGAGAGCTTTTCCCCCTCCATCAAACTGGGAACGTACTTTCCAAACCGGGAGTGCATCGGTGACACACGCGGCGGCGGTGTTCTGGGTGTGCCATTTTAACGCCCTGGGATGAATGCAGTGTAAAAAGAAAAGTCAGAGAATAGAATCTGGGAGAATTAAAGACAATAAACAGCCTATAATTCCAAGGAAATGAAGATTCAAACAGATGAGGTAACATATATGGCCACACAATGAGCAGTAAGAGAGACTTGAAATGTTACATTATGCCAACAGAATTTAATTAATTATACGAGGGATGGATCATCCTGATAACCTGATCAGAGTACAAAATAAATAATGAAGTGTCTGTAATTAAAAATAGTGCTCAAAATTAACTGACCTGCATTTCTGATGTATTTCTTGTACTTGCACTAAGCACGAAATATTCTGCCTCTGCAATGTGCCTGTTAAAAGCTCTTCATGCCAGCAGAGGAGCTGGAAAAAACGAACGCTAGGCTGCCCTAGGGAAAGTTCCCGCTAACTTTTGGGAAGTTTTGGGAAGTGGGAGTGTGTTTGCTCCATTCTGGAACCGGACAGAGGAGCGAAACTGGGGACTTAGGAGTCTGACGAGGAGCAAGGACTGACATTTCCTATGTTTCTCCTGATGCAGTGGGGTGAAGCCATGGAGGTGTGACAACTGCTGCTCCGCTGACTGTGAAAAATCGGTGCGAACCAGGGATGGAAAGAAAAGCCGCTTCTCCTCCCTCAAAAAAAGCCCTGTGGAGCCCACAGTGCAAAGCCTGGCTGCCTCTGTTTGTGTCTAGAGCTTTGAGTGCATTGGCAAAGTTTTCAAATGTCCCTGGGTGATGTAGTGTCTAAACCCAGCTGAAGGCAAGCGGAGCCAAAAGGCTAAAGTTGCCTGGGCACTTCTGAAAATGTTATCCTGTAACATTATCCCCAAAGATCAAAACACCAAATTGGATACACTGGCTTAAATGAAATTAGCGCTGCGTGCCAATCTTTTATCAGTCGCTTTGCTCCAGGGCATCATCTGTTGTGGTCAGAAGAAATCTTTCTTATTTTCCCGTGCTGTAAATTGTACAGTAAGGGTCAAAATCTGGTCTAGAGCTCACCACTATCTTGGTTTCAGCCGAGTTGATTAGTATGTGAATTAATCTTGCTAGCAGCAGAATTTAATCGAACTTGTTCTGAAGCATCTGGCACTGCCAAGGATACTGGACCCTCGGTCTATTCTAACATCGCAGTTCCCGGGTTTCAGAACTGAAGTTAACGTACTTTGGATGTGAGCCCGTGGCCAGTGGGCTTCCGTTAGCAAGATTGCTGCGAAATGCAGAAAGGCTTTAATTCAAAAATTGGTCCGAACTAAAGTTGGGGCGTTTAAGAATTCGGAGTTGGGGATTTTACTACCGTTAACTCGTACGTGTATGTCTCGTTGCAAAGCCACATTTAGCTGTGTCTTGGGAGATTTCCTGCTGCACAGAGCTCTGCAAATATGATCTGAAACAAGAAAAAAAGCTTTAATTCTGAATTTATTAGCTTAGGGCACCTCACCCTCTGTCTTGCATTTACCAGCATTGCCCTTTGTCTTCCGTCTCTACTCCAAACCAGCAGTCCGTAAGAGAAAGAAAATTCCTCTCCCTTTTCCTCAGCGGTCCGGCAGAGGAGGGGAGGTAGGAAAGGAGAGAGCCCTGTGGCTGGTTGGCCAGATCAGAAAATGTGTATTTGGAGGGGAGGGATTATAACCCATGATGGCTTTCTCTATTTGCTATTGAAAGTGGTCTTCAGCATATATAAATAAGTAATATTTGTCCTTGCCATCTTAGCTGTTCTTTTTTGTTCTTTCAGCTGTTGTTTTCATCCCTCTTTTGATCTATATTTATTCTCCTTTTGGCCCTCTCACTCCTTTGAAATGGGTGGCAAGTGTTTTGTTTTCATGTATCCTCATCTCTGTCCTCTTGTGGCTGGTACTTTTGGGGAAGGGAAGCGGAAGGGAAGGAAATCCTTGCTGGATGCCCTTGAAAAGATGACACAGGCAGGAGGGGAGCTACATCTTGTCCCCTGCCACCAGCTTGGTAGATTAGGACCTATACCTCCCTCTCCTCCAGCGGAAGCCTCTGCTGCAGAGTATCTATGGCCTGGAGGCATTGCCTTTGTTTCCCTGAGCACCTGCGGTGTCCAGACGTGGCTTAAGGACAGGGAAAAATGGTACCTGTCTTTGCAACGCTTACAGTAATTTTGCCTTAACTACAGGGGACCCCTTATTATTAATTTCCTTACGTTGGCCCGTATCGCTTACAGCTATTTATCAGGTATGGATGCATACTTTTACAATATTAATGTGTTAACACCCGAGTTAATTAAGCACGACTTTCCCTAGTGTTTCTATAGGAAATGAACAAACGAGATTTTTTTTCCTTTTTGCATGAAGTTTACACCTGAACGCGAAGTGCTGAATCAGAATCTACTGCAGTAAGGATAGTTTATAGCAGCAAGGCAGAAACGTCTCATATAAATATAGCTAACAACTGCCTCATATATCTGTAGAACTTTAGAAGGGTTCAGCTGATGTTTTATTTAGTAATGACACGATGAAAAAGCTTATAATAATGCTGAACACTTGGGCCCTGTAAAATGTCTCAGACTACTTGTCTTGAAAAGCGGACTTTTCAAACCGTTTTTGAGAACAACAAACTTTTTTTTTTTTTTTAAATGAAATTAAAGGAATACTCAAGAACAGCAGAATGTAGTGTACCTGTTACCGTATACGCCGATGGTCTCGCCTGTGTGGGGTGTTGAGCACTGAGCCGCCGTGTGCGCGCGGGAGCGGGCGCCCGTGCGGGGATCTTCGCCATCCTTCATCATTAGTCCATAACAAGCAAAGAGGTTTGGTGGTTCGCGCCCGACACCTGACCTGCCATGTCTGTGCCTTTGCTCTTGCGTACGTGTGAGACCACCTTCAGAATAAGCTGCGCACACCTTCTACGGGGTTTTATTCTGGATATTACAGAGCAGTTAAATGCTGCCTTTCATAAATATGCATTAGATGTATTGGTGGTTTCCAATTTATTATATTAGGTAGGGAATAGGAATTCTGCATTTTAAAAGCAGTTATCTCTTTCTCTGAATGCATTTGTCTTTATATCCTCAAAAAGAAAAAAAAAAAGTGGGATTAACTGCCTTGTTTCCTGCACTGTGCCGGGGATGCGTTTTAGTGACATTGTTTGGTATTTAATTAAAATAAACAGAGAGAGGAGAGATTCTCCCTAAGGAAAGAAGTTGACTAATTGAGGCTTCTCTACATTAATTCAGAGCATGAAAGCATTAATGCTTTTATAAAACTGTATTTTTGACCTGCCTAGGTTTGAGTAAAATTAGAAGCTACTGTCAATGGCTCTAATTTGTCCATATAGAAAAAAAATTGCGGGTGTTTCCATAATGCTCCATTTTAAATGGCTTATGATGCTGCTTAAAAAGTCTGCGTGAAATAAAGTTATGAGGTTAAAGCGTTGCGCTGCAAGTTAAAGTGTTTCCCTTATAAATGGTGAGTGCTGGGAGTGACAGGTTACCGTGCTCGGAACTGTAAATTGTTAACTTGCATTAACTTGATCACCTTTCTTTGCTTCTAACCTAAATTGTCAAGTGTAAAATCCCAGCCTTGGCAAAAAGCATCGTGTTTTATGACTGAAAGGAACTTGGCAGTAAATCACCTCTTGCCTGTCGGCCTCCTCCTGCCTGCAGAGGATGCTTTCGGTGGGACACAGCGGTGCTCTCGGAGGTCCCCAGATTCTCAGAGGACGTGTCTCTGCTTCACTTCAGCCCTCTGCCAGCTTTTCACACGCTGGCTGTGAACCTTGAGCTACCCTCTGCTGCTGCTAACCAAGGGGAGAGGGCACTCGTGCCCTTTAGGGTGGTGGGCATTTGGCATTCCTCTCTCAGCTCTCCCTTCTCACCTTGGCAGGGCTCATGATGCAGAGCCACGCTAGCGCTGGTCTGCATGGATATCGAAAAGGGTCTTTTATCTAGTCTTTATTTATATCTATATTTTTAATAGTCTCTCTTTTCAGGTGTAGGCTATAAACAGTTTTCCTTGATCCATTTTGGGTAGGATCTTTGTGGCGCTGAGGCTTTAAGACCTTCCATTTGGTTTCGTTCTCCTGTTTTTAAATACACGTTTTGTTGTATTTTTCCAGTCTAATGCATACATGCTTAAGTCTTCTTTTTTTTTTTATGTACTAAAGATTTCCCCAAATGTGAAAAGTGTTTCCCTTATGAAAAATTACTGTAAGATTTAAGAGGTAATGATAATATTTCTGTGGAGGTTTTTTAAAAAATGAAGCACAAAGTGTTATGCCCATGGGACAGAAATCATAAAATAGTTCAAAAATATATAAAAAGCTTGTCATTCTCTGATAAATTCCTCAGCCTTTCAGACTATTTTCCTGTTCAACTCAATTAGTTTCAACTAAAGGCATCTAGAGGCATTTTCCTTATAGGAATTGATGAGACTATTTATCCAGTAATTTCTATTATTACGTTGTAATTATACATAATGATTAATTTTTCATGCAGAAAGCTGAACTATTTTTCCTAAAATGCATCTGGTGATTTGATTTTTATCATAATACAACACTTCTGGAAAAGCCCAGTGCAAGTGAGTAAGAATGAAATTTATGGTTTCTGTGGACATTTACTAGATCTGTGCAGTCACTATCCTGGAAAACAACCAGATTTAACGGTCAACATGGCACTTATAAGATTATACTGCATTTCATAACATCGGTCAGTCAGACTCTTCCTGCTCTGGATCCATCAGTGCTCCTCATCAATGCAGTGTCTGAGAATCGTCCTCTTGGTTTTTGAATGTGTTCCACTTTTGAAAGTTACGAGAATATAATAATCTTGTTTTTTCAGGGTGAGCTGGGAAACAGTGATTCCCACTTTCTTTTAATTCTGAAGTAATGATCAACAAATACAGATGTTGCTGGGGATTTGTTTCCATTTTCTAAGTCATCCTATTGACAGTAATCGCAAGCCTTCTGCAGATTTTAGATCGCTTTTGTCTTTTTTATTTAAAGAAATTGATGATAAATGACCTTTAGATCCGTCCACACTATAATGTATTCCAGTTCTAACGAGCTGCTAAAGGAATAATAAGTGCAGTAAACTCTGTTTGTCACCACTAACAAGGGTAGAGAGGGATAACTTTTGAGAGTGGTTGAACTAATTGACTTAAAAATAGTAGAATGGTCCCTGTGGGTGGCAGGCTACAGGCAATCTTTTTTTCTTACTTAAATCAGAACTTTTAATATGTTTGTACTACTGCATGTGCATAATCTGCCCTTTGCATTAATTATTGGTTCTGTAGCAGCTTTAGAAGAGGGTGCTGAAAGTAATGGCAATCTTCCAGTTAGCGCCTTTGAGACATCACTTGATTTTAAGATTAAAGAAACTCCATGCCAGTCAAATTTCTAATAACTGTTCGCCTACCCAAATATTGCCATTTCTATATTGAAGACAAATGGATCGCAACCTTGGTCCCTATGGCTTTAATGGAGCTATGCCAATTTAGATCGATTTAAGATCCGTCGCATCCTTTTAGGTTTGCTTTGTTCTTTCGCATTGTGGAAGCGATGTTAATTTACATCATTTATGCTCTATTAAGTTGAAATGCCGTAGATGTTCTTGTACTTCTGTGTTTGGAGCAGAGGACAAAAAGGCAGGCAATTTGATTTTTAATCTTACCTGCTTCCCTGCTTACATTTCAATGTCTCGGTTGTCCTGAGTGTGTATTTGTTTGTATATAAATAAGATACGTGTCTGTTCAGGCTCACGTGACAACTGAAAATGCACTTTGACATCTTCAAACAGAAGTTGCCAGTGCAGTTTAAATTATCATCAGTTTCCAGCTCAGGAACCCATTCCCCAAATGAGAAATCTTCGTACCGAAAGGATTGTACAAGCCATACCAGTTAAGCAGTGAAATATAGTGAATTTGTGAGCTTCTGTTCCACCAAGTCAGGTCCGGATAGGATAGGAGTGAGCCTGCTTTCTCAGCCTGGAGGGAGGTACCAAACTAGAGGTAGTTCACATGCTGCGCTGCCCAACCGTTGTGTTGGAATAGTGCGTTTTACGGATCAGCTAGAATAAATATCAATAAATATCATTACGGAGATGTGCTGATTTGCTACCTCGAAATACTGATTTTTTTTCTGAATACCTGTTCACAGGATGCTGGATGTCATAAACTCTCCAGAAATCCCTGGGTTGCAGTTAGTAGCTCACAGCCAGTCCTGGTTGCTGATTTCTTCTTGCAAAACTCGCAGGCAGATTGCCCGCAGTGGTGTAGGAGTCCAGATGCCGAAGCAAGGTCAGGAGGAGAGAGCATGCTAACTGCATATAGCTGTCAGGGTTTTAGTCTGGAATTATCCTGAGTCACAAATAATTGGACATTCATTTTATTTGTTTTTACTGTGAGCCCAGCAAGTGATGTAAAAGCTAGGCAGGCTCTTTTGGCCTGCGTGTTTAGAAGTGTAAAGTCATAATACTCATTTCTGAAGCCAGACTTACGAAGTTTCCTAAAACTGCAGGTTCCCATCAGAGTGGTTGTCGCAGTTCCCTTTCCTTTGCCTTACGTCAATCCAGGGTGATGGGGGATATGTTTTAGAGGCAGTATGCAGGAGAAACATACACAAGCCTGCTTGTCTGTTAACCAAATTTAAGCACATACCTCCCAAGTACCTCTTTGAAATATTACTCTCAATTTAGCTCTTTGCTGCAGGTGTCAAGCAACAAATTTCAGATCCCGCTTGTGCTGACATTTGCTCTTGGGGAGAAGGAAATTAGATTTCTACTAGTCTGAAACCAGAAACAAATGTTAGAACTGAGAGCAGTTTGTTTGAGCTGTAAGTTGTAAGACTGCAAAAATAATGAAGTTGGTAGCTGAAGCTGCTTTTTGCCCTTTTATGCAGGAAAGCTGAAATGATTTCTTCTTTATTCTCAGATTTTTTTTTTCCTTTTCTCTAATGTGTAAGATAAAAGGAGGGACTTTTCTGATTGTAATTTCTCACTTCAGAATCGCCTGTCTTTTCACGTTTGCGTCCAGCTGACACTGGTGCAGCTTCTCCTTCCTTTCCGTGCAGCTCGGCACAGAGGCCGAGGAAAAGCTTTTCTCCGGTTTGAGAGGCCAAAGGGCCTTAGGGGTTAGGACCATTTTGGTGCCCGAAGAGAAGCAAAGAAACCATGGTCATGCGGAGAAGCTGCCCCATGAAATGGGGAAACGGAGGCGGTGCGGGACGTCGGTGAGTCCCCAGCCTCTTAGGGACCCAGGCGTGACCTGCTCCCTGTGCAGAAAGAGAGGGTTCGAAGCACCCCGGGACTCCGGCTCTCGTGGTAGTTTTCTCTTCACCTGCACTGGGAACGGCTCGGCTGATCTAAGCCAAGGAAGCCATGAGCGAGCCAAGCTCCTCGCTGGGGCAAGCGAGAGCGTCTCACGGGTGTCCTCTGCATATGCCAGAGCTGCACTGTGTACGTTAGCAAGGATTGGGACCGTCCTTTCCGCTTTAAAGAACAGCTCTTTGCTGTGTTTATCTTCCTAGTTTATTTATCGAGCCATCTGCCAGGTACGGCGTAAAGATTTTGACAACAATATGTTATGAATTACAAGTTCTCTTCCTTCAATTCATGTCCAAAACAAAGCTATGGCTGTCTAAAAACAGAGGGATGGGGAGGAATATGTCTTTTATTTAATGGAAAAGAAAAAGGAATGAAAAAAAAAATAGAGAAAACGTTAGAAACCCCTGTCTCATCTGCAAGTGGGTCCTTTAAAGCAGTGTTAAGTTTCATAATTACTGTTTGTTCTCTGAGAATAATTGTCCCGTCTAGCTTGTTCTTGTCAGGTTAGAATTAGTCTACAATTCGTTGAATGTTAAAGGGCAAGTTTAGTCCCAAGAATGGAAGTTTTTTTGTCTATTTTTTCACCTACAGGGGTACATATGTCAGAAATCTTGTTAGCGCATAGGTAACAACAGTTTCTTCTCGTCGCCTCATCCTAGGGGCTGATATTTTCATAAGTACACATTTCTGCCAGGACATTTAAATACCCCGTTTTTCTTCTCCCGCTGAAATTCATTATAGCATATTTTGAGTAAAATACACAGCATAATATATGTTTTGTTTTTTCAGTAGTTACTGTAATTAGTCCCCAGCCACAGGCTCAGGGCAGACTATTAGAGAGAAAGCATAAGTAACGAATCTTTAAATATTCTTTAACTGTTGGGAGAAGGCTTTTCTTTGTTTTCTGACAGACGTTTCTGTGGTACCAAATGATGACAGAATTTGCTGGGCTTAGCCAGTGAACAAATTTGTCATGGCTCTTCAGAGACACTGCCCTGGATATTGGTTCTGCTGTTTCTGTTTGCAAATCATGCTGCAGTATCATTTTTTGAGGCTGTCAAAAATCAGTGTTTTGACTTTTGACCTTAAATGTACTTTTAGAAATAACTGATCTCTGATGGAGCTTTTCTTTTTTTGGTCAATAAAAGGTAGAACTTAAAAACCAAACCAAACCACCTCCCCCCCCCCCCCCCCCCCCCCCCCCCCCCCAAAAAAAAAACAACAACCAAAACCAAAAACCCAACAGACCCATACCTCACCAGCATCCTTTAACTAATTTTGATTTGGTATTATGGCTCCTTATTGGCATTGGAGACTGATGGCTACGTCCTCATGCAGTGACTGGCTTAGCCTTTATGATCCACGCGATGACCGGGATTTCCTCGAATATATGGGAGAAACAGGGAAATGCAGAACAAATAAGTAGAGAGAATTTTTCTCTGCCTGATTCGGTTTTATGGACTAAAATCTGTTGTGGAATCTGGTTCATGATTGCTATCAAAATCTCCAGCAGCTTCGGAAAAATAAGCAAAAGCATCGAAGGAAGCAGCTTGTTAGTGCCAGAGCTTCTAAAAGCGTGTCAGATAGGTGCTTCAAAATTATTCAGGCTCTTCTGAATATCTCAGATTGATGCATGCATTATCAGGTAAAATTATGATGGTTCTGAGAAGATGATGCAGTAGGAAGGGACAGCAGAATTTCTGCAGTGCTCTTGGATAACCTCCCCAACTTCCCATAGCCCCTGAAGGTGCTGCTCGCTCCCACAACCAGATCCCCCCTGGCCCAGAAATGCCAAGGGCTGCCTTTGGGCCCCCTCGCTCCTCCTGTGTGCTTTTAGAGCTCGGGCATTTTCATATCCCCTCTGTGAATCATAGCTTCTGAGTCTTTTTAACGTCTGCTGACACTCCTGCTGCGCCCCAGGGAGACCTCAGGCCGGATTGCACGCTTGGATGTGTGGGTTTCAACAGGACGGTTGTTACCTCTGCAATGAAATTGTCCTTCCTGGCATCAAGACTTTTTCCCTTGTTACGCTCTAGAAGGGCAATGTATAAAATATCTTTTCGCCCTCTTCCTCTGGCCTTGTGGTGACTTTTACAGGACTGTCATCCATAAATAAGAAACTTGTCTTAATTTAATACCTAACCTTCAGAAGGGAAGCTTTCTGGCCCTTTGCAAATGAATATTGAAGTATTTTTGGCCTCTCAGCCTAGTGTGTGTTTATTATCACCAATGCAACAGTATATACACACACAAAAAATGTCGGATTCTTTTTAATGTGTTTTCAGCACCTTATAATTACGGATGACTTTATGTCAAATGTCACGGACTTGTTTATAAGCAAAATGTTTGGAGCGATCTAAGAAACCTCGAAAGGGTGATAGAGGATGCATTTTAACAGAGACAGTAACGTGGTGACTAAAGGAAATGATGAGCCCAAGAGCGCTACCAGCCAGTATCACAGTGAACGAGGTGCAGAGAAGATAAGAGGTATAGATGCATCCATAGCTGCAAAAGCACGCTGATCCATAGGCTGCACAGCCACTGGCATGAAAATAACACCTCAAGATACTTCACAGCCCTGGCACCACTATAAAAAGCATACTGGTCTCCTGCTGATTAAACCCCAAGGTTTAATCCTCTTCTGTGGGCTCTCTGTGCATTCTCCCAAGCTGGTTTTTTTTTTTTGCCCCTTTTTCTTGTACCTGATTATTATTTATTTTTTTTCCAACATCCCCACTGTGGGGCATCGCCACTCAGCTTTCCGGAGAGCAACTTGGAGCCACATCTGCCCGTGGTCCATCATGCCAGGCACTAATGAAGCTTAGCAAGCAGGACATCCAAGCAGGGCATTAAGGTGATCTTAAAACTCTCCCACTGTGCCTCCCTGAGAAGAACGGTGGCAGAAAATGTTGTTTAGGCGCCTTTCTGGTGCAGGGAGCAAAAGCACTAAAAAGCCTGCTGACCAGCTTCAGGAGATTAATGAGTCCTTGGTGGAGAACTTGGATATAAATCCGTTTATAGGGCAAGTGAGGCGGAACTGGCCAGCCGCGCACAGAAACAGGCTGGGGCAGAGGCGCAGAGATAGCCCATTTGTAGGAAATTCGTAGATGGTAGATAACTGTTATGCTTTTTGAGGTAAAATGAGATATTCACAGTAATTCAGATGATAAAACTAGCCAACACGCTGTGACATGACTGCTTTGAAAGGTGGGGGGAACCACGAGACGGTGGTAGGACAGCAGCTTGGGCGAGTGGAGAGTTAAGGAGACTTCAGGGGATGGAGCCGTGAGGACTTAGGGACGTTGTTTTGTCTTTCAAGGAGACTCCAGGGGCTAAAAATAGTAAGGGACAGGCAAAAGGGAAAGTTGAATGAGGAAGAAATTGTGCACAGACCAGCCCATCATACACGTGACTGCGCTGTGCTGGAAGCGCCACACGCCATTTGTTTTGGGGCGCCACCAAGGCGAGGAAGTTGTGAATGTAAACATCTGTGAATGGCATGGACTCTGCATGGCAAGGAGCAGAACATTGCTTCTTATAATTAGTGCTACTTAGTATGTAGATTTATTCCCAGAGCCAAAAATATTGTGAATATATTTTCAGTTGATGCTTTAAAAATAGGCCGAATTAAGTACGGAAAAGGTAATGTCACCATATTTATTTATGCAAACTCATTATAAAACTATGCATTTTCATACTGCATACATCAGAGGCTGAGGGACAACGCCGTACCTCAAACAGACGCGCATACCTTCAGCATGGTGTTCGATCCATGGTTTTACTTCTTTCCCCTCAGCTACTTAAAGCCCATTAAAAATCATGCTCATTAGAGTGTCACTTGACAACACATCAAGTGGTTGGCTCCTAACAATGGTATTTTAGTGAAAGCTGAAGTGTATATATTTAATTTAAATGAATACTGCAAAGTTGTTAAGATTATTTTATGAATACTTCTCAGCAAAGTGACACAGCTGGGAGAAGGAAATCTACCACGTAAGTGTTAGTGTCTGAAAATTATACAGAATTATTTAGCCCATTAGCTTGTTAACCAGGTGCTCCGTGCACTTAGCCTTATTTTCTAAACTCAGACTATGCCTAATATTTACTTGCAGGTAATGAGGTAATGTTGTTAGATGTAGAGGACACCTAATTCTTTCTTGGACTTCTTCCATTTTCCGGCTTTGGCAGTCTAACAGCTTGTCAGAGAGAGACATCTGGAATGTGATTGTTATTGGAGATGGCTGAAAACGTCTGTTACAGCGGGTTTTTTTGTGCAGAAGATAGGGGGATTTGGTCTCATTTAAAATTTGTGGAAGGTATCTTATTTTCTTGGTTAAAAGCAAAAGTCTTTGGATAACGCAACCTCCCTACCCCCCCATCCCTTTTATGCCCCTGGTTTGGAGGCAGAGACTAGCTTTTGGGCTGAGAAATTTTAGCTTGGGATTTATAGGGAAAAGTATAAACCTTCCTAGAAAGAGAAGACACTCTACAACAAGGAATCAGTTAAAATGTTTGCCTGCCCTCGTGTACGTTTTCCTTAGTTACCATATCTGAGCATCTTGGAAAGTTCTGTATTTCTTGGTACTTGTAACCTGGCCTGAACTCCTTTCACTTTATTTTGAAATCTGTAAAATACAATGTACTCTTATTTGTTCTTCCTTTCCAAACCGTAATTGTGCTCTTTTTAGTCAAGCCTAAAAGAAGTCTCAGCACAACATCATAGCTGTTCCTTTCATCAGTCCAGCCCTTCTTCTGGCACGCTGTGCTGCCTTTCCAAAAATACAGCTCGACTCTGCTCCCCTTATGTGCATCGAATAGGCCTTCCCTTTGTATGCAGCCCGAGCCCTGTAAACACGGACACTGCAGGAGTTCCTTTAATAAATTAGCTGTTAGCACATTCAAAACTTTTAAACGATAGGGTGTTTTTCTGCAGTGAGGGAGGAATTTTCATCAGATCAGAAGTTGTTCTCATCACGCTGTGAGTTACAGCTCAGGAAACTGCCACCAGTGTTGTTAGCAGCAGCTCCTCAAGCATGCCAAGGGAATGCGGAGATCGATGTTTAACCCTTACGCTGCCCGTGTTTTCCTAATTGGTCAGCCAAATGAGTGCAAGAGCAATCCATACGTAGGCACTGTACAGGGCATCCAAGTATTTTCTCTAGTCGCAGAGGTCTCGATGCTAGAAATGCATGTAATCGAAAGGATTATTTTAGTGCAAGTACTCTTGGTGCTAAGAGTCAGACCCAGAGGCAGGAGGTCGGCTTGGATACCCCATAGCCCCTTTTATTTGCTTCCCTATATCGTAGTCTGTGCAAAGCAGCTGTAAACAATGTGCCTGTTGCATTCAATTTGATGTAGATGTTGGAAATAGATTCCTGCAGGATTAGAGGTGCGATCACAGTGCCTGACTCTTGAGGCTCTTCTGAATAACAAGTCCTCATATTGATTTCCCTTTCTGGTGAGAAGTGAGGACATCAGGGGAGATGGATATAGATAAGCACGTTTCTAGTTAGACGAGGACTGGTTTGGGTCTGCTGAAAATCCCTTTGCTGTGAAAGAGAAAATCCCCGGTTGCTTTCCAAGCTATTAATCTGTTTGTGATTACTTTATTAAAAATTCCTCTGCTGTTCTTGTAAGACTGTCATTTAGAGGGTTAACCACACAATTGTCTCCTGGCATTTGCTGGCTATTTTTGTTCCCTCTTTTTTATTTACACAATTTGCCATCAAAGACTAAGTGATGCATTTAAATAATGGCCACAGGTAATTGTTTTAACAAGAGAGTCACCAGTGAAATTGCTGTTTTAATACCAGCCTGGGATGACCGTTCCCTATTAGTCTGTAAGAAAAGCGGTGTCATATTATGGTAAACCTCACCAGTTTCAGAGGAAATCATGTGAATTCCAAGCAGACAGGAGTTTAGCAGCAAAAGTCAAGCAAAAACCACAACTATTTCTTTGTAGAAGATCCAGCTGCGTATTAGGTATAATATGCCTAGGAGTGGTCGCCTCTGTAAATGGAAAACAGAAGGGGGAAAGGCTGGGTGCCTGCCCAACCTCTGTTCATGCTAATGAGAAAATCCTTGGCCTGCGTTCAGTCCGTGTTGGTGTTTTTCTTGGAAGGCGCGTCGGGCATCTCGCATGGTATATAACGCGCAACGTCTACCCAAATGTGGTTTATGAAGTGTCCTGTGTATATCTATTCTTAGAGATTTGGCATTGTCTCTTTAGCTTATATAGTATGTGCCTTTAAAAACAACCCTTCCCCCCCAAAAACCCACCCCCACCAGAAAGCAGAGACCCAAAGAGCCTCCTAGCACATCAGCATTGGTAATTCAATACTGCCACACCATTCCTTTGCTGTTAAATAGACAAAAGAAGTAGAAAGGACCCCACAGCTTGGAAGCTGATGCTATTTTGGTCTCTAACAAAAGTCTTTGCTTTGGAAAAGAAAAGATATTTGTTAAACTACTTAAGGAGTTAATTTTCAGGCACTGAAGGCAGAGTTGACATTAAAATGCAAAAAATAATAAAAAAAACCCGTTAAAACCTGTGTGGCAAGACACTTTTGTTCTGTCGGAAAGTTTGTGGATGCTGATGCAGATTCAGCGCTGCAGAAGAACGAGGCCCAAAGGGCAAATCCTCCACCCAGCAAATCAGGGATGATATTCCAATTTTATGCGAGGTTCTGCCCTTTCCTCTTTGCAGGCTTATGTGGAGAGAATCTGGGGTTTTTCTGCTATCTTTTATTATTGATTTCCCAAAATTAGAAGTCTCTTTCTAATAGAGAGGAGGCTTAAAAGCAATCAATAGTGTTTATCTTAGGAGACGGTAGTTCAAACTGCCGTGGAAGGTGGTGTAATTCACCCTTTCCCTTGTTACTGATTGTCTCATTTAGTGTAGTACTGCACAACGGCTCCGGGTTTTAATGTTGTAAATCCCTTAATTATGCGCTCACCAAATGTGTTAAAAATCATTTAAAAGTGTTAGTCGGGCATTTCTGACTATATCTTCCTCCTCCCACACTTACATTCCGCGTGCAAATCACTACAACTTAACTCTGTGATTTGTATTGGAAAGATTGTTTTTTTGGTTCATTTCACTTTATTATCTTTCAGCAGAGCTGTGACATCCACTTAGATATCTTTACTGCAATTGTTTCTTGATGAGATCAGATTGCCCACTGCAGCTATATCACAATAACAGTAAGATAAAAAAGATAAAATTCAGGCCGCCTTGCTTCCTTTTGATGAGCTGCTGTAGCCTGGCTTCACAGTGGGGGGAAAAAAAAAAAAAAAAAAAAAAAAAAGAAAAGAAAAAGAATAGCACATAAAAGAATGATGAAAAAAAATTTGCAATCAAAATTGCTCTGAGTTAAGGCAGATTGAACCTTTTAAATAAACACAACATGAATAAAAGGGAAGTAGATGGTTCTGAATGTTACAACAGGGTAAAAAACCCCCATAAACCCTCCTAAACGCAGTGATTTTTAGACTTGCCTCATTTCAAAAGAGAGCACGTTTCAGTTCCTCTGATTGAAAATATTTTTAATAGCTACTTGCTGTTGCCAGAACATGTTTAGTAGCAGGCTTTAAAACCTGCGCATGGCTAAACTGTTTACTGTAAAGCGAGTGGTTTTGTTTGGAGCTGTACGGCTATTGACTGAAGGAATCCTGTCTGCAGCACTTCCCCACTCACCGCCTTGAATCATGGACTCTCAAATCAAGCAACACACGCTCACAGGAGCTCGCAACGGGCAAGATTATTGAAGTCATTAACTTGCCAGGTAAACTTATTACGTCAGGTTGAAACCTCAAACGGAAAGTCCCACAGGCGGCCTCCAAGGCGAAAGGGAGGATACTCTCAAGATTATTTCCAAGTTTTCTTGTTACTTCTTAGCGAAGGAAGGGTTCGGATAGTGGTAGCTTTTTGAGTGTGAGCTACAGCCGATTGCTGCTGCGTTGCTCACTCTGTGCCCGGCAGCCTTGCTGCTGCCAAGTCCTCCATACCATTGGTGTTACTCCCTAGTGCCGCATTTCAGGCTCCAGTGGAAGAGCTCTGCAGGGAAATGAAGCCTAGAAATACAGATCCAAGCTCAAACGTCCTGGGGCACATGGTAAGAAAAAGCGCCTCAGAAAAAAAAAGCTCATTCCCAGAGCTGTTCCTTCTGCTGCTGCTTCAAATCCTCAGAGCCCCTTGGATGCTTCAGGAGGAGATGACCTGCTCTACAAAAAAATGCTGCCTCCCTTTTCAGCGCAGTAAAGAGAAAATATCCATGTGGCGATGCTTATATAGAGATAATGGCAGGAGGGACGTGACCCATCGTTCTCTTCCGTGGAAGCAGAAGTGTTCAAGGGCCATCACGGAAAGCCTGACCCAAGTCCCCTCATAATCAAAGGAGCCCGACCGAGTTCAGTATGAACAGGTTGGAGCCAGAGCAACCTTGCAAATCATATCAGGGAGTTTCAACTAGGTCACATACCTCTGCCTCGGTGGTTGTCTCATTTTCCTGTACTTCTGAAGAATGGATAGTGCAGTCTCCATTGTTGGCAGCTCTTGCGATATTTGATGTTTTTCTCAAAGCCTGAGCTGTGGAGGCATACAAGATTTTCAAGCTAGCGCATGTGTGTGCTTTTAATATATTTTTAGTCTTTCTGGTTGGAAAACACAGGTGAAAACACAACCTGAGTTCCTAAAAGCGCAGAATTGACAAGGCAGAAGAGATACCCACAATTATGAGTTTGTGAAATGCCATGATTTTTAAGCTGTTGTCATGATTTTGGATGGTTAAGGATGTAAATATGGCATTTACAGCAACAGTATGTTTTCAGTTCTGCAGACAGAATGAGGCACGTGCTAACTGAAAGCGGCGTTAGTCCCACAGAAGCTCAAACATCTATCACTCCAACGGGATCTCTTATTAGTAGGCAGAGTTGCCTTCTAAGGAAGAAGATGCCATCTTCATTCTGTACAATAATTGGAAAATAATGAAAGTCTTCCTCTCTCAAGAAAGCATCATCTTGCCATGGAGTTCAAACCATCATATAACATCCCTTGAAAACTGGTAGTTGTAGGAATGTCACATTTGAAATGTTATAGTTATAGGACTTCCATTATATGTATTATAAATCCACATTTTAGAGGGTTGTAATTTAACTGTATACAGTCATTCTGCTTTGAAACTTGGCATAAAAATCACAGCCCTGGAGCAGATATTTTTATAACAGAAAATACGTGAGGAAATTGGTTTGGCTTTTCAGAGATTAAGTCGTGTTCAAGTTGTCGCTCAGCACATCAGACTTATAGAAGCGGAATTTGTTAGTGAGTTACCAGATACAAGAACGTGGAGCTTTGGGCGGGTGTTATGTGATCCACAGCAAGTAATAATTTGGTTTTGATAATCATGAATAATGCAAATACAGGGACATGCTGTGTGGATTTTAACATGGGACTATTGAACGTTGGAGTCGGAAGCTAAATCAGTTGGAGTCGTCTCGGAGATCAGCTTTGCGGATGCTCCGTGAGTACTTGCAGACAAGTCAGTAGTAATGAATCTGAATAGAGCTGCTCATCTCTGTAGGAGTCACAGTCAAGTCCTGGCTGTGTAATGGGGAAAAGTGGAAAAGTGCCACAGATTAGCCCGACTGCGAGATCAAGGGCTCGCCGTCCTCTTGGCACTCGAGGTCGCAGAGGGCTGGGAATCGGTAGGAATTATTGAAAAGAGGTGCCAGCTAGACTCGCGTCCGTTATGGGACTTGGTTGGTTGAGTTGAAATGGTTTATTTACAGCATTTGCAGGAGATGTGCTTTTATTATTTCTTTTGTTCCCCTTCCACCTACAGCACGTTAAAAGGCAGTGGAGAGTATTACGTAAGTCCGTAGCTTATTATCGTTGATTAATGTATGTATCTGGAATCTTGACTGTACCATACAGAGTTTTAACACCAAGAATTACTGAACCTGGAGAGCAACTCCATGAAAGTGAGGTGCCAGATGAGAGACTTTGCTGATGTAAATTGCTGTGGCCCCCCCACTCCCCCCTGCCCCCGGCAACTACACTGACTTCCACCAGGGTCAGCCTGCTCCGTTCACAGCGGCCAGCTCTCCTCTGCCCTCCCTTGCGTTTTCCCTTTTTCTGTCTAGCTAAAATGAGATAAAGATGTTGCTTTGTGAGTGGGAAAGACCGCGAGCTCGCCACGAAGCCAGGCAGAATAAGAGCAGGTGCTGAGCAGCGTTTCCAGCCGTTCGGCTCCCTCTCGACAGGCTCGGTGCACCCCCCTCGCTTTTGAGCGCGGGGCCCCTCCGGAGCCCAGCTTGGCAGCTGCGCCGGATTGAGTGCTAGTCCTGCATGGCCGCATGATGCTGGGAGCCAATATATGATCTCCCTGTGTTTACCTTATGGATAAGATATGCGGTGGAGCTGCCCCGGAGTGGTTTGTAAACTTACACCGTAAACACTGTAAAACGTTTCATCTGTTCAAAGTCAGTCGGTTCAAATATCCTTTCTTTCTTTTTAAAAATCTCTAAATTAGTTTCTCTATTTCAAGTGGAGAAAATAGGTCCAAGCTTTGTAGAGCAATGTTAACCACATCAGATGTTTCCCACTCTTGTTTTTCTTTCTCCATTAGTTCAAGAATAAAAAACCGATACTGGATACCGATACTTATCAGCTATCAAGGGTATAGTAGGGTAGTTGTTAATAGGAGATGGGTGGAGTGTATTACAGACAAGGTTTTTTTAAAACTCTTTAAATCTGAACATCCGGACAGATTGTAGAAGAGAAATTCTTGGCTAGGTTAATCCCACACTGACTAATTTGTATTATGGATAGACATGTGTTTAAATAAATATGAGGCATGCATAAAATATCTCCTGATTTGAGAGTTATAACAATGAAGGAGCATATCACCACCAGGTCAGCCAGGAAGCCAAAACCTCTGGAAACCCGGGGCTGACCTGACTGCAGGTGGTACTTAGGCCAGCTGTAAGTCATCACCGTTCTTGTTAGCTAATCAGAACAGGAGAATGGTGAAGTTTTGTTGGTTTCTGGTTGTTTTAGACTTAGATTTCCCCCATGAACTTGATCACGGAGAAGCGATTTTGTCAAAGATGGGAAAGCCAAGCATATCTTTTTCAAGGCTGATGCAGCAGATGTGCTTGTAAGTATAAAATGTGACCTTGTGAAAGCTCTCTGCACTCTCACTTGGGAAGGAAAACTCTTGGTGGTGGCATCTCTTCAGTCACAAAGGGTAAGAGGGGAAAAAAAGCCCAGACAGAGGGTGATCAGAGGGAAGGAAATCACAGAGAGGGGTTAGATAATGATGATACCGTCTAGTTCTTACGTAATGCTTTTCAGCAGGAGATCACAAAATAATCTGAGAGCTACAGCTCTCACAAAGGTGAAAGGGAATCCCAGTCCTGTGTGATATCCATTAAGCCTGTTGCATCTTGTACAGATCAAAGAGAAGGAGTTAAGTCACAGCTAACGCTAGTGAGTCACTATTCTCAAATGTTTGGGGCAAAAACGTTTGCTGTCTTCATGTTAATTGCAAAGCTGCAAAGGCACCTTATACCTGGTATGTATTGTGAAGAACTCATTAATGAATGCATTGCAGAAAATTTCCAGCCGAAACCCGAATGGGACCGTTTACAGATGCTTTACTGAACAGAAGTGCCAAATCTTCGGTTAGGTTTTGGCTGTGGACCAAAAATACTTTCCACAAGAGGTGATTATTATGTATGATTCATACAGTGAGTCCACACGAGTAAAAATAATACTGCTTAGCTCTCAGTGTTCGAAGTGCTTTTACATTTTCAAAGTGCTGTGCAAACATTAGTTAATTAATGGCATAAAATAAGTTACATTTTTGTGCATTTAGCATTGACATTTTGACAATAAATGGTTTTGGTGACTTTATATGCATCAGTGCATTTGAGCAGCCTGTATAAATTGTGCTAATATTCTCAATTGTATTTGAGCAACATCTTAGTAATTTAGATGCTTTTTGTCTTATGATGAGCGGATAGATAGAGCGAAGGTTATCTGTGGATAGCAATGTGCCATAAATAAGGTATCTTCTCGTCCTTCCTAATAAAATCTAAGTCTGCGCGTACTCGTCTCTGTGGCTTGTGCGCCGTGATCTGACACAGAAATAAAAACACTGGTAGAAGTCAGAAACCACTAAGAGCCATCATTAGCATTCCAGCTGCGGAAACAGAGCTCCATCCGGGAGATGGATTTTGTGGAATTGGTGTACCCAAGGTTAGACATCGGGACTTGGTAAAGCGCTGGAACATCTGCTGGCTATTTTCAGAGAGCCGTCAGCTATTACCATCTATTAAAATTAATTTATAAGCGATCCCTTAGAGATGAATCTCTTTTTTCCCCTCCCAATCCTTGTGAAAAATGTTGGCATACAGTTGACATTTAAGTCCCAGGGGATATTTCTTTTTCTAAACAACCTATATTAAAGTTGCAATATCCTCTGTGGAAGACATTCGTCAATTGTATCAAGCGGGCTTAATGACCTTTCACATGAGGACGTTTTGGCTGAATCACAGATCGAGCTCACATGCCAAATCTATAATCACGTCTGCTCTCAAGCGTAGATCTTCCTTACTGGTCCCAGACTCTCACAGGTGTAAATATCCCCAAACCAGGCTCTGAAGTGCAGCAGTTCCCCGAGTTGACCCAGCTGCTGGCTCGAGTTCTTGAGTTCTTGGGGAATAAGTATTTTACATCAAATTTTCTTGTCTCGCGGCTCATTGTTCCTCCTGATCTCCCATCTGAGTAGCAAGAAACACGCAGAGAAACACGCGTTTAGATCATACAGACTCCCGACTTGGTTTCTTTCGGGATGCTGGGAGTCAGCCATTGTGAAATCTTGTGAAAATAACTCATCACTCTACAATCATTCTTATTTAACAAAACCACACATTATTTTGTCGTACCTACCTAAGTGTCTCGGGCATGAATAGGGTGTAATTGTGCCTGTAAGAAGTCACTTTCTACAAAAAGAAGAAAGAACTTTTGTGTAGGAAGGAGAAAAAGAGGCATTTTTTAAAAAAAATTACATATACTTTACCTGGCATCTATCTGACACACAGTAAGCAAATGATCCTGAGTTGACCTCCTTTTTGGAAGAGACACTGGAGTGAGCATCCTGGGAATGAAAGTGGTTTTTTTCTAGCCGTACTGGAAATTTAATAGCTTCCTTTTCTGCCTGGTTCTGTCTTTTTCTGATGGCAAAAAAGATTATCGCTAGCATTAGAATGAGAGACATACAGTATTTGAGAAAATCAGCCTTTGTCCATTAAAAATGGTCTTTAATAGCTTGCATTAATGAGTTTAATTTGATCTATAACTGACAGATAACTCAATCATAAAAAATTTTCTTCAAGGAGAGAGATAAGGTAATATTTACATAAATGAGATTCAGTCCAGGTTTTAGTACAAGCAATGATTTCAGAGCTGTTTCAAGTTATGCGATGTGGCCTATATTCTTGGGAAAGCAATTTTTTAGTTTTTTTGAAGGGCTCTTTTTTTATCTACAACAAACTTTTTGAATAAGAGCTTTGCAAACTCTGTGTGTATGTTGTCCCTTTATAACCTAGGTAGCAGGTATGTCACCCCTTCACTTTGCTTCCACTACAGGAGTTTTCGAACCCTCAACGGGGAGTACTTATTAACTTTCCACACCGGTATTAACTCTACCTATGTTCTCCCTCAAATAAAGAATAGAGATTATATATATAAATAATGTATAATATATATAAATAAACGTTTCCGTCCTAGCCACGAGATGCCAGCGCGCTCCTATTCCTTTGGCAGTAGGTCCTCGCCTGAGGACCCACCCCTGCCATGGGAAGAGTGAGGGAGGCAGAGCTTTTGGAGACTGACAGACACGGGGTTCCCACTGCCCAGGGACCTGGTGACTTCCCATAATGGCTGGACATCACTGCCATCCCCTGCCCAGGCAGCACAGCAGGAGGGAGCTTTGCTTTCCAAGGGCATCAGTCCCCATTGCTCTCCCTTCTGGCCCCCAGCCTCAGGCAGCTCGGTCCCCTCCTGGCACTGGCTCTAGCATCCAAACCTAAATTACTAGTACCTGTCCGAAGGGTAGCAGGTACCGTCCCTTGGTCTCTTTGTGTGGTTTTAAATCCTGGGGCTGTTTTGTATTCAGAATCTTGCAGCAGCCACAAAGATGACGGCAAGGAGGAGATTACGTTTCTGTTTTCGAGCCTATTCTGTTTTTCTTGAGTGGTGGACTCTGAGCAAGTAGCGCCGATTCCCCTGCTGGCCCTGGAAAGCGGTGGAAATTGTATTGGCAGACACTACGTGCTAGTTACAACAAAACCGGTACAATCATCAAGAATACAAGAAACTTCCGAAGTGACACCTCAGGCTCAGGGGATCCAGCAAAGAGCTTTTGGTGTTAGTGGAACACAGCATCTTCTGGGAATTAGTCTGCCACAGCTTGGATGCCCAAACAGACTTAGGAAGCTCATAATCATGGGGAACTTTGGGGTATTTAAATCCAAATTGTACTAAAAACATATTGAAAAATGTGTGTTGTAAAGTAAAATGTGGTGCAAAAAGTTGGCCTGTGGGATTACAACGCCCTGCTTGATTGTATGCCACAATATCATCTTATTCGGTGGAGATCCACAACAAGGCTGTAATGATAACTTCAAGTAAGCTGATGATTTATCTCCTCAAAAACGCATGGTTGTTGTAAAACTGCCGATCAGATATTTTCAGAGTACTATCCTTCACAAGCCCTTATTTAACGCAGTTATATTTGCATGCATACCCTCTCTTCACATTTGCCATTTGTCACTGAGATAGCAAATTACATTCATCAGAATCCATTCATTCCCCCGGTTTCGCTGAATACAGGATTATCTTGGCTGTGTCAGCTGCCCTATGACTGGTAACTGTGAAAAATGGAGGTCGCCTTCAGATATTCCAAACATGTATCTTCAAAGGACAGTAGGTATTAAGCTGGAAAAGATGAATGGGCTTTATGTCATCGTGTTTGTGTGGCATAAAAGTGAATTGTGCAGATTGATGGATATCTTGGTAAAAACAAATGCATTTTTAAACTACTCTCTTGCCCCTTGCCTGACAAGTTTTAGTGACCATCGAAAGAAATATACTGAGACACTGCCTTAAATCCTAGGCTGATTTTACAGGTTTTTTCACCTTTAGAAAACTGAAGAACTTTTAGTTGTTGAGCAAAAAACCACATGCAAACTATTAACAACTGGTTATTTTATAGTCTGTCTGTGTTTACATTAGCACTACCGGACTATCATGTCTTAGTTGTCGTATAATCATGCGATATATAAGTAACTGGGACGCGTACAATTTTGTTGCCGACCATTTGTAAATTCCTCAGAAAATGTTGCCATAATTTCCCATTTTAGATCCAGATTGCTTCTTTAGGACAGCCACTGCGCTTGTCTGGCAGGTGCTTTGTTCATACAAAAAAGTAACAGCCCAGCACAAAGAGTCACCAGGTCCAAAAGGAAAAGCTCTACCTGTCCTCGAATAATACACTGTATTAAAAAGGTATTGAAACCACAAAGTGGATTCTATCAAGGAGAATAAGTAACCTTTAAAAAACAACCAGCGTATTGGGGAAAAAGAGTTATCATTATTGATTCTCACAATGCATGGATACATTGAAAGGATATGCCAGAGGAAAAAAGGTGGTGGGCAGTGAAGCTTGTGACCATTGATAGGATTTTCTTTTTCCTGTAGCATCTTTGCTTGATAGAGAACAGGAGAAAAAGATCCCAGGATCCTGGTCTAGTTCTGCTACTCTTATTCTCTGTGACCTTGGGCACATCAAATCTCAGCCTGGAGACAAAAGATCTATCAGAAGTGTCACAAGACCGTAACGCTTACCTGTGTGTGAGATCCGTGGGCAAAAGTGCTTCCCCGCTGGAAAGTATTATGGTTTCTAATGGGTTTCGGTAATACGGAGATAGACTTGTGCCATAGTGATAACTGCAGTGGTGTATGTGGTACGGGGAGGAATTTGCCCTCATCTGTTGAATATGAGCAGAGCTGTAGGAACAGGAGCAATAGACAGGCAGAGACATTCCGACTGCGTTTTAAATTTATCTTGAGTTTCATCGCTAAGCGTGTTGCTACTGCCTTTTGTTTTAGAGGCAGGGATTGCTGCAAAGCCTTAGGTACTGTTCCTTTGGGATGTTGTTTGTGTTAATATTTTAAACTTGTAATAAATTTCTGGTGGGTTTTTTTGCTGTGTTTGGTTGGGGCTTTTTTTAAATTGCCTTTGGACTTCTAATTATCTTTCACTCCCAGCAAAGTATGCTTTCTATCATGAAGTAGGATATTAAAGCACTAATAATAACTTTCTGGTTTTTAACTTCAGTAAGACCACCGTAGAAAACATTCCACTCTCTTTGTGAAAAGCATAAATCATTTTATAACTCATGTGTTTTGTATTATTTTTTCTTTCAATGACTGCCTAAGTAACATGTTGGTTTAAGTAAGAGTTGCTTCCTCACAGCTGGTCCTCAATGGGTATTTGCTCTTGATGTGATATCATAACGCTCCATTAATACCGTTACTTGCGGGAGGTTTACAGTAACGTGGATTTTTATTTAGATTTTTGTTTTGGATTCAAAGAATCTCAAAACTCAAATCCATGAAAATCAAAGAGCTTTGTCCTGAGAGAGTTCGTCTGTCCTCCTCCACCAGCAGGACTGAAGGATGATCTAGAGATCGTCTGTTTGCCTGAAGCTGGGCTCCTTTCGGTAGCTGCAAGTTCAGGTAAACAGGGGGTAGGATAGTGTTTTGGCTCAGGTTTGCAGCGGATTTGAAGCTGGGCCAGGTGGAAAGATCTTAAGGCTAGGTGAATTGCTTTGTGAACATCATCACACAGTTCGTTGGTTGTCAAATTCACCGTATCACCAGTCTGGCACCTCCGCCCTGCTTAAATCTTGTTACGAGGATGGAAGCGGCGGCGAAGCTTTGTATTTGCCATAAATACTTGACTGAAGTTCTTTTTGAGAGTAATTCTGCAATTATAGACCATGATGTCATGCAGAAAGAAGCAGACAGTCAGCTAGGCTCTACGCTTTAACGGTTTCTGTGAAATTAGTAATAATACTAGGAGGCTGAATTTTAATTTACAGTGCTGTGAATTGAGTAGTTTTTATAGGGCCTGAAGCTATTCACCTTTCGAAGGAGTGTGTGAAGACTTCTGGCCTCGACCACGACTCCTTTCCAAGTGGGACTGCAGTCCTCTCTCCTCTTTCTTTTTGGGCAGGCAGACTGCTATCTGGACAGCTGGCCAGATGCGCACGGTGCTCGGGAAAGGCACTGCCTCTGGCGAAGTGGATCACAGCTGCTGCGAGGGATAGGGCAGATGCCTGTGTTATTTTACAAAGCTGGTATTTCCATCTGTTAGTTGGTTGCAATAGGATTACCAGCGGATCAGACCGGGCAGAGGGTAGGCTGAAGGGGGGACTGTCAGCATCAAGAGCATCATTTACCAGTAGTTTAAGGGGGCAGAAACAGATGTTGGTCTCTTTGAAGTGTACCTCTGCATGGAGCCAATTCAACGCGTCAGCTCGGTGCCGGGCAGGGAGGAACTCTGTCAGAAAACCAGAAAAGAGATAGATGGAAAATGAGGTTCCTGAAGATAAGAGAGAGAGAGAGATGTGGACTTCAGAACAGCAAACTGAGCCTTTGCCATAGAGATAGAAGAAATTTTACCCAGGGTGCAGGGACCAGCGAGGACAGTTCTAGTCTGATCCTGTGGTGCATTAAAAATCTCTTCCTCCTCCTTCTTTACTTCCCACAACTGAGATTTGGACTCCACGAGAGCATGCCTTGGAAACCTGACTTAGGTGGCTTTGTTCCCACTGGTCTCCATAAGGGAAGTCTTTGTCATGCAGTGAAAGCCAACAGGGCTGCCCCAGCAGCCACGGGTCCAAGCGGAGGGAAAATGTGGGATTGCGGCACAGTTGTAGGTTCAGGACTTCTTCCTTACAGGCACTGTAGTCAGGGAGACTTAATGGGTACAGACAGCTCTGAACTGTGACTGTTAAGGATACGTTTGAAGAAGTATCTGAAAATTTAGAGTAAGGAAATTTGGATATCAGAAGAACTTTAATTCTTAAGGAGGCAAATGTTATTTCTGGCATTACGGAGTACAGGCGCTGATCCAAGCACGCTGAAGTCAATAAAAAGCCTCCGTTTGGCTTCACTGAGTTTTGGGTTAAGTCCACAGAATGTTTGATAAACTAAAAATGTTACAGCAAGCTTCTGGTGTTCACCATCGCCTTACGACAATAGGTCCTGGTGGGATCAGGCAGGGGCGGTTCATAAAAGGGATTTGCTACGCGTACAAAGAGCAGAAAGCCGCTTCATTCTCTTTGTTGTTTGTTGCCATTAATTTGATTTGGGATTGGGAAATATTTTTTACAAGTTAGCATTGTTTTTCTATTGTGTATTTTCTGGTAGAGATTTAAATTATGATGAAACTTGTTGTCGCGTATAATAAAAAGCAGTTGCTGCCTGCTGGGTAAATGCCTTGGTACTGGGGATACGCATGAAATACTTGGGAGTGCTGAAACGCAGTTGGGTTTATTTTTGTTGCGAGTTGTTGTTTTGTTAGGACACAAGGTGGCAATGACATGGAAACACTCATCGGATAAAATAGTCTAGAGTGTCTTTTGACCAGTTTTCTGCTTCAAAGCTGTGCTTGATATATACAGCTTGGCACCTGGCTTATACATACAGCTATACGCATGACAACATTTGGCATGTCCTGCGGATTGCGCTTGGCAATACCTCTTTGTAGCAGTGCATAAGTGCACGACTGAGTATTACCGTCCCTTAAATGGATAGGGAAATTAAGTCAGAGGAACTGGACGACCTGCTGGAGGCCACAGCAAAAGAGCTGAGATAAAACCGGAGACATCATCAATCCTAAAATGTATATAGGTACAGCTGTAGAGTATAAACTCCTCCTGTATCTATGGCTGCATGTGCCACATGCCGCGTCCTCTCCCATGCTGCAGTAGAGGGAAGGGTCCTTTAGGGGGAACTTGGTGTTTACTTTTAGCTTGCTGGGGAGGACGGGCTTTTCTCCTTCTCAAAGAATCCATAGAAAAGGGTGTAAAAGTTACCAGAAAGCATCAGCAGGCTCTTGTATTATCATGGCTTTGCATGCGGCGAGGCTTGTGGCCATTTCTCCAAGTGGTGCGCGTCCATCTTCTTGCTGTGTTTGCCTTCTGTGGGTAGCGCTGTCTCTGGCTGGCGGTGGCTCTGTGTCGGTGGAGGTCGGCTGCTGCAGAAGGATGAGCTCCCAGCTCTGCCCTGTGCTTTTTGGGACCTTCCGCGGCTTTTCGTTGTTCCCATGCTGGTGGTGACGGTGCAGGTGCAGTCCCTGAGCACCCTCCCACCCCAACCTCCCATGGAGCTCTTCTAGACCATTAGTGGTCCATGAGTGAACCAACCCAAGGTGCATTAACCCACCACTAAACTTAAAACACACTAGATGTAAAGTGCTCACAAATTCACTGGGGAAAAACCAACCAGCCAAAACCCCACTGAACAAAAAGCAGGAGGAAATATTTTTGCTAGCTTCTTTGAATTAAGATCAATGCTGCTGCTCTTAAGACCAACAGTGCTGTTATACCCAGAGGAGGGGTTTTCACTTTGTGAGATTTGGCTGTATCCTTGTAAAATCCTGGCGTTAATGACCGAGTCTGGGTCCGGTCCTCTGCACAACAGCCTCGGCCCCGTGAGCCACGCAGAGCCCCAGAAGTTTACTGATCCTTATCCAGTGCAGCTAACAAAACCACCAGGCAAGTATCCCCCTCAAAATTAAATGGAACCTGGCAAGGAGAGCAGGGCCCAAGAAAAAAAAAAAAAAAATTAAAAATAAAAAAAAAAAAATCAATGTACTCTCAGCCTTGAGCTGTGAAGCTGCCTACTAAGTGAACAGCTCATGCAATTTAACTCCCTTCTTCCTGTGTTGCAGCGTTCTTAATTTTGGGGTTCTTTGATCCACCTATTCGTAGCTGTGAAGCGAGCAGAATTTAATCAGGCTCTGACAGGGGATGGTTGATTTTAATACCGGCCTCCAAAAAAAGAGCTGTCAATCAAGGATGAGCTTTAATACCTTCAACTTGCAGCTCCTTTAAACTTCTGCTGCAGTTGAGTGGTGCTTGGTCAGCTGTGGAGGAGCCAGGCACCGACAAAAGGCACTGGGGGCTCCTTGGGCACGCTCGGGGGAGTCCTGGGGGGCTACTCCCTTCCCTCTGTAAAGGGGCGGCATGAAACGTCTAATCAAGTTGGCGTTTCCTAGACACATCAGAGGAGAGATTTCCTCTTTGAACAAGGGAGAATCTTTCATAAGTGTGCATCCCAAAAGGCCTGCTGAGCTTTTGTGAGCCAGCAGGCAAGGCACGTTTGGAGTCACTTGGATTAAATCTTTCCTTATTGGAGCTGGAACAGGAACAGTGAGGACAAGGGTTACTTTCCATACCTAATTTCGAGTTATTATAGCTGGGGATGTTAGATAAAATAGTCAATGACTGGCAGGATGATAGAATATGGTTTAATTTCAGATTTACTATCTGCCAACACATGCCATTCAATCAGATAAACACAGGATTTCAGCTGTCATCACAATATCTTATGCATACTTAAAAATAGAGCGTTTTTTCTCACACCAAGAAGAAATTGAACAGGTTTATATATAGGATGTATACAGTTAGCAGGCTAGAAATTTTGAAATAGTCTGCCGTTTCTAGAGAGATTCCCTATCTTTAAATTAAGGAATTATATTAGAAGTAGTAGAAATTCTCAGGATTGCAGAAGTTTTATCATTGTGAACTGCACAGAATGAATAAAAGTAAAGGGAACACCTTGAGAAGTGGAACTGTATAAAATGAGGGACATGTCTGTAGCATTTATAGCAGAGAATATGAGACCGTATAGAGAGCAAGACAACTCGGAACTTCTCTGCGTGGGAATAGCATTCCTCCTCTGGTTTATAAGTTTCCATCCTTGCTCTTTTGTCTGTCCTTGTTCATCAAGTTGTGCCAGGGGAGGTTTAGACTGGATATCAGGAAACATTTTTACACTGCGAGGGTTATTAAGCATCGGAACAGGCTGCCCAGGGAAGTGGTTGAGGCACCATACTTGGAGGTATTTAAAAGATGGACAGACATAGTGCTCAGAGATATGGTTTAGCGATGGTTTTTGTCAGAGTTAGGTTGATGGTTGGACTCGATGATCTGAAAGGTCCCTTCCAACCTGGGCAATTCTGTGATTCTCTGTATTGGGCCTATCGCTTTAATGCTTAAATATCTGCTCCGTTCTGTAGGCGGAGGTAGGAGATGGCAATCTAGGGGCACCCCAGTGCTATGCTAAACCAATTTTCACAATAAATGTAATTTAAGCATTTGCTGTCTAAATCTTCCCTCCTGAAAACACACAATTTAGGTTGGAAGCTCTCATGCAGGTAAAATAAGACATCACTTGCCACCAGTGCTTTATGTTATAAATTTGTGAGTACACAGATGAGTAAGGCTTTTTGGCTTGAGCACTTAACCAGTATTTGGGTTGTTTATTATGTCCCTTGTGAAGAGTAGCTGGTGATACACTCCAGCATAGCTTTAAGGTCTAGCCTGGTTTGTTTACGAGGGATGCACAGAACAGCTTGTTTCGGTGAACATCATATGAGCAGACAGCAACAGGCAGTTTTCTTGCTCACAAATCTGCCGATACGCTTTCCCGGCCGGCAGTGCCGGCTCAAGCTCTGCCCTGCTGCTTTCTCTCCTGCTCGCAACCTCTTTCTTCCTTAACGCCCACGTAACCTGTGCCTTCAGTCTCGTATTTCCTACCTAGTTTGCTCTTTCAGGTTTTGTAGTCGGCTTTGACTCAGAGATATCCTTGTTAGCAACCACTCGCATTTTCCAGCGTAACCAATTATTGCCTGCTCTCGTTCCCGTCTGTATTTTACCAGGCTGCTCCAAAATGAGCTCTAAAATGACGTCCTGAGCTGCTCAGCGTAATGATACCTTTGAAGCCAAGACTTGTACTTTGCTTCGAAGAGGAGCTCTAGCAGAAGGACAGCATTTTCTACTGCAGATACGGGAACGAAGGCATTTTTTTGGAGAGCTTTCCTCCCGCTGGTTTCCCTGCAGAGGGCAGGAGGCTGGAGCTTTTTCTAGCATGTGCAAAGGCGCTCTTGAAGAGCTCTGCTACGACAGATCGGCTTATTGCCCGTGCAGACGCGAGGACAGCATAATGCCAGCCAAGATGCTGAATTTCCTATTGCTTGGGCTTCATCCCTTTCTGCTTAAGCTCTCATGTGCTTCAGAGAAAAACTTGATTAGTGGGTTGCGGGCCCTTCAGCTCAGCTGTGGGAGGGCCTTTCTGACTTCCACAGCTTCCTCCTGGGGCTGGGTTTTGGCTGCGGAGGCAATTTGTGCTGGGCTATGCAAACAGATAAAACAAAGGAATAGCAAGGCTAGAGCGAAGTCCAGGGTGGGTGTTTTTCAGTCTTAAAGGCTTTGGAATTCTGTTTGGTTTTTGTTTTGTTTGCCTTTTATTTTGGTTTCTCTTAGAAAAGCCTTTCACATGCAATGATCTCCCAAACAATTTATTTGAAATGATTGGTGGGTGGCGCATACATTATGAGCTGTGGTTTCATTGGTATGCTCGGCCTCCCTAAGTACATGGCATATTAAATGTTTTATTTACCCCGTGTGCTACCTGTCATCTAATCAGCTTTTGTTTTTGCTGCATTCTGCTTGTATTATAGCAAGAGTAAGTGGTTTCATGTAAATTAAAACCGCATGAAACCTTTTAAAGACATTTTAAAATACTAAATGGTTTTGCAAATAGGTTTGTCGGACAAGGATTGGAAAAAGAGCTCTTTGCTTACCCATTTACTCTTTTGTATGCTTATTAGAAGCCCCCCATGTGACTCTTTCATCAAACATTGCATCCCAGTACTCATCTAGAATGCCAAAAGTCATTTATACTGTGCTCAAGAGTGGTTTGCATAAACAGGAGGCAGTTAACAAAGAATACAGTTGTGAGCTGCGATTGCAAATGTTATTTTGTAAATTACAACACAGATGCACAATAAAGTCAAAACATGCATCCCTGTGATGTTTTCTTGCTTGCCTGGAGCATAAAAGTGTGTTGGCTTAAAAGTTTCTTTGCTTTTATTAACTATTACTGCCAATGTTTATGATTGCGATCATTTCACTGTGAACAATTCTGTTTCTTACAGGTGGATCGTATCATCTTCTGCGTATTTTTGGAGGTCGACTACAAAATTTTCAAGAAGAAAATGGGCGAGTTTTTCCCTCTAGGTAAGCGTAGTAATCGAGTGCCATCTGACTTTAAAAAATGATGCAGCAAAAAGACTACAGTTGGCGTCCTTTCTGCTTCCCCCGCTTAAGCCAAATATTAAAACGGGAACTTTCTTTAACGATCAGCTGCGCATAGAGGCTCTGATCCTGGGCAAATGCAGACATTCAAAATTTGTGAACCGGTAAAACTACTTGTGATACTGCTTTTGCAAAATTAAGGCCCGCTTTTTTCTGCTCAGTACAGCTAGTTTCTCCGTTCTCTGCTGTAGCCATATCTCCTCCCAAAACCTGGTACGTGGCACTGGCTTCTTGACTCTGAGAAGAAAATGATTTGCACTCATGTATATAGCTCCTAGCGTATATTGCTTTTCCATGCACTTTGTACATGCTTTGCTCTTTCATTAACGATGCTGGTAGGGTTTCTCTGGGTCTGAAAAGATACCGCAGGGGTTAGAGCCCAGCTGTGTCTGAATGAGAACTTTAAACTTGAGCTGTCCCTGTGCAAGAATGAATGGGAGAAAGATGGCTCTCGCCGGAGCACTTGGGAAATGTTAGCCATTCATCTTACGTTTCACACAGGAGGTTACTTTTTAAGAATTTTAGAAAACCTGGTGGATAGTAAATTTGTTAATCCCCCTCCCCCCCATGTGCCTGTGATTTATTTTTATTGTATATCATTAGAAATCTGTGTTCAGCTTTTTTATCAACCCTAAGCTTCTCCCATTTTATTTTGTTTTCTATGACATCAGTCCCACGATATGTGACAAGATCCAGATTTTAGTATTTTGTTTTATCACCCATTTCAGAAGTGGCAGTCACTTAAATACTCCCCACACTGTCTGTCTATCTGGTGGAAAGGGCCGTTGAGTAATAGGAACCCGAGCTTTGGTGTGTTGTGGGTCTCCATTAATTCTACTGGACTATCTTGTCACAGTAGCTGCAGTGGTTTTTTCCTTTCCTGGTAGTATGGAAATTGGGATCTTTCTGTCTCATCTCACTAGAACAAAGCTTTTTGTAGCCGACTTTGTAATCTCCAGTTTGCAATGATTGGCAGCTGAAACTTAAAGACCTATTGAATAATTCAGGTAGCATAGAATGGTGTCTAACTGCTTAATAATATTTTTGTCTGGAGCACATTGAACATGCATTTCAAAGACTGCATTTCACGTCTAAGCCGTTCATTGTGTGATGATGGCTTTTTTGGCAGTGTACCCCAACACATAGGATAAAGTGGCACTACCCTGCCTCCTGTTGCTGGGTCTGTCCCTGCCCTTCAGATTAAGCGAGAGCAGACTATCGTGTCAATTTGCCAGCAAATTAGAGTATTAATACTCACCTTGATCGTTAACGTCTTTGAAATCACGGATTAAAGCCTGGTGTATTGTTGTTATAAACGTAAAGCTCACTTGGATTTGAAAGCCCAAGAGACAAGGTGATTCAAAGCTGGCAAGCCCAAAGGGTAAAAGAGAGGAAGATGGGAGGTTTATTTATTTGGGGGGGGGGGTGGGTGTTCAAAACCTAATATTGTTGGACTCTTTGTCTACAGAGAACCTGTGTGGTTGGGTGTCACATTATATAAAGACTTGTAATTGCATTATGCCGCATTACAGAGATGATCAGTTTTACCATAGTTTTAAAAGTATGGTTTTTCTCATGCATGGGAAGTTTTTGCAATTTTTTTTTGGCTTGAAATTAAACCCGTGAATTTGATTTGTGACCATAGAGAGGTGGTTGTGGTAGGGACCCTCTAAGGTGCTGCAAATCCAGTGGTTTGCAGGTATGTGACTATGTAAAAGGTCGATCCGATGCTTATGCAGACAGCTGTCCAGAGAAGGAGGTTTTAGACCTCAGCAGCTACAATTTGATATAGATTGCTAAAAGATCTTAAGACCCATTTTGATAGGCTCCCTGATGCAATTTTCTTATAACTAATGATTCTGAATACCAGTTTTGATGTGCCTTAATGATGCTGGTTTCCAGAAGGACCTGAGCACCTACTGGCTAGTGAGCTGGAGCTTTAAAAGGAACCAGTGTAGCATCTAAAACTTTATCCCTGACTCATCGAAGGATTTCCTGTGATTAGGTCAGTAGTCAGTGATTTGGGAGATGTCATTTTAATGTCTTGTATCGCCATGGATGTTTGGTATGCCCTTACAGGAGTCACTTAGATCTTCAACTTGTGAGGAGACGGGGAGAGGCAGGAAAGATACGTGCTACCAAAGTGACTCTCCATTAGTGTCCCTGGAGAAACGATCAGTATCTGGGTCTCTCTCCTGGAGGAGTGCCCTCATGATTAATATACAGTCTCAGGCTTTCTTTGCCGTCTTGAATTGACGTTTTTCCGCAGGGTACCACCACTTCAACAGATGTCAGCTGAAGTCAGCCCCGTCTTAAATTGCCTATAGCCTACTGGTGAGAACATCAGCTGAAGGTCTGGATGGTCATCACCAGATGACCATCACGTCTGCGCCTTGTTCCCTTTTTCTGGTCTCTTATGAATTGCCATCTGCATTTAACGTAGTAGACTTTGACAAACTATCAGCAGACTCTCCTACTGCAGGGATATTCCATTTCTCTGGTTTCCTGCACAGAGGACGTAGTCGACATGGCTCTGTGTCAAGGAATTAGCAACTGTCTCTACCTTTGGCAATAATTTCCTGATATTTAGACTGTGGAGGAATTGCCAGAACTGTGGTGGTTTTGGTTTGGCTTTAGGTGAATCTATTAAGGTAGTGAAATTAAAAGTCTTTAAGGATAGTCTTGCCCGAAATTTAAATTGATAGGACACTATCTGAACACTCACAGGAGAGAATAACACTGAGATATTACTTTAAGCTTAGAGAAGAAACATCATGACGTTTTCAAAGCGTGTCTTGCATTCAGAAACATTCTGAAATACATCTACTTTAATAGATGTGGACAAAAATGCTTAGAAAGAAGAATATATTCATGGAGTTATATACATAAATAGTTATTACTGTAAACTCGGTGCATTAATAAATCCAAAAAGACATCCAAGTGCTTGAGCTAGTCAAGTGATAATGAAATGAAGCTAGAGTTACACCTCAGTGCATTAGAGTAAGTGGAATATAGATACAGGGAAATTGTTCCATTACTTGAACGTATCATTAGGCCTATTTTGCGAGTGGAATGCCAAAGAAATTAGTCGAGTAATAGTACTGATATTAAGACAACTGCCAAGAGCCTTGTCATTTGCAAACTTTAAATATATAGAGGGAAGAGGCAGACTTCTAAGCAATTTCCTATCTTAGGAGTGTAGCAAAGCTGTTCAGTAACAGACCACTTGTCACAGTCTCAGAATTTCCGATTTAATCTCAGTATTTAATCTCGGTAATCAGTACTGGCCTGTACAGAACCCGAGCCAAAGCCAGCGTGCTCCACTTTAACTCAGACTTAGGATCTCATCCTAGTGGTTGTCCAGAGAAGCCTTGGTTTAGAAGGTAAAGGGTCCTGGTCTGCGCCGAATTTTCTGTTGAACCTCTAGGGTTTTGCTGAGAAGTTTACGTATGTCCTGGTAGAAAAAGAGCAAAGATGAAAGACGGTTTCTGTAGAACAACCGACCTTCTGTGCTTAAGATGGATCATGGTTTTAACACATTAGGTGCAGCAAACAGTGATGTGTTTTTTCTTTTTACCAATGGAGTCCTGTCTCCTCGCGGAATGAGATAGCCCAGCCATTCTCCTTTCAGCTGTGTTGGGAAATTCTCTCTGCTTAATCCAAGAGAATGTCTTGCAAATAAAACATCCTTGCCTGCAGTCCTGGCTCAGATGTGTAGTTCTTACATCGCTGGATTCATTGCTACTAGTGTTATGAGGGAGCTTTCCGGGAAAGGAGCTGATGCTTGTCCCATTTTTTCTCTTGGAATTCATTGTTTCTTCCAACAGAATTCTACATGGAGCCTAGATACTAGGCATTGCTTTTACTTTTTTATATATATATCTCTCTCTCTATGTATTTGTAAGACTGACCAGGGAGTGGTATAAAAACAGTTCCCCTTGAAAAGCTATATTTACCAACATTTACCTTACAGTGATACGTACTTCTAGGATGCTATTCATAGGAGTAAAATTAAGTGTATTGGTAAACAGTTGCCAGCTGGAGACAGAGATACCTTTTTTTTCTCTCGTGTATACTGTGTATACCTAGCTACTTCCCATGTCAGATAGGTAATCTTGTAAGGACCTTTGGCAAATGCTTATTTTTCATGGCGGCTGTTGTATATTATGAAAGGTTTATCTTAAGTTGCAATGCTTAAAGTATTTCTAGATCTACCACCTGTTATCGGTGGATTGGAGAGGGGATCATTTTTTCTGAAAATGTTCTTCAGACAAAAGTAATGTTATAAAGGGTATGTACTGTGAAGCGGCGGCATTCAAGGTTATATTACATTCTTACTACTTGAAACAGAGTAACAAAATTACTTCACTAAAGCATCCCTAAAATTGTTAGAGAGAGGACAGGTTTGCACTTTTATTAGACCAATTGATAGATGGAAGATGCAGGCTTTTAGACTCCGTGTCCTTTCAGAGCTAATGAAAGGATGCTGAGCCCAAGAGCTTGTTTTTTTTTTTTTTTTGAGCCGTCTCAGTTGGTGTTAGGAAAAAGAGAGAGAAATTGCTTCATCTTCAATAAATTTTTCTCTCCCTCGATTCCAGGTTATGACATTTAATGCATTTTCTTCTTTTATCCTGGTTGACAAAAATACTGTCCCCCCTACCCGAAGCATATGGATAAGAGCCACTGTCTTATATTAGTCCTCTTGTTACTTCAGGAGGATGCATAGCGTCCTAGTTGCGCATAAAAGTGCAAATATATTACAATTACAGAGGAAATTAATTGTTAAGAGATCTACCAGGCTTGGAATCAAATTGGAAACTGTCTAAATGGCTGAATGAAGGGCTTTGTATTAAAAAGGCACATCCCTGCACTAATACGTGAGTGAACTCTTAAGCAGAGATTGTAATTCCTGTACTGGTATTGAGAAGCATTGCCCTCTTCGCTTAACATGGCAGACTTCACTGGGGCTGAAGCGGTCCTCGGTGTGCGCAAAGGAAGCATAAGTTAGCCCTTAGTAAGTAATTCTGTATCAAATGGGTAATTCGTTTGATAAATTTAGCCTCTTTATTTGCATTTGCAGTGTTCATGAGGCGATTCGTTTCCTTAATTCATCGCCTGAATGTATTCCACAAAATATTTTTCATGGGCTTTATTTTACTACGTGGATAAGTGCCAAGCAGTTTACTGGAAGTACCCGATATCCTTTATCTGAAATTTCACCTGGGTAGTGATTTGCCTCGTAAGTCACGAAGCTCTGTTTGTTCTGACCGGTTCAGGCAGGCGTGCAAAGGCCACCGGGGCTTGGAGCCCCCCAAAAACAGATGCTAGGGAGTAAGATTTGGGGGAGTTTGAAATCCCTCTGCCATTCTCTCCTGATCAATGAGGGCCGCCCTGAAGGTTTTGGTTGCAGCTACTCTTCCTGTCTCCATGCAGATTTTTTCAGGTTGTCGTGTTCACAGCTGATAACCGCCTGTGTTTTCACAGGTTTAAACTGGAGGCAGTCAGACTGTCATCTCCCTTTCTTCACTGCTTTCCCCCACAAAGCTTTCAAGGCACCGTGGATGGGCTGGGTCCCTGCCAATGACACGGAGCCTAAACTTGCGTCCAGACACCTGCTGTGGGTACACGAACACGTCTGGGGCTGAGCAGAAGCTGGGACAGAGCTGAAGTGACCAGCCACAGCAGCAGATTGGGATGTGGTGTCACAGTCCTTGGCCTGCACCCTGGTTACGGGCAGGATCACCTGCAACCCGGGCCTGTTGGCTGGAAGGAGCAAAACGAGTCCCATTTCCCTGACGCCACAGCTCTGATGGAGCTGCAGTCCCTGCTGTTGCATTGGGATGCTCAGGGGACCCTCTGGTTTCTCTGGCTTGTGAAACTTTTGACTTCCAACACTTGGAAATCCTGGTTGGCTTTTCAAATGGTGAATGTGCAATGAGATGGTGTGTGAGCACGTATCCCTTTCCTTTCCAGGGCTACGTATCAAGCAATTGAGAGTGTACCGGTGGCACACTGGCAATTTCACATGGGTGCGAAATGCTCTCTGCACCCCTTTGAGCTGTCTTTATACTGGAGGATGTCATCCTCAGATGGCTTCTGCAGGACCCCTTGCTGAAGAACTTAATTCAAAGCAGCTGGGGAGAAGCACAACCCCACTGTTTCCATGATGGATCCTTGTCCCTCAGTAGCAGAGGCTTCAAAGGAAGACTACCCATATGGGGAGCTGGAGGAGCCTGTGCACTGGACTAGGATGTTGGCTTTGCTTTCTAGTTCGCTCACAGCACCAACAGGCCCTGATAAAAGTACACTCCAATGTAAATAGGATGCTGTAAAAATTGCTCTCAGTCCAAAAGTTTAATATAGCCGTAATGCTTAAAGATCTGTCCATTTCAAAATTTGTCTGAAACAACTCACCTCGTAAAATCTCAAGCTAACTAAAAGCTAAAGGTGTTCGTAAAACCGCGAAGCAAAATTTTTCTATGGCTTTTTGTCTTCATTTGCCAAGGCAATGACTGTGCCAGTCCTACCACTCACTGGGGTTGTCTGTCTTAGCCCCTTTTGCCGGTGTCTCAATGCGGTGCAGGAGGATGAACAAGCAGCAGCTCAGGAGCGGTGCTTGGGAGGCAGAGTACGTAATTGATGGCTCGGGTACTGTTTTCAGCAGATCAAGAGATATGCAGATCAAGAGAGGGTTCCTAGCAGTTTCTAAAATGGCAGTGGGTTTCCACTACCTAGTAAAATGTTAATGGGCAGTTTCCTGCTTCAGTTTGAATCGTAATAAAACTTCCTAGTACGATCCCTTCTGAATTATTTTCTGGCTGACTGCTGAGAGAGCATTGCTCTAGACTTTGGCTGTGTCTTGCAAGTGTTGGTTGCCCCAAAATTCAGGCTTAGATCCTCTGGTTGTACATGGTTTGACAGAGGCTTGTGATATTGGCTGCTATACGGCCTGGAAAATCGTTTGCCTCCTCATTCCTGATGCTCCAAGCAGCACCACTGCTCGGAGCATGGACAGACAATGGGACCGTAACAAGATGCTCCAGTAGCATCTCGTAGACATTTTCTTTGTCTCCTTTTGTGAGACTGAGGATGGAGCCTGCAGTCAGCCCAGAAGTCAGGGGAAATGGCTGTTTCTAGGTATTTGTCCACTCTCTCCAAATCCCTGAGCTCTCCAGCCTGGGTAAGGGCTGCGTTGAAACAGTGAAGTGGCAGGCGATGAGGATGCCCTTGAAGGCATGACGGGGGTCATGCAGAGGCAAGGACCAGGCTGCTGTGTGTGTTATCAGCGTGGGAGAGCCCAGGGAAGATGACGAGTGAGGTAATTAGAAAGGTGAATATGGAGCAATCATTTACCATCTCTTGTAACGCAAGAAGCGTAAGGTGTCCCAGGAAATGATGAATCGGCATGAAAACAAGCAAAAGGAAGTAGTTTTTCACCCAACGCGTAGTTAGGGTATGAGAGTGCTTGCTATGAGGTGCTGTGGAGCCTGTAGGTCTTAAATATAGTTAAAAACAGGATTAGCTCAACCAAAAGAGGACTGGTCCAACAGTGGCTATTAATCACTGCGGTCTGTACATAACCTTAGGACTGAGGGAGAGACTGATAGGGGGAGGGAAATGTATTGCTGTTCTGTTCTGTACTCAGTCCTTCACACACGGGTGCCTGGCACCAGAAGGTGAACAAGCAGAAGCTTTTTCTGTGTAATACCTTACGTGAATACATCTTTGATCAGGGATCTTTTCTTCCTGCTGTGTCGCGTATTGTGGCATCCCATGTAAAGCATTCCAAATGCTTTTTATGTCATGCTCAAAAATATCCTGTCCTATCTGGTCGCTGACACTGAGTCACTTCATGTGCTCGAGTGCTTCTAATTGCAAAGGATGCAGTTAAATTTGCGTTTGTCTCATTTGATTGCCTCTGCCTTAGGTTGCTGATGAGATTTTGCTAGAAGCTTGTATTTAGAAATGTGTCGCCACATGCAAAACATACCATTTTGTGTGTGACTACTACATTAGCATACATATGGGTGAGAAATCCACTTTAGCACTTGTGTAAACAAAACTTGGTTGTTTTCAGTATTTTAGGGCAGGGAGGAAATAAGGAAGTTTTGCAATAATTTTTTTTTTTTTCTTTTAAACTGATGTATATTTTCCCAAGGAGCGCCTCATTCCTTTTGTGTAAGGTAGAAGCATCCGCGAAAGAGAAATCCAAATCTGATCCTGGCTGTGAGCACCATTTCCTGCACTGGAACAATGTTGTCCAGTTCACTCGCAGTGGGAGCGGCAGCTACCGCGTAGCCTTTATATGCAGCTGAGGCTCGTGTGGGTATATGTATTTTACAGCAGATCAAGTGATACGGTACATAAAAGAAGCCATCGATGTGGTGACAAAAAAAACCCCAGCGCCTAACTTCTTAGGAGGTTGGTACTAAGGATTTCTATTTGATACGGCTTCAAAAGCTACAAACACATTTTACATTCAGCGAGACTCCGGTGTTGTGGGACTGGTGTAACTAAGCAACACGGGAAGAAAAACTGCACCAGTGCTGCAGTAAGGCCAGGATGTACAGAGTGTATCAGTGGAAGTTTCTTTATAATCAGACTAAAAAATTTGATTAAACTCGCTTAGTGTCAGATGGAGGTTTATATTGTCCCTATTGCTCTGTATGCAGGATTGTATGATTAAAGGATACAAATGTTCAGAACCAAAAGAAGTCCCATTTCTTTTTCCAAAGCAGAAAAACGTGCTTTTTTTGTGAAGGATCTTTTTGGTTTACCTTTTTCTTTTTTTCTTCTTCCTCTTAGAAGCACTGAGGACGAGGGAAAAGCTTTATGGAAAATATAATTTATTACAAGTAGATGTGAAAAGAGTCAGGCCTGGGTTTAGTTGATCTCATCTGGCAGAGATTTCCAAATCTGCTTTTCCTCAAAGAAAACGTTCCCTTCTCTGCTGTTGGTCAGTCTGTTGTATTCTCCCAGTGGAGAGCTGAGTTGGAGGGATCAGAGCAACCCAAAGAGCCCTTGAGCTCCTTGGTTATTGTGAGCCTCATGCGTGTGTTTAGGCGTCACCGAATCCTGTTCTCGTGTGGTTTACTATGCTACAAAAATGTTGACATAGAGCCTGTACGCTATTGTGAAGTTCCTCTTGGGTAGTAGCAGGGGTCATAAGCAATCAAAAAGTGATCTTTTCAGTTACTAACGATTGAAAATGGATGTGAGACGCATGATTAGAAAACTCCCTAAGGATGTTAAGATGATCACATAGATAAGTGGCTGAAGCTTTGGGACAAAGCTTTGGGAAGACAAGCGTGGTAGAGAGAAATGTGGAGACCGAGAACTCTCTTAGTCCTTTCGAGCCCTGGAAACCTGATATTGTCATGGTTTAGACAGTTTGCATCAGGCAGGTACGCTGGCCCGCGCTCCCACCCACTCCCAGATTGGACTTGAGAAGCTTTTTGTTTGAGCAAGCAGAGGCCACCCCAAAACAGGATCAGCTTTCCTCAATGTTGCGAGACTGTTGTGCCGCACATCCTCTGTTCTTCTAGTGGAAACTGTACAGGCAGATGATGGAATACCTGCTAGGCAAATGCTTGAGGGCAGGAACTTTGTCAGCTGGACAGCTGGTTTTGTATAGCAAATAAGCTCAACAGGATGGCTGCAGCTGTCGGTGCTGAAAGGTTTTGTGGTTGCTTTTTTGGTTTGCGCTTCTCTTCAGGCATCAGTAGTATGAACACCAACTTGTCCCTTCAACCTTCTGTACAGCTCATTGCTCTGTTTGCCAGTGCCGTGTGTGTACAGGCTGCAGAGGGGAGGCTGGTCCGGCCCCACCGTGCCCTCCCAGCCCCTGGTTATGTGCATAGAATCACAGAATTGCCCGGGTTGGAAGGGACCTTTCAGATCATCGAGTCCAACCATCAACCTAACTCTGACAAAAACCCATCGCTAAACCGTATCTCTAAGCACTATGTCTACCCGTCTATTTTAAATACCTCCAGGGGATGGTGCCTCAACCACTTCCCTGGGCAGCCTGTTCCAACCCTTAATAACCCTTTCAGTGTAAAAATGTTTCCTGATATCCAGTCTAAAGCTCCCCTGGCACAACTTGAGGGCGGTTCCTCTTGTCCTATTGCCTGTTACTTGGGAGAAGAGACCAACCCCCCGCCCTTGCAACAACCTCCTTTCGGGTAGCTGCAGAGAGCGAGAAGGTCTCCCCTCAGCCTCCTTTTCTCCAGGCTGAACACCCCCAGCTCCCTCAGCTGCTCCTCACAAGACTCATGCTCCAGACCCCTCACCAGCCTCAGTACGTGGAGCCGCGCTTGCAAGGAGGAGCAGGCTGAGACACATGGGTAGGCTGGAAATAAGGAAATGCCTGGCAATCAGGAAACAGCAGAAAATGCTTGAGAAAAGGAGCAAATCCTGAAGGATGAGACAAGCTGAGGAAAGGTTAGAGGAAGGCAGGGAGGAGCTAGCAGCATGCAGTGCTGTTGGGGGAGCGCCGGCAGCCCGGGATGCAGACCCTGAATGCAGATGAAACAGCAGCCTCCTGCAACAGAGAGCTGGCTCTCGTGTAAGGGCTCTTCAACGCATACACGGTTAAAAATAAAAGGTGTTTGTATAGCGTTGACTCTCCACGTGCTAACATGAAGAAGAATGCAAATAGAAGCGTGAGCAACAAGGAGGAGGCGGTTTAATGGCTTTGGGGATTAGCAGCAGTATTTAGAGCCTTTCACCTCTCTGTTCCTAACATAAATCTTAACACAGATTGATGGTTTTAGCCATCTGGCTTGTGTTTGCTTGTATGCAACAATCAGTGAGCCAGAGAAAGAACCTGACCAGCAAGGCAAAAGGAAAAAAAAAAAGTATATGACAGAAGAAGGCATCTTCTCCAGTGTCAGTGAGAGCAGGTATGGTGCAATTATTCTGTTTCAGAGGGCTCAGCAGGTAACAAGGGAGAGGGAAATGGAAGAGTAAGAGGCATCGCTTGGTACATGACTCTGCCAGGGAACCTGTGACTTAAACAAATGTGCGTGCTCTGAGCATCTTGCTCTCAAATGCAAAGCTCTGTGATCTTGAGAGATATAGTTACCCCAGATGGCATGAGTGTTAGAGGGCGAGTTTCAATCGTAGGTTGACTCTCAACTGTAAATTACTTTATACTTGACTGGAAACTGTTGTCCCATACATCACAGATCTAATACCTTAATTTTATACACTAGAGTCCAGTTTATAAGCTGGAAAACTTTGCGCTCTCAACCACATGGCACATTTTGGATTAGACGGCTTCCTTGTATTCTTAGCCTTCTAAATAATGATGTGAGTTTTCTTGGGGGTGGACTGACCCTTGCAGGGAGTCACTGTCAGTTTTCTTCTCACACCAGGCTGCAAGGTCTGTCATTCCTTTTCCAGCAAGGTCATCTTGGTAGAGCTTCCCAAAATCCAGGGCTTTAATGGGGAAGCCATGGGAAAGGTCACTGTTCTTCTTCTGTAGACAGAAGAGTAACCAAGAGTTGGAACATGCATGCACACACTGTAACGTGTTTTCCCAGTCAATTATTTTTAATTATTTTTCAACAGTTCTTGAGTAAAGGTGAGAGTTACAGAGGACCTTGCCTCAGGTGTTTCAAATGGGGGAGCTTGGGCAAGAAATATTAACAGGATGTCGTTAAGGAAATGTTAACTGGTCTCACAGATTCACTCTTGGGTTCTCCTGTGGTTTCACTCAACTTTTGCTCTGGGATTGACTGTGGTACGTATTTCAAACCAAAGCAGACCTCTAGAAGGCTTCTTCTAGATGCAGTAAAAAAATATATAGGGAACATTAAAAAAAACAAGCAAACAAACAAAACAACCCGAACCCTAGGTATTGCAAATGTAGTTTATAGCAGTCTTGGCGCTGATTTTCCTTTATATTAGGCATGTAGAGCCTAGAGTAAAAAATATTTTTATTTGCTTTTCCTTCTTCAGAACCAGTAACCAAGAAACTGCCTGTAATATCATTTTTTTTTGGGGGGGGGGGGGGGAATGAATGAATTTGGGATATCGATTTCTAAAACACTGGTTTTTATCTCAAATAGTTTTGTTTGCACATGGAGCTCTGTCAACTAAACATGGTGTTTGTCACTTCAGCCAGCCACACCAAGGTCGGTGACAGAGCCTGCTTTATATTTGACAGGGACTTCCACCAGATGCGTTAATAGTGTGAGAGTAAGAATTACAGGCACGTGAAGCGAGCGGGGAGTGCTCTGTGCCACGCTGAAACTCAGATTCAGATCTAGATGGGGGCAGAATTTTCAAAGGCACCACAATGACATAGGGATCATGTCACCAAGCTCCCGTTTTCAGAACTGACGTAAGGACTTTACTGTCTCTCGGTGAGACTTACGTTCCTTTTCCCAGAAAAAAAAAAAAAAACGGCCTTCAATTCACAATTAGTTCACAAAAGCAGTCTTTACCTCTTCATAATTATATTGCATAATGACTTCACTACATTTCAATAACATCAGATTTCTTGTCTGTGCCCATTATCACCAGCTTAGAAGCTATTCTGTTGCTTTGGGAATTTCAAATTCCAAGTCACTTGCAGAACTATAATTAAGAACTTCTGCAGAAAACCAGGTGATATAAGTATGTTAAGATATTATATTCTGCTGATTTAGTGTCAAGTCTTAGATTAATTTTAAATTTTATCACAGTGGTTTCATTATAAACGCTTCCATGGAAAGAACATGTTATTGGAAGCTGAATAATTAATAATCTCTGTGTTACCCAAATGTTTTCCGACTGGTTTGTTGAAAAATGTCAGGACTCCAGTTGAAAATCCTGGCTCTGTTGAAGTCAATGGCAGAATTCCCATTGGCTTTAACAAGACTTTTCATTTTCTTATCTCAAAAATTACTTGTCAAAGCTGCTTAAAGTTTCTGTGTACAAATTTGTATTTGTACAGTCAGGGTCCTCGTACCTTTTTGATCTCCAGAACAACTGTTTGCAGAATAAGGAGAAAGGAAATAAAATGTTCTGATCTTTTGGGCCGGACTAAAGTGTACCCAAGAGAAACGTAACCTGCTGTTGTCTAGTGGCTTCTGAAAGTCCTGCCCTCCAGATCACGTCTGAATGAGATGGAAGGGGGAGGCGGATGGATACAGATCCATCTACTGTAGGTTCACAAGCATCCATGAAAGTTCTCACGCTTGTGGCTTTAGTGCTTGTAGCAAACACAATTCCCAGTGGAGGCCTCTAATATTAACCAATTGTTCTGTTCTCATACTATGTCAAATAAAGTTTCAGGCTCCAAATCTTGATGAAAGCAGAGCTTAATCCTCATAGCGTGTATTACAGCGTTTGGATCTCAGTGGAGTTTATAGTGTAAAGATCTGACCCTGTAAATTAGGACCTAAATACTACTGTTAGTTTCTGTTACCATAGTATTGCAAGACTCCTTTGGGTTCAAATGTTCCTCATAATATGCACGTATGCAAGTTCGAAAGATGTTAAGCTTTAGACAGAAATTGTAGGCTTGCTACAGAATTTGCACGTGCCCAAATCCATTTAAAAGAGCGTAAATGGAGTCTATATGACATTAACCAGTTGACATGAACTTCTGTGGTCAGTGAGCTCTCCGTTAGATGATTAAGGCTCTGGAACGTTCAATTACCTAGATGTTAACTAAGGCTGATAATTTTTTTTTTTCCTCATCGAAACAACTTGTAGGAAGAAATTCTTGTGTTACTGAAGTGCATCTTTTTGCATAAAGAATCTGCTTTCTTTCATATATCATCTTAATAATGACAATTGTTCAATTCTTGGCTAGCCCAAGTTTGGTCTTAAACCAAAGTCACGTCTGGCAAATTTATAGCAACTTCTTCATGTGGTACGATTTCTGGATAACTAGTTCTCTCCTTAACATAGCCAGCTGTTCCTGGCAAACAAAGCAAACTGTGAAACTTGACAAGGAAACCCAAAACTCTGGTAGAAAAGAGAATGCAATTTCATTTCATACAAGTCATAATTTGCCGAATTCTGTAAACTTTGCACAGTTTTATTCCCTGTCTTTATTCCCTGCATTTGCTGTATCTGGTAGTAGCAGATTAGTATCAAAACCCTCTTTTCCCATCCACCTCCAGATTTCACTGCAAAATGTTAAATGGGAGGAGGCAAACTAAGAAAGGGCAATTTGAAACATGGAATATTTCATTTTAGATGTTTTCTGGTATTCTTATTAATCATTTTCTTTCTATTTTTTTGACAGATGATGCTAATGAAGAAGGGGCTGAGCTGAGTGGAGAGACAGGTGAGTAAACAATATTTTATGCTAAAATATATCACTTCTCTGAAGCATCAACCGAACTAAAAGAATTCTTGAAACTAATTGCCTTCGTAGTGATAAGCAGTGCCAATCATTTATTGCCAATGTTACGACAGTCATCTCTGTGTTTTAACATAATGTAGGGTAAACCATCCCTGATACTAAATAGCACACGGTAAGAATAGCTGAGATTACCTTTTTAATGTCATCATCTGTTATGAGCCTCTGGGTGATACTCGGTTGCTTTTTATTAATAACTAGTTTGAATGTGCATAGGAAATAATTAAAATTCTGCAGTCTCTTTGTCTGTAAAAAGGTGTGAATACAGCAATTCTAGAGTCACTTGCAATTCTGATTAGTGGCCATGATTTGTTTGCGATGAAAATGGTAGCAAAACTCTCCCCCAAACTCTTAAATTCAATGGACTTGATTGGACAATATTTCACAGGACTTTTTTCGTGGCCCATCTAGTATGCTGTTTAAAACAAGTGCCAATGTTTAGGATTTGTGGATGTGTGTGGATAGACTTGAAATGGAAATGACTGATAGGTATAAAAGAAAGAAAGGCCTGAGGAGAACAAGAAAAGGAGAGGACAGAGGATCAGGTATCTCTCATGAGGACAAAAGCTTCTAGTGAGAAGACTTCTGCTAGGGTTTTTTTGTAGAGAGCTTCATCCACGTAATCTTCTTGGTCAGGATTTTTGTAACAGGCGTTCGCCGCAGCACCCTGGGTTACTTTACCTGCTGACTTTCACCTGGAGGTTCTCATAGAATCATAGGGTTGGAAGGGACCTCTGGAGATCATCTAGTCCAACCCCCCTGCCAGAGCAGGGTCACCTAGAGCAAGTTGCACAGGAATGTGTCCAGGTGGGGTTTGAATGTCTCCAGAGTTGGAGACTCCACCACCTCTCTGGGCAGCCTGTTCCAGTGCTCTGTCACCCTCAAAGTAAAAAAGTTCCGCCTCATGTTTAGGTGGAACTTCCTATGCTCGAGTTTGTGCCCGTTACCTCTTGTCCTGTCACTGAGCACCACTGAAAAGAGCCTGGCCCCATCCTCCTGACACCCACCCTTTCAGTATTTATAAGTGTTGATAAGGTCCCCCCTCAGCCGTCTTTTTTCCAGACTGAAGAGACCCAAATCCCTCAGCCTTTCCTCATAAGAGAGGTGTTCCAGACCCCTAATCATCTTGGTAGCTCTCTGCTGCACCCTCTCCAGCAGTTCCCTGTCCTTCTTGAACCGGGGAGCCCACAACTGGACACAGCACTCCAGGTGCGGCCTCACCAAGGCAGAGTAGAGAGGGAGGATGACCTCCCTCCACCTGCTGGCCTCACTTTTCTTGCTGCACCCCAGGATGCCATTGGCCTTCTTGGCCACGAGGGCACATTGCTGGCTCATGGTCATCCACCAGGACTCCCAGGTCTCTTTCAGCTGAGTTGCTCTCCAGCAGGTCAGCCCCCAAGCTGTCCTGGTGCATGGTGTTATTCTTCCCCAGGTGCAGCACCCTACACTTGCCCTTGTTGAGTTTCATAAGGTTCCTTTTTGCCCAGATCTCCAGCCTGTCCAGGTCTCTCTGTATGGCGGCAGAGCCTTCCGGTGTGTCAGCCACCCCCCCAGCTTTGTGTCATCATCAAACTTGCTGAGGGTGCACTCTGTCCTATTCTCAGTGGACATCTCAGTGTCCACTATTTTCAGTGGACATCTCCTGTTCTGTAAGAGACTTGTGTGCAGGGAAGGATCTCCTTTTACATGCAGGGTAGCTCCCCCTACTCTTCTTCTCTGCCTCTCCTTCCTAACCAGCTAGTACCCATCCGTGACACTGCACCAGGCGCGTGCACCGTCCCCCGGGTCTCTGTGACCCAGATCCCATCATAGCCCAGTGACTCTGCAGGAACTTCCAGTTCTTCTCTTTATGAAAAGATGCAGGATCAGAAAGGAGAGCCACATGAAGAAAGGCAGAGATATACCAGCCAGAAAACAGAGGTAAAAGCTTTTGAAGCAGTGTGTTGGTTGCTTAAATTGGCAAGATTGTCCTAAAGACAAATGGATTATGAAGGTTTATGCAACCGGTTAATTAGCTTAGAAATTAGAAATACTTGAAGAATGGTGTATATGCATAGATGTGAAAACATGGGTATACGCGGCTAGATATGTGTTACACTGACGGATTAGCACATTCTTTTATGGCTGTTCTGGCCTCTTGATTTTATTACGTATAATTATAATTACTTTTCCGTGTCAAGATTACTGGATAGGAACTTTTAGAAATTTTAATACAATTAGTGTGATTGATATAGTTGTACATACATACGTAAAAGTAGAAAAATAAAGACCGTCATTATACAGCAAACATTTGCCAAAGATTATCGTACAGTTCAATTTGCAGTATTCACGTAATGTTTCCAATTTCATTTTTTACAGTTATCATGGCATGTATATTTTTATAAGCCAAATTATTTTGCATTTTTTGTCTTGTTGCTTTTATGGAGATTATGCAAATTACATTGATTTTTTTTTTTTTTAAAGCATTTTAAATTAGAATTAAAAGGAAGTGCATTTCCACTTAATAGCCAGTCTCTTCTTTCTTCCCTTATATCCTTCACAGCTTCATTAATTTAGGTGAAGCTACATAGCTGCTCTGGGAAATTATCACTGAATTAAGTCATTTGAGGAAGATATTTCCCTGCCTGCCTGTTTCTTTGTGCAAGTGAGGTAGATGAGATCATAGCTGCCCTGACAGGTTTGCCTGTAGGGTGCTACGAGCTTCAACAGCACGTACTTGGATATTTCTTTGTCACTTGGAGATATTTTGGGCATCAGTGCATTGATTGCCAGCAATCGATATCTACATGGCTAAAGAGAAGTATATTTTGTATATCTGCTCCAGTAATGGGGCAGATATACAAAAGGTATGCCCTTTTGACCTATTTGTATGTGGACCTTTTAATGGTTGTAGGAGGCGTTTGTGGGAACTGTAAATACACAGATTTTTATGAATTGAAGGGTGTTTGCTTTTTACTGCTCTAAGGGAAAAATAGAGTAGCAACTTCTAGTCGCCACTTCAAGATACTAGTTGAATAATCATTCTTCATTCCACTTGACTTCATGGGTCATGACTGCAGCAGATGGAGCCAGCAGTTGGCACCAGTATTGATGACCCTGTTTTTTTGAGCTGTCTATATCCAATGTGCTTTGGGGTTATTTCTCCCATCCTGTCCTTAATAAAAATAAGTAAAATTTAAAAAAGGGGGGAAAAAAGAAATGTTGGATTCCTGGGCACATGTTGCAGACTACGCGCATGCGTAGAACCTTTGGCAGAGATTCACGTATTCTAAATTTGTCCTAAAATCCCCTGCCTCCAACTTCCTATTGGCTAGGTGTTTCTGAGGGCCAATATCAAACCAAGAGAAAACACATAGAAGTACAGGGACACAAATGAGATGTAGACTCATTGTATCTGCACCCATTTCCATTTGAAGAATGTAGTAGAATAAGGTGCAGGTTACAGAATCGCTCCTAATTTAAACCTGGTGGCAAGATTAGAGGAAAAAAACCTGGTCCTGGTCTGGTGTCAGCTGAAATCAGTGGGAATATGTCCATCGACTTCAGCGCACACCAGATTAGGCCTTGGGAACAGCTAGAGAATTAGCTGGGAGTAAGGACTAACAGATGACCAAATGCGTGTATTATTGAGTGATGGATACATTATGAAAGTAATCTGTCTTGCATTTCTACCACCCTGAAGTGCAAATATCTCGTTACACACAGAAAGGCCTTACTTTCTATGATGTCTCTTCAAAATAAATAAGGGAATATCTTAATTACTTCTGCCAGATAATCTCCATTAATATCTACATTAATACTATAAAATCAACAAGCATGAATGATCATTTTAGCCAGTTAATCACGTAACGTCACCGCATGTATTGGATGTACTAGAAGAAGAAAAACATTTAAAAATAAAAGTAACCTGCTTTTATGAAATACACACGCTCAAGACCACTCTTTTAATGGCATTTGACTCGTGGGATTTTAACCCATTAGCTTGTTATTCTGGATGCTGTATCTTGTAGCAGCTGCTGACTTAACGGCACCATTTAGTGCAAAGCGCTTTGATGTTATCATATGTCATAGGGCTTGCTGTTAGAATGGCTTGAGTCAAAAGGGCAGATATAGTAATAGCGGGTACGGACCTGTGCAGTTCTACAGCTCAGCTTTCCTTTATGAATGATTTCCTACACACGCAAAGAGAAGACCAGATGACCTAATATTCTTGTCTACCTTTACCTTCAGCGATTTAACACTGCAGAGTCATGAGGCTTAATGTTTTAAGCTCCATTAAGGGAAGATTATTCTAAACTTTAACTTCTGAAGGACTTCGCTTTTATACCCGTAGGTTCACATAGCCATGCACAGAAGCGTGCAAAATAAGCCCTAATACTGCCATAATTGTGTGCGCAGTTGCAGTGATTGCACGTGGAAATTATAGAAGCATGTGCTATTATGAGAAGCGTGGGCCAGATTCCTACACAGTAGTATTGCATTATTATGCATTGACATAAGTTAATTCTCTTACCATTCAAAAATAATAAAAAACCCCAGAAACACACAGAAAAAGAGTTTCAGTTCTGAATCTATGTTATCCCTCAACTTGTTCAGCTTCACTCTCCACCTGGTACCAACACCTTTTGACCTCACCTCTATGAATGTTGCCACGCTACTGTTTCTCATTTCTCATCTATTAGTTGTTCGTAATAAACGACCTGCTGGTTATCCCTTTTCTATCCTGAGTATCCTAATTAACCACCTATTCGTTACTTCAGAAGCCACAGGCAGCTAGGATGGCAGGAGGAAGGATCTCGTTCATGCTAAGGAGCAAGCCCTATTATAAACAATGCTGTATAAATACAGGATTTCTTTGTATGTTCCACTGTGTGAACACTGTTATACTTGGCCACTTTTTTGGGGGGAGAAACGTTCTCTTTTTTTCTGAGATGAAAGTAGCAATCACTTGTAACCAGGGAGATTTGGAAGTGTCGAGGGATTTGGGGAATAGCTTACTTGGAGACACACCGTGAGATTTAAGTGGCTTGTTGACCCTCTGAATTAGCCTATAAAGAAGAATCATTTCTCCCAGTGTTAGAGCTCAGAAGCCTTTTTGCACAGATGATCACGATTAGAAAAGCTTTTAATACAATCAATTCAGACACCTGTCTAGGTGTGCTGTTTTTAAACAGAAATGTGCAGGCAACATTTCTGTAGTATTTGGCTAACTGTTCTGAAAGACGTACATACTGTTGGAGAGCAGAAAGGGTTAAGAGTTGTATTTTGACCGTAATAAAAAGACATTATTTTGAAGCATGCACAAATTCTTTTCTATCTCTGGAATGAGGGAAATCTGCTAAAAAGCAGTGAAATTGTGATTGAAATCTTGTTCTCCTGGGGCAGTGCCTCTACATCCTTTTGTGAGCATTTTAAGGTTCTTCATAGAGTGCAAAAAGATCATTTCTTTTGAGATAGTAACAGTTCTGACTTCTCTGAATGTGAGCCTCCTCCCGCTCTGTCTTTGTGCTGTCAATTAAGATGTTGGTTATATTATCTAATGTATTCAGATACTCCTGAAAGACCTGGCTGGACATTTGCACTTAAACTTGATTGACATTTGACTTGTGGGACTGGAGGAAGCCTCACAGATTGGTTAGATGATAAAATTCATCACTAGCGGGGTGAGTGTTGATTGAAACACTCCTATTGATTTGGTTCCCTGATGTGAATCGTTGTCAACCAAAAAAGGAAACATAGCAGGTAGTTCAGAGTGGCATTAGAACCAAAGAAGCCATACATCGCTATGGTCCACTATAAATATTCAAGTTATTTTTTAAAAGAATGGAAGAGTGTTGGCAGGAATCAACCTTTAAAAGCCTGGTTATTTTCAGGATCTCTTTTTTGGATTGAAGTTCTTGCTGAACTCTGTCACCATTGCTCCTGAGTAACCCCTTTAAAGGGTTGAAAAAGCATGTCTTTATTTGGTGGGGTTTGTCCTTATTTTTCCCCACAGTATTTCTTGTGGTTACTCCTACGTTCTCACCACTCCAGAAATAAATTCATCTTAGCACTTGAAAACTCTTGTTTTCCTGAAAATATTGTATTTGAATTTCAAATTCCGATGAGCAAATGCGATGACATGACACACGACATGTCCTCTGTTAAGGGCTGTCGGGATAGTTCTACCTCCTGATCCTAAGCCAAACCTCAAAGCGTGTTCTGCTTTGCAGTAACGCCCTATATTTACTGATCGCTAAGGGCCCTTCACGCTCTGAACTATATGGAATTCTGTAATGAAACAGAAATTCCATTCTAGAAGAAATTTTTAAGAACAATATTCGGTTTGGCTTTTTGGGGGGGTAATGCTCATTCCTTAAAATTGCACAAGTGAGATGGGATTTAATTACTCAAATACAGATCTCCATTTTGCAATTGTTGTTGCCATTTTGAGCTATTGCTTGATATACGTTCCTGCCGGCTTCCCAATCCGTGGCTCTTCTTTATTTTTGGACGTAAGTACAGTAGAATAACCAGTTTCCCAGGAGAGCGGGCAGGGAACGTTTCTGAGTTTCCTGGGCTCCGTGCAAAGCCAACGATTCAATCCCTTTTTCACTGTTGAATGAACAAAATATTCCCCTTGACCATGCGAGTTCCCTTTCCACATCCTCGCTTACTTCTTTCATACCTCCTGTTTGGAAACTTTCAGCGTTTTGGTTCTACATATATGTAGTTGTGGAAAGGTAGAAGACAAAAGGGTAGTATCTACAGCTCTTAGTGGAGCCAAGTCCTGTATGAGAACTGGGCATCTGATTGCTGCAAGTTTTTTAGAAATCCAGCAACGTACAGAGTAGATGATGGTGTGAGCTACGTATGGCAGCAGAAGAGATGGGCATTTTTGGAACACTTAAGCGACTTATAATACACATGTAGATAGCTTTTTTTTCTCAGGTGCTAATTTGAGGTAATACCGTGATTCTTATTTTCTCACAGCACAGCAAGAGGGGTAAATCAGGCAAGGTCATATGTCTTCCTGAATTTCCTGATTACAGGTGGCCAAGCTTTCTTTCCAGCGTGCACAGAAGTATGTTTTCTTTAGGCTTCTCCTCCACCCAAGCCCTCAGTTGGCGACAGGGAACGGGGAGATTTGGTGGAAAGTCATTTTCCTGTCACGGTTGAATAGATTAAACAGGTGAATGAATTGAGTTTTAATTGTCTGCCGTTCTCTGCTTTCGTGGTTAAGCAACAATGTTTGAAGAATGTTTTAATTAGTGAACCTGCCTTCATTAAATATCTTAATTTACAAATACCTTTTATGATTCCTTTCCAGCTTGGCCTTCCTTTTGTATTAACGGGCTTTCTGTGCTACCAGTTTGTGCCTTGGGATCTATCATAGCGAACAAACAGTAATTTCATCCTTTAAGTTAAGATGACAGGGTATTTTGAAAATGTTGTAGAAAAAGATCATGATTTTTAAAGTTTAACCAGCTGGTATTAAACACTGTGAACTTCAGTCCCCACAAAGAGAGGTGATCTTAAACTTCACTGGCCTCAGTTACTTAGAGGGTTTTCCTTTTCCTCCACCTTCCTGGTGCTTTCTGTCTAAAAGGTTGGAATGGATTTTTTTTTCAACCAGAACATTTCTATCTCGTAAAGCTTTCATTTCCTTAGTTTTGCTTCACTATCAAACTTGCTTCCCTACCTTTCATTTCATTACTAATTTCAGTCAATATTCATTTGTTACTGTGTTGTAACGGTGAATGGAGAATTGAGCTGAGAGGGGAAAATCATTTTGTTCAGATTATTTCTCCGCAGTTCTGTAATGCAGTATAATATATATTATGTTTAAAACTGCAAATTAAAGCAGTATTAAATTTTCTATTTCTGAGGAGATTAAGAGCTTGTGAAGAAGTACGTAATTTTAGTGTGAGCTTTCTTCACTGCCGTCATGTGAAAGTTAGGGAAAGTCCAGTCTAAGCTGGAAGATGCCTGTTATGACTTTTGTAACAGATGACACAGTAATTAGTTTTAACAACAGAAAGATAGGCGTCGGGTACTGCATGGAGTGCTGCGATAAAATGTACTCACAGTTGTGGTATCATGCTCAGTAATATTTGATACAATAAAACAATTTCAAAATAATATAGGTAATTATTTTTGGTTTTATGTTTAAAGGAGGATTGGAACAAAAAGGCCAGCCTCCATCTCCCACAAAGAGCAAAGCAGAGCAGCCTGAGGACCCGAAAGATGATGCTGAAGGTAGGTGGTCTGACAGCTTTTCAAAGCTATTAATCAGTTTTGTATTTTGGGGGGAAGGCTTTACTCTGAATTCTTGGGAAAGAACTGGAAAACTTTCACTTCAGAATATTGTTTGCAAACACTTGGAAAGTTCCTTCTGGCCTAGATCATGAGATTGTAGTTCTTCTGAAGTGTATTTCATCTCAAGGTAGATTCAGAATTACAAATGCCGGTTTTATGTGATGGGCTGCTGATTATTGCTGATATATAAGGAGGAATCGTTGCTGTTTTGTCTCTAACCTGTTCTGACTTTATATAATGAATAATACAAAATGTAATGCGTGTTGTGCAGGGCTTGGGTCATAGTCTGGTTGGTTAAGTCGGCCAGGTAAATGGGCTACCTGCTGCAAAACATGGAGCAATAACCTTCTCGCTCTCATTTTCTACAAGAAATTTTTGCTGTATCCTTTTCCGCTCCAGTTACAGTGTTTATGGCTCTAAACCTTATGCAGCGTATTACATCTAACCGTGGTCAGAAGTCACAGGTGCTTAACATTATGCGTATAGTTTTGTTCCTGTAAGAGTGCTTTCCTGCACTCGAGTCTTCACAGGGCAGCTTGTCCGTGTGTACGGAGGTGAATGCGGTCTGCGTTCTGAAATTGGATCAAAGTCTCTTTTCTTAATCTGTATCTCACTGAGAGAGTTGTTAAAAGATGTTAACATCAAAGGCTTATTTTTAGAGTGCAGGGTTTCACGTACATGTGAAAGAGCAAAATGCCCCAATGTTGGAGAATTCCCCTTATGCGAAATAGTTAAAAGGATGAGCCTTAATCTTTAAACCATGACAGTTCCTTATCATGGATTCTCTTTGACCTAATGTTCCTCAAGTGGCATGTCTCATTCTGCACCTCAACCAGTGGCTCCACACTCTTCATCGTTTTGACCCAGCGCTGTGCATTCAGCTCCTGAAATATTCTGACTGGGGTATAGTGTGAGTCATAAAGAGCAGAAAAATGTTAACATCTATCACTTTAAGTAACTGCTAGTAACATCCTGTCACTAACATTGTGACTGCTTGTTAATGGCAAGTACTTAAAGCAATAGCTGTCATCGCCTGGAAGGTGTGGGGGGGGCCCCAAGAAATCTCATCCTGACTGGTCGTCTTTCCTTTCACGCTGCGCTAAACCCAGCTGACATTAAAATACCAATTTTATGTTTGGATTAGAGAATTCAGTGATGACAAACCACATGTCGTTTTGTACGCAGGCTAAACAGTGTGCGGGATCGTGGTGTCATTTTCCATATTCCTAAATGGCCGAAACAATAATAGTTTTTATTATGTATTCTTATTTGGAGCGTGGCTAAAAGCTTTCATTGTATCAGCGTCAAAAAAAAAAAAAAAAAAGAGTTGCAAAGCTGTAAGGTTTTCCTTCCATTGGAAGAATAACCGATGATGTTGCACAGTTTCTGTGGCTTGCTAGATACGGTTTCCTAGTTTACTATGCCTGTCCGTGTTTCCTGGTGACCTGCAGCTCACTTTGTGAAGCACAAACAAATGCATTGGAAGGGTGAAGTAAATAGCGTGGCGATGGAATGATTGCATTACCCTCGAGCTGTAAAATGCCTGAACTCCTTGAATTTGATGCCGTACAGTAGATTTTGCTGATGCTGTAACACATAATCACTGCTGCAGAGTTTAATCTAGCTGGTGAGGGAGTCCTCTTCTCCTTAGGCAGAAATCAGGCCTGTAATGTTTAGCATTGAAAATCTAAATTTAGACTTGAGGGTGGTTGTGATGGGAGGGGGTGTGGGGGGGAAGGTAATTAAAGAGTTTGCTGAGGGGGGCCAGGGAAGAAACCTGGATCCGGTTTCTGTGGCATTACCTGTGCCTCTGTTGTGAAGAGGAGTCAAGCCGTTAGGCTCCAGACACTGAATTCCTATAAAGTTGCCGAGTGGCTAGAGTCTAATGTAACACACCTGTGAGCCATTTCCATTTACGTAAATGGGATTTGCACACATTTGTCTGAGAATAGGATTTAGTTTCTGCTGTTCTAATTATTAGCTGTTGGGTTTGACTAATTAAAAGAACTTTTAATGTGGAGTCTTGAAGATTATGAAAGCTGTGAATATGTGACGTGAACCAGAACTACATGTCTGAGTAATTTTATTTAAGTAGGAGTTTGCCTTCACTTCCAAAAAAATGCCTTTTTCTTTTTTTTTTTTTTTCATTCTTTTTAAAAAACTTCTGAGTAGCTAATGCATGTAACCAGTCTCAGATAAAACACAATAAAGCCAAACTCTGCCTGAGGTCAACTTTGGTGAATTTTCCTCATGGTAAAACTGAAGTGCTTTGTGTTCAGCATGTTTTAACTTTGGGAGAGTTCACAGGCTTCAGGTATCCCGAGTTTAAAAAAAGCACGCAAACAAAACATAAAAAAAACAGCCAACAAAGCGAAACAAAAAACAACCCAGAGCTTTGAGTGCTAAAAGCAAGTCCAAAGATACTTATGTTTAACATAAGATACTGTTTTCCCCTTGGTAACGTGACCAGATATAAAATATGTAACAAATATACACTGAAGCACAGGAAGAACCAGGAATTTTTTCCTCTGCTTAGCTGTCGGTGTTCTTTTAGGCTGAAGATGGGAATAGAGGTAACTTGCTGATGCAACAGCCTCATGCATGCCCTTGTGGCGCTCTGTAAAAACTATTCCACTGAGCTGGGTAATATTTCTGCTGTAATATTTGTCTCCCGCACGCCAAGCTGGTTCATTGGCTAGAGGTAATGGAGCAATATCTTTTCAGCGCGTGTAAGAATCGCCACAGAAGACGAGGGAAAGTAGGCTCCTTCATTATTACCCTCTCTGCAATCAAGAGAAGTTGAATAAGTGGCTGTATGTAAGGAGCTTGTTTTGCAGTAAGCTAAAATAAACACTTGACATGCTAATGAAAGCGATTTTATACTGAACCTCTACAGTATTAATGGTGTCTGTTATTATGCTATTAGATATATTGTTCTCTGTCTTCAGACCATTGATAGAGAGAGGCAAGTGTGAACTGCGTAGCAGATTCTCCTGGCAATGGTTGTATTTAGTAGTTTTTCATTGTAGCGCAGGTTATTGTCTGGAGAAATGGATAGACTGGATACATGGAGAAACATTCTTTATTCCCAGGTTCCCTGCAGTATTTCAGGTTTGACGTGTGCAAACATGCAGCGTAATTTTCTACGCTCCCCCTTTCCTTGGTCCTGGGAGAGGAAAATCAGCCAGTGGTAATTTTGCCTTTCCCCTCGGTCAGGTGCATTCAGTGATTGAGTGATTGTAAAGTCTCAGGTGAGAAAAATATGTTCGGCACTAAACAAAACTTAGCACGTCTTAGCTTCATAACACAATCCTGAAGTAATTCCGTAGCCAAAATGGCAGTACTTGTCACAGCGTAGCAGCCACGAGGTAGCACAGATGCCACAGGTCACCTGTTCTCAACCTACTGATGGTCTCCAAGCAAAAGCAAACAATTTTTACAAAAGTCAAACAAACCAAAAATTTAAAATGTTGCTTATTTCTCTTAGCTGCCTTCCCCAAATGTTCCTCCTATATGTGCTGAACGGTGAGGTGTATGCAATAGATTTTCTTGATACTGGGAGAAGCAAAACTGCTTGCCCTTTCTTTCCTTATGGGATTTCTCAGCGAGGTAGAAAACGGAGCCTGCCCAAAAGCTGCGCCATTCCCACCATAGTCTGCAGGTGATCAATATTGTATCAAAGGCAACTAATACATCTAATAACAGCAGCACAAATGCCTGATCTTTCCCCTCCTCCAGGAGAAAGATAATCAATCCGTGCAGCAAAAGCTGCTCCTGTGCCTCCTGAGGTCAGGATCCTCCTTGCCCTCCTTCCTCGAGGGATGTGAAGGCAGAACTGGAGCTCTGCAAGTTGTCTTGCTCCAGCTTTTCTCATAAGCGTCTCGCAAAACGAATGTCTAGATTCTTCTTGATAGACTGATAGGGTGTTGGTCTCACGCGATCACCTTGGCTGAGGCTCAGTGTGTGTGCGAGGAGCTGGTCTGTTGGAATTGCTCGTCCAGAATGAACTTTGTCTGCTTTCTATTCACTTGGTGGGAAGCAGAACGGTTTGATGGATAAGGCAAGTCAGGAAGGTCAAAATGAACACAAATCACCTTTAAGAGAGTTGGTAGAGTTGGTTCCTTTGCCTGATGAGGTCATCACGCTGTCGACCCCTTGGCTTTCAAGGCCAACATCGAATGTCTGAAACATTGCTTGGCAGTGTCAGGAGTCTGGGGCTCACCAGCAGGCTCCTGCCTCGCTCAGCGGACGCTCTGTCCATGAGAGATGTCAGTCTAGTGATTGGAGTACGCAGCAGAAATGAGGCGAAATGGAGTCACATCTTACTCAACAACGCACCGGTGCTGCAGATCACGGTGATTAGGTCGGATGCTCACCAAGAGGGAGGCGCCCTGGCTCCTCATCCCTTCTCCCACAAGGTTTTAGTCCAGTGACAAAAAGTACGTAGTCTTGGGACTAGAAAATAAAACTCATTTTATGGCTTAGCCCTTTAATTGTGAGACTGCTGTAAGGCTTCCCCTGCCTGGTTCTCCTTTATAGATCACAACTTTTGCAGCTTTGCTGCTCACTCCGTAGCTTCGTAGAGAGGGATATAGCGCACGCACCCACAAAAGTCAACAGTGCTTGGCTTTGCTGCTTTGCTCTGAGGTGGGCTTACGCCTCCCTGGGTCTGGGGGGTGCGTGCTGGTGCAGCTGGGTGTCACCGTCTTACCGTTACACAGGGACGTTCAAAGCGTCTTTCTAATGGTCTTCTAATACTGTGCAGACCTGATTGTCTCTCTCTTCAAGGTATGGATTAATATTAAGTAGATTTGACTTCTCATCATTTTTAAAACGTTCTTCGGTTTATAGCAAGCACTTTTTTTTTATAATTTGAGAAATTGTAGCTACATATCTTCTTTGCATCCCACAGGGCAGTAATATTCTTCAATAAATTTCTGCTCCACTCATAATCTACTCAAAATGAACATCTAGACACATAATTATACTTCAAAAACACACACTTTCTTATTCAGCCTTAAAAGTGCTACTTCTTATTAAGATAGCTTAGAAGTTACTGTATTCTTTTTGCCACCAAACCAAATCCTTAAATAAAATTTTAAATTAAGATAAAATACTACAGAAGAAATGCCCTGGGAAGCGTGTGTATCAAACACATCTGTAAAATGTTTCACCTTAATGCAGATTGGTTATATTTAAAGTGATGCTATTAACCCCTATCTGCTTTGGTTGATAGTTGCTTTTTTCATTTCTGTTTTGAAGTCCACCATCTGTCTTGACTGATTACGGCTCTCAGAATATCGGGAGATCGCTTTCCACTTAGCCAGGGGAAAACCAGGAGGTTATCTGTATTTTTATTTGTATTTGCTCTCCGAGCAAACCTTTCTTAGAAGAGTCCTTTCATTGCTGAAGTGGCTTCTACGATTTCATTAAATTGCCGTGCAGCAGCCACACAAGACAACTTTGAAAACGCAGCTCATTTTGGCCTCCGCAGGTGACGTGCAATCCTGTTGCTTTCACCGTTTACCCGTTTGGGTTTCCTTTGGCAGCCGAATGTACGTGTGTGTAAACCAAACCAGGCAAACAGTTGTAATTCCTATTTTCACCCTAGATGCTTCAGAGTAGATTTTCTTTCTCCTGAGACGAGCTAAGGTGCAAAATACCAAGTTACTAAAGTGACTAATGCAATGTTGTCAGAGGAGAATTATACACGGTGACAAACCAGCATACCTGCAGGGGACTCATCTGTCAAGGAATTCATTTCTCATTTCTAACCGTGATGTGAGTAACAGTAAACCATCGTGATTGTTCAGGTCCAGCGCAGAAGACAGGGCTAATCCCTTAATTCTGAAATATTGATGCAAAATAGTGCATGGTTTTGTTCACTTTGAATGCTGTTTTTAACAAGCGTGATCTGCTGTGTGGCTTCTTGTCCATTCCTTCACTTTGTTACATTGCCACACCGCGTCATTTTGTGACCTATATGCAAAAAAAATTGGAAGAGGTCTCATGATTTATTTTGACTGTGGCTTGGAAAAGAAGCTGTGCCGCAGTCCTTAACGGTGCGCAGTTACCTGGTCTCTTAGGCACACCGGGGAAGTATGAAGAAATAGTAAGTTGACATAGTAACGATAAAATTTGTGATTGTATTGTACAGCTTCACATATGGGGACCCTTTTATTGTCTCTCTTAGGTAGGACTGCCTGTAAGGCTCGAAGTCAGGGCTTCCTCCGTCCTACTCCGAGCTCTGCCTCGGCTTGCTCTTCCAATGCATCAGCGCACATGAGCGATTTCTGTCCACTTTTATATACTATGATAATTGCGATAATACTTGTGCAACACTGTGTGTGTATTTTTGGCATCAAAATGCCAATTCTGTCTTTGTCCTCTGTGTGGGCTGCATATGACGTCTAGGCTGTGATGTCCGTCTTCTGGTTATGTTGGAGAGCTCAAGCTTCCAGGAGATGTCTGCTTTCATTTGTTTTGAACAGTCGCAGCTGCAGATGGTCGGAAATAGCGATGATCAGCATCTTTGGCAATGAAATTTTAGATGTCTCTTGCCAGGTGCACCTATATTACAAAATCTGAGTCCCACTGTATGTCAGACAGAAGAATTACACCCAGCCTAGCACAACGTTCCCAGCAATGTTATGTATGAAGTGGGCTGGGACAAATCTGAGGGCTCGTGTCTTCCGAGCACCTAATTTGATGCTGTAGCTGTTGGCCCGCGCTTTGTCCCCTGGTAATTCCCTAGCCAGAAAAGGTATAACGAAGCTGAGTTACTTGCCTTGGGACCCGCGGAGGGGTGAGGCCAGGGGAACACGCCTGATGACTTCAGTGGGCTTTAGATTAGGCTCCTCTGTTTCTCAGGACGTTAAATAGGTGAAATACAATAGCGTTATTTTTAACCTCTGAGATAATCCCCAGGAGCTACAGTTTTCTCATTCTTTTCCCACACTCCTCGACAATTCTTGACAAAATGCTGCATGAAAATGAAAACCTGTTATTTATTATGCTGACAACTTCGCTAGACTGGGTGCATCGACAGCAGCGCGTTCAGGTCTGACTCTGCAGTGAGGTAAATTGTTGAAGCCGCGCGGAGGGAAGAAGTCTCATAACTCCATTAAACAATTACTGCAGATAACTCTTTACTAACCCTTCTTAAAATTTACCCCAAAGGGGTTATATACAAGTAGTGATTAAAACTGACCTAAATCATAATTTAATTAAAAGAAATTAAAATGCAAACTGAAAATGTTCAGTAACCTCAGGCCACCACCCTAATGATTCATTTTAATGCGTTTGTAGTTCTGCAATAATGGCCTTTGTGTGTATGTGCTTTTTGTTTTATGTCTGATATCATTTTGCCACTGGAATAGTCTGAAAATGGTTGCAGGCTGTATGATCTTGAGTGTATACATGGATATATGTGTGCTTTCTTCTTGCATATTAGGAGTTTCACCGAAGTCAGCATATCTACTCGTGTGTGCAGAATGTAACAGCTGTAAGATCAAGGCCTATATTTTTAATTTTCTCATTAATTAGTTTCCCTGTTATCCTAGAAGGACCTTCACATCATTAGTATGATTACCGTGGCAATATTTTTGTGCTGTAAAAAAGATAATTCACAACTGGCATCCCTTATCTGCCAGATTTGCATTTGCGTTTGTCGTAGAAGCGCGGCCCAGCCTGGGGAGAGATTCCCAGGCCAGACCCCGGCAGAGACGCAGGGTCCCTGGCCACCCGGAGAACCAGAGGGTGCATCCAGACTTGCATGGCAAGTGCCATGTGGGGATATAACAGCGTCAAACCCGGTGCTCAGTGACCTGGCGCGTACACAGGTACGTGAGAGTGGCAAACGAGACGTGGGCCTGAGGCGCTGGCCCTCTGTCTCTTCTATTTCTACTCCAGGAAGGAGGAGGTTGTTTGAAGGAACCGTAGTCTTGTGACACACTATGGATGATATAAGTACAGTACACATTCTCAGTAGCAAAAACAATTTTATTATTAATAACATCTATGTTGGAGAGGTAGAAGTACACTGGTTTGTATAGGTTACATGCAGAATTTCTTCCTTTAAGTAAAAATACGTTATCTGCAATTCTTCTGGAAAATGTCTTTTTTTGCGCCAGTTTTTGAGACGCTGACTTTAGCCTCAGCTCTAAGTACGTCGCTGACTGCCTGTGAAGAAAGGTACTGCTGAAGAGGAGTAGGTGTATGAGCGGACCTGGCGCTTATTCAGCTCTGAAATGGGAAAAGCCAAGAGGCCAGCAGGATATTAATATTTTTGACTTGCCATGTTTGTTGCAAGAACAGTGAAAGATGTAAAAAGCCGTGTGCCTCCAGGCCGAGCTCTCGCAAAGAAAATGGGCAGAATATTAAAACCTGCTCTCACGCTGCGGCTGAGAGTTTGTCCCTCTGGACTTTCATAGGGATCTTGTCCCAGCCCTCTCCTATCTGACTGCCAGCTTATTATTTATCATCTCATCTGCTTCGTTTGGGGGCTGCTACTGCAGCTGGCATATCACTGTGCATGCTAAATACCTCTCCTTAACATAAAGTGGGCAGGCACTTGCAAAATACCCGGTTTTCTGGTTTAGGTAGAAGTGCCGCTTGCTCTGCCAGCTTGCTGAGTGTGCCGATTGATCGCTGTTTAGCCTGTTTTCTACCAAATATAAATGAGGGTATATATCATTACGGGGGGAGCGGGGAGGGAATTTTCTTGCTGATCGCAAAGAAAAAGGCCAAGCGGAGAGGGCAAGCGCCTACCAGGCAGTAGTCAGCTTGGCAAGGGAAAAGAAAATATATGGCCAGAAGTAGGTATTTCAGTGCCTGATGTGCTTATTTTGTTTGTAAGGTGCTACTGTAATTCTCAAACTCCTGTTTTTTCAACTGACTGCCATGCCGGGGAAAAGAAACAGATGTTCCCATTTGTCTTTTGATGTGGATCAAAATCATTTACATTTGCAGGCCTAAAATGACACGACATGCCGTTTGCCGCTTTTTCTGTCTCCTTTGGAGTGAGTGACAGATTGCTGTTCAATTACTAGTATAATGGAACAGCAGATATTGTGGGGACAGCTTTCACCTAAAGGAAATGCAATCGCCAATTGCTGCAGTAGTGGAAAGAGAAGGATGGCAGATACTGTACAAGCCATCCAGTGGAAAAGACATTTTTATTATTAATAATGTCATGGGGAAGACTCAAGGGAAATGCACTGGGTCTGGCTTTTCTGCCTGAAGAAAAGGAGAGCCAGGGGTGAATAAAAATATGGTGAAAAACTGGCTTGCTGCTCTTGTAAAATATATTTCCAGCTCTTAGCCTTGAGGGTGTGCTACTTAAAGCCTTCCCATTTGTTCTGCATCCAGCTCCAATGGAGAGCAATAATTACAGAAAGACTCTTCATCAGTAGAAGACACTTGGTGAGAGGCTTATTGGAACGGTTTTTAAAACATGGAAAAACTGTTTGTCAGATGCTTTGGAATTAGTCACTTCTCCACCCTGTATAGTTTGCTTTCTTATCGGTGTATTCGTACCCTGCTTCTTCCCTTTCTCCTGAGATGAAGAGATTCTCCAGGCCAAGCAGAGCTTAACCCTTCCTTCTGCAAGTCATTTACTCAAGGATCACTTGTCCACTCTTAATTTTTTAGTGTTTCCTTTTCTCTGTTTCTGTTGAAGTCACTTGGCAGGCACAACACGTACTTTCATTGTGATGATCAAGATTAATTTTCATGTCACGATCCAGTCAGTCTGTTGGACTGGGTCAAAGTACAAGAGGTGAAGCTTCTGCTTAAAGTCTTTTACATTTTTCTTTCTAAAGGAATAAAATGAAGCATTAGATGGAAAACATGTTGAGAATCCAATATATAGTGCTGTAATTATAATTCTGTTATACCAGTCTTAAGCAGTGAATCTCCAGTGAAATAGTAGACTTAGGGTTGACAAAATGTTATGATGAATATGTGCTTTATCTGATAATCTAATGAACCAGATGATCACTTGAACTTTCTTTTGTAGCTGAAGTTTGCTCTGAGTAAGTGACTTTAGCAAGAGAAGTAGTCCCTTGGCAATAAACATGAATGAATCCTTGAAATACCTGATGTTAGCCAAATAACTCATGGTTATGGTTGTACTTGTTATAAAGGATGTAGAAACAAGTGTCATCTGGAAATGCAGTTTTACGTTGTGAATGCAGGAAGGTAATTGCTGAAATGATTTTCAATGATATATTGGTAGTTACCATTTATGGCTGTCCTGCTTTTTCTGAATGTAAAGTCCTTCTATGCAAAGAGAAACACGTTGCGCTTGACCATAATGAAATCCTTTCAGCTCTGGCACCGCTTGTTTCACGGTGATGCAATATTCTCTTTGGATCTGACCTAACGGTGAGGATTTTTCAAGTGTCACTGCACTGTTGTGCTACAGGATTGCCTTGAACGTACTGTTCCCTGCCGCACTTCCTGAGCTAGATGACTTTTTCCCTTTGAGACACATCCTGGTGATACAAAGGATTATTTTTTTCCTTATTTATTAATTGCTTGCTGCAAAGCTTTCAAATTCCCAAGCCCACGTTTTAGAAGAAAAGGGGAGGGGGAAGGAGAAGTTTATCTTCTAGTACAGCTAACTTCCTATTTTGCGTGCGGTTCTCCTGATGGGCATGGACAGGCCGAACGCTGATTTTGAAAAGAATACTTTTTGATTTCAAGGGGGAAAGGGAAAAAATCCAGCTGGTTCTATCACGCCATTTTGGTCATCCATGTAATGCGATTTTTTACAAGTTAGAGCTCACTAATGTGCTAAGAAATCCCTGTAGCTGGCCATCCATTAGGGCTGGTAATCGGTACAAAGAGTTACCAAGTGGGCAGGAGGCCCGAGTCTCTGCTGATGGCCATCAGCTGCTCCCTGCCCACCTCTCTTCTCTCAGGTGGGGTGTCAAACTCCTGCTTCGTCTCATCTGCTCCTGAGAGCAGCTTTCTTGCAGGGTCAGCCTGGAAATACTTCTCCGCTAGTCCCATCTGCTGGATGCCGGGATGTATTGCCTGCTGGAAAGAGGGAGAGCGTCATACCTCAGCCTTTAAATATTAGCCGAGTGCGGCGTGCCACCAGATGTACGTTTGTTTCTGAAAAACACACGCTTTCTCTGTTTTTCTTCCATCCACCTAATTGCACTTGGGCTACTGCTGTTCTCTTCAGCAGACTCCATGTGTTAAGTAAAAGCAAGGTGGAGGCGCGAGGAACTTTAACCGTGTTGCTTTAGAGAAGCTGTAATCAGAAAAACCCAGGAGCCAGAAAAGATCACAGCAAAAAATATGTGTATCGTTATCAAGCCATTTACAGGCCGGGGAATGAATTTCTTTTCTCCCAGTGTATCTGCTCAGCAGTCAGTTTTTCAAATGCCTCATTAAGGCTGGTACTCAGCTGTCCTCGCTGTCTATCTCACCATGCTGGAAAAGAGGGAGTGGAGCCATCGCAGCTGATCCAGTGTGCTGCACTGCAGCCCCTGAGATTATTATGAACCTAAAAGAGCCTTCTCCATCGCTGAAAATACAGACTTCCTGATATATTTCTAATCAGGCCAAGCAAAGGTTAAGAGAGCTTGATCCTCGCGTCCATAGATGTTCCCCAGGGTGTTACTTTTCTCGGTGGTGATTCGCTGTTTGGTACCTGCCTTCCAAGGAGGGAGCTGGAGGGAAGAAAATGGATAATGAATGCGAATGTAAAGTAGTGGAGAAAATTGGGAATGAATGTGAATGTAAAAAGGGGGAAAACGCATTCAATCCTAGCAATCTTACTTTGGTTTGTTTTGCTCCCTTCTTTGCAGTCGTTTGTGATGCATTTTTATGCTTCAGCTAAGTGGCGTTATGCTTTTTGCTTTAAAATAAATTTCGGGCGATTCTTCCCCTCCTAATCTTACCTTCCATAGGCATCAACAGTAGGTTCTGCAAGTCAGAAACTCAGCCACTTCAGGGAGCTTGTGGAAATGTTACTGAAGGAAAATAATCTTAGGAAAAAAATCTTCATAATGTACATAGATTAAGCTCAAGCAACAATTTCATCTGTTGCAGACAGTATTTAGGGAAACATACCTTTATTTGGTACACAGATATTTCCAGTGTGCCTGTTGAGATAAAAATCTTCAGTCTAATCCCCCTTCCTGAGCTTGAGATGTGAAAATGTGACTGTTTTAAATGTAACAGGTTATGATTGCAGGTTTTTTCAGTTTACCTTTACATCCCTCCCCTTTTATCACAGCATCTTGCTGTAAATTAGCAGTTTGTGCTGCATTGGTTACAATTAATATTGCTGCTGCTGTTACCAATAAAAAGACACGTCATAAATAATTTCTATGTGTTTTCCTCGATAGGTGGTGATGGCACAGAGGAGAAGCAAAACACTGAAGAAACCGAGGGCCAGAGCCGAGAAGCAGGTTTGTACTGAGTTCCTTAAAGGGCCTTCCCAGGTTTTAGCCCCGTTGGTGAACAATAGCTTTAGTCAATGCTATTGAATGTTTGTACATTTTCACCAGATTAGCTCAGGGTCTCGAGCAATACTCCCATCAGAGACCACAACTCCATTCATTATGAATGAATGTATGGGAATGCAGACTTCCCTCTTTAGCTTACCAGCTCTAGGTTCTCCCTTTAAGGTGGACTCTACCCCTAGCTAATCCTCTAACTAGAAAGACTGAATTTTCCTTCCGTCTACAGCAAAATAGCTTTCTGCATAGACTAGAAATGGGGGAAAAGGAAATTTGGAGGAGGAGGAAGCAGCCTTCCTTTCATGAAAACTGTACTTCAGAAGATTTCAAAGGGTATTTTCGGGTTTTAATCAATTGTCTACACAAAGCTCAGGGGTTATGAAGATTTAAATCCATACAGAAAGATATTGCATATATTGCAAAAGAATGTCAGAGTTCACGAGCAGTGGGGTTTGCAGATGGCATGCTTATAAATTATAGTGAGTTCAATATCTTAAAATATAATGTCAGTCTGTGTTCACAATAGATTTTTTTTTTTCTGTTTATGGTTGTATTTTTCATCCTATCCAACTCTGTTCAATGCAAAGGACAAGTAGAATTAATCAATTGTCAAAAGAGCTGAAGTGACAATCAAAATGTCTGTAAATTCCCTCATTTCTTAAGGATTTCTTTTACTGTAGTGTTACATGTAACACAGTGCTTTTCTTGTTTGGTTGGTTTCTTTCTCATTGTAGTGCAGGATGTTGCCTATACATACTTAATCCAGAGAGCACGAAACAGCTTTCTTCAGAACTTTTTTTTCTTTAATCGGAATTGAAGATGGTTTTCAATATGGGGGAGGTTGAGCTGAAGAAAGCCGACCAGTAAATGCAGCAAAAAAAATTTAGAAGGCCTAGATTCTTGACATATCTGGTTTGCTTACCGCATTGTGGCTGTTTCCAGATGAGCAACTCATTTGATAAGGGTCTTTCTTTTTGTCCTGCGTGTTGGGCAGCGCGTATGTGGAAGTGCAGCATTGCTCCCTGCACTCCACAGGTCAGTCTTCTGCAACTAGGTGTTAACAGCTCGTGCTGTCCACAAGTGCTTGAAGTCCTTCTATGTTTCATGCCCCTTTGTCACCTCTTCTTCATGTCCTTCTGCGGGGCAGTCAGTAGGAGGTGAAGCGATAGGCGCATAGTATTACAGAATAAAAGAGACTCCCATGGACCTCCGCAAACTTTGGACCTAGGCCCTTTATCCTCCCCAAGATAAGTATGCAGTGGTGTTCTGTAAGTGCTGGAGGACAACCACGTTTCCTTTCCTGATTTTTTTCGCTTTTATGCTAGCCACATTTTAAACAGGCAAAGGGGACCAGGGAGAAGGGAGGAATGAGTTGCTCTGATTCTAGACTCCGTTCTGAATCTCTGACTAGGCAGATGCGTAGCTTTGCCCAAGCAATATTGAGCTTTTAACCATGCCAGGTACCGCTTGGCTGCTAGCTCGCGTAAGAGCTCCTAGCTCCGCCTGCAGAGGTTCCCGTTAAACTCGGTTATACTACTGTCGGCAGGTGCCAAATACAGCCCGTTGTGCTTGTCAGCTCTGTTCACTCTGATGGAGTGCGTACTTCCCCGGTATTTTGATTTGAAAAACAGTTTGATTGAATGAGATACGTTTCATTTTTCCCAAGAGAATTAAGGAATGTGTACCTCTCTAAATTACGACTTTGCTACTGGAGGTGTCTTAAATGCATTGTGTTTTTCCCAAAACCGTCATTATGACTTGTTATGTTACGAGCTGTCAGAGCTGGTTTATCAGAGCCATGATGTACATTCTTTTCCTATCTCATGTCGGTAGTCGTGTTCTGTTGCTTTCATGAAAAGCGTCAAAAAAAAGATCCAGACATTTTAGGTCCCAGATCCAGAAAATGTCATACTTTAGGATCACGTTTTAGGTACATGCCTAAAGATAGCGTTGTGCCTACGCATAGTCCATGAATCACCTCCTAAACCACAGGCACGCAGTGTTACGGGAAAAAATTATTCGCCTTAACGTTTATCCCTACTGGTTCACATAGTGACAAGAAGGGAGAGGTGTATAATTACCTCGAGTTAGTTACGTTCAGCTAATGAGTTGCTGCTGCTGCTTTCCACTCTACTCATTGTGGAAGCAAAACATCGTCGGGAACTTTCAGATTGCTGCTTCTGTGCCCTTTCTTGGTAGTAGAAAATGGCCTGATTTTCTAAGCTAGGCAGTTGTACGCCTAAAATGTTTCTAATCACTATGAGTGATCACTCTAAGGAGCAATCCCATCAAATGTTACAGTTCTTATTTGTATTTTCTAAACCAAAAAGGCATAACCTTCACCTGAGTGTGACAAATCACAAACAATATACTTTGATATTGTGAAAGAAAATGCAAGAGCAAAAATAGACGCTGTATTCTTACCCAGTCTGTTACATAAAAATGGATGCTGTATTCTTACCCAGTCTGTTACATAAAGATTTATATATTTTTATTACAGAATAGTGGAAAAAAAACGGATATAGTGCACAAAGACTGGCCTGAAATTTTTCAGCTATTACCGTGGGATTTTTTTTAAAGTCTGGCCTCCGGTCTATCATCAGTGAAATTCCCAGTTAACACATGGAACAACAAAATGGCAGGTGGTTCAGAGCTCTTGTTTCAAGCTAGTTAAAAACACTCGATGACTGTATTAGGAAAAAAAATTTTGTCAGAATCATCAGAGGCAAGTCTGTATGAAAGAAATACAAGGAGAGAAATGAAAACAAAGGCTTATAAAGGTTTTAGAACTATAGAAATTGCCAAGAAAAAGCAACAGTGACAGTTTAAAAATTCTATTAAATTCAGGTACTAGCTTTATCTGTTAACTCCAATAGTTTTACCTGCATGGTCTGCCGATGAAAAAAATCCAAGCCACAGATTTTCAGGGACTTGCTAGATTTCAGGCCTGATTCATGAAAGCGTCTATTTTCAGGAAAGCATTTGCATGTAATCATTTTGATTCCAATGGGATTCATGCACATGATTAAAGTTAAGAATGGCTTAATTGTTTTTTTTCTCAAAATAGATGGATTAAATGAAAAAAAAAGAATCTCTAAGCAAATAGCAACACCAGCCTACCCATGAAACTGCTAGCTGGTCCTCTCGCTGTATTATGAGAAATTGAAATATAGACTTGATCTGGCAGTATCGTAATGTAAGTTTACCCCTGGCTTAGGGGGAAGACAATCAGACCTGTAATGGCCGGTGAATGGATGGAAGCCCAGAAAATCAAATTCAGGCCTAGTATCTGGCCTCAATAAGGCGTAACGCTTTTTTTCAGTAAAGTGGTTCATCAGTTTGCTATCTAATTAATAACTTCTCTTTCATTTCCTTGGTTCTTATAGATGAGACAAAACCTTCAGCTGTAGCCAGCCTATCACCAGCAGAAGAAACAGAGCTGAGCGAGGATAAAGGTACAGATTGTAAATTGTCTTTCAAAATGCCCATTCCCAAGAGGCCATTTTGTAAAGCCTTATTTTCCTTTGTCTGGAAATTGCCAAAATCACAGTTAAAGGATACAGGAATAGGTAAATGCTTGGATTTTCATTTACAACAGTCTTTGTAATGAAGTACTTGGCACCAGCTGTTATGCTGGTAGGAGAGATGTTATGAATTCCTAAGTCCTCTTGTTATAGAGCTAATACTAAAATATCATACATGACATATCAGACATAAGCCCAAAGCTTGGGCTCGCTGGGGCGACTCACAGGCGTAAAGTTGAGCGTGCACATCTATCTCAGCAATATTAGCTGCCTATTCCGTGCTCTCCTGATGGGGAAAAAGAAAAACACAATAGCTATAAACACATCAAGAGGAGACAGGAGGAGATGAAGTCATAATTGAGAGGGAGAAAGTAGTGTTTATCTTGTGCAGACTGTGCTGGGCACTCAGATCATTTAGTTTGTGATAAATATTTAAAAGTGTCACGGGGCCAAATGACAGGGAGTTTAGGAAACAAGAAAGAGAGATGATCCAATTTAAATGTTTCAAGCTGAGATTTTTCCTGTGGAGTTGTTGGTTTACAGATAGGAACCGGTGCACAGACGTATTGTTTTTGATACTTTTATGATATCACGCTATTAATTGCTTGTGCCGGTCTATGGTTTTTGGCATTTTTCTGGGGGTACGTCAGGAAAAAGCCTGGGTGATTTATAAAACGTTCGCTACTGGTAATTCAAAACAGTTATGCTATCTATAATAAATACAGTCCATCAGTACAGCCTTCAAGAAAGACTAATAGAAAATTTTAATGCATTTTACTGAGATAACATAATTATTAACATCCATTAACTTATTTATTTTAAAAGATTTAATGTGTAATTCAGCATCGCTGCTTGACTCTCTTCTCATTTTTCTAGATAAGTGTGACGGGGTGTGAGATCTTGCCCTTTTGTTCCAAAGACACATGCGAGAGAGCCCACATACTTACCTGATTATGAGTTCAAAGCCTTGTGCAGGTTGATTTAAGTGTTTTCTTAACTGATTGATTGATCCTGCGGGGGGGGGGGGGGGGGGGAAGAAAAAAAAAAAAGCACCAACCCTTGCTGGAGCACTGGCTTTTGCTTTTGGTATCTTCATGGACTGAAGCCGTGGCAAGGCTAGTGGAAGGCAGAAATTCAGCCCCAGCATAGTTGGTGATTGCCTGTCATTCATTTCTCTTTTTTTTTTTTTTTTCCCCCTGACATTTGGCCTGTTTATGTATCCTCTATCTATAAGATCCCCCAACAGATGCGTTTTTTATATTTCATAATGTGAGGGTCATGGTGAGGCTTTGGGTTTGGATTTTTTTTTTTTTTTTTTTTTTTTTTTTTTTGCTGTCTGCAGTCTTACTGAAGATCCCAGCGTTCTGGTATTGCTTTGAATGCTTGTTCCTGACTATGAAGCCAGTGTCTTCTGCTTTGCTTTTCAGTGACCGTCTCAGTGTGTAACCACTCCAGTTTTTTCACCCATTGTGTTAATTGTCTCGTCTCAGGGAAGTAGCCATTGTGGTGCTATAGGTCTTGCTTTTCCTGTAATACGCTGAGCATAGTGTTTTCCCCTCTTCTCTTGAGAGGCTGACGGAAGAGATAGTGCCCTGAGAAATCCGAAGGGCGGTTTCTCTTCGATGGTCCTACCTTCTCCTCAAAAGTAAGACGGAAAGCATCTGGTAAGGGAAAAAGGAGCAAGAAAGACTCTCCTCCACTTATTTTATTTGTAAAGTCGTACCAGTAGAAAAAAGGAATGGTGGGGAAAAGAACACGTTTGGGGATTTGCTTGCGAGTTTTTTAAATGTAACCAAGAATTTTGAACGGTGACGCTGCCGCATCCACCAGGCCGTGGTTTTAATCTTTATTTCCATTAGCAGGCTTTCAACTTTTCAGATTTTAGAGTTTGAGGTGTTTTAAAGTGAATACCAGTGTTACGAAAAACTTGCTACTGCTTGGGAAATGGCGCTTTTACAAAATCCTGGCATTTCTGAAAACACCTGCTGCTCCTGAAATAAATTTCAGCCTTCAAATTGTTTGCCCACTGCGTTAACACAGCTAAAACCTGCCAGGTTCTGGAGTGTACTCATTTCTGCGGTTTATCTTCAACTAAATGAACTGGATGCAAAGCATTTATAGAAATTATGTTTTTCCAGTCCTTCCACCTGATTACTGTGAAAGGAGATTGGTGGCAAGTAAGTCTAGGCTACGTATTCCCAAAATGCATAGTTTAAATCACTCGGAATAGGAGGTTTCCAGGCCTACCATGGAAGTATAGCAGTCTTTCAAATGTCAGTTCTGGTGAGTGCACCAAAACAAGTATTTTGACTCCAATTAGAGTTGACTAGTAGTTTTTCTGCTTATTTTTTCTCATACTTCTGGGATTAGAATATAGCAAACACATTGAAATAGTTATTTATTGCTCTAAAATGTGGTGGTATTCAAAACCGAGCACGCGTATCTCTGCTACCATGAAGTTCCAGTATTTTTTGTCTTACCTGAGTAGTCTTTGGCAGTTTTTTTGAAAGGAAAAGGGGAAGGATTGGGAACATGAAAGGGGGTGTTTCGTGATAAGTGCATGGAACCGTGCAGGAATCATGTCTTGAGGGGCTCTGATTAGAGGGAAAACCTACTGTGAGATTACAAATCTCATATTAATGTGAAAGTTTCTCTCTTCTGTTATTCACAATAGAAGAGACACTGTACAGGGGAAAAAAGTCCACGTGGGCCCAGTTTGCGTGTGGCCTTTGAGCTGACTGAATTTTTTGAGTGCTTTGTCTTTCCTCCAAAAAAAAAAAAAAAAAAGCAGAACAGTCATATTCCAAGAATATCAAGATGTTTGATGTTATGCTGTGAAGGTAGCCACTTATTCCAGGCTGTGCCAAGTTTCTGTTTCCACTGTCTGGAAATACCACAAAGAAATGTTGCAATTTTACCCTTGAAAACTTGCACGTGTAACTGTTAGCTCTTGGGGGGAGAGCTGACATCTCTAGGCAGCACCTTCGTAGCACTTCATTACTGTGCATATGGAAGTAGATCCTTTCTACGCAGCGTATTTCAAGTTAGAGATGCTTCTCTTTATGAAGTGTAAGGGCAGAACAAAGTGATTAAAGTCATTAATGTTTATGCAGCAGATAAAACGTATGAGACAGGCTGCACTCGGTCTAGTGTGCCTGTCCATACACGATTGTGCTGGGACTAGAAACTCATTTTAAACGGACCACATTGTGTATAGCTGTGGATGGGTTTGAACAAGGGATTTTATTTTTTTTTTTAAGAGGAGTATGTGTGTGCGTGGTTACGAGAGAGGAGAGTGTTCATCTCGGTTACCTATCCTACCAGTTACTGTTTAACCTGATTTAACGATAGGGCTTTCTGGTAGAAAAATCCAAAAAAAAAAAAAGAACTGGATTTAGTACGGGTGAAGAATGAACTCCCCATTATGCTATCACGGCAAAGTTTCTGTGCACAATACGCTGATTTGAATTTGTTAGCACGTAATAAGAACTGAATTTTCATTTGAAGGTCAACTAAATTAAATCATATGCTAATTAATTTTAAAAATAAAGTAGCGATTAATTATTTCCAGGTGTTCACCAAAGTCTCTGCTCCTGTGGGAGTGCCATTTAAAGCAAGTCACTATTTTTCTACATGCTCTGAAATGGAGTCAGATTCAGTCAGCTGGAGGGCTTATGTTCTCAGAAACAGAATTAAGGCTAGGGGTTAGCCCTAAAAACTCACTTTGTGTAACCCAGAAGCCTGTTAAGTATCCCGCCTGTAAAACATACTGGATATAAAATTCCTGTTTGGCCAGCTGTAGTTCTCACCGTGGAAAAATCTTGATATTCTAAAGACATAAATGATTGAGAAAGGATAAATTGAAAGATAGAGCATTTCAAATGCTGTGCAGCTGTGCAAATCGACGTAAATTAGACATTGATAAGTGGGTGAAAAAGATTGACTGAAAGGCCAATATGTTCAAAAAGAGGTGTTTAAAATCAGCTCTTAAGTATATATAAAGACATCTAAATGAATGACCTGATTTTCAGAAGTGCTGAGTGCTCAGCAGCTCCCAGTGAAATGTTTTTACTTCACCCTTGGGCTATGATTAGACCTGGAAAATTTCAGCCTGAAAAATTTCGATTATAGGTAACTGAAAAAGAACCTTTTTAATAGAAGAGTTTCAACACCCCCAACCATAGCCGTGGCTCTGTATGCCGGGTACAGTGATAACACTTTTCTCTCCCTTGGTTAGAAGGATTTCTATGAAAGCAAATTGGCTAACGCAAGCTAAATGGTGTGGTTTGGGTTTTTTTTTAAACCAGGTACATAAACGTCACTGTCCAACCAAGTGGACGCTCCTAACGCTCTCCCTAATGGTCGCTTTGAGCTGTACATAATGCAGTTTATTTACTTGTTCTTTTAATCTGACCTATCTGTAGCATCGCGCATCCAAAGGGGGTCCAGCCCATAAACTACTCAAGAGGTATTTCTGTTCTACCCTTCGCCAGTACAGGCAGCCGCAACAGCTGACACTAATCTCCTTAGCGGGTTTATTTAGATCCTACTTATTTTTACATACGAGCTGACCTGGAGCCATCCAGCTGCGCTGCTGTCGGTCCGATGCGAGCGCCTACTCCTTCCATCTCCCCCCCCACCTCAACCCTTACCTTCAGCTGTGCGGCATCGTCTCCTGGGAAGGGTCTAACCGAGGCAGACAGGTTTTTCTCCGCTTTTTTTCATTCCCAGAGCCCTGTACAACAGGCCCTGCCCCTTCTGGCAGCAGCAGGATGCCCACCGTTATGATACCGGCTGCACCTGAAATTTTCTTTTGTGGAGAGAGGAGGAGGTTAGAGGAGATGCCCTTCTGTCGGCTCAAAGCATTAGCGGGTGGGAGCGTGACTCGGTGGACCCCACCTGCGGAGATGAACTGCCTGGTCTATTACCCAAACACTTGCAAAAACATCTCTACAGGTTGTTGCACCTAAAAAGGTCTGTTTTACCAAGCCGTATAAACTTGGGCTCCAATAAATCTAATCTGTCATAAAGATAGATTAAAATGAAATCTTAGTGGATATAAAAATAACATTTTAAAGTCAAAGCTCAAGAATATCTCCCTAACTTCTCATAAATCACCATTTTATAGTACTTCATTTTAACACATTTTCCTCGGTTTATGAGGCAAAAGAATACCCTAATCATGTGGCAGCCTCCGTGCACACCATTACCTGTAATTTTAGACGCCTGCTTGATTTCTTTCACTCTGGAAATACTCCAGTCATTTTTCACAGTATCATGCTTAAAAAATAAAACGCACTGAACCTCTTTCTTTCATAATGACCAGCTTTTTCCCTCTTTAATCTTCTTACGGCTCCCTAAAACATGGTGATTTATCTGTGCTGTATGCGGGACCCAGGTGTGTTGCACATTAGAAACGACTCAGTAAATAAGCCATACAGAGAGTAGCTGGGGAAGTGAATTTTAAAAGATCATTAAAACCACTTAACATGCAGATCTTACCATTTCTCCTCTTCTTTAGCATTTGCAAAATTGTGTTTAAACAGTGTCGCTTCGTACAGTCAAAAAATATGAATGGCGTGGAAAAGCGTGGGGGTTTATGCGGTATTTAGACAAAATAGTGTCTGATTATTGGCAGGAAGGGTAGGATCGGTAGTTTACGGTAAGCTACACGGTTTTCTTGGAGCCGAATTCAACGTACAGTTGATATATTGGAAAAGTGAATATAGTCGGGGAGTATTCTGATCGGCTCGCTTAAAATCCACCTATTTTCCTCAGGGGTTGTTAAAGGTTGGGGCTGATTCTCAGGCGCGTTCAACCATGCAGCCCCATGAGACAGTCGTTTCAATACAGTGGAGCCGAGCGCTCCTGACGTGGGCACTGTCACTGTAGCCACCAAGTAAAAGCAGGTTTGAAGGAACTAAGGGATGCTCAGACTTCAATGAGCACTTCAGTGCTTGATATGCAGTAAGTCAAAGGGGCCTAGCTTTGGTTCTTTTATGTCGTTAAATGTCATGTTTGGTTCGTCCATGTGTGATCAATAATGACATTAGGAACTGTGCTCCAGCGTAGTATCAGAAACACTGGTTATTTTCGGTCCTGCCTGGAGGAATGTTAACCCTTACAGTCCCAATTTGAGGTTACGCAAGGTAAATAGTGCCCAGCCTGTTTTAGCAAAACACTGAGCGTACTGTGCTGCAAAGTAATATCCTGACTTGGATTGTCCGCTGTGACTTAACAGATAAGCACCTGTGTCAGGAGAAGACTAACACTGCTTTATGCCATTTAAAAAAAAATCAGAGTTAGTTTCCTGGCCAATTAGAGGTGAAGGAAGGTTTTAGGCATGGCCAGAACTTTTGTAAACCCCGGAATCGTTTAGGACCGTGACACTGGCTTATGCCCAGTTGCATAAGGCTCTGAAGGGGTAAGTGAGCGCAGAGGACCAGCTGAGCTGGAGGAATACCGCTAGCCTATTGAAAACTTGCGTGCAGAGGAGTACATCTTCAGCATTTGTGGGCTTCCCACCGCTACTCACCAGCTGAAGTGGAGGTTGCACTCTTGCCTCATATCCAATTTTGGAACACCTTTTATTTACCGGTGCATTTGGTCTTACACTTTTACTCTTCCGTGGCTCAGATTTTCTTCATAAATCTGGGTTTATTCCTTTATTTCATTCTTGTTAATCCTAAAAGTAAATCTGTGTTTGGACCTTTTGGCTTGAATATTTGATCTAATATTTGCATTTGAAAAGAAGAAATCTTTGACATGGTCTTGACCTTAAAGATTTTGAAACTCAGAATCTGCATACTAATGCAAAGGCTGATTTCTACTGCTGAAATAAGAGCGGTGGACTCTTACAGCTAGGCAGTGACTCCTGTCCACGCTCTGCTCTTTTCAGAAACATGCTTTGCGAAAAATAACTTGTGCAAAATTATCATTGTGTGTTGCCTGGGGTAGTTTGGAATTCTGTGCGATTAAATTGCTTTCTCGAACCCTGGAACAATTAGAAAACTGTTTATGATGAAAACAAAAGTTTAACACAAGATTACAGCCCCGTAATAACAACCTGTGCAGAGCCAGCTCTGGGAATGTGTGAAGATGTGCCAAATAGCGTAGGTGGTCTCCAGCAGCGGTGCCTAATGCTGGCGCTCAGCACCGCCGCGGGGTCACAGCTGTGCTGACGGGTGGGGGTAGCGACAACTCCCTGTGCCCTGCGCTAACCATGGTTTGCCGTAAGTTACGTGATGCTCCGTGACAAACAGCAGCGTGGACGGGGCGCATACATCAGCCAAGCACGAGGCTCCTTAAACTCCATTTGTTACTATTGACCAAAGAGCGTAATTGTTCCTCTGATGCTGGGGATTGATTTTTGCATGAAATTGGAGTCATTCCTCATTCTAGGAGAAAAGTTGGCACAAGTGAACTGAGATTAAAGGCACAGGTCTGGGAGTATGAAGTACTGTGCAGTACGTGTGGGATAAAACAGCTCTAAAGGTCTGACGGGACCGAGCCACGTGCATCTCTCCCACCCATAACAGGTAACATCACACTTTATCATCACTTTTGGCTGTTTGAAGGGCTGTGTTCGGGCCCTGGCTGCACGGTGCTTAAGGCAGAGGACTTCTGATTCCGGCTTCTTCAGTACAGTTCCTTTTACAAACATGCAACCAAACCATAGAGGAAAAAGATTATATTAATTTCGGGTATGGGGCTACAGGTAATACAAATCTTGGCTTGTTTGATATCCTGAAAGGTTTGTCAAAAACTTCAGCAAAGCCAGAATTTCACTCAATGGGTTTAAAGTTTGCTTGGAGAATTCGCTACAGACTTTTAGTGCCATTCCCATTTATACCAAGACGTCCTTCTACTCGCTTTTTGATTAAACTTGGAATTTGATGGAATTCTAATTTATTTTTGCTCTGATTCGGGCTGATAGGGTAATCCCGAGTAACTCATGGCACAACGTGGCATCCTAGTATGAAAGGCCAGTGCCGTGGTCCAGCTGATAGCAGTGAGTAATATTCTAAGTCCACAGTAGGGTGAAAAAAAGCACAGCAAGGGCAAATTTTAGCAAATTGTACATCAGTGAGATATTCCGCTTTCAAACTTGGATTTATAAACTTATTGTCATGCCACGAAAGAAGTAAGAAGCTGTGCAGGTAATTAAATATTTGCCTTGGGGGATTATTTGCAGTTAATTAAAGCCACACACTTTCAGTGCATACCTTTTCTACAGATTATTAAATTTGGATCGGATGTTAACAACCCAGCTTTCTCACTTATCCGTCAGAGATTATTCTTGGCAACTTTCAGGAACAGTTTTACCGGGGCATCCTTTGGTGTATTGCAGGGTTTGCTTTGCTATAGTGTAGAAAGGGACCTTCCAGAAGTAGAACTGTAATGAGACTGTCATAGCATAATTTATTATGATGCACCTTAGATCTGTTGGCATTGTTACTTAACGGTTTCATCTAGCAGCATTTTAGAAAGTGCTTCACCCTGGAACGCCAATAGTGATTATCTGTTACGGTCGTTATGACCTCAAGTGTGCTTACCCCTGTAGTTTGCAGAAATGTCCAGTTAGATCAGCGGGGTTTTTTAACAAGGCTCAAAGAGAGCTCTTTATCCAGCGAAAGCGGTGCGTTACGGGAACGAGCAGAGCTAAAACGGGTGGCGGTGTTGCTGGGATTTCCTGACGGCGGTGGAATGATGCATTTCTCCATCCCCGCGCAAAAACTAAGGAGTGGCTGTTGTCAGAAAATGTCGTTTGACACAACAAAGTAGTGCCCTGTGTTTCTGAAGACTGCAGATGGCATAGCCATTGGACTTCCATCATCTGATTTAAACCTCACTGTGCCACTGGTTCAGATTACGGCTTTGAGCAGTTCGTTCTGATGGTCTGCCCCAAAAGGAAAGGCAGTCTTGGCCGTGATAATGACCTTGGGAGTTCCGACATCAAGTGAAACAAGGCTAGGATTTGCACTGGGATTTATAGGATTTAATGTTCGTCAAGCTTGTGGAAATCCAACCATGAAAAGCGTTGTTCTAAACAAATAAGAAACCACTTTATTTATCAAGTGCTGTGGTTCGTGCTATTTCTCATAGCTTTGTGCCACTCCATTCATTAGAAATAGAATTCTTGGTAGCATTGCTGATTATTCCTACACGTCCTTTCTTGCCAGCTCCTTCTTTAAGGTTTGTACTGCAGGCAAAAAACTGCTCGGTAAGTGTACACGTTATGAAATCAATTTGAATAACTGAAGCCCGTGAGTATACTTTTGTAGTATATAAGACTGTGGTTAATCAGATAGAAAATCTGTCAGCGGATCACAATGCCAAATGTGAAGCTAGCACCTAAGGGTCTGAAGAAACTACCAGACTTTTCCAGCATGAACAACCGCTGCAGGGTTGGTTGGTTTGTTTGTTTGCTGTTTCCTCAGATTCCCTGAAAGACTCCAAAGGTGCACAGGAGAGTGACCCGGTGCAGCCTGTGGGGTGTGAACAAGATCAAGCCCAAGGTAAAGTTTCGTATCAAAATTCTTTGAGAGGGAGATAATGAACCAGTTGGGAACCTTAGTTCTTCCAGTTTCAGCATCCAGTGGGTTTCAGCCTGATCTCTGCCACCTGAAGAAAATGCTGTCGGCTAGGAGAGGTCGTGTGCCAACCCGTTGTGGTGCGGTAATCTCTGGTGTTGCTGGAAAAGACACGTGTCTCCAAATACTTGGGTTTAACCATATTGATCCCAGGTGCAGGGCATTGTTATTATTGTCCTTCTTGGTGGTTGTTGTTGTTCTAGAAGCCTGTGGGGCGATTCTGTTCCTTCTGCTGAACTGACTGTCAAGTGCGAGCGTTTTGCAATGGCTCCTGTGAGAAACAGTGTGTCAAGGCTGAGCTACAAAAGAAGAGGGGGGGGAAAGTGATCCAGCATCAGTTCTGATGAGCTGTTTAACATACTTAATGCTTAGAGTTTAAGTGATATTTTCATATATAAAATAAGTCCCAACGTTGTTCGTTTAAGAGAAAAAGAAGCTGTACTTTTCTGAAAAATAAGGTGCTATATGTGTCCTGTTTGGATGGACTTGCCGTTGCCTGCGCGCTGCCATCACGCTGATGCCATTGTCAATTTGTCACGTTAACAGGACAACAGGATGTTTCTGCAGAGGAGGAGATGAAGACTGGGGCAGACTCCCAAAGCTCCTGCATGGAAATAGAAGGTACTGCATGCGCCTTGAAACCAAAGAGCAAGATTAACAGGCAAAACCACTAGTTATTGCTCGGATATTATCAGTAGTGTTTAAGTTCCCTTTCTTTCTCCGTGCCTACTAAGCTAAATCTGTGGAGACGGATCTCCTTATGGTAACTCTGAATTCAGCCCTGAGCAGGGGAGTGTCTATGGATTCTCAGTGATAAAAGCTGACTTTTTAATGACTGAGGCTGTTGGAGAAAGAAGCGAACGTTACATTTCTTATTGCTAATGACAAGCACTTCAGCTTTGTATGTTCGGAGCACTGAATGCTCGGCCCCCGGTCCAGCAAAACACGCGTGTGTACGTGTGTGTCTGGGCTTGTGACGAGTCCCGGTGAAGGCCCATGCTTGGAGCTAGGCACACGTGCAAAATCCCAGAAAGCTCAGCATCTTGGAGGATCAAGGCCTTGCTCTCAACTGCAGCCCCTTGGATTTCCCTGTATCTCTTTTGTATCTCTGCTCTTGGGGAAAAGGATCCTTTTCCTCTGCCGGTGTTTTTAATGGTAATTTCTAGCGTATGTTGATCCTTTTATGTCTGTCCTGAAAAGCCTTACTGTTCATCTTCTTTTTATCAAATTTATTCAGAGCCGTTGGTGAACCAAGAAGACACGACGCAAGTTGAGATACCTTTGATTCGTGGTGCAGAGGAAAAAGAAGAAGGAAAAGAAGAAGGAGGTGAGGCTCCTTATAAAATAGATTGAGCCAGAGAATTCTGCTGGCCTCATGTTTTCCTTTTCTATTGTGAGGAAACATGGAAAGAGCACATAAAAGCTTTCGGTGGGATTTTTTCCCCTAAGAAAAATTCTTTTTTGCCTATACGTGAGTGTTGTTTTGATATATTGGGCTTGGATTTACATAGGAAAATAAGTGCAAAAAAGTGCACACTCAGGTTCTAAAGTGACTTTAAAATAAACACTCTTCTCATTGTTGCTTTTCTGCATTAAAGTCCATAAGGCTGATTAAACAACTAATTTATGTCCATTTAAGTACCCTCTTGATCATGTTCGCTAGAAGCATTGAGAGTATTTACAATAAATGGGTATGATAATTATTTGTGAGGTCATTAATAGAGATTTAACTAGTAATTAAATAAAACTAGCAATTGTAATAAAGAAACCAATATTTGGAGCAGGAACACAGAGTCTTCCTGAAGCAAAGTATTTAAATCCTTTGTAATGCTTTTGCAAAGAAATGTAGAAGTTTAATTTTAAGTGTTGGACACTTCTGGGAACCCGGCATTCAGCTCAGCCTTTGTAACAGGCACGTGGTAATATAAAAAATAACATTTTATGTAAATAATTGTCTAATTGTAAAGTAGCTGCAAGTTAACAATTATATGGTCATTTGTAGAACACAGGGATGAATTCTACAGTTCCAAATTAAAATGCAGACATGATTTTTATTGAAAATTCAGGTCAATACTAACTGTGTTGTCCTAATTATGAACTCCTTTTCCCAGCCACATTGACACCAACTTAATTGCACACCTGTGTTAGTAATATTGACACTTTTCTTCACTGGAAACCCAGGTTAATAGAACCTCTTTGTTCATATACAGCTAAACATTTCCTCTCTCCTTTTTTTTTTTTCTTTTTAATCGCCTATCCAGGTTGAGACTAATCATATCTCTTGATTATCAATCATATTAATGGTGTCGGTTTTGTACTTTATTACTGATGGTGAAAATAGAATTGATATAATCCTTACTTCAAATCCAGGTGAATGGTATTGCGCTACCTCAGTTGCAAATCCAGGTTGTGTAATACCAGCTCGTTCTGATTGCAAATACCAAAGTAGTTATGTTAATTTCCTCCTAATAGAAATTATTTACATTTTATTTTATGCCTCATCAAAAGCAAGTTGGACAAAATGTACTTTCATTATTTGTACATTTCCTTCTCTTTAATACTTCAGTGTCCCCTACAGCTAGTTGCTGTCATTTAGTTCTCCGTGGAGAGATTATATTTCACCATCTGTTCTACCTGCTATTAAAATAAGTAACATTAAGGAAAAGAAGGAAATGTCAGAAAAGGGTTGTTCTTGGAACTTATCCTTTTCCTGTCCCTGATTTAAAAGGTTCAAGTACTAAGTAAAAGGTTCTTTCCAAACATTTTGGAATGTGTTCCTGCTTGGGGGCTCAGGTATTGCTCCTGTGCAGGATTCGTCTGATCCAAAGCTCGTTGAAGTCCAGAGAAGGATTCTCATTGATTTAAGTGAGCTTTCGGTCAGTTCCGTGATAAGAAGAGATGATGTGTTTCGTCTACATGCGGGATAACAGCACATTAGGTAATTGCATAGATATTCTGTTTAGCTGCCGCTTCTGAACATACTGTCTTTGGGTCAGGGAAAGTAAATGAGTGCTTTTTCAGGGTTTTGAGAAGGGAAGGAAATGAAAGCTTTCCCTTGCTTATTTTCATTCTTATGGGTACAAGAACACGTAGAGCACCCTCAGTGCTCGTCTTGCTAGATGCTTCCAGTTCTGGTGGGCGCATACCCTGACGTGAATTTTGAAAGTTCACCACAAGGCGAGGTGGATCTGGACACAGAGAGGTAAAAAAATACAATCAGCTGAAGTTCAGGCTGATAAAATAAGATATATTCTCCTCTTAATGGGAAGAGATTGCCTGGCATAGTTTTAATATGTAACATTATTTCACGTAGCCCAAGTGCTAGCTCATAAACTGATTCAGTTAAATAGTTTTCCAGCAGCATCCACAGTAAATTTGACATACGATGAAATGGCATATTTTGGTCTAAGACCACGTGAAAAAAAGCTTCCATGGAGCTGCTAGTCTCAGTAAATAGAAATACAAGGATCTTAAGTGGTTTTGACTTGTACCGGATCTAGATGCATAGCCAAACGTAGCAGCTATACTGCAAACTACCTGGTCTTTCTGTTGTATATCGGATACTCTTTTTGTGTTACCAAGCTTATCCCGGAACAAAGGGTAGCATGTAGCCGCCTCTTCCCTCCCTCTCTCTCTCTCTCACCGGGAGCCATTCGATTAATGGGAGTCATCTGCGACCTGTGCTGTCCCCAGCTCTGGAGCTGTGGAAGCCACTAAAAGGCCAACAAAGATCGAAGTCCCTTTTCCAACCTAAAGCTAGATTTTTGCTTAGTTACTGATTGTGGCTTTGAAGCGTGCTAGGAATTCTTTCAGTGATCTGTTTTTCCGTGGAACAGTGACTATTTGTTGTTAATTTTGAGATTGCAAACCTCTGTCAATCCGTAGGTAAGCTTCTCATTTAATTGTGCAAGTTTTACTACCCGCTCATCGATGTGTTTGGAGGGATTTTAGGGCTTGCAGGGTCCTTTCTGTGTAGCTCGTTTGGCTTCGTAGCTCCAGGTTCATGCCGAAGTACGTATTACCAAGGAGTCATGGATCCTGGCACTTTTGAGGTTCTGGGGCACTGGGAGCCCAGAGGAACGAAGGGAACGAAGAATCAAAGTCTTGGCAGTCTCACTACTGTTTTCCATTGCCAACAGTAAGAAACAAGCCAGATTACCCTGAAGAATTTAACAATGTAAGGCACTCTGTGTGTTTCATAAAAAACCTGCTGTTGCTTTTTTCCAAAATCAGTAATAAAATACAGCATGTGCCAATTTATTCCCTTTTTTCCCCTACCGTAACTTAAAGTTATATATTACCAGGGAGCAACTGAAGAAAAAAGACAAACTAAGATGCTTTTTAATTTTTTTCCCAGCTACTATAATGCACTCATTCTAGTTCACAAAAGAATAATGAAAATCTATGTTTCTTATAAGATTAGGGAATATTCTCAAATCCCTTTATTAAAAAGCAGAGCAAGGGGTGATCACTGCCCTATTTGCTGACTAGGTAAGTGTACACGCTTTTAATAGCCCAGTCGGCAGTCCCTTTATAGGTACACTTGGACGTAGTCCTGTCGTGTTGTAATGACCGTGTATTCAGCATTTAGTTGTAGTTTTAATCAGGACAGGTTTTCCACAACACGATTTGCAGCACATGGAAATAAAACCCATGTTTATTTGTGTGAATAGGTAGCCATTTCCTCTTCTGCGTCTGCTTTCCCCTCTCTCTTCTTGTTTCCCACTTCTTACTATCTCCCTTCGTAGAGGCATTAGGTGCGATGATTTCCCTCATTCATCATCTCTGAGAGTTGCTTAACTTTTTGGAGGATAGGATTTCTGTGGGAGCACTGGAATAGGAACAGAAGTAGCCATTACTTCTGTGTTGGCTCTATTCTGTATTTGGGCTAAAATATTTTGTCTTCTCGTGCTGTTTGGAACACGATTTGAGCTTGACCTGGGATGTGTCTCCACCCTTAGAGTGGTTGGGTAGCATCCTTCCTAGGCAGAGGGCACGTTCATTTTCCATTGGACAAGTCCAGAAATGCAGAAGCGGGTTATTGCTGAAGCACAATCAAGGAGCAAAATGCTATAATTAACACCTAATGAAAGGATATTGAAGCGTCGAGGGATTTAGCTTGGAGCAGGGCACAGCCCTTACAGTTGGTATTTCCGTGCAGTTGCATCTTAGCCTGTTTGGATGCCGTGTTTAGGGGACTGTATCGACTGTCTTTTTTTTCTGTATGAACCATGCAATGTTCAGGCAGGTTTGGGAACAGGCTGGGGCAGGTTTCGTGGTTTAAATCATTTGCAGTATTGTGTGATTTCCTTTGCCCATCTTCTGTCAGTGCCTGTTTACTGTAAATTTGAATTCTGTCTCATTTTTATTTTAGCTAAGCCCAGTTCTGCTTAACAGTCTTTGTTACCTGAGTAGCTATGTAACTCTGTAGCCATCATTTCATCCATTCTTGACTTCGACAGCTGGATTTTCAGGTCATTTGCCCATCTGTACTTCAGCAAGAGAGATAATTTTATGGCATAATCTTGGAGGGAATTAAATATTCCAAAACTTGGAGGAAAAGAGCTCTCAATTTTTTATAGTTTCAGTCTCAGGCGTTTATAGGATTTTACATGCATTGGTACAGCCATAAATAATGTCAAAATAATGACTTTCTTGCATATGACATTGTGGCTATAGAGAAACGAAATTCTTCTTGAGAAAGATCTTTTCAGACAAACCTGACATCTTTATTCTTGAGTCATGGCAATTGTAACTACCTTATATGTCTTAACCAAACTTCTTTTCAGCTTCAAGTGGAAATGGATGAGATGTTTTTGGGGGGGAAAAAAAAAAAGACATTTTAAAAATCTTCCTTATCTGTCCTTAAAAAGATACTTTCTTTTTCTTTGGAAAGAAAAGAATACAGAGATATTTTGGAGTGTTGTGGCTTCTGAAGACCTAGTATAAAGGCTCCAACTTCTTTTGTTCAGTTGCCCAAAAAAGAAAGGAATAAATATCCCACATCAAAATACAGTGTGTTTGGTCTTTGATAACAATCCGTACTGAATGGGTCAGATGACATTTTTTGGGCTGTTACGGTCTAGTCTGGCCCCTGCCCCTAAATATGAAATGTATCTTTAAAATCTGCTTCTGACAGGTATTAATATTTGGCAAAGGAAAAAAAAAAAAAGGTGCACCTTTTGGACGTTTTGCAGAAATGCTGGAAGTGCGGTGGAACTAGAAAATTGCGAAAGGATATTCAAACTCAAAACGTCTCAAGCTCGAAGCTACGCAGAGGGGTGGACTGTTGCAAAGCAAGTAGCTGGAAGTAGTTGGAGGTACAGAGTAACAAGATGATCACTGGAAAGCCAAAAGTGCCTTTATCCAAGGGATACCTTTTAGGTTTTAAGAAGCCTCGTTTTACGTGCTTTTATTTTCTCGAGAACTTCATGAAACTTGGATGAACTTGCAGCTGCGATATCAGCCAGATGAGGAGCTTTTGCAACCAAATTCTGCTTGCCAGCCTGCTGTGGTGGATCTGTGGTGGTCCAAGTGCTGTTCGGTCTATATCTCCCGGTGCAAAGCACTTTGCTCTTCTGAAGGTATCGTAGCTGTGGCAGAAAAGTATGTCCAGGTAATCTCTATGCCTTGTGAACATAGCAAAGGCCGTAACTGTAGGCAGGGAAAAGAAACATTTTAGCCTAGCAAAAGCTTACTTTTGGAAGGGGAGGCAGCATTTTTTTCGGAGTTTGCAAACAGCATGTTGAATTTAATGAACGCACTTAAAATGTCCTGCGTAGGTATGGAATTGGGGTAGCTTTGTTAAAAGCTGAAGACGGGTGAGGCTGACCTGCCTGTGAGTGGCTCTGTGCCCTTCTGTGCTCCACTTCCATGCTGCAGCTTGCGGAAGAGGAGCGGGTTTTTTGGTCCCAGTGCCTGTGGTTACGTTTTTGGTGGCTTTGTCCGTTCTGAAGCGGGAGGTCTCCAGGCTCTTATATCAGCAGAGGGTAGCACCTATCAGCAGTCGCTTCGCTGGCGGCGAAGGATCAGCAAGATTATTAGGAGGCAGCATCGCTTCTGTGGACCAGCGTAGCTGATCCACATCCCCTTGCGGGTTGTCATGAGCAGTGGTATGCACCAGCAGGACCGTGGAGGTGATGAGGATCATTCATTTTCTAAGCACGGGCCGGTGCAGAAGTCATACCACAATCAGGCAGCACATAGCTGCCTAAAACGATGTTCCTCCCCGGCTCTGAGAGACGCGGCAAATGGATTGCAGACCCCCTGCAGGCCTTCCCTAAGGGTGCTGCCCGGGCCGTGCTGAGCAGCACTGTGCCTTGGCAGGACGGGGCGGTTATTATACTGTCAGTAGTCTGCTCCAGATATTGATTTCGATCTCCTGGGGGAAAAAAAGTCATCTTTTTTTTCCTGACACAGAAGGAATCTGTTTCTTTTCCTTACTCTCCATATATCAGATTCTAGCCTGAATGTATGTAAAGACTAGATGGCGCAAGATCAATTTTAAGTTTTAATTATTTTTCATTTGTATTTCAATGACAAACGATATATTTTTTTCTGTGTGCTTAAAAAGTAGAAAATGTAAGGAATTTTTCAGCTTAGACATTTTGTCTGCTGTCACAGTCACTTTATGTTCTCAGGCTTGATGGTAGGGTACAAGACAAAAAGCCAAAAGCAAAGAAAAAAAGAAACAAGAAAAAGGCATACTTTAACAATGATAGTGTTTAAGGTTTATTGTGTATATTTGATTGCTTTCTTCATTTCATTTTCAGTAAGCAGAATAGAAATACTATTATGAATTGGCAATTTTTATTTCATTTAAAAATATCATGTCTTTGTTCTTGCTGAAAGTGTTGACAATGCAGCCTTTGTTTAGTTTAATTAACTCATGTTACAGTACTGAATTGAAACACACGCAGCATTAAATCAAGTAAAATAATTTTTAGAACTCTTCTCCATATCTAGAAAATAAAAAGAAATAAAAAAAAATTAATTCCTCTGAGAAGCTGGAGGAGAAACTGGATATTTTTAATGGGATATTTTGAAGTGCCGTTTTCATTTTTATTTTCCATGGCAGGAATGCCAAAAAATATAAAGTCATGAAACCCGACTGAAAAGCAGATGCTATGAAGTCATTCTGAGTCCTCATATATTTATAATAGTATTACATGATGTTACGTGTTTTGTACTTGTGAGCTACAAGGCTTAAAGAGCTTTAAGATACCGATAGCGCCCTTTTAGCATATGAAAACTGGAAAGATAATGGAATCCATATTTCATCTGGTGGTGTCCAAGTCTACTAGGCTTTGGTTTGAGCTCAAATCTCCAGAGTGGCAGCGGTGCCTTGTGCGAAGGAATCACGTATCTGTCTGAACTCATCTCAAATAGCACCCAAGGAATAAGTGAAAGGAATATGGGAGAGACACTGACATCTTAGAAACTTTTTCCTGTAACATATTGAAAAAGTAGGGCTCGCTGGCCAAGGACTGCACTGTTACAGATGGCATCATAGTTAACAGTATATCTGGAAATTAGCTTTAGCACCTCCAGACAAACGGCACCATTTTTAAATATACTATACAGCTACGGAGGCGTCCAAACAGTGGGATTAACTCCTGTTTGCGACAGCGAGAACTTAGGTCTTAAATTAGAATAGGTCCAGCAGACCAGTGGAGTGCAGGGAGCTACACAAGGAAAGAATTTGATCCCTTGTGGACAAATTTTGTGTTCTTGTGCCCTGTCTGCTACAAAAGGAGGCTTCATTTTGGTACGCACTGATTAATTTTGGAGTCTTACCTCCTGTAATAAAGTATGTTTATGATGGCATACGCACAGATCCAACCGAGCTGGCTCTGGGAACTGGAAATTCTGTGCTCCCCCTTGTTTACGTTGTGTACGGATGTACCACGCTGCCTGGCTTGTTGCATTATTTTATAGCTATTTCATAAAAGCAAATGGCCACACACTTAGGGCAGCAGGGGAGGAAACTGCACTTAGCCAGTGATTTTTGTGGAATCGCACGCGAGTGGAGTGCGGTCGTAACTAAGTGTGGAAAAAAAACCACAAGCATTGGGAGTGGGGAGGGAACGTTTTGGAAGACCTGTCTTTTATTTCAAGTACAGAACAGGAAGGAATTCAAAGCAAGCAGCATATGTCCTAGGATCAGAAGATTCCCTCGCTTGTTCTTCTAGGGGAGCGGGAAAACAACGTTGTTGCTTTGCCATCAGTAGCTTTATTGCCGTAGTTGTGCCCAATGGTGTGGGTGAGTAGTTAACCTTGTTTTCATATGAGAAGGGCGGCATTTACTCACTCTGCATGCTATCAGGGGGGTCAGGAGGCACACTATTTGATTCAGCTCTGCTCTGTGCATCCCCTCGGTGTTGGCTCTGCTGGGGGGGTACAGTTGCTCTTGGCACCTGGGGAGGAAGGCCAGTGCTGTACAAGGAGGCACTGTTACACAGGGAGGGGGAAGATGTGTCTACAGCTTGTAAAGCGGAGGTTGCCTTGAATAGGGCATGACCCCGACTGAGATTAAATCTGCTTCTCCCTACTGCAGACCCTGAGCAGGAAAATTCCCACCCGATCTCATTCAGATCTTCGAAGCATTACCCTTTCCTCATACTTCTGGATCTCCTCTTCCTTTCTTCTGCTTGTTACTCATAATTTTTTGGCACCAAGTTTTCTGTCCCCTCACCTTTCTCTAACGCAGTTGACAGGTGAGTGTTCTCTTGAGCAGATCTTGCCATCTGGAACAGTTCTCCTCCACTTGGTTGGCTTTCATCACATTTCACCTCCAGATTGAGCGTGTGAGGTCACCACCAGTATACCTGGTCCATAGCGTTAGCCCAACAGCCCAAGCTGACGCTGTCTCTAGTCACCGTGAATTGTCTGCCAGGGAGCAAGCTAGCATTTAATATCGCCTCCTACGTCTCTGTGACTGCATCTATATCTTAATCACGCAGTCGTGGTATCTCAGCACATTGGTGCAGCTCTTTGGGACTTCCTGTTATTTAACAAAAAGTTCAGCATCTCCTTTTTGAGGTCTTGCATGACCTTTGGAGCATCCTTTCCTGGAGAATTCTTGTGTTTGTAGCTGCAATTAAACCAGTCCTGCAAAGCAGGTGCTCTGGACCATGCACTTTGGGTTGCCGCTACAGAGAGTCTATAGGCAGCTGCAAAAATACCTGGTTTTGTTTGAGAGATCCAAGAGAAATATGAAGAGTACAGAATAACTTTGTCTTTTACTTGCCCATATACTTACTGGGGTGCTTGTAGTGTTATTGTTCCATACCTGATTGACACTGTTCTTTGCTCAAATGTTTATTAAGGATTTTTCTGCCAGGTTCAGAATTTACTTGTGACTGCTGTCCTGAATTTTAAGATCTTTCTTAAAAAGATCTTTCTGCAGCTTTCTGCAGCCAGCAAATATCAACCACAAAACGCCCTCTGTTATTGTTTCACTGGCGCAGGGTCTTTCCCCTGAAATGTTGGGACACGTAAGCCTTTTGTCTCATTATTCCCCTTTGCGGATGTGCAGCCTTGTTTGTTTGTTCCCCCATCACTAGTGTGAAGGGCATAGCTCTGCCAGTAATCATAGCTACAGCAGAGGCCAAACCCGCCTTTATTCCATTTACAGCATCCTGTCAAAAAACACTCGATACCTACATTACTTGACAGCCCTTGAAAGACGGCATGTTTACACGTTCAGCATTTTCTCTGTGGAGGAAATAAGCAGTCGCTTACAGGATATACCATTCTTACCTGGATAGAAAATCAGTTGAACCATGTTCTGGATTCTAAGGAGAAAAAGTCAATAATCTTTTCTCCATTGCCCCCTGGTCACGGCTAACAACAGTGTGTAGGTAGGGGGTCAGGGCGGCAAAGACACTGTCTCAGTGGCTGGAAAAAATTGAGCTTCCCAATTTGTGGCCAGATGCTATCATGGTTACAAGGTGTTCCGTCAGTTAGAACGCATTCGCTGGATGTGTTTGTATGATCTGTCAGCCTGAAATGTAGCACAAAAGCGTCAAATGAGCGCAAATGGAGATACCCCAGGTGCTTCAAAATAAGATGTCACAGTGCTGAAAAATCAGTACCTAACTCCAGCAGCTCGATTCAAGGAAATTAAATTGGCCGATTCTTCCAGCTCTCCAGGCAACAGGGAGGATTAGCAGAAAAGCTCACAGACTAAACGGGGAGGTAGTCAGCAGGGCTGTGTCTTAGCATCTCCCCCTCTCTGGGGTGCTGGTACCCGAGTGTGGAGCCTCTGTCAGCCCTAGGACCCAGATGGTCTGGAGAGGATGGAAGACTGAGCAGGACTTGCTCTTTTGAGCGTGCAGCAGCTACGCTTTTGTTTTGCTTATTCCTGAGTGTTGAAAGGGCTCCACAGGTTGGTAGCTCAACGTGCATGGGAAGAATGGAAGGGGCTTTCTCTCACGACTGCCTTGCAGGCATCTCTAGGATGTGAGGGTAAGGATTTGACCCCTTCCAGCATGTAGAGGGAATTGAACTGGGATTTATTTCCAGCGTCCTCTAATCAGCAGGGTACAAGGGCAATGGTAAGCACTGGCACGGTCCCTCTCCCTCCCTTGGGTGTGGACTCTCATGGCTGCTATAGTTGTGTCTCTGTTCAGTCACTGTCCCTAACTCTTGTTATATCACCTTGCGCTTTCACACAGTGCCTTGGCATGGTCTCTACCAGCACACCCAGTCCGTCCTTTGGATATCAGGGGCCTCCTCTCTCTGGTGGTTGCATCGGTCTGCAAAGCTGGATCTCCAAGAGAGACCAGCGTTGTGGTCTCTTTTGGAGAGTTGTGGTCTCATTTTCTGGGGCCTCCTTCTTGGGACAGCAGTTATTTTACAGTTCCTCTTATGTGAGTGGAGCTAACAGCTCCCGCACTGGTCTTGGACTGGCAAAACGGGCATCCTCTGTGGCTTTGTTTGTCTTACCTCTCCGTCTTCCAAAGTAGTAACTGTCCAGTGTGTAGTAAGTAGAGCTATTGTGGTCACTTTATGCAATTGTCATTTTTTTAAATGCCTGTCTCATCATAAACCTGCTTGCACACATAAACCTGAGTCTTGAACTGCACGATCCGCACTGGATGAATCAGTAACCACGTGGTGGTACTGCAGCCCCCCACAGCATCAAGGGCCAGCTGGAGCAGAGCTGCTTTCCAGGTAAGCGTCCAAAAACTTGGATGCTTTTTTAGCTTCGTCTTGAATCTCCCCGCCCTGCAACAGGGGCAAGTTTGCTTGAAAAAGAAAAGAAAGGAAAAAGTCCTCAAACAATATTTCTAATACTGCCTGCTTCCAGCGTTGCATAGGACGTGGAGAGGAATAGATTTTCGGCGTGCAGTTCTGCTTGCAGATCCAGTTGGCTCTTGAAGTGTGTGAGCGTGAAAAGCAGATGATAAGAAATACGTATATATCTGGTACCTATCTGAAGGAATGCAACTTATCTTAGAAACTGATATATACAGAGATCGCAGAATCTGCTTGTGAAACTGTTCCCTCTGGCGTTACATGCAGCCAATGTTTAACAGTGCTGAATTAAAAGCGTGACAGTTTAAGACACAGGAGCTCTTTCCAAATGAACCTTCAAGGGGAGCCTAGTGGAGAGAAATTCACATTGAGCTTTGGCCGAAGAATAGGGTTAACGCCATTTGTGCTTATCGCGACTGCTATGGGATGTTTAATGACCACAGGTAGCCAAGGCCTGGCTTGGCCGGTATCTGATCCTGGAGGCAGCAGCGCAGGGCGATGCATCAGATCGCCAGTACCGCTTCCTTCTTTTAATGAGGCCTCCCATCCAAGGATGGATATAGCCTGCTCTGGCGCAGCTTGCGAATGTGAGTGGATCACAGCACACAGCTGAAGTAATTGGAGAAGGATCTGCGTGTGGGAGGGCAGGAAATCAGCTGCACGTATTCACATCCCGAAGCGAGAGTTAGTGTCACTCTGCTTTTTGGCAGGGGTTTGGTCACAGCTTCTGGTGTCGAAACCAGCTTGCTTCTTGCTATCCTCCACCTGTAGGCAGCCGTCGCCGCATCCAGCTCATCTGAGAGGAGAAGGCAGGGGGGCTCCTCGTTTGGGTCACACCGGCACATTCGCAGCTCATGGCTGACAAAGCCATTTAGAGCGAAGATAGCTCAGATTTTGCTCCGGTGTGCAAAGTTTGCCCTCTGAACGCTGCGATTTTTCTCTAGCCGGTCTTAGAGATGGGAAAACACAGATGAGCCTTAACCAGGCCTGAAGAGGCTAGAGCGCATCAGCTGCTTGCCATATTGATGAAGCACCTGGGGCATTCATTTTGAAACCTAAACGCAGGCTGTTCACCTGTATTGCCAAGTACAACAGAAGCTTCTTTCTGGCTGGCAGGGTGGTATTAATTTAAAGAGAGCACCATCTGCAGGGCCTTGGAGAACAGCAATCAGAGGAGAAAGGTTGCCGGGAAAAGTCTCCTGATCCGGAGGCCTCACCACCCCCATCTATTACCTATCATTTCTAATTAGCGGACGTATCTTGGGGAAATCTGCTCCGATTCGCTTTCTTACAGATGCTTTTCTTGCTAAGAGCTGTTGTTTTTGCTGAGCCTCCTAAGCTCGTTTCGCGGGCTTTTGCGGGCATTGGGAGCGGTAATGGTCTCAGTGACCCGGTAATTAAAGAAGTCCTGTACCTCCTCGCTGCGGAGAGCTGCCCCTTTGTCCTTCTTTTTTCTCTCTGCAGTGCCACTACCAGATGGTCGGAGATTTTTCGCCCTTTCAAAAGCATCGTGTTTTTCCCATCTCATCAAACATGTTTCAGCCACGCTTAATTAGCTTAAGGCTTTTCAGCCCTCCTCCCCGCAACCCCGCCCCCCCCCCCCCCCTCCCCTCCCGATTCACCCCCCAGGAGTTAAGGACCTGAACAATTTCAATAAAGAGCTTGGAAAGCAAATCCTTAGAGGCTAGGCATAACTGCAGGGCAATGTAATGTTATTTAGTGCTGGGGACCAGTGGTTTGTTCTTTCCTCTCTCCCTTCCCTTCTGTCTGTCCTCCCCTCCATCCTTCTGTCCATCTTTCCTTTCCCCTTCTTCTCTCTCAGAATATTCAGGGATGCCCCTCGGTTCTTGGCAGTGTTTGCCAACAGCTGATAGCTGGTGGTATTCCGAGGAGGACTGTCGTCGCCCTTAGGTCAGCGGCAGAGGACTGTTCCTTTTAACCTGTTTTAATCTGTTTAGGTCCCCCAGAATAAAAAATGGCAAACATAATTAGCTAACCAGTGCTAGGAGACTGTTGGGTCGGGGCATTTTGGTTTAGGGCGGTTGGGGGTTTTTTGTTTGCTTAATTCCCAGGCTTGTTTGAAACTAACTTGCGAGCTTTAGTTACAGATCAGAGCAGTTGAGATGAAAGCTTGGTTAATTAACAGAAAAATAAATTTGCATCCTGCTTTGTATTTGACATTGAACAATATTTGTTTCTGCATTGTCACATATGCACTTTTATTATTAATCTCCAAGCTTTAGCTGTATGACTGCAAACAAGATTTAAAAAAAAAAAAAAAAACCACAAAACACAAGTCCTTCTCTTCTCCCCTCCCTCCCAATAAAGCACGAGAGCGAGCTGTTTAAGCATGTGAAGCACAGATTTTGTGTGGGATGTCGGATACCTCAGAGGTACCTGTGGACATTTGCCACATAATTGAATTCAGTGTCTTGTGTTTTGCATTTACAGGCAAATGAGAGCACCCAGCCATCAGGTGTTTGTATCACTAGAATTAAATACCTACTAATTTAGCCACTCTGGAGATAAATATTTAGATATAATTAAAATGGCTAGCTGTAAATACACGAAACGGTCCGTGGATGACAGACAAATGTAGGAGGGGGTTTCTTCGCAAACATGGAGGACGTGACCTCAGTTACTGCAGTTTTCTCCCTGACACCTCCCTTCGTATATGTAAAGTATATATAAAGTAGGTGTTGACGGGCACATGCTGCCCAGAGGAGAGCAGTGCTTTATATATGGCTAGATTGAAATGCTGTTCTTATGCTATTGCAATTTTTGGTATTTTTTAAGCCGTTGAGGGAAATAAAATGGGAAGAGTGTGTCTAAATGAATGCGCAATGTAGTTTTGTGTCACAGCGAAGGCCTGGAACACTGCTACCTCTATTTGAGTAACTCAGGCTGTCGTTAAACAAAGAGGAGTGCAGCTCCCCGGCGTATTGACATTGCTATTTACAGACCATGTGGTAATCTTGGAAGTGCTAACTGGCTTTTTTTAAGAGAGATGCTGCGTTTTTTCTTTTATATTTGTTTTGCACAAAAAGGAATGTTAGTATTTTTATGATGGCTGGTGCTTAGTGGAGCTCCTCTGTGTAAAGATAACAAATGAGTTATGCGACCTGACATTCTCCCTGGGAACGCGCTCAGAACGAAGCGAGCCAGTGGCATTTCAAAGTCTGCTTTTAAAGTAGCTGGTTATATATGCTTTGGTTATCACAATTGCTAGAAAATGCCATTTCTCTGGTATTTTGCACCTTCTCTTAATTGACTGGGAGGTGGAAGAGTCTTTGGGCAAAACCCCAGGACCCAAAGGACGCGTATGCAGAACGAAGCGGTACCACTTGAAGCTGCTCCATGCTTTACTGTATCCCTCTCCTGTCTGATGATAGCTTGAAGTAGTTAAACCTGCTGCGGGCTTTGGAAATGGAGGAGTGAGCTGTAACCCTTTGAGAGCCGCTGCAGCAGGTACGAATTGCCGGGCACACTTCACACCTGCTGTCTTCCTTGTCCTCTCGCTGAGGAGGCATTGCCTGGAGCAGCCGGGGCTCCCCAGTCACTCACTGAGCAGCCCTGGTGCTGCTGCTGTGTGTCCCCACGGCGGGATTAAATCAGAGCTGGGAGGATATGTCCGTAGGGAAGCTGGAGGAAGGGCAGGAGGCCAGTCCAGCCTTGGCTGTGCTCAGCCACGGTGGCCGAGGACACCAGAGAGGCTGCCACCCAGCAGCCCTCAGAGCCTTCATGACAAGGTTTGTGCAAGTTCTGTGTTCCTACAAAATACTTTGCCTTTCATCCAACACTATATATCACCAGGAATTTTGTTTTGGCAAGAAGGCAGCTCTTTCTTCCACATTTCACTGGTTTGTAGTTTCCGGAGACTTCACAGTTTTGTTGTTATAAATCATCGCGCACTTAAACTGATTGGCCCGCTAGCAGCCCTTGAAAGACTGTTTGAAATAAAAGCAGCTAAGGATAGAAACCCACCTTTCCCGAGGCCTGATATTCAAATCGCTTTTGCGCTACCCTCGGGAGGGGTGGCCTTTGGTTACAAGCTCCGCTCTATCAGCGGAGAGCCGGCTGCGCGTGACCATAACGGTAGCACTCCGAGGACTGAACTTTAATGATGAATGTCACAAAACGCTGCTCCGTGGGCTCACTCTGGGGATAGTAATTCTGTGTACAGTACGTGATCTGTGTCACCCGGAGTTCTTATCGTTTCTTTCAGCTATTTGCAGAGTTCTTTCGTATTTGGACTGCGGAAGGAGCTGCATTAATTCAGAGTTAGTAAACCTGAGGAGAGGCAGAACTAAAATGAATCTGAACTTTTAAGCTTGCTAAAGGAAACGTGTCACGAGAGTGAAGAGCTGGTAAACTGAACGTAGCGAGCTTTAGTTTGGGTCTATTTTCATTATACTTTCTATTGTACCATAATTGGTACACTATTAAGTCATCTCTTGGGTTATGAAATACCACTGTATTAAGGAAATGAAACTTGAGTGAAGAGCTTCGCTGGCAGGGGAAATGCAGAAGGATAAGCAGGATCTTTTTAACCATTAGTATTGTTACTACCATCGTTGTTCGTTACTGCCATGTAGCCATGCAGCACAGCTCCTGAACTAGAGCTGATAATATCTTGCAAGGTGCCGTACGCAGTTGTCTCTCCCTCAGGAGTGCACAGCCTAAATTTCATGGCTTTGCACGCTTATCAGCCTACTTGGAGCATCCGTTTCATGGCTTTCCAACGCAGTTGTACTGCTGTCTTATACACGTACCACCTGTGACCAGCAGGCTTCCTCCAGCTCCTGCTGGTTGAAGAATCAGCTCGCTTAGCTCTGCTAGGAATACTTGTTGCATGAATGCCCAATGCACACGCTCAGCGGTGCTTCCTGCTAGCTAGTGAAGCACTTCCCTCCTGTTCCTCCCTCCGTGAAAGTTTGTTTTACAAAAGCAAAAAAATACTCATTTTCTTTTAAATTTGGGAGATATTTTACTTTTTTTTTTTTTAACAGAAATCTGATAGCTTCAGTTCATAAATTTGGCAAGAGCCAGCAACGTTTCTCTGGAATGTTGGGCTTCTCAGGCTGCGTTTGTACAACTCCTTGAAAACATGACACTTCCCCTAAAACTATCTGTTCTTTTAAAAGAAAAAAAAAAAAAAGTAATTTGATTCAGGAAAAAGGTTTTGTTAGAAATATTTTGATCAACTCCACATGTGCCTTTCCAGTCGGTTCCCTGTGCAGCAGGACCACCCGCTGCCTGCGGGATGCAGTAGCTGCGGTGGCTTTGGTGCGGTGTTGGGGCTGCTGCCGACTGCCCGGCCGGGCTCCAGCCTAAGCCAGGCGCATTCCCAAGCTTTGATGGTGGGAGGCAAAGCAGCCAAAACCTCTGCGAGGTGCCGCATGAAGCGACATGACATGGAGACTTTCCCTCTCCTCCTCCTTCCCTATGCTTAAGGTACGTTTGAGGTTTAGGTGAAGTTTTGTTTTATTCAGCTGTTGCGTTTTTTTTTTTTTTGCAAGACCATATTCATTGAACGAGCCTAAAACCTGTGGCTATCGTGTAAAATCAGGCTAGCCTCCATTGTGCAAATTCCTCATGAACTTCACTGCACAATAAGTCCCAGTTAGCTTTGCACAATACTCCCAAATTTCAGCAGGATTTATCAGGCTGAGGCTCAGTGATACCCTGCGCTTAAGAGCCTCGTAAGATTTGCAATCAGGGCTCAGCATTGTCACAGATACTCGGTGTGAATTGAAACAACCCATGAAGGCACAAGGCTTATTTCTCCCCCACCACCCCAAATAATCTCAACACCTGATAACTGGAAGGCCACAGACTTTTAACTTAGAGCACAGCTCGTGTAGGGACCTCTTTTAGGTGCTTACATCAGAATAACAGGGTAGCTAAGTAGGCAAGGTATTTATCTAGATTTGCTGTGAACTATAAACCCTCTAGGCAAAGACCACCTGTTTTCGATGTTTCAGGCCCTCCCCTTTTCGAGTCTGTGCTATTTAAAATAGATTCTATGTGAAAAGAGCCATGCAAGGTGTTTATTTTCTTTCCTTGCTTTTCTTATATACATAAGAAACATCCTGTGCATAGTTGTGAAAAGAAGTTATTTGAGTCTCCTCACTCTGTCAGATTGATGGTTTTTAGCGCACTGAAGTGTAGTAAAAAATGGAAACTATAAAACAATATAACGTGAATTGTCTAGACTTTTAAACCTCCTAAGGAAATCAAGAGTTACATATATATTTAAAGAAACTCAATAAACCTTGTTTTTAAGATTGCGAAATTTGCTATTGAGAAGGCTGAATGTAAACATGGTTCAAGGCCAGTGACTTAATTCTAGATGACACCACTCCTAATCCTTTATGGCTGAATCCTTCAGTTTTATCTGTGACTCTGGCAAAACGTCTGTCAAGGCTGAAGTCACTTGCACCAGGGGATTAGCAATCTTCGCATTCTTTTGAAAGCTTCACTAGTTCCCATGAAAGTAACAGACGCCGAGGCATTTGTGGAGACTGTGGGCAGCGGCAATCCTTGCACCAGTGTGCAAATTCTTGCAGACCCGTAGCACAGCACACATCTGTAGCCTCTCTTTCTGACCCTCGTGCTAGGTGCTGGCAAAAGCTCTGTGTCGTCCTCCAGCTGCGGGTGCTCACAGGGAGAAGAGGGGAGACGTTGCTGCTGGCTGACCCCAGGGCGGAACCACTATATCAGTTTCTTTCTTTTTTTTACGCCCCGAACAGCTGAAAGCTGTATTATGAAAAGGCTTTGGGCATCTGCAAGTTCGTGAGCGAAGAAGCTCTTCGTTATGAATAAATCATAAAACGTGGTCCAGATCCAGCAGTCCGAAGGAGTTTAGCTTGAGGAAATGCTTTCAACGTGTGCGTATCATGCTCCTTTCGCAGAACAAAAGTCTGCTGCTATCAACTGCTAATACAATTATTCTCTTCTGACTTAATTGGTAGAGGTCTTGACTTCGGTGCTAAGATCCCAAGTCTAAGCCTTTACGTTTTCTGGCACCCCATGGCAGAGGGATGGCATTACGGAAGGGCTGAGTACTGCAGCGTGCCAGCCTGGGTTTCAGTACTTTTGTATGACATGTGGCATTTCCGAGTATCCCACAGCACTGGCCGCTGTATTCTGGCTGACCTACAGGACACCTCGTTGTAAGGAACCCTTCTTAGCCGTCAGCTATTAAGAGGATTTGGGGAGACGTTATAGACTTGCTCAGTAGCTTCAAGGAAAATTATAGTTATCTTGTTAGACTCAAGAGTCTGCCAGTTTTCATGATAGACACCGGGTTTTTTGGCAGTTCTGTAAATTCTGTTGTGGGAAAAAGAGGGCAAAAGCCATGTTGTTAGTTATAATGTCACCAAGCTTTCTAAGCACGGGTTAGAGAGGTGGTGTCATCCCTAAAGCAGTGAGAATTGGCATTGAATTTTTAGTCCGTGTTTAGGATCCAAAATTACGTGGCCTGATTTTCAAAAATGCTGAGCACATCCCAAACACCTTATGAAGGGAGACCGTTTGAAGCCAGCTGGAGCTGCTGGGCGCTTGGACCTTTTGAAAATCAGGATCTAAACTCTGTTTTAAATTGCTCCTAATCTTAGTCACCTAGTTTTGAAAATACTGACCTGCTCCTGCTGACATCTAGAACAACCTCTGTGTTAAAAGAGAGCGTTTGATGGGGAGAGGGGATATGATCTCCGGTGCTAAAGTCAAAAATCCTGGTCTTTTTGAAAACACATTCTCTGATAAGAAACATATTGAGACAAAATGGAAAGTTCCGCCCACCCCCCCACGCGTTTGTTTTTTTCTTAAAGACTTTTGTTCAGACTTTGTGTTACGTCATTTGTATTTTTGACCTCAGGTTTCTATTTGGTGCTTTGAGATACAAAAGGACTTTGAGGAACCTTCAGTAATTTGGAGTGTAGGCGAGGTGATTGAGGAAATAATGTGCTTAAGCTTTCCAAATGAGTTGCTCCAATTTTTACCCAACGTAACGGTAATAGTCCAGTCACAAGCCAGCCTTGGTCTAACTTGCTATTTGTATTTACTTTCTTTTGATTCAAGTAAGTCTCTGATATGTGTGAAATCTAGAGTAAATTTCTCACCCCTTGTTCTCCTGCTTATAAGGTTCCCAGAGTGACCGGTAACAGCAGGATGGACCACTTCAAACAGTGGGTATGAGCTCATATAGGGGGAAGTGGTGTTAGAAGCTGTTTGGGAGACAAAAAAGCCCCTAGTGCTTGTCCCCCTACAGCTAGACTGAGCTGTGAGTCTGGTAAATCGCTGAACCTGAGTGTCAATGTTGGTAGTGATTAGAGTTGATGAACCTGACCCAGGACTTCTCCAGAGTGATTTGCTGGGGCTCTGATGCACGTTGCTGTCTCTTCGCTTGCCCACGACTAGTGAGTGGGGTCCTGAAGAAGAAAGGTTGTCTCTCTTAAGCGTCCTGCAATCGGAAAGCTGTTCTTGGTGTTGTCCGATACCTATTTTTTTTAGGTAACTTGCAAGAAACAAAGCGGCCTTCCTCTTGTAATTACCACACTCCCCCACCGTGCTCAGGGTCCTTTCCCCAGGCTACAAACCGGAGCCATCTCCACAGCTAGAGACTAAGCCAGGGGCAGCATGGGGAGTGAGACTTGCTAAAATCAAGAAAAAAAGGGGGGAGGCAAAAAAGGAAAACCAACCAACCCCCCCCTGCATGTTAGGTTACAGGAGAAAGACAGACGTGTTCAGCTTAAAGCAAATAAGCCAGATCCCTGTTTTACAAAGCTGAGGTCAGCTGGGAAGAACTCTGGAGCTGTTCGGAGCGGGGAGGATTATGGTTGTTAGTATTCTTTGCATTATGTTATCTAAATGTAAATCCCTGTCTCTGATGTAGCATCCTAGTTAGACCCTAGAGTTTATGAACCAAACAAAGGATGAAATGTGAAAAAGTTGAGAAGCAAAATCTTAGCTCTGTCTTTGTGTAATTCTTACTGAGACCTGATATAAATGGAAGACAAATCAAAGGCAACAATAGCGCCGCGCATTTTATCTCACACCCTGTGATGCATGTTAGTGTTGTTTCCCATTGTGAGCCAGAAAGAACATTTACAATTTTAGAAAACACTACATAATGGCTCTCTGCAAGGAAGACAAGCAAGTGTATGACTGCCAGTACTGACGCTTGCTTTTTCCTGGCCTGCAAAATTGCTTTTCTGGAAGCTCTGTTGTGGGCAAAATTTTTGTACCCCCCACTGTGCATTTTGAATTTGGCCTTAAAATTTTATCCAAAAAAAATACAGCGAATAAACCTTGCTGCTTTGGTAATCTAAATCCAGTCGTTAGCCTTGCCAGGAAATACCGGCCCAGCCAATCATCGTGTGGCGATACACTCCTGAGGTGCAGATGATAACGCCCAGGCTGGTGGGTGAATTTTTCCTAAAAGCAACCCACGGGAGTCATCCTTTCCATTGTGCTTTTCAGTGTCTTGCAAACGCTCCTGGCTTCGTGGGAGGAGGTGAGTGGCAGGAGGATGGGTGGGTATTTCGGGTGTTAAACACCAGCTATGCTATCGCCGTCTGGCTCCACACCTCCCTCACTCCCCAAAATGTCAGTGGTAAAAGCTGACTTTTTAGACATGCCACTGCAATGCGCGGAGAGCGTGATTGGCACCACGGAGCTGAAATGCCTGTGGTGGTAGCTGGCTTGTTCTTTCAGGAGTAGGCAGCATGCGATTCCCTCTGGCAGGGCTGTGATTTGGGGATTTTGGTCCTCTCATGGCTAATTTCCATGTGCTCTGTTCAGAGGAGGATGTGGTAGGGCAGCTGGCCTAGGGCAGCTGAAGGTTAAGACCACCCCTTGCTCTGATGTAGTTCTCTTATTCCTTGGGGGAAGCACCTTACTCCACATCATCGTTGTAAAATTTTGCTCTTATAGTCATCCAGTTATCAGTAGAAATTAAAAATGGCATCCGCGCTTAGGAGATAATACAGCGTTTGCAATATGTTTGCTTTCCCTCCCGTTCCTTTGAGGCTGGCTGGTGTTGGCTCGCTCACTGCTGTAGAGGAGGGTGCCAGGCTTCCACCGGAGAAATGGGGGCAGCAATCAGCGTTAATGACATCCTCTGACGGCGAAGGCTGCACGAAATCTCCGGATTTCAGCGATGGCTTCTCTCCACGGGGCGCACGGCGCTTCCCAAGCAGAATGGGGAGCATCGCCTTGGGTAACACATCCAGCACCGCCATCTCTCGCTCAGCTATTCCCTTCTTTCCAGAGGGAAAACAACTCCCGGCCATTTATTGCTTACTGCCCTTGAATGTAAATGTATACACACAAGCGTGCCTCTGTGTGTGTTTTATTTAAACATCTGTTATATTTTGATGCGTCACCATCCAGGTCCGAAACAACAGCCCGGAGAACTGGAACAGATGAGGAGCTCAGTACCAAAATTAGTCCTTTATAGCAGATTTGTGTTTATCGCCATATAGTTAAAGCTGAGGTGTAAAATTTTGGCTTTAATGGAGTCAGAGCAGAGCTCAGTTAAAAAAAAAAAAAAGGTACATTTCTTTAATTGGTTTTGAAAAATGATCATTATTGAACATGTGTCTCAGTAAGGGAAAAAGATAACGATAAATATCATCTATAAGGTCTTTGTTATTGAGTACTGCCAATTACCTCTTCTTTTGAAGCAAATGAGTTTCTTATTATGTTCAGCTTGGTTTTAGGAAGATAACAGGTTTCTAAAAATTAAAACGGAATTCTCGGTCAGGGGGTGATGAGCCTTGAGAAATTCAAGTACTCTTTCCAAAACCAGCAAGACTTTTCAGTGGGGTGCGTTGTATCCTCTACCTCTGGTTATCCACGTTTTTATTGAGGTTTGGTTTTTTGGTGTTTGGGGGCTTTTTATTAATTTTTAGTCTTCGTGCTGGCTGTCGTATCTTTGAAAATTACACTGTACCTGTAAGGTCCCATCTATTAGCAGAAGTTTGTTGAACTTCACGTGCCTCTCCTTGTTGTGACTGTTCTGTTTTATTTTAAGCTGCAAAATTCAGGTTGGGGTCTCTGGATAAATAACTGGGATTTTCTCCCACACTGTATATTGTTGCTGCCTTTCAGGTAGATCCGTATAACCCTCCTTATTTACCCTTCTGCTGCTGTTCCCTGCTACTTTGGAGCTCATTCTTCATATACCTGGCAGTAGTCGCCTTGAAAAGGAATGGCACAGGATATTTTCCAGGACTCCTTTGACTCAGGGTCTTTCGGAAGCAGTGACCCCAGAAATAAATGGGTGCAGCCATAAGGGTGAGCAGCCCCGGCTGTATGTTATCAGAAACTCAGGCAAAGTTTGTCCTGTGCCCGTGGCGTGCTTTTTCACCTCATCGTCCTCTCCGCTGTAGCCAGGGAGTGGGGACTTCATAAACCATGAGGGTGCTTGTCTGAAAGGAACTTTTCTAACTTCCAGTGCTCGGGCAGTTCGCTATTTGTGTCCTCTCAAATTCTCACCCTCTCCCTCCCCACCTTTTCCTTATAATTTATTTCATAAATACAGTTTCTCTTCACTCCCCAGCACCCCCCTAGTCTTGTGCAGCTGCTCAGGGCTGACGACTGGCATGGTCTCTTCTGTTTGGAGCAGCTCCTTTGGAGGGGAACGGAAAGTTCGTTTCCATTTCCTGGAATAAATAGTGTGGCGTTCTGACAAATCTGGCCTATTTAGGAGATCCAGGACCTCTTTGCTTTCACAGTCTATTGCTTTGCTGCGGTTGCTTCGAGATTGTTTGAAACGCTCAGAAAATACAGCGAATGCAAGATTGAAATGGAATAGGGGCATATAGGATGTGCCGATGGAAAATCCAGCGGCAGCACGAGCTATTAAATTGTTCGTGATGGAGGGGAAAGCAAGGCCTCTTAAAGCCATTGGGCTCCCGGATTGGGTCCTCAAAATTAACGACCGAATGCTCACCCCAGATTAGTGGTGCAGAGAGGAATTAAACTTGCCGTATGAGGACAGCTGGAGACAGACTCGGTACGCGATAATGAGCATGGTGCGTGTGTGGAGAAAGCAATGCTGTGGTGGGAGGGGAGGTGCCGGTATCATTCTGGCAGCCGGCGGTCGTTCAGCAGGCTTGCTCCCATGGCCGTGAAATCAGAAAAACATTTTTGAACATCCAACATCGTTCCCCCTGGTGAAAGCTGAGCCTTTGGAGACCTGGGCGTTTCCTGTGGGTCCTCCCGTGCTTAACACCTCACCCCTACATGGCTTTTTAGGGTTAGGAAGCCAGTGATCGGGAACTGAACCAATTCACTTAGGAGTTTCATAAGTGGTTGAAGGTGGCAGGGGAAAATGACAGAACGGGAAAGAAAGGTAAATAGTCAGGCCATTTCTATTCATTCAGAAACCTTTCACTTCTCATAATACCACTGAGTATGCTATCTGCCTTATTTGTAAGCAGGGAAATGGAGCACGAGGGTTTTGGAAGCCATTCAGGACAGGTGGTCTACTAGCCTGAATACAACCCAGCAACATTTTAGTTGTGTTAACAGCCCGCGATTGAGGAACGTGATGAAAGCTTCTGGGTGCTCCACTTCAGCTGTTCCGTGCTGCAGGCTCCTTCTCTGATGAGAGGTTTCACAGAAAGAGTGTCTGGAAAGCAGCACCGTGGCCTCTTACGCAGCTAAGGCTTTTTCAGAATGAAAAAATTCAAACCCAGCTTTCCTTAAAACGATATGCCCTCGTATTCATCAAGAGCCTGCTGCGTTGCAGGTTTATCCTGTTGTTACAGAGAGACAAAAGATACAAAGAGCTCCTGATGGGCATTAGTGATTTTAGAGGCGCCCAATTTGTATGGGTCTTATGGACCATATTGCTGAGAGACAATCCTCACTGCGCTCCCATTCCCACCTTTAGGGAAAAGGAGGCATAATGAGATTTACTAACAGTGTGTTTAATAAAGGGCTGGAAGGGGATAGGGATAAGCGGATCTTAGACACTTTTAAATCGCGTTAAAAAAAAAATTGCGGTTCAGCTTGAGCTGGAAATAACAGTGGCTGGAAGCAGTGCGATGCCTTTAGGTACAGTTGCGTGCACAAGCACAGAGCGCTGAGATGATGGGCCCTACACTGGAGGGCCAGGGAGCTTCATTGCACTGGGTTACTCTGGGAGACAAAGCCAAAATGCCAAAAGGGAGGGTAAACACTGCGTTTAACGATGAAAGGGCTGCGATGTGAAGCCTGACAGCCCACGTGTGGCATTAAGAAACGATGCTCGGCGCCTTCAGAAGCTCAGCTAAGCCAGCGTCCCGGCCAGCACGCTCTCCTCTGAAATCTACATCCTTGGGTTTTCTTTTCACCTCTCTGGTGACGAATTGCTGGGGGGGTTTGGTTGAGGCAGAATATTCCTGATTTAACAGATGGAGACCTTTGTTGTTAACGAAGCCGCGCTGAAGAGCAAGAGGCACCTTTGCAGCAGTGCCATTCCAGCACACTCAGCACTGCCGTGCTTGACCTGCGTGTCACGCAAGGATGGCGAGGGGAAAAAGCGCCCACCGATTGCAACATACCAAAGTAAAGACGGATCGTGATTCGTGATTGCTGTGTTTGTTTTAGAGCCCCGAGAGCAGCAGGCTGGGTGTTTTGCATGTAGAGCCATACAAAAAGACAGCAGAAATCTTCTATGTGTTAGAATCTGGTGTGGTTAAAGGGGTCAGTCATCCCAGATGGAGGTGTCAAACAGGAGTCAAACTGAGCCCTTGTATCACGGACAGCTTCTGTTCCTAAGCGAAGCAGCATTTATAATGCTACTAAAATACAGCGGTAAACAAAGTACGTGAAGGCTTGACAGTCACAGTAGCAAAGAGCTCCAGTGAAATGACTGTGAAGTAGGAAAAAACAGCTCTGGCTATTTGCAGAGCAAGAAAAATGGAACTGGTTTTGACACATAAGACAATGCGGCTCTGGGTCAGAAGAGCTTTGTCTGTCTTTTTTGTTGCTGCAGATGAAAAATGGCGCCTTCAAATTTTAACCAGAGAAATTTGGATTTTAACAAGCTTCCATCTCTCGGAGTCTTCCAATTAGGGGAAGCATATTTACAGCTAAACTCAACCTAATAAATTTTATTCACTGGGGCTGGGTATGAATCAGGAAAATATGGATCATTCAGAATAGCTGCAATGTGGTTTTCGTATTGTATGACAGAGGTGATTTTTTCCAAAGTATATAACATGAATAGAAACAATTGCTCTACAAATAATTTACGATGAATGAATTTCCCCTGATTGCGAATTGTCTGTGGCCAGAATAGTGTTTGGTTGGAATTCCTGTGGCATCACCCAGAATCGCTGGGCAGACATGTTACAGGAGTAATGACCTTGCCGTTTTCTCTGTGAAAATAGAAGTAGTTGTCTAGACTGTTGTATTATTTCTCAAATATTCAGAATGATCCGAGGGCCAGGATTTCCTGTTGCAAGGCTTCTAAAATTGTGAGCTTTTTAAGTTATCTTGGTGTTGCCTGATGGCACTGACAGAACTTATGTGTGCGTGAAATCTGTTTTTCTGTCTGTCTTAAAGCTAGTCTATGACCTTGTAACAAGCTAGGATCTAACAGCTGAAATCCCGATTCCTGATTCAGAGCCCAGTTGACAGTCCCTTACCCACACCTGGTGCAAGGCTGCTCTGGAAGGCTGGGCTCTGCTGAGGGAGCCTGGTCTCCCAGGCTCCCTCAAGGATCGGTAAAGAGAAATGAACTCCCTTACGGTGGGCATCTCAGAGCAGAAACCCAGCTCAGGCACCTTCCAGGAACGATTCATCGATTCTAGGGAGGCTATGTTGGGATTTTGCTTTGAATTACCTTGGAGAGGAGCCTGTGTACAAAGCTTGTCCTGCTCACAAAGGCGCTCTTCAATACACAGCAAAGCCTTGCTGATGATCAGGTAAAAATGAGTTTTATGGATTGCTCTGTGTCACAGCTTCTAAGCATAGTTGCCTGCTTTTATCGTTTGAAATAGATGTAAACCGCGTGCAAAGGGAGGAGGAGGAGGAAGGTTATACTTTTTACTTATTAGGATTTATCAGGGGTGTGGAGAACAGATGTCTGACTTCTGTACTCGGGCACTTTTAAAATTGATGCTAATGTACCAACAACCACCACATCTTCATGTTAATCTTGTGAATCGTACGTGAATCTGGAACTGCCTTTCTCTAGAGAAAGAACAGTGTATTAGCTGTAACCACATGGAACTATTGACAGAGTGTGACTATAAAGGAGAAAAAACAGATGAAATAAGAGTGTGCAGAGTTTTCTGTCTTCCCGGTATATATTTGTCTTCTGCGTTTCAAAAGGCTGGGAGCCATCCTTGCTCGCGCCAGAAGCCTGTTGTCACTTAGCGCGAGGCTGGTTGTGTAACCAGCCTGCAAAGAGTTGGGGTAACGAGCTCTGTCAGGAGCGCAGTTGGAAATGGTAATTGAAATTGAAAGTGGTATCGCTCAGGCTCCCTCCCTTCGGTAACTCTCTGCTCCTGCTCGGAGACCCGAAATACCTCGCTTGTTTGTGCTGTAACGTGAAGCAATCAAAACAAGGGGGTGAGGGGAGGCCTCTGGAATAAATTGATTGTTGAGGTGGTTCTGGTATTGATCGGGTTCTGCTGTTTATGTGAAATGGGCTCATTTCTTTGTGGCACTTGGATTTACTGCACGGGGGGGAAGAAGCTTTTTGGAGAATACCCTTTCCACGGGCATAGCAGTATAGTGAATGCTCCTGTCCCCCACCCACAGTAATAGCAAGGGAAGAAATGAAGATTTATATGAACTGCGTTTGAAAGTCTTCCCAAAAATTGGACGATACAATGCGCAAGCCTCCTCCCAGGGTTTGTGGTGGTGCTCGGCTTTGTTAAGATTTAAAATATTTTCTGCCTTGTTTGTTCCTGAATGCTTTTTCCCCACTATCATTTTCTTGCTGACGATATCCAGCAACTAACATACACTATAAAAAAACTTTAATGCGGGCACAATCGCCTTCTAGAATGATGGGGAATCAGCCATTCCGACTTGGAAAGAAGGCGAAAATGCAGAATGCGTATTAGGGCTCTTCTGAGCTCATGGCCCTAAACTTCTCGCAAAGTAATTTTGCAAATTTGCTGCTCTAGGGCGGCCCATGGCGAGAGGTGAACCTGTGGCTTTTCGTACCGAGGGCTCTCCATGCCTTCTGCTTTTGTCCCTGTAATGGCAGCCCTAATTAGCACATGTGCACACATGTGCACATGCTCGTATGCATGCGTATGCCCAAAATGTCCTGTCTTTAATTAGGCTCCGTCTTCACCTAGCGCTGTGCCAATACTCCTTTGCACCTGTCAGCTGCACGAGAGATTTCTGAAACGGAAAGCGAGAAGCCTTTTGGCAGCGTGGTGAAGCCAGGCGTGCCGGCTAGTTAATGGGAGATCTTGGGATAGGGCCTGGAAACTTCACATGGGTGCCTTTAGGAGCTGACAACAGCCGAGCGAGTAGGTTAGAGAAGCTGGGAGCCAAGACGTAACCTGTCATATCCTATCTGCTTGATTTGGTTAATAGGCAGTGTTTTAGAGGAGGCAAAGTCGGACTCAGAGGCACCAGCTGAATCCCTACACCAGATATCCAAGTGTCTTAGCGGGAAAGGCTGTGTCTGCTGCTGGCGGCACTCGTGGCGGGACGGTTGGTGTTCCAGAATTTTGCTTTTCCTAGAGCTCCTTCCTCCAGCTGATGGAAATGTAGCGCAACCCAAATTTCAGTGGATCTTCCTTGATTAATTAGCGCTTTCATAGTCACCCAAATTTCATACTGGTTTTGCTAGAGGAAGCCAGGCAGGGATTTTGAACATACCTTCTCAGCCTCCTACTTGACAAGCTCCTGGCGTATGCATGCGCTTCCGCAATGGAGTGACCTGTGTTTATCCTTTGCGTGCGCGAAAAAGTGCCACAGATGAGTTCTGTGAAAGTTTGGGCCTGTTGGTGCATAAGAAACCTGAGGAGAAAACCACATTCACTCTCCTGAATTCCCCGGAGAAGCGTCAGGGATTTGATGTGCCCACAAAGGGACCGTCTTGGGCACTCGCTGGCACAGGGAGTTCACCATCACAGATGTTTACAGGCATTTTGATTGTTTGTACGGGGAGATGATTTATGCCAGTGTGGAAGAGGTGGAGCTGGTGATACGACAATGCACTGAAGGATTTCTGCAGTAGAAGTAAGAGCTATCAAAATGACGGGTGACATCGCCATCACTATGAAGTCATCCATTGCGCTTTCCCCCCCCAGTCACTAAAATGGCTAATTGAGCTTTCTGGTTGCTGTTTTTTGTTGGTTTCTGTATTTGCTGGGTCCTTGGTTTAGCATTTCAGCGCTCGGGAGCACCATAGATAGTGCGCTGGAAGTCGCCTGTGAGAATAGCACTGCCAACATAGCGAGCACAGAGGAGACTGAAATCTCCGTGACAATGCACTGGCTTGCAGATATGATTAGAAGGAAAACTGGCTGAAAACTTCCGCAGTAGATACATGGTTATGGACAAAACAACTGTAATGCGCCGAAGTGCATTTAAAAAACTCACTCCAGACTTCCACAGAAAGGAGGCGGCGGCATTTGTGGGACCGTGAACGTTTAATCTCTGTTGCTGAAGAGGTAAATGATTTCAGCTTTAAGAGTAGACCGTTTTTGAGATGTCTCGGTCCTCACTACACTTTGCTGTCTCATAATAACCACCCAAATGTTTGGATTGGATCGCTTAGCAACCAATAGCTTGACATCCTGTAGTTCAACCACAGGATACGTGCAACAGGCTTTGTAGTGGCCGCAAAAGTAGAGAAGTAGCGTGATGGAAATTAACTAAAAATTGGCTTCTTGGCACTCTAAATGACAGAATATTAGGAGAACTGTGTACGAAACAGCAGAACCGCTTGGTTTTTTTTCCATTTCAAATATCGGTAGGAGATTGAATCTAAGCTTCCAGATAAGCCCAAGGCAGAAGAGATAAAAATGTTGAGTTACAGAGATAAAATGCATTTTCCTAAATTCAGATTCTAGTTTGTGTCTGACTACCCGGTATATTTGAACTCTCACTGTAGCTATTTTTATTCTGCTAGCTAGAGAAACTTTATAAGTGCGATTAGGTCCCCATCATATATTGCATTTTATGAGCAGAAGGGATTCTTCAAAAACGATGCGAAAAGAATGGCAGGGAGGCAGAGGCACACACCATGATGTGGTTTTAACAATCCCAGTTAGAAAAGAGTGCAGGTCGCTACAAATATCCAAGCAATTATTTTCAAACCCTGTTCCTCCCCCTGTATCCTCTACCCTTTTCTCTCATGGCTGCCACTATACAGCAGCAGAGCTTTTAAAGGTAAGAGCATGCCAGAAGAAAAAGAAAAGAAAACCCAGGCATACAGAGTCTGAGAATTATACGTTAATTGGGTAATGTAAGTATTGATTTTTTCTCTTTCTTTGGCTTGTCTTATAGGGAAAGAGGAAACTTCTGTGGAGCCCATGAAAGTTGACCTTGCGTGTGAAGCAGCAGACATTTCAAATAAGGATGGTATGTTGTTCTGATATTTTAGTTGTCCTGAGGTGGCTGTGTAACATGACTTTCTGGGGTTTGTTTGTATGCTTCCCCCCCAGAATAGGAGTTATATTTAGAATCTCTTCAACCAAGTCTTCTTGAGAGTTTTCTGTTTTGGAGGGCTGGTGGAAGTACCTTTCAGTGCCATAGCCCTGCTTTTCTAGTTGACTGGGTTTATGTGATCAATCGGTATGTTCGCTCCGCTTACCTTTTAACGAAACGATATTTTAGGCCTCACTGTAATTTTGGTCTGGATGTCGAATTGGCCAAGATGTGTAGTCTCACATGGGAGTCAGAAGATAATATGCTGAAAATTTCTATGCTAGCGCCTGACTCCCATCACAGGGCAAGCGTTGGCTGTATAAGGACTCTGAACTCGTATGTTGGCCGCCTTCTAGCTCAGAGCTGATTTCTCTTCCTCCTCCTCTTTCGGAGTCCCTGTGTAGCTCAGTCTGGCAGCAGAAGGAAGTTCTCTCCCTAGAACATTTACCGTTGATAAAACTGTCGCGATTTGGTGACCCAACAGCAGTTGCGGCCAGGTTTGTGGACATTATCAACCCGAATCTCCTGACTTGGAAATGAAATTTTTTTTGTTCTTGACCTCAGTGAGCAGATGACCTAGCTGTCCCTGTGCTTAGGTTTTGGTGAGGCAAACCCTTTATTGCACCTCTAGATAGGCTCTTACAGCTTAACAAAGCTACATAAGGGGCTTTCTTGGGTTTTACCCAAAAGGCCCTCTTTACTGCTCAAAAGGGTGGTGCTTTTGGAACTGGAGTTCCAGTCCCTGTTTTATTATCATAAGTGGGCGCCTCTCTGTAGCAAAGACCAATTTTTTGGATTTCTCCTTTAGCCTCTTCAGTGTTGACGTAGTATAAATTCAGGCGTGCTTTTTTTACATCTCAAAGACAAAGCAATGTTATTCTTTTTGATGTTAGTTACACACAAAGAATCTGATGCTGATTTCCTTTCGCTGATGTCAGACCATGGTGCAGCGTTTGAATTGGTGGCCGACTTAGATACTGGCCTGTAGGGAAGTTTTTGCAAACACAGGAAAAGAAAGTGTGCATAATGGTTTTTCTTTTTAAAAAAATACTAGAGATTATGCTCTTACTAGTAAGTGTGCAGAGTAAAGCCAAACACGCTTTCTCTCTCCTCTTCCAAACAAACCAACCAAAAACTTGTGGTCACGTTACAATATTTGGATTTTGGATGCCTGGAATGCTCTGGGCTGCTTAGTGAAAACAAATCCAAATTTGCTAAAAAAATATCTTAAGAGATTTCCCGCTAGAAAGAAAAGCGATGGTGTAGCTGTTGAATGTGTGCCATGGTGCAGCACAGCTGGATCAGCTGACAGCTTCTGAAATTACAATCATGATAGGTTTCTTTGTTTCAGATCTTGCTTATCTTGTGAGGTCGTCTATGTATAACTCAGCTTGTAATTTCCTTTTCTGTGAACCGTCCCACAAGGACAGGAAAAGGGTGTTTGCTAAGGCTGCAGAAAAGTACTCTGCTGTTCAGGGAAGTCTTCATTTCTCTGCAGCTTAAGTTGCTACTGGGATCATAGTGGCGGTTTTTCTTGGGGACGTATATTAAGTGTTTAAAAAAAAATCGGAACGGCAGAAGAATCAAACTCCTTATGCTCTGTTTTATCTGAAGGGTTAAGTTTTGCTGAAAAAAAGCCCTAAAATTTTTATATGTACTGGGTACTAGTCGAGATTAAAAAAAAAAAAAAACAAAAAACAAACCCAAAAAAGGTTCCCTTTGTCAGTAATTTTTATGTAAATTGCCTATTTTTTCTCTAGTCCCCTTTCTTCTGCCCCAGGAGAGCTCATCACTTCACAGCTGAAAGCACAAGCATATATCACCAGGTACCCCTTGGCAGCCCAGCTATTGTGTTTTAATTTCATGTACCATATCACAGTGAAGCGTGCTTTAGAAATGCAGAGAGTTTAGACAGCTTAGGTGGATCTCGATATTGGTTCATCTAGTGGGCAGGGCCGTAATAGCGATATATTTCAGAAATTACTATTATTTGAAAGCTGGGCGTGATTCTCCGTCAGGAAAGCTGTCAGACGGTGAGCACGTAAGCCTGGAAATAGGCATGTGTATACAGAGATGCAGGTTGCTGCTGACAATCTCCATCAGCCACCAGGGTGAACACGCCCGGATATTAAATTTTTCGTACCCAGGACAAATTTGCTGATGAGTAGTTTTTAATGATGACAAAACCCGCCTTTGCTGATTGGTGTCCTAGACGATGTTTCCCTGCTGGCAACTTTTTTTTATTCTTATTTTTTTCTTTTTCTTTTTTTAACGCCACCAAAGCTTTAAAGATTACTAAGGTAGATGTGAGTTTCCAGCTGGTATTAGGTGGGCGAAACTCTTCACTCCTTTCATAATGGGGTTATGCATTCGCCTTTTTTATTTCAAGCCCATGGAAAGCTGCATCTTTACTTGCTGACACAATAGGAGAAAAGAAAAAGGTGAAGGCAGTGTCAAACCTGAAATTTCATATTTTATTTTTTTTATACGCTTGTGCAGGCTGATGAATGATCAGCAACCTGAATCATAGAATACCAGGTTGGAAGGGACCTCGAGAATCATCTGGTCCAACCTCTCTTGGCAAAAGCATGGTGACGATGTTGACAAGATGACCCAACAACCTGTCCAGCTGAACCTTAGAAGTCTCCAACGATGGGGAATCCACCACTTCCCTGGGGAGATTATTCCGATGGCTGATTGTTCTCATTGTGAAAAATTTTCTTCTTGCGTCCAGTCGGAATCTCCCCAGGTGTGACTTGTACCCATTACCCCTTGTCTTGTCCGTGCGACTCCTTGTAAAAAGGGAGTCTCCACGTTCTTTGTAGACACCCTTTAAATGCTGGAATATGGTGATGAGGTCTCCCCTAAACCTTCTTTTCTCAAGGCTGAACAAACACAGGTCTCTCAGCCTTTCCTCATATGGCAGGCTTTCCAGTCCTTTGATCATCTTGGTGGCCCTTCCCTGGACTCTTTTCATCCTGTCCGTATCTCTTTTGCATAGCGGGGACTAAAACTGAACGTGGTATTCCAGGCGTGGCCTGACAAGCGCTGAGTAGAGTGGAATAATGCCTGCTTTATCTCCGCTGGTGATGCCCTCATTGATGCAACCCAGCATCGTGTTGACTTTCTTTGCCACAGCAGCACACCGTTTGCTCATGTTGAGCTTGTCCATGAGGACCCCCAGGTCCCTTTCCACAGAGCTGCTCCCAGCTGGGTAGATCCCAGCCTGTGCTGCACTCCTGAATTATGTTTTCCCAGGTACAAGACCTTACACTTGTCCTTGTTGAACTTCATAACCTGACCTTCACGTGATTCACCAAAGCAACATAAAAGCAAGATCTCAACGACTAACACTCTCATGCTTTTTATGGTGTTGATGTAATATCCAAGAAATAAGTAACTATCAAGTAAACAGTAAAATGTTTCATCACCACACCGCAGGTAGAATTTAAAATATATGGGGTTTTTTTCTAGGCAGTCTGGAGTTATAGCTGAACGTGCTATACCCAAGTTATGTAGATGCAGGGAGGAAACATTGTTTAGGAAGCGGCTGAAGAAATAAGCTGTGTTTGCAAGAGTCTGACTGAGCTCCTATTTAAATCAAGACCGTTTTCTCTGCCGTCCAGGTCTACAGCATAATATCCTGCGGGTGGGGAAATGCACTCGCCCTCTCACAGGTGACTCTAAACTTGGTTTTCCAGTGTCCCGTTTGCCTGTCTTCTCTACTTAGATGCTACATGGTGACTCCTGGCTAGCTGACCTTTTAAGCAGGTAGCTTTCTTGCAGGGGAGAGGCAGGATGCCTTGCTGCTGACGCACATCCACCGGGTCAGCAGCAACTGCAGTGCTTTGATGGATGTGAACTGCGTGCTGGGTTATTTCTCCTCCTCTTGCAGGGAACTTGCTTGCTTTTGGGGGGAAATCCTTCCCTGGTTATGACTTGAGAGCTGCTGAGCAGCTCACAGGTTGAGAGAGGGGATGCAGATGGGTCCTCCCCAACAGGCCAAAACTTAAGGGAAAACACACAGGGAGAATGTGGGGAAATGTCCATTTCTGTTGCACGGAAATGTCCATTTCTGGTGTAAAAAGTGCCGCATGAAACTGCAGAAGGAGGAGCAGAAAACTGAATTTAGGAGGTGCTCACCCTCCTTGAACTTCAGGTGCTGAGCTGACCTGCTGGCTATTGTAGGTGCAAAGAGACCAGTAACCTAAGTTAGCAGTTAAACACCTCTAAAAACATTGTTTAACGATGTTTAGCAACTGTTTAGCATGCCCGGGGCTAACGGCGTCGATCTGACGCTGACTTGCGCTGGGAGGCAGCGAGGGCTGTGAGTCACATCCCCACCATACCCGGTGGCAGCTCTTCCATCTGCTCTTGCGGTAGGTACTTCACTGCCATGTTATTTTCCAGCTAAATATAGAGGATATTGTAGGCGGCCTTGTAGGGACATCTGTTGTTGAGGTTCACCAAGGGCTCTGCAGAAGCTTATCCTTCAGGTAGATCTCCCTGTCCCTGCCAGCGTTGATACAAAGAGCCAAGCTTAATCACAAACACATAGGAAAAAGCTAATGATGAAACCTGCCGGTGCCTTAGCGCTTGTGAGCCCCCTCCCCGCTGCGGTGTGCACGGCGGATGCTTTTTGTGCCGCTGATGCAGGATGCCTGGCTGCCGTTTCCACTGCAAAACAGTGGGACTCGGTGGTTCCTCTCGCTTCCCCGCTGGCGGGGGCTCCCCCTGTGCTTTCATGTTGCCCCTAAAGCATTCCCAGGTGGTTTGCAATTTGTCCCCCTCTATGTGACGTACTGTCAGCATGACAGATGGCGGTCTACTGCTCATAAAGAAAAAAAAAAAAAAGGAAGGCAAAGGAGATGTAGTCATCTGAGATGCTGATGGAGCCTAACCTCAGGTTTCGAATCAAGCTTTATTTTTTGCAGGAGATCTCTGTAGAACTTGAGTGAAGCCTTATGGTATTTTCAGAAAACCCAGCCAGTGAAACCGGCCGGCATAATGAGGCTGAGAAAGGCTGCTGTCATCAGTGCGCAGCAGCCTTCCCTTAATGATTTTTTATTAAGCATCCTGTCTTTGCTATGCAAATGTGGGTAAAGAACACAACATCGCTAAATGCGATGTGCATCAGAGCTTCTTAATCAGGAGCGGATACTTTTCTTATTATTCATTGCATACATCCAGGAAGCCATTACGGTATCTCTTCTGCATATGGATGATGAATAATTTACAAATAATTCATCAAGACCCTAACAGGTATATCGACATGATATTGACTCAGAAAGAGATCATACTGCTTGGCTGGAAGTAGCATAGCATTGATTTTTGTCTTTTTTCCCCTCCCCCCTCCCATCTTCCTTTAGTTTCCAAATGTCCCATTCAGGTTGGAGGGTTTTTCCCCATCACCCATGTCAAATGACTCATCATCTGCAGTTGATACCACAACATAAAGGAAAGTTAAATAAATAAAAAAAAAGTCTTAACATAAATGGCTTCATTCAAATTCATTGCAGAACAAATACTAAATTCTAATCTTAAAAATGCACGTGCTGATGTAACCGTTTTGTATTTGGCCTAGATAGGAGCAATCACACATGCCATAGTTTACATGATATTTTTGACAAAAGCGATGCTGAAATGAGTTTAAGCCTTCTATTTAAATTATTTCTTATGTTTTAAGGAATTTTAAATGGAAAAAAAAAAAAAAGATTGGTTTTGTAAATGGATAGTACACGAGCGAACTACTGTGGGTAGGAGTATAGTGATATTGCCCCTGAATCCTCTCCTAAGCTCCAGCAATTTGCAGTTCAAGGACACCCGGAGGCAGCGGCAGCATCTCTGTAACTGGAGATGGATCCGCGTTCAGCCCGCAGCTCAGCCTCGGCTCCTGCCAGGGACTTTGTCAGAAGCCCATAGATGTTTGAATTGCAGGGTCGAGACCAGTTAGCCCAGCGAAACCCTAAATTGCCCTTTGGAGATACCTGTATCTCTGCCTGTGGCCTACAGAGACAGAGGAGGATCATTGAGTTGGGCACTGAAGTTGGGCGCCAAAGTCAAACTGGGTGGATGCAGACCCAAGGGAAAAACTAGATCTAGAGGCTTGAGTTTCTAGCCACGCTGAAGCCTGCATCCGGGCGGGACTGCTCGTCGGGGCTTTCATGGAAGCACAGATTAGGATGGCTGACCCGAGAGACCCTTTTGCGGATTTACGACATAGAATTTTTAATACAATAAATGTCTCCGTTGAGTTAGAAGTGGTTATTGTTTGACAGACTGGAAGATTTAGATTAGATATCAGGAAGAAATTATTTACTATGAGGGTGATGAGCCCCTGGCCCAGGTTGCCCAGAGAAGCTGCGGCTGCCCCATCCCTGGAGGGGTTCAAGGCCAGGCTGGACGGGGCTTGGAGCGACCTGGTCCAATGGGAGGTCTGGAACTAGACAGTGTTTAAGGTCCCTTCCAACCTAAACCATTCTGTGATTCTATAATAAACTTAACAAGTATCAAGAATAGCATTTGATGACTGTCTCATTTTGTTTTCAGCTGAAATGACTAGTCAAGTTGAAAGTATAGATGATCCTACAGAAACAGAGCGGGAAGCTTAAGTAACAGGTAAGACCTTTATGGCTATTTTTTCTCCCATTTCCTATTCAGTTTCTATTTGAAAACTCGCTTTAAAAATGACCTTAATTAGACTTCAGCACAAAACCCCCCAACAAAACAGACAGAATACAAAGGAAAAGAAATTGTCTAATATGGCCCGTGTTACACCAAAAAAAAATAGAAATATCCAGTAGACTTGATTTGTCAAGTAAATATTAGAGTAGCAGTCTGCAATTGTAATGGATTTAGACAGCGCACGGTCTTAGATCATCAGAAGGCAAGACAGCACCGAGATAAGGAACAGAAGAGTAACCGAGTGAACAATTTTTGGCATTGCTTAGGAAAATGACAGGCAATTTATACCGGTTGGAACCGAGATCAGTTCTGTATTCTGGGAACAACAGGTTGGCGTCATGAGGGCTTTATTGCCCTTGGCTCTTCGATGTCTAACGTCACTTGTAGCGATAGTGCTGAAAAACAAGGCAAAGTCAGCGGGCTGCCTTCTGGAGCTCTGTTGCCTTTTGGAGCTTTTTGTGGATTTAATACGCTAAACGGCAGCGCGTGGCAGGAGCGTGCGATGGTGGCTGTTGCTGCAGAGCTTGTCGTAAGCATAAGCAGCCTCCCCCCTAGATAAAAATGAATAATTTGGCAGGACAACAAAAGTCCGAGGCTTACCCCCAATCACAAGAAGCAGTTGCCATTTCTCCCTCAAAAGTAGTGTTTAAGCATTAATGCACATTCCTTCCTTTGGCGTGGGGTTATCATGAGACGCCAACATCACATAAACAAGATGCGTTATTTGTGCTTGTAACAGGATTCCACGTAGCTCAAGACCAACTTATAGTGGCTTTCAATGGTGGCAGCTGTACCAGAGATTTAAAATACAAGGCCTTATTACTGAGTGTAGCCCTTTGTCCTTGTCAGCGTACAGACGATGTGCTGCCGTACTGCTGGAGTGAGGAATAGGCCTGATGGGGTCCCTGGTAAAAAGTACTGAAGCAAAACTAGAAGGCACCCTCGCCACTAAAATGTGGCTTCCACGGCTCTTCCTTCCCACTCCCTGGTGGGAGTGGGAAGGTTGTATGTTCTGTTCAGTCAGAAAAGGAAGAGGGACTATTGAAATCCTCGCTGTGAAAAATACAGGGAATGGTTAGTACCTCTCCTCAGTTTAAAAAAAATATATCTGATGGTTATTCCTGCTTTCACGTGGCCTGTAGGAAGTCTGTGTTTCATGCTGCCTTTTCCTAGGGAAAAAAATATCTATGAATGTTTTGGGCTGGAGTCATTTTTGCTGTACTAAGGGAGAGTTCACAGGAATAATATCACAATTAGCAATCGATTTATAAATCCCTTCAATTCCACTGAAAGGTCTGGCTCTGCCAGCACCTTTCTGAAGCAAAGGGGCCTGAGTCGGGGCGCACCCAGCATTTTAACGGCATGCGCTTGATTAGAAGAAGTCATTAAATCCTTCGTGGCTCTCTATCGAAGTCCTCGCGACACTGTTGCTGCCGTTTTAATTGCAAGGAGCGGGTACCCAGGGAGGATTGATCAGCCTGTTAAACTTCAAAGGGTCTTGCAGAGCCAAGGAGATCCTTTTGCTTATGATGTTGTTTTTAACAGAAGTTCTGTGGTCTAGCACCGAAGCACCCACCAGAGCTGGGGGCCTCTGATATCGAGCTGGGTAGCACGGTGCTGTGGAAAATGAAGAAACCCTAATGAGCGCAGCCAATTTGCTATAGAGTTAATAGTGGCTGTTATATATAAACCGTGTGACACATACCCGTGCTGCGTGCATAGCAGAAAGAGAACCCATAGGCATCTGTGCTAAAAAAAAAAAAAAAAAGATGAGACCTGGATTCTGTGCAGACGTTTGAAATTTTGCCTTTTTTTTTTTTTTTCTTTTTTTTCTTTTCTTTCTCTTACTGTGGTACAGGAAGGATGCGGGAGAGGAGAGACCCGAGGACACCCGACGGGCAGGCACTGACATCCTACGGCATCATTCTTGGCAGAAAAGAGCACGCAGAGATGCTCCGCGGGTTGGGAGGGAGGGCGCTTTGGGGAAATGACTCTTTGCTTTAAGTTCTCTTTGTTCTTCATTGCATTTTGTTCTGTAAGCCTGTTGGAAAGAAACATAACTTCCCAGTTCTAACAATGTTTTGCAATTATCCCTGCAATTACAACAGTTTCTTCTGAACCGTGAGTCCCTGTCTTATATTGGGTCTCTTTAGCTCCTGCATTGTATCATCAGTAGCCTGTTCCCAGGCCCTCACCCCTTTTCTGTCATCTTTATCTCTGTTCCCAGTTGTCTGCAGGCAACCTGTGGGAGCCAGTTTATACTCCTCCTCCACCTTTTTTTTTCAAAACTGTTCCCCGGGTTATAAAGGGAGATTTGCTTCGAGAGCATGGACTGCCACAAAGGATTATAATCCGCGTACGCTGATAAACCACCGCCCTCCTTGTGCTAGGCATTTGGAAGACTAGATACTCCAAAATCTCACAAATATTGATAGCGACAGCCCCGCATGTTGCCTGCCTCCAGGTTTGTCGTTCGGTACCCCCTGCGAGCACCCGCCGGCAGGTCGCCGTGGCCGAACCCTGGCTGCTGGAAGAGGCACTGGCCAGATTCCCTTGAGAGCATGCTGGAAGCAGAGTTCGCGAGTTAACTCCATCATCCCGATGCCTCAGCATCATCCGTGGCTCTGCCCTTCCCCTTTCTCTCTGGCCTGGGAAAGCTGTGCCATGTCTCTCCTTGGGTCCTATACACCAAAATAACAGCTCTAGCACCCCGAATCAGTCCTGCACTTTTCCAGTTAGCTCCGCGCACCTCAAAATCAGTGCCGTAAGTATGACCTTTGGGTACAGGTAGGCAACAAATATTTCCTCAAGCCTGCGAGTGACAGAGGATGACGGGCACTCTGCATTCAAGGCATCTTTAAATACGGCTCCCGGCTTTAACAACTTCACACCGTATCTTGTGTGAGCCCTCATTATATTCTCTACTGCATATGCATGGTTTCTTTTTTTTTTTAATTTTTTTTTTACAAAGCAATTAACAGTTATTCGGATAAGAATGTCTCACCATATGTCAATTGTTCTGCCAGCAAATGCTGCACTGAAATTTTTTAGAAGAGGAACAAAAGGGTTTCACATGCATTTCCTAACCATGTTGTAACTGAAACCGATAGACAATACACTCGATGGAAGAGCACGCAACCTGTGTCCAGGGTGTGATGTGCTACAAATTGTATTTTAAAATGCTGCTGATAATTGATCATTTAAAGCGAAGTAATTGATTCTTTTTTTTTTTTTTTTGCCCCCAATTACGCACGAATCCCAAAATAGTTATTCACTAGCTGTCCAAAAAAAAAAGGAAAAAGCAAGGTAAGGCATATCTCTATCCTTCTGCCATCTGGGTTTATCCCAGCTATAGAGTAGGTTTGGTGATAAATCACCCACTGACGTAACAGCGAGTCAAATGTGGCCCTAACACACCTAGCACTGGCCACAGCAGTTGATGGCTGCCCTGAGCTGCAGGGTGATTCAAAGGGGTGTCAGGACAAATAAGGATTGGTAAGGAAAACAAGAAAAGCCCCAGATGTCACCTAGAGAGTACGGCCCCTAGAAAGGCAGCCCCCTGGCTCCCTATGGGGGGGCTCCAGCATGTTTGCTTGTGGTGGGATCAGAAGAATCAGAATATTTTCATGTGCCAGCTCCTGTGGCATTTTAACTCAGGAGACACTAGCACCGGAGAAGATCTCAAGGAGCTTCTTCATCACCTCTTTCTCCTGGAGATCGGTGGATGCATAACTCTGAATTGGATCAACTGTGGAAGGAGCAAATGAGCTGACGTAAGCCTATGAATTGGGTTCATAATATTGATAAGTCTACCTAAATTTGCTAAATACCACTCCTCTAGGCTTTGTTCTTCTCAGAGCACCCTTGAAGGGACTCCTTGTTCCCTTTGAGGTGTCTCTGCTGCTTTTCTTTCCCATCCCTGGGCTCGTGCTTGACAGACCGTGTCGTTTGGGACATGGTTTTATTTTTTTTTCCTCTCCTGTTCCTTCACCTCGTTTCCAGCCGACTGCAGTTTTGCAGTGGAGGCCTTGCAGGTAGTACCTCTACACGGTGCGCATTCCCTATGGTTTTTTTTTTTTTGAACTGGGTGATTTGGATTGAAATCGCCTGTCATAACAGATGGAGGAGGAGTGGAGAAAAACCTTGGGAGAAAGAGGAATTTGAACACATTAGGTGTCTCTTCTCTGTTTCCCCTTTGTGCGGTTGCTGTGAAAAGACCAGGATTGAAGGGCTCCCTCAGTCTAGCTAAGTGAGGGAACTGGCCCCGCAGGGTCGGTGAGCTCGGCTTAAAGGGGCCCTACAGGAGAGATGGAGAGGGACTCTTTATCCGGGAGTGTAGCCATAGGACGAGGGGTAACAGTTTTAAACTGAAAGAGGGTAAATTTAGAGTAGATATTAGGAAGAAACTGTGAGGATGGTCAGACACTGGAACAGGTTGCCCAGGGAAGTTGTGGATGCCCCAAACTAGAGGGGCAGGTTGGATGGGGGCTTTGAGGGACCTGGTCTATGGGAGGTGTCCCTGTGCATGGCAGTGGGGTTGGGACTAGGTGATTTTTAAGGTCCCTTCCAACCCAAACCATTCTGTGATTCTATGAAATGTCAAGGAGACCTGAGGCGGCCAGGTCTTCAGCCAAGGTGAACCATTCTCCGCTGAGCTGTGGTGACTTCAGCTGATGGAGTATCCGGTCCCCTGAATCTAGCTCCGCTCTTGTTTCCATCATGCTCACCCACAGGCAACGTTAACGGAGCTGTAGGCTGCCATGATCTGTGTATCGGTTGTTACTCTCGCCATCGCCAGCCTCAGTTTTGGCGAGGGAGCCAAAGGGGGAGCCCCCAGGAGGCTGGCTGCCAAGGCGTGACAGTTCAGCAAGGAAACAAAGATTCCTTAAACTCCTTGTGAAGACTGACCGATAGTTTAAAAAAAAAAATAACCACAAAGGTGCATCACATTAGACACTCTCTAACCCCTGACAGTTATTTCATTGCACTTTTCATTTAACCTTGGTCCTCAAACAGCAGTGGGTCTTTGAAACCATGAGCCATTTGTGCGAGGATGCAGCGGTAAAGCGTGAAGCCCAGGTAGGAGATGTAAAGCAAGGAACGTAGGAGTTGATTAAGTCCTTACAAGACAATTTGCAGCTGCGTCTTATATCCATCTTTCTTCAGGTGGGTTTTTGTTCAAATTGGGGGTTTTTACCAGTCACAAAGCGAGTATAGTTTGGCAGCGTGAGGTCTTCAGCTGAATTAGTAGTCGAGGCCGGACCCGTGTCCCTCGATGCGGTCTCCACTGCTCTTGCCGGAGCTGTGGAAATATGGGGAGCTGGTTTTGTAGAAGAGCAAACGTCAGACCAAGAATCACTCCGCAGGGATTTGTGTCAAGGATTTTGGTTTAAACCCGAAAGGCGTTTGCAGTGGGTGGCGTAAAGGGAGTAGCAGCCCTTTGGTGCTGGTGTTCACATACAGAGTATCGGGCTCTGCTTCTATGTCTGAGAGAGCACTCATCCCTACCATTAGGCACAATGTTCCTCGGGGTGGTGGCTGCTCCGGTGACAAATGGCTTTGCTTCCATACAGACATCCAAAGGGGATATTTGAGACATAGTCTGTAACGATGGGTCACGCGTTTGCTGCAGCTTATTGTCAGTCTTTCTATAAAGCACTGAGAAAGCCTCTCTGTGAATTAACACCATTCTGCTTTAGGCACTTGAATAAAAATATATTTAAAAAAGAAAAAAAGGAGACTTTTCTCTATGTGCAGTGCATGCCGGCTTTGCTTTTAAAATGACAAACTTAACAGAGTACGTGGATCTATTTTCGTGGGGAATAGGGTGTATTATCGCAGGATTCGTCAAAGATTTGCCTTACCATAACATTTGTGATATAAAGGAATGTTTTAAAAAAAAAAAATTAAAAAATTTAAAAGGGTAACTTTCTTGATCCAAAAATACATTTTTACTGTGATGCGAAGAAATGTAGACTGTTGCTTGCAAAATGTTTTCTCATAGATGGTCCAGCAGCTGTATCGGTTAACACATGCTCTTCTGTTACTCTGCCGTTTACATGCTGAATTTGCCTCCAAGTCTGTTATTTTTCCTTTTGTCTGTGCCCTGCCTTGGAAAACTTAGAATCGATGCCTTCATACTATGATGTTTGTTAAAGCAAAATGTTAATAAAGCTCATCCTGAAGACAAGGCGATGCCGCCTGTGTGTTTATTCCCTCCTAACCACGCTGATCATTATTTGTGTTTATTCCCTCCTGATGGTGACAACCGACGGTCACTTCAGTTGTCGATGTTTCAGCTTGGACATGGGATCGCCAGCGCACGCAGCCGGCTCCCCGTTTGAATTTATCATTCACTTGATGGCAGAGTCTTGTGACACATGGATACCTCGGAGGGATTTTTTTGGACGGCATCACCAAAAGACTGGGGTCTTTGCAGCTCAGAAGGGAAAAGGTTGCTCGGTTGGTTCCATCGCTGCACCAGAGATGTTACAAAATCCATCCCAGCAGTTGTAGCAGTACTAAAATCCTCGGCATCTATCATTTGTCAAAGAATACTCCCGTGCATATGCAATCCACAGGCATAATAGAGAAGATGCAACATACGCTAGATGTTATCTGCCCTTTATGCTATCGCTGGTTTCAAGACTGAAAGGGTAGAAGATACTGCAAAGATCAGGAAGGTGGTTTTTTTCTTCCCACGGCACCGGTATAGATGAAAACACGCATATACCGACCCTGTCTTGCTCTTCTTATCCAAGGCCAAGGATTTAATCGTTGATAACCGAAGCTAGAGGGCTGGCTCTGTGTGTTCAAAGCTCTCTGATGAATGGATTCCCTCTCTGAAATGGGACCTTTCTTCGCCTGCAACCCTTTGACGGCCAAATGGAAGAGGACAAGGCACAGGAGACGGCAGGGTATGGGGAATGCCTGCCTTTTTACAGGATCCAACTGTCATGTACGGGGCAGCAGCAAGCTAACCCGAGTGAGAGAAATACCAGCAATAGCTGTAACACAGCACCGGGTTGGAGGTAGTTCGTCAGGAATTCGGTTTTCACTGTATCTCAAGAACCGTACCGCCTGGAAGGAGGCGCTCGCTTTCCCCATGCTGTAGCCTGTTTCTGCTGCAAGGGAACCTTTTTGTCCGTGGCAGGTGTTCATGTTCAAAAGGAGAAAAAGAAATTCATCTCTCATCTAGCAGCAAGTACTCTCTGTCCCACCCTTTTGGAATAGCACAAGGTTGAGAGGAAAACCCCTGTGGTTTTGGAGGACAAAGAAGGGCACATGTTTGAGGCTGCTCAGACCCTCGCAGCGATGGGTGTTTGCCTGGATGATGTGGATTAAGCAAAGAGCAAGTGAGTCTGATAGGATGAGATGAGCGATAAACTATTCCTTGATTACACTCCTGTTGCTGCTGGCCAGATTGACACCTCCCCTTCCAGATCTTGCTTGGAAAAGTGGTAGACTTGCACCTGGGGAAGACTTTTTCTGAGCTGAAAACATCGGAGGTCACTCTAAGGCTGCAGAAGCGGAGGCCTGGTTGCCACTTTTCCTGCTCTGCTTTCTTGAAGAGATTCTCACGGAGGAACTGGGTTGTCTTGCAGGATTTCCATGCAAACTGCCACTCCTCAGAGGACTCTGTACACGCTTTAAATAAATTGGCTTTGATTCCTTGCCCCCCGCCCCCCTTCTCTTGCACAGCAGCTTCCGAAGGGTCTTTATGACCTTGATCCTATCTCGTAGGGTGAAATCTGTGCTTTGGGATTTTAATTGGTCTTGGGGGTTGTATTTTTTATTTTTTTCCTGCAATAAGCGTCAGGAGACATTTTAAAAAAACTAATTTCTAGTTCCATTAGAATTATCGGCAAACCCTTAAAGTAAGCAGCAAATCTCTGTTAATTCCTTTGGAATTCACTGATAAAACATTTATCGTAATGAATTCCTGTAGAAAAAAAAAGGAAATAAACAGTCCTGATGAAAACACAGCTGGTGGAGGCGGTACCCAGGGATGCTGCTCTGTCTGGTGGCAGCTGAGGGCTCGTTGCTTTGGGGGCACCTTCTGAGTGTGGGGCAGGTGAGGTTTCTCTCTGGTTTAAACCTATGGAGCATCACCCTCTCCTCGGTGGAAGAGGAGCTCTGGGCTGAAATATGCCTTGTCTCAATGAGTTCAACAACATTTTGGAGAGGGCGGTGCTCAAGGAGCTTTGCAGGACTGTTGTGAGACCAGACGAGTGTGCTCAAGAAGATCCTGGGACCATTGTGAGATTGTAGGGGAAGCGGCACTTGATCAACCTAAATGCTGCTACAGGACAGGTTGCTGTACTCCCTCCTGCTGTGTCTGGACACGTCTGACTTAGAAACGGTACCACCAAGAAGACAACATTGCCATCAAGTTTGGTTTTCATCAGAAATATGGTGGTCAGTAGAAGCGATTGAGAAAAGCCCGCCTCCCACCCCATAGAAATGGTGTTTAGTCAACATGAGTGTTCATGGAAAAGGGCAAGGAAGCCAAAGCCCAGTGAGACCGACCACACTGTCCCAAACTAGCGCAATGGGGGCAAGAATGCAGGAAGCTTTTATTAAAGTTTTTCAGCACAAGCCTGGGAAGCAGCCCCACCACCGCTGCTGGGTTTTGCAGAGTCTGACGAGCCAGTTGGGTCTGTGCAGCGGATGTCCAACACCAGCTGCTGAGCACTGCTGGCAAGCAGCGCCCTTCTGGAGGGGAAATGTAAGCCCTAAACTTGAATTTTTTATTTATTTATTTATTTCTATTCCCCCTGCCATGTCCGTCTGTCCCCCCCAGCAAGCCAGGAAACTAGTATTGGAAAAAAAAAAGACCATGATTTTCAGAGAACGACGGAACACAGCAAGATCAAGTTGAAACGAGCAGCAAAGACCCACGAACCAAGCAGCAATCCACCGGGCGTCCTGAGCCCTGCAACTCGCATCGTCTCGGCACCGGAGGGGGGTTATGTTTATTTTTGCACCCAAAGGTGAACGTGGAGAGGCCGGGTGCTGAGGAGGGGGTGATTACCTCTCCCCCTCCCTGGGCACTTTACACGAAGAGGGGGTTCAGCATCTGAGTGATGAGTGCCCCAAGAGCACCAATTAATCTAAAATATAGGATTTAAATAGTGTATTCTGTAATAGTATATATGTACTACATACGTATAGGTATGACATACGCTACGTAATACATGATGTGGTAAATATTCTGTATTTACTGTGTATTAGATAATGTCTAGTTAATACATTTTAGATAGTATAATGTATATTATTATGTGCTGTACATATATCTAATTCAATTAGATAAACTATTAACTCTATAGAAAACGTATTTTAGATTAAACTAATTTTTATACACTCTGTAAACAACGGCCTGTATGTAAATACTATGTAACTTATAGCCTACAGATATCAACTAGTATGGAGGTAATATATACCCACTATCTACTAAAATACTGTGTTATAGGGCAGGTATTATAGATAAAATATATACTATACACTGTTTATGATATGTAACAAAATATAATCTATAACACAAAGTGGTGTTTTATGAAGTATATATGTAACTTAGGCACTACATGTGTACAAAACAGAATATGTTATGTACTGTATAAGCTCTATGCTATAATACTCTGATTTTTGAACTATTCCTATATAAAATGTATTGGTATTGCACTATATAGTAACTACATCATCATACTAAATTGCCTCTTTGTATACTGTGTCATTAGCAAGATTCGAGACTTAACATTACAGAGAATAGGTAATATAATGACATAATAAATTAATATATCAAATCTTACACTGTATGTAAAATTAGTATCAGCACATTACATCTCATGTTGATATATTGTATGGTAATTATACAACTGTCGTCTTATATTCAATGCAGATCATATTGCGTATATTATCAATGCAACATATGTTATGTTGCTGATGGGTTGGTTTTTTTCTGCAGCATATCCGTTTAATAAAAACCAAGAAAAACAGATGAAAACAGAGAAAACACATAGGAAAACCACAGAAAACAGAGGCGCGAGCGTGGCGGAGGAGAGGCTGGGTGAAGCTGGGCAGCAGGTGAACTCTAGTCCCCACCTGATTGCCTCGGCACCGTGACTTGAATAGCCAATATTTGAGCTGAATAAAGCCACTAGACATGGCGGGGGGTTGTTACTTTATATCTCTGTATTTGAAATCCGTGTCTGCCTCTGTGCGATTAAGTTGATTTGTACCATGATCTGGAAGACAGAAACCACGGTTTTTAAAAAAATGCTTCTTGTTAGCAAGGTGAGTTTGGGGTTTTTTTTTTAGAGGGTTTGTTGTTTTGTTTTGTTTTTGTTTTTTTTCACAGTCAAACCTAGTGACAAATACAAAAGACAGGACTAGAGTTTCACTTGAAAATAAAATAATAAAAAAATGCTGGCAATCCTCTCTGGTTTTATCCAGAGAGCAAGTTTGACATGACCTTAAATACAGAGAAAGTTGTCTGGCAAATCTGCACACTTGTTTCTTTTCCTGCTGGGAAGAGGCGGCCCTGGAGCACACCCCTGCCCTGGGCTGTGTTGGTCAACACACAGTCAGACCTGGGGAGAGCAGGAAATTATTCAGGCTGGTGGGCACCGCAGGAGCCCTTGAGCTCCGGCCAGCCAGCCACTAGTCCCACCACGGAGCCGAGGGCTCCCAGACAGCAGCCACTGCCCAAAACTCAGGCCAAAGGCCCAGCAGGAGGCTGGAGAACTTGGGTGGGAGGCAGATGGAGATGGCTGCACACCTGGGAAGGAGAGGGGATGGTGGGAACATGACAGCAGCAGACAGGCACAGCAAGCCAGCCTTGGAGGTTGCACGGCAACCCCAGCAGCATGACCCCAAGAAAAAGCGCTGTGCTTTTCACTAGCCATTAGCTGAAAAGAGACTTGGAGCTATGAGCAATGAAAATGCTTCCTGCTGTTCAGCCTCGCTGGGGCTGGAGAAAACAGAACTGAGATGAACCATTGCTTCCTTTCCTACAAAGAAAGTACCCAGCTCACCAGCAATTTCTCTCACTGGTGGGCCCTTCCCACAACGGCTGACCTCTTGTGCCAGGCAAGAGCAGCAGCATAGTTGAAATTATTTTTCTAAAGCTCTGACTTGTGTTGCTGAACCCCTGGGAAAGGGAGATTTAGAGATGGGTTATGATTCTAATCCTGGTCCCCAAGCCGTACAACAGCCGTTCCAACATTTAGGTTGGAAAAGACCTTTAGGATCATGGAGTCCAAGCATTAACCTAACACTGCCAAGCCCACCACTAAACCATGTCCCTCAACACCGCATCTACCTGTCTTTTAAATACCTCCAGGGGTGGCGACTCAACCTCTTCCCTGGGCAGCCTGTTACGATAGTTGATAACCCTTTCAGTGAAGAAATTTTTCCTAATATCCAATCTAAACCTCCCTGGCACAACTTGAGGCCATTTCCTCTTGTTCTCTCACTTCTTACTTGGGCAAAGAGGCTGAAACCCACCTCTCTATGTCCCCCTTTCAGGCAGTTGCAGAGAGCGAAAAGGTCTCCCCTCGGCCTCCTTTTCTCCAGGCTGAACACCCCCAGCTCCCTCAGCCGCTCCTCACAAGACTTGTGCTCCAGACCCCTCACCAGCTCCATTGTCCTTCTCTGGACACGCTCCAGTGCCTCAAAGTCCGTCTTGTAGCGAGGGGCCCAAAACTGGACACAGTATTTGAGGTGGGGCCTCACCAGGGCTGAGTACGGGGGACGATCACTTCCCTAGTCCTGCTGGCCACGCTATTCCTGATACAAGCCAGGATGCTACTGGCCGCCTTGGCCACCTGGGCACACTGTTGGCGCATATTCAGCTCCAGCCTGCCCAAAATAGGGAGGCCTCCCCTTCCCACACAGCCGCTGTGGAGCTCTGCTGCTCTTATACCACCACTAGCCCCGAAAATACAGCCAAAATTTCGAGGAGCTGTATGTCTTTCACCAACTTGTGTTCTACCCAGACATGCTTAGCAGACCAACCAGCTACCTAAGTTCTGGCACCCGTGGCTAAAATGTCTAAAAAGACGGTATGTCACAGGAAAGCAGAAGCTCTCAGCATCTCCCAGGGAGAGTTAGGAAAGAGTTGAAGGCAGCAAATGCCAGTTTTGGTCCAGAGGTGCTACAGAGCAGACCCCTCGCTCAAGCCCTTTATCCCCAAAGACCTGTTTGGGTGAGATGATATCCCAAAGCCACCTGCAAATGCTGGACTGCCTCAGTTATGCTTGGGTTCCTGTGATCCTCTCTCCCTCATCTCATCTTGAGCCCGAAACTCCCCCCCCTTGGAGGGGGGGAGGCACGAAAAGGCGGCAAAGCCTGTCTTGCAGACACTCATCTGACACAACCTAATACTTGCTGTCTACAGTCAGCTCAAACATAAACCTTTTGCTCTCGGTGAAGCTGCAGCACCTTACACCAAAATAAGACCCAGTCCCATATTTTGATTTACCTGATAGTGCCTTTATGTCCTTTCTGTATTGCAGCGTATTTCCAGGGCATGAAATATCCAGGAAACACAAGGAGCACTTCTTCATTCTGAAAAACCATAAACAAAGATGGTTGAAGCAGTGTCATAATTGTTAAACGAACCACCCAAAGACACCCTTGTTAAGGACAGACACACGAGCAGGTGGTATGAAAAAGCACACATTCACGCAAGACTGTGGGGAGCAAAGAGGTGCCGTGATTTGCAGCCTCACAGGGGGACGGAGTTGGGTGAGGTGCATCCACAGCCCCTTTCCACAGGGTGGGCTGGATAAGCACCACTGCTGCTGACCCAGATGGAGAGCAGCACCGGGGCCAAAGTTACCCCCACAACGCAGCGCAGCACAGCCAAGAGGGGAGCAGGAAACAACAGCCCCAAAGTCGGCTGAAATGACCCCAATATACACATTGACCCAGGGCCAGGTACCTCTAAGAGAGGAGGTCAAAGGTTGCCCGCCAACACTGGCAGGAGCCGGGGAGAAGAAAACAAGGGAGAACACAAGAGAAAAAAGAAAAAAACAAAAGAAAAAAAAAAAATCTCAGAAAGCCCACAAGCGTTACTGCCAAGGTTGTGGCTGACGCTCCAGCTGAAGTCTCAGTTCACAGCTGCAGGCATCAAGCAGCCAAGTGCCACGTGGCTTTTGAGCTGAAGGCCCAGGTCACTGGGAGGACATGGGCTTGCAGGGCCAAGAGGTTGGCCGGCCCCAACCCGGGTTACAGGTCCCACAGCCTGGCATCTGGCTCCAGAGACAGAATAGAGTGCTGCTAGACCCTAGTTCAGGTACTCATCTACACCCCAGGTGGGCCAGGAAGTGGTTCTTCCCTCCCACACTCCCACATCTGGCTTTACCTTTTTTTGGGGGGGGGGATGATTGCATCCCTTTACGCTCCTTATCTCTATGTAAATAAATTAAGGCATTTACCTTAAATCCTGCTAAACTCTAAGCTCTTGCCCTCACTGCTTCTGCAGAGCAGGCAGTGCCACAGGCTCAGCAGGCCTTGCCAGAGAATGAGTTTTCTTTTGGTTGCATTCACCAGCTTCCCACTCGGTTGGATGTCCACACACACCTTGGGCCGAATTCGTAATTGTTGGCAGGGGAGGAAAACTTGAAGGTGTCTTTTTTCTTCCTTGGAGTGAGGCATCTTACAGGCTGCATTCTTCTTTGCCCTGGTACGCAATGTATTCTCCTCCCTGGGTTTGAAGATATAACCAAGCAGGGTCTCCCTGCCCCACAGCAGCCTTGGGGTTGGGTTCCTTCATCTGTAGCAGCTTCTGCTTTAATTACAGCATCAGCTTTTCAACTGCGACAAGCCACCCTTCAATAAAGTCATACACTGAGGGCAGAGTTTAATAAGTTGTTGAAACAAGACAGCAACTTCTGGCCAGGTTTGTAGTGCCATCAGGGCTGCGGCAGCACGGCCGGTCACTGCTGCCCCTCATCAGGGCAAGCAGCAAAGAAGTGGGAAAGGACCTGTGTCTTGTTTTCAATGTATTCCCTACAGCTGAAGGTCACACCAGTAAAACCAGCTTCTCTTCAGCGTGCTACACTGCCTGTTTGGCAGGCGCTTTTACACAAGTCACACACAGATCAGCTCTTGTTGTTTCCTCTCTTCCCCCATCTTTGGGGGAGAAGACAAGATCAAAAGGCGTTCTCCAAGAACGTGAGTTTCCCTGAGGAACTGGTTTGCAGCCCTTTACTTTAAAAGCCTCAGTAGAAATCTAACACCAGCCTGTAGACATGCCAAGCTGCAGAGAGACTCGCTGTGCACAGAGATGCTTTCTATATGCTTAATCAAAAGCAAAATAATCTTAATATCCATAGGCCACCAAGAAGCAGTCAGTGGCCACTTAACTGAGGCTGGCAGGAGATGCAGCGTCACAGCTCCCATCCTAAACACAGCTCCTGATCCAACTCAGCAAAGCAGAGTTGGACCCGGATTCCCAAGCAAACCTAAACTCAAGTCTCAAGCAAACCCAGACTCCCAGGTCCAGGTTCACCTCCTCCAAGCCTCACATTAGGGTACCACACACAACCCCAACAGTACTCCCACCACAAAGGAGATGCTCCCATCTAACCCCACGGGGCCTTTTAAGGTGCCATGCTTGCTGGTGCTAAATCTCCCTCAGCTGTGGCCACTCGGCCTCACCCTGCCTTGCCAGGTGTTACCTTGTTTGATGGAACAAATTGCACCTGTGGGGCATGAGATCTCCCAGCCAAAATGTGCTTTTGGTTTGGTTGGGGTTTTTTGGGGTTTTTTTGTTTGGTTGGTTGGTTGGTTGGGGTTTTTTGTTTTTTTTTTTTTATTCTGGGAGGCAGCTCTTCCCTTCACATCATTACCTGACGGTAACTGGAAAAATTTCCTGCAAACACCTCTGGCAGCGTAGGCTGCAAGTGCACCCTTCGGGGCTGCGAGATCTCAGGCTCCTCCGCAAATGTCACGCTGCTCCAGGAAGGGCGTGGGCTCCTGCAGAAACCCTCTTCTGGGTTTTAATAAAAGGGAACCCACAGAAAGATGGGGGGCTGAAAGTTTTGACTTGTAACTACACAACGGACAAATAAAATTTCCAAAAAAAAAAAAAAAAAAAAAAAACAAAAAAAAAAACCCACCAAACCCAAGCACAAGGGAAGTGTTTGCTGGCGAGTCTGCATGGCTTAGTCTGCAATTACGGCCAGGTGACAGAGCGGCTGCCATTGAAGGAGCGAGGGAGGCAGGGCTGATGGATGGGGATCTCCGTCCACAAGGCGGCTGAGGCCAAGGGCAGAGAGGGGCGCGTGGAGCTGCGCGCTGGGTGTGCGGCCAAGAGCACGGCGCGGTCGGGAGCCTGCTGTGGCTGTGTGCCAGACCGCATTGATCCATAGTAGCCTGTGCCAGCATTTTTATCTCTCATAAGAAAGTAGGATAAACCCAAAATACATTGTCAGGAATGTATCTAAAATAAATACAAAAAAAAAAAAAAAAAAAGAGCATGTTTTCTTCCACAAAATTGCCTCTGAGGACTGGCAAAGCCAAGTGTATTTGCAGAGTAGGCGGGGGAAAAAGGTATTAAAATAATTATGTCTTGCTTTGAGTGGGTCTGCTTATGAGCAGATTTTAAAAAAAAAGCATATTGGAGAAAAAAAAAAAAATCCTCTTGACTCTAATCTCTGTAAGAGTCCACCTGCAGCTACTTAACCCACCCAGAGTCGCCGGGGGAGCTGTGGTGGCGGTGCCACTGCAGGGGATCACTTGACCAGAGTGACGAGATGGCTTTCTCCTCCCAAGACATCTCTCCTGAGATCCCCACGGCCTTCCCAGCTGCCCCTCCTGCCGCCCTCTCAGTTCCCAGTCTCACACTGAACACATTTAAATATGGCTTTAGAAGTAAAAACTATATTTATCCAAAATTGAACAGTTTCAATAGGAAACTCTTCTGTTACCTGCTCTGTGTGTGTGTGTGTGTGTATATCTGAGTATCCCATACATCCAAGAGGGAATACTTGACATTGAAGGGTGATGGTGTGCAAGGGGCGGTGCAGGAAGATTTTCACATCCCTGCATACACGTGCCAAGTCTCGGGAGCAATGTTGGTGGTTTATTTATTGCCTGGCTCCTAACACGCTTTGAATTTATTTATTTTTTTAAAAAAATCTCATGGATTTTCAGTTAACCTTTCCATTTTTTTCCAGGCTCACGGAGGGACCCGGATGGGCTTAAGAAGGGATGTGCCACGGAGGAAACACAACTTGTGCCACTTTGCCGTCTGCCATGCTCTATGGCACCGCAGAGTCACTGGTACAGGGCTACGTGGCTTTGTAAGACATCCCCCAAGCCCACTGTGCTGGACACATGCCTACGTTTATTCTAGTTTTCCTACATTTATTTATTGCAAATTCCCAATGGACAGGGAGTATGTGCTCCGTTTTTTTTTTTTTTTTTTTTTTTTCCTGTGTCTGAGTTGCACAGGACAACAAAAGGCTTGTGCCAGGTGGGTGCCATGTATTAAATAAAATGGTTAAAAAAAAAAAAAAAATCCCACCACAAACGCTGAGAGGGGAATTTGACGCCACGCGCAGAGCCGGTTCTGACCCTCGTTGGCTCCTGGTGCCTTCCCACAGCTTTTCCTCCAGCAGAGGGAGTGAAAAAAAATTGAAAGTCTGGTTTTTTTAAGTGTCAAACTCCATTACTGAAAGCAGCTGATAGGAAATGTGGCTTGTTTTAATTTGCCTGCTAATTTACCTAACAACCGGTTCCTCGGTGTCCGTGGGTCCCTCATTTCCTATCTCCAGCTCTTTGCGGTGGCGCCCACACGGGGCTTCTTTTCTGCCCCACCCGTGCGCCCATGTCTCCTCAGCTCATCTCCCATCCCCTGCTACCAAGACGGAGCCCTCCGCATCCACTGTTCATTTTATTTTATTTTATTTTATTTTATTTTATTTTATTTTATTTTATTTTATTTTATTTTTTTATTAAATCAGCTTAGCAGATGCAACTTCATTAATTCCATGAACTAATGAGGAATGCTCCAACCACAGTTTTTTAATTTTTTTTTACATAGAGCAGGAGGAAGATACAGACAGGTTAGAGTTGCTCCACTGGAGGGCCTGTGTCATCACATGGCCTCACGCTCGCAAAAGGCTCCCGGGGAGTTAAATTAACATCAAAGTGTCATTACACGGGAGATGCCATGGTGCAGTCAGATTCTGTTTCCACCCGGCGTGGGATTACGTCTGCAGAGGGGGAGGGGAAAAAAAAAAAAAATATGCTGTGGAGCTCGTTTCTGAGAAGTTTTCAGCCCAACAGATTCCAAGACTGAACCTTTTCCTACGACACACGGGCTGCCCACCCAGCGCCAGCAGAGGAACGGCTCCCGAGCCACTGTGGGGGGACAGTGGCCAAAGACCAATGGCACAAGCAAACAGAGGGAGGGGGAGGAACAATTTGCTATTAATAAACACAGCCGAGCTGCGGTGAACATTTGTTTGGAAACAGTTAATGAGGATCCAGGCAAACCTTTAGCAATTTGCACCAAAATCGGGGAATACACCTCGGAAAAGCACACCAGGGAAGGCGGTGGCGTGGGGGTACGTAACGCCGCTGCAGCGAGGAGCTGTGGGCTGACTCCTTCCTTCTGTAGGTCCAATGCCCTTTTTCTGTGCTGGACGATTTACCTCTTTGCCCGCAGGTAAGGAAAACCCATTTGTGTGCTTTGGTCTTTCTGGAAGGGAAAGGAACCATTTTCAAACTGTGGAAATCCAGAGAAGTTGCAGGCGTTCTCTCAGCCTGCAAAGCCTGCACTCCAGTGTGCTGTGCCAGTGCTTATGTATGCAATTAATTTACATAATAAAATTTTAATAGCGATGCCTGATGAGCGCTCAGCTGTGCTTTGCCGTGCGCAACTGGGGAATCTGTGACTAAACATCCAGCGCTGAGTGGCACGGGAGTTAAACCAGCTCCTGCAGGAGGGAGCGCTGGCAGACCCGGGTGCTGGCCTTGGACCTGGCCTTTCCTCCCGTCGCCTGGGGCAAACCCCCAACATGGGGGATGCCAGCGCCCGGGAAGCTCCTTTGGAAGCGGTGACCAGCAGGTGGGTGCCTGCGCGGGGCAGGGATGGACGGGGGAACCCGGTCCCCTGCCCCGGGGACTGCCGTGCTTCAGTGTGCCAGGGGAATCTCTCGCCGTGTCTGGCTGCACGCCAGCATGCAGCTCATGGACTTTTGCCCCTGACTTCACAATCCTCGGAGCACAAGGATGAGCAACTGGACCGCTCATAAACACTGTCAACTAGACCGAGTGGAAATAAATAATAGTAATATGCCTATATGTTTTTTTTGTCTATTTGGGGGGGGGGGGTGTCACTTAAAAAAAAGATTTTCCTAGGGGCCAAATAGATTTTCGTTTCATTGAGAAACACATCACCTTCTTTTGCGGCCGTTCTCCATGACAAATGAGGCAGAGGCCGGCTCGGCGGTTACCCCACTGAGTGACAGTGGCACAGGGGCCATGGTGCCATACCCTCCCCACCCCTCCTCTCCTGCCTTAAGGGACTCGGTTACCTCCTAGAGGAATTTGTGACCCTGCTGCATCCCCTGCCCCGGCGGAGATGCTGGAGACACCTGACTATTCACCGTGGCATGAAGCCGGGACGCAGTGCTCCACCTCGCCGCCACATGCACTGGTTACTTGCCCAGAAGGTAATTTCCTTTTCATTTTCGCCGTCTCTCAGCGAAAGCAGTGCGGTTCGGCGGTACTGGGCTAACACCTCCCCTTCCAAATTTCTGTTGCTCTCTCTCCATCTGCTTTTATACACCTATGGGCAAACCAGAACCACCCTCTGGCCATGTTCCACCTTGCAGCGAGCTGAAGAGCCGTGTCTGTACCCACCCTGACGCGAAATGCTCAGCGAAATAACCAAGTCATCTCTAATTAAGTGCAAGATGACTGTATTCATTTAAAGGTGCCATATTGACCAGCGCTAATGCTGCGCTGATCAATCACTCCAATTTAAACTTCCTGCCTCTCTGGGAATCGATAACATGCAAATAAAACCGCTCGGGAACCAAGATGATTTAATTCTTACCAAAACCGCCGGGATCAGAAAGATCTCTGGAGAGGAAAGCCAAGCACAGGCCCACCCGCCGCACTCTGGAGGGGCGTTTTTGTGACCTTTTTTTTACACTTTTGCTTTTGCAGGTGGCAGCTGAGGCTGGAAGGTTTGGGGAAGGCCAGCAGAACTACAGGGGTAGGGGCGGGGGAATGCAAAATCGAATTTCATTTGATTTGACTTTGCATGATTTCCTCCAGCCTCGGCAGGAGGAATGGTGACGGTGATGGTGTCCGGAGGGACAGCCCGCAGAGGTCCGGTCCTGCTGGTGGGCGATGCTTGGGAAACCCTGCCCTTGGAAAGACCCCCGCTCTCTCCTGCCAGTCGCCTTGCAGGCAGCGTGTGGTGGGGGAAGTGTAACACGCTGGTGGACAATACAGGCAGAGGAGAGAGATTGTAGAGGGGAAGAGAGAGAGAGAGGAGACGGAGGGATGAAAAAGAGGACAATTGTGTTAGAAAACACTCTTAGAAAAGGCTGGTTTGAAGTCCAAATCTGTCAGGAAAAAAAAGAAAAAAGCTTTCACAGCTTCACAGGATTTTTCAAGCCATTACAATGAAAGAAACATTTGGAAGTCGCCACCGTCTCATCACCACCCATCTCCACTGCTCACCGCTTGCAGGCTCGGTCCTGGTAACCCATGGGTGAAGGAATCCCATTTTGAAATGAAGGAGGGTCCAATTTCATCTCTTTCTTTTCGGGGAATGACGGCAGCCCCTTTCTGCTGGCAAGCCCCTCTCTCTGCTTACCTCAGAGACCGTTCTGCTTTCCAAGAGACCACTGCTTCTCGGGACCACATCATCACAATTAGACAGCCCCTAATTAGATCCCCCACCACCCTGAGGCACATTTAAATACCAACAGGAGCCACTCGAAATCTCCAACGCGTCGCTGAGAGGTAATTGGAGTGTTTCAAATTGTGACACGTCAGCAATTAAAACCAGACCAAAATGGGCAAAAGCTTTTTTTTTTTTTTTTTTTTTGTCCTTTTCTTCCTACTTTCCCTTTTCCATTTCTGTGCCTGCTCGCGGGCATGGGTGCAATTTGGGGAGGACTGGAAGCTTCAGCTGTGAAAGCAAAGGCAGCAGAAGTCGGCAGGCAGCTCCGGCTGCTTCCTTAGGCGTTCTGTGCTGGCTGCTGCTGGGTGCCCCCAGACAGGCTCCTGTTGCAGCTCAGCCATGGATTATGGTCCTTTTTTAATTCTCTTCAGAGGAAATATGCCTTTGCGGGGGTTTGGTGACACAGGGGGATACCCTGCGAGCGCTCACAGCCAGGGGATGGCTGGACAGACCCAGCTGCCGGGAGGGGGTAAGGCTGTATTTATATATATATAATGTAGCCATATATAAAAAAAAGGCTCCTTTGACCACCAACCCAACGTCCTGTTTTGAACCGGTTCTCCAGGCAGCAGATTGGCAGCAGATTGCCAGGCATCAAGCTTAAATAGCCTTGTGACAGGGAAAAAAAAAAAAAAAAAACTGCGACGAAGCGTGCTGAAAGCCTCTGCAATAGTCTGTCTCAGCATGCTCGGGTTGCTGCCGCAGGCATTTGATGCAGATTAACCTTGTCTGGGGTGTTATTAAAGACTAGAAGAGTGGACAAAGCCAAGGGTTATGGAGCTCATTTATCTTTGCATGCCCCCCCGGGTCCATTCATCAGTTGCTCTCTTGCAGAGAGTGTCTCTGCAAATGCTCCCTGCACTCGGGCAGGGCAAAGCCATATCCATCTTGGCACCTGGGCGAGACAACTGCCGGCCACGCCGGGACCCTACAGGAAGGATGGGGAGGGACTCTTTATCAGGGAGTGTAATGACAGGACACTGGGTAACAGTTTCAAACTGAAGGAGGGTAGATTTAGGTTGGATATCAAGAAGAAATTCTTTCCTGTGAGGGCAGTGAGCCCCTGGCCCAGGTTGCCCAGAGAAGCTGTGGCTGCCCCGTCCCTGGAGGGGTTCAAGGCCAGGCTGGACGGGGCTTGGAGCAACCTGGGCTGGTGGGAGGTGTCCCTGCCCAGGGCAGGGGGTTAGAACTGGGTGACATTTAAGGTCCCTTCCAACCCAAACCTTTCCATGATTCTATGACTCGCTGGTTGCCACTAACTGTGAAAGGGCAGGACCTACGGGCTCCTCCGCACGGTGACACGGGTACCTCCGGGATGAATTTATTAAGCATGTTGCTCTCGGTGTGGCAGCAAAGCTCTGCTCAGGCGTATACACCCCCTCCGCGCTGTCCGGGCCTCTGGTTTCAGCTCTGCAAGACAGGGATCGTTCTTCCTGTCCCCTCGCTCCCACGGGATAGACGATAACCTGGATGGTCCAAGGCTGTGACTTGGATCTCACTCTCCCCCCGTGCAAAATCTGGTTTGCCCCTTTCTCTGACAGACACATCTTTAAAAGGAAACAACACTTGGGAAGGACCCAATACCATCCAGTCAAGAGGGTCAGAGGCATCCTGATCCTGGATGACATTGTCCTGATCCAGATTTTATGGGGTTAGCCACCTGAAATTTGTTAAAGGTCTGGTTTGGGGAACATAACTCTGCCTCTAACCCCAAATTCACCTGTGACAGCAGGGCCCTTTGCTCTTCCTTCACACCAGTGTACTTCAGTCCTACATGATTAATTCATTAGCACATCTCCCTGCAGGGACAGATCCCCTCCGGGCAGCCGCGGTGTGTGCTGGAGAAATGGATAATTGGAGAGGTCGCGTGACCCCCTTTGCTCACCTCGCAGCCGCGGGGCTGCCGGGGCCACGCGGGGCACAGGGGACGTGCTCATCAGTCATGATGCTGTAGGGCATCGCTTGGCATTTTATAGTGGCATTAAAACATCACGGTACAAATGAAAGCCCTAAGTAAGGCTTAGGCTGTTTTTGGAGACGTTGTCTCTATAGCGCTGCGGGTGGTGACAGCCGGTGCCCGTCCTGGAGGCTCCGCAAACCCTTCCAAGGCTGCTGCCACTGGGGCTTGAGCACCAGAGTAGGGTGACCATGGTCCATGCAATTACGTCCCTGTGAGAAAAAGAAGCGTTTCAGCTGCAGATTAAGCTTTTATGTCAAGCTCTGCTCAAAGACAAATTCTGCTCAATCTTAGCCTGCAAAACCACCAAAGAATATTCAGTAGAGCATAAGCAACTGCAGAAAAAAGGATACATATGCGTAACACAAAGCGAAGACCAGAAAACAAGGCGATATTTCCCTTCTTAGGAAATTACAGCGTTGACACGATCATTTTACTGATTTGAAATACTAAACAACCGAGTCACCTCTAATTAAGTGGAAAGCTGCAATATTCATCCAAAGGTGCTGTATCGATTACGGCGTGCTCTGAAACCAATCAATCTTTCCGTTTTAAGTTGCGAGCCGCAAGTGAAGCAGCAAACCTGGGCAACGCTTCCTGACAGCTATTGATAACTTCACACCCTGTTTCGAACCCCTTTCAAACACCCAGCGACCAGAAAGGTGTCGATGCCATCATTCCAGTCTTCCATCACCACGTGCTCCTTCCAGTTTCCCTATGACTCTTCCTATCCTCCTCGCTCCCCTTATTTTGGGGGATTTGCAATGCGAAATCAGCCCCAAGCGTGGTGGGAAGAACCCAAGTATGACTGCTGGGCTGTGTGTGGATGCTTGAATGGAACTTAAATGCCTCTTTCAATATTGGAAGAAAAGCTACCGCTGTAAGCAGCGCATCAGCTCTCAAAAGGGGATTTATTTATTTTTTAATCTGCTTTGTGCAGTGCACACCTCCTGACCCCCAGCCCTCAAGCAGAGCGGCGGCACAGAGCATCCCTGGAGGACACCCTGGCTTACGGGCAGAGGAGGGTCTGTGAAGAAGGGTTGACCTTTCTCAGTTTGCCTAATTTGGGCAGGTCGGGGATTTGTCTGGAGTAAGAAAAGGACTAACTCGCTTGCTGACGGTGGCCTAGTCCCTATTTTGTTTTGCCTGTGACAAGCAAGTTGCCTTCAGGAAAACAGAGAGTCTTAAATAGTCTATAAAAGGGAGTTTCCATTTCAGTCCGTTGGGCCTTATTTCCCAGGGGGCTACGGTCTCAGGCTCATCCCGCTTCCCCAGAGACACAGGCATCTGCCTCGACATGGGGAAATAACAGGCTGATAAGCTCATCTAACAGATTTTCCCCTTCCTCCCCAAATCTCCATTCTTTAAAAAAACATATACAAAGGGTTAAGAGAAGGCACACACACACCCTTTCCCCTCCAGCTCAAGTTTAAATAAGGAGGCAGATCACAGCATTTCTTGTCTAGAGGAGGTCACGCTGCACGTGGTGAGCAAACCCCGTTTACCTGGTGTGGGGTCCAAAGCAGTTACGTGAGGGGACGGTCCTCACACCAGCCACGTCTGCAGCCGGCTGGGCAGCAACAGCAGCTTCCAGCTTTCAGGAGAGCTTGTGTCACCCTTGCTGGTGGAGAAAAAGGCGTTTCCTTTGTGCTTCAAGCTGTTCCAGCTGCGCAGATATCAGATGGGGAAAAAAAATAAAAAGCCAAATGCTCTCATATCTGTCTTTACTACTTCAGGCCAGTCGCCTTCACTTGGTGGGGAGGGGAATTAACTCCTCAGTCTGAACATGTGCGAGTGGTAATAACAAAAAAAAAAAAATCACCTTCTGGCATCAGGAAATAATCTACCCTTTGGAACTTTTCTCCAGCTTATTTCCCAGCAATCTCCAATCTTATTAATGACAAGAGCGCGTTGTAACGCCCCAGCATTACACAAGACTTGAAGTCTAGAAAAATGAGTGGCACATTATGATTTAACTTAGTGAATACCGTTCTCTGTATTTTACCTCCGAAATTATTTCCTCAGTTGCAGACTTCGGTGAGAAACTTGCAAGCGATTGTTTAGGAGTGCCAGACAATAAAGCGAAAAACTGTAATGAAGCATGTAGAGAAGCAATACATGCTTTGCTTGGAGTGAGTAAGGCACATTATCTCCCATTCATGAAAAGCTAGGAACTGAAGAAAGGATTCTTTTTTTTTTTTGGTAAGAGTCATGTTTGCTGTCAGAGATGAAATATAAAAAAATCAATATTAATGAGAAGCAGACAGTGGAAATGCTATAAATCCAATTGTACTGTCTGCACCATCTTCCTGAAATGCTGTTACTTCCTTTAAAAAATGACAATGAAAGAGGATTACAAAAAAAACCAAAACCAACAAACAACCAAAGAAAAAAGAAAGAGAAGGGGAGAACAGCCCCCAGCTCACAGATGGGCTGGTCTCTTTGCCTCTAGCCTGGATGAGAGCGGCATGACTCCACTTGCCAGGCCACGAACTTTTCAAACACTTATGCCATATGCGTACTGCTGATTGGATGCCGTCTTCCAACAGAACGAATTACAGAGGCTCCCTCTGGTGCAAATTGGACGCATTCTCAGCTTTCTTTAACTTTTAAGCCTTGCTTTTTCAGCCAAAGCGGGTCCTCAAATACTTGGCGTGCGAGCCGGCAGCAGAACGAGGAAGCAAGAAGGCCAAATGGTGAAATGGCAGCTCCCCAAAGACAGTCCTCTCTAAAGAGCCCTTCTGCTTGCCTTAGCGAGCATCTGCCAGTGCAAAGTCGATGGCTGGAGAAGTGGGGAGTGAAGAGGCCCTTGATGCTAACCAAGCGCGAGATCCAAGCAACTTGTATTCAAGAAACCTACAGGAAACAGAAATTGGATAAAGGCGCTTGGGTTGGAAGAAAGCTCTTGCATGCATTGCCTACACAGACCAGAAATTCTCACCAAGCTTGAGATGCACTGGAAGGTAACCTGCCAGACAGACCTAATTCAGGGCACCTTAAAAGCCAGTGAAAGACTCACCTGGACTTCACCCATTCTGGATAAAGTCCCCGAGAAAATGTCTTGAAAATGTCACTTAGTTCCAGAAAACTTCTGAATTCTTAGAAAGCCCTTCTAGATGTTTCATTAGGAAAACGGAGAAGCTATTAGTGTGCTGAAATGAGACACCCTGCAATGATTTAGTGAACTTCCTGTTGGAAAAGTCAATCTTCAAATAAAAATATGCAACAGTAAGAAAAAGTAAGGTTCGTATTTACAACATTGTGAAACAGGCTCTGTTTTTCATGGCCTTTACAAAGAGATTCCCATTTCATTTCTCATCCTTCCATTAACCGCCTGATTTTGGACAAGCTATAATAATTTACCCCACAAGAAAACACGCTTAATTGTTAATGCTGGAGAAAGCCTTGCAGAGCCTTCTCTAATGGGAGTTCTGAGTAGGCAGGTTCCTCTGAACCCCAAAGACATCAATGTGTACCTTATTACAAAAACATCAATCCTCAGACTAGAAACTGTCTCCTCTGGTCCGACAAAAAGCTGTCGAAGCATTACAATAGCTATCTGGTGATCTAGTTTGGATCAATTACAGTAATTGACTCTAATCTCTGCTGCTGTCTTCTGTGCAAAATATATCAGATCCAACAACGTAGACCCTTTGGATGGCCTGAATTGATAGAGGTCCTTTGGAGACAACAAGCGTACAAGCCAATATACACCAACCAATGACAGAGTCATGATGTTTTCCTCCAGATTTGGTTATTGAGTCAAGATGTCTGAGCATAAACAGTGTGGTCAAGAAAGTACCTGCTTCAGGAACACACCACCCAAAGTCCAGAGGAGAAATCTGGCTCTCTTGATGCTGAAGGCAAAGCAACCCCTGACATCAGTAAGGCCAGACGTCCTGTAGGAGATCCCTGGATTTTTGGAATGTCATGGGATGTACAACCACTCTATTAGTCATTTCCAAGGACCCTGTTGTGTTTGACAGTTGCTGATTTGCCCAGGGCTCGTTTGTCACTAGCTTCCCCTGCTCAGCTCTCCACAGCCCCAATGACACTGCCTGGGTTCCTGCTTCTTGCATGCTTTAGGAGCTCAGATCTTCTTTTACCTTTGTTTATCCCTCTGTCTTTGTTCCATCCCCTACTTGGGTAATCCTTATCAAACATTTATGTTCCTTTATTTCCCTGCTGCAGACCGTTTCATCACCTTCATTCTGCTGTGATGTCTTATATCTCTAGCCTGCTTCTTACTTTTTTCTGAATTGCCACACAAGAATAGTGAACGGCTTATTTCATTGGCACGGATGTATTTTTTTATTCCCACTGTGCTCCTTTCTGACCCACACGATCTGTCTACGGTGCAACACTTAAGGATGCGGACGTCACTCCTAAGACACCCTTCCTTTCCTCCACATTTTTTTTTGACGGTCAGAGTATCTCAGCTAGACATCTGCCTCTCTTATCTTTTCTCTCCTGTGTATATAGAGCCCTAGATCATAATGGTCTGGGCTTTTCTTCATTCTAGATGATATACTTGATCACTGCATAACCAGCTTGATAAATCACACAGGAAGCGTTTGGGAGAGTTGGACCCCATTTGAATTGATTTTGGAGAGCTCGATGAGCAAATCAGATAATCCATGAAATGGTAAATGTGGCCCAAACACTGTCCCTTGCTCAGACTGCCGCAGTTCATCAACACTAAGCCAATTCTCACAGATCTACCTCTGGGGGAGGTGTCACCTTGTCAGTAAAATAAATACGCTAAATCTTTGAAGAGTGTTGTCATAAACTATGTCACAGTTGTACATGGATAAAAGTTTTCTAGTGACTCGGTAAAATCTCAGATTGGGTCCTAGCTCTCTTTTCCCCCCCCCCAACTTTCTCACATCCTTTCGACTGGCCAAGGTATTCTGAAGTGCTACAGCAATGCTTATGCTTGGTGGCACGTAATAGCCACTACCTTCAGGAGAAAAATGGTGCAGTGCATCCACCGGTGTGACAGTTTTCTGAAGGGAAGAGGTTTTAATGAACATATGAACGCAAGTCGAAGAGACAACGGAGTGCCGCAGAAACCTACAGATGCAAGAGGCCCCACGAGGATATGAAGCCAGATCAATACCCCAGAAAGTTAGCAGGTTATTAAGATAAATGATTATCATGAGATTGTTTTGAGAGTTCGCAATACCTGCAGAAATGTAAAGGCCTGCTTAAATTATGGCAGCGAGCTACTACTGTTTCAGAAAAATTCTTCTAACAGAAGGAACATGAGAGGGAGGATATATAGAAAAAAATCAATAAATGCCTGTGACCTAAAGCTGGGTTTTCAAGTTAGTTTTAAAGAGTTTCTTTAAGGCATTTGAATCCTTGGCTTCCGTTGAATTGCAGTGTTTAAACGCAGCGATATCCTGGTTCTACAAGGAACCACAGGAACAGGACAAATCTAAGATGCATTTGATAGGAAATGAATCTCTATGGAAAGGGTAAAGAGGTATTAATTTATTTAATTTTTCTAAGGAAGGAATTAGTTCTTAGGTAAAATGGGGAGGGGGGGCACAAATCCATGGAGCGCACCAGCCTCTCTGTCCTCGTGATGCTTTCTGCTGTCGTTTAAGTCCCAGAGCTATGTGACCTGAAAAATTGTCATTGTTTTGTCCCTGATGAGGCATAGGTTAGATTCATCTAAAGTCCATTAATCCGTTCTTTCTCCAGAGATAAAGTACACAGCTATTTAACTGCGTTGCCATGTGCAGCTCTCCCTCTGTTCTGATTTAGGGGTTCTGTAAGAGTTACAGAAACTCTGACAACAATTTTAAAAAAGGACATATAGATAGATGTTTTGGTTTATCGTGAGTAGAGTAAGTGCGGCAGGGCAGACTACTTTGAAAAAATCCTGCCGCTGTTGAAGCCCCTGGGAGATTCGTCACTCCCCATCCTGGAGCGTCAAGCACCGCCTCGTGAATGCCGTGAGGTTGATTTTCCCTATCAACAGGGCAGGGATCGCAGCTCTGCCTTTCTTCTCCCGGTGAGCCCTCCTCGCTGTTTACACTGCAGTTCTTCAGGAGGGCAGCGCTATCTCCAAGGGTTTGTCCGTAACATACTTAACAAAGCAGGACCTTGCTTCTGAGCCCCCACTCCATGCTAACACCTGTACCGGCAGAAAGAAAGTACGAAAATCTTGTGCTGACCAGACATCAACCACTGCCCACAACTTGGTTGGGCCTAAACAAATCCCCAGCATGGTAAAGCACTGCATTTTGAGGTACATTAAAGAAAGAGGGCTTCCAGCTGTGCAAAAAAATTCCTTACTTTTTTGTTACATGGGATGTGGTGTGGCCTGAAGGTCTAAGGTCAGATGGGGAGCCATTGGGTTAACTGGGTTGGCATTGTTTTATTTTTCAGAGGTGGCGTTTCAACACAAAACATTTTTTCTCCTTTGTTTTGCCTCCTGGCAGTGGAAACCCCTTCGGATAATTCATTTCTTGTGGCTCATGCAGAAACGGCCTCTAACACTGAACATGATTTGGGTACACTGTTTGGAGCGCTGGTTTGCTGCCAGCTCCCCAGCCCTTCCTTCAACAACTTTGCAAATGTGAGTGCTGAAGGACATGTCTAGAAATCAGCCTTAAAGCATGGATAGGGGCAGGTCCTGCAAGCTCTGGGACATCTCAGGACATCTCTTCCAGGATCACTATAGACACTACCCTCCCAGAAGAGATCTCCTCTCTCCATAAAGAGGAGACACAGAAGAGAACTTGACAAAACTTCTGGAGCCAAGTACTGCCCCATGTTTTCAGTTGAAAAACAATAGCTTAAGACACTATCAGACATGGTTGTTGTAAAGGTTGGCGGGGGCACTTAGGAAAGGGAGACCATCGCAAAGGCATCCCCTGCAGGTAACTGAACGGTGCACGGGCTGCACCTTGCAGAAGGAAGAGTGTTTAAAAAAAAAATTGGTTTTGTGGTGTACAGGTGTTCGCACTGTAACAGTGACAAAGGAAAAAAAAATTTAAGTAAGGTTGCAGGATGGAACAGCAGACTTTTTATGGTGTGAGAGCTGCTATTCAAGGTCAGTGATAAATAACTCCTGTGATTAAGATAAAAAAACCCATGCAGGAGTAGAGACAAAATGAAGTTTTGCGCAGAAAGTGGGCAGCCTTGCACATCAAGCCCCTCTGGGTACTACGAACCGAAGGTAACAACAAGGACTGCATTCGTCCCTCTTCCTGGGGAAAGGAATGGGAAAGAAAAGCAAAAAGCCCCGAGACGTCTCTTTGTACTGGAAGGGCCTCCAGTTTACATCCTCTGCCATCAAGAGGATGTTCTTCCCCTCGGCAGAAGAGGACCAGGACTCACCATGGAAACATTGTTCCTACCTGATTAATCTGTCCAGAGGGGTCACTTGCTCGGTGTACGAGAGACTGTATGGGGAGGTTCTTCAGGACTTCAGATGAGAGGTAGATTATCCACAGTGGAAGGGAGGCCTGTCAAGGTGAGCATCGCCCTGAAGATGGTGTAAGGACACGAGACATTAGCACATGAAAACAAATGGAGAAAGTTGAAATAACTTTGAAAACAAATGTTTGAAAAAGATTGGGAAGATCAAGAAGAAAAGACAGAGTGAAAAATGCAACCGTCAAGGAGATAATGAGGCATAAATGGCTGTCAGAGAATAGGAAGCTCCAGTGGGTGGATCAGATGCTCATGACAGAAAAGTGAAAACAGTCAAAACAAGTGATGAAGAGGGAGCTTAGATCTTCAAAGAGTGCCAGGCTATTCGCTGGAGGACTGAGAAGCTTTGAAGCAAAGGATACAGTCAGGAAGGTATTCAAAAGGGGGTGGGGACCGAGTGGGAAGGAGACAGAGATGAAGTCAAGGGCCAAAGAGAGATGACACAAAGTGCGGCGCTGGCGGAGACCAAAGGGAGCCCGTGTTCCGTGTGCGGCGGCGGGAAGCGCCACCAAAGCAAGGGGCACGGCCTCGGCATGTCAACCTCCTCGGCGCAACAGGCATTTCTGCCGGCAGCAAATTCGGGCTGATAGTTAACAAAAGGCAGATACGAGCAGAGACGGGAGGGAACGCAGGCATCAGAACAGTGATAAAATAGACCATTTGACCAGCAGCAAATTCTAAAGGCTCAACGTACAGCCGGGAGGGGGGAAAGGGCGACACCGTAAGTCTTGAATTTAGTGTCTGCGTGCCCCTGTTCATCTGCTCTCCCCAGCGGCCGCAGCAGGAGCACTGGGAGGCCTGGGGTCACCACAGGCTTTATGGCCAGCACGGCAAAAAAACTGCCGGAGTTTTCAGGAAGCTGCCCCGCCATCAGCCTGTAATGAGACATTTTTACAAGTGTTGATTTTCTGTCTGCTAATTTCATCCAGGCTTAATTAAAAGCAACTAGAGAGAGCAAGCAAGACAGAGCGGGGAGGAGAGGGGGGAAAAATAAAGTTATTGGACTTCATGTTCCAGGGACCCAAGCGCAATTTGGCAACAAAGTGAGGCCTTGAGGGTTTTTTTTTCACCTTTTTTTTTCTTTTTTAATGATATGTGCTAAGTTTATATTTATAGAGCTCCAGCTCCCTGGCACTGTCACTTCCAGCCAGCTTCATTACAGCTCTCACAGTACATGGCCGTTAATACTAATTCCATAATGACAGTGGAGCACTGAAGTAAAATTTAACAGTTCCTCAGTTAATCATTAAAATTAGCCTATCTCGGTGGATGCTGGATCTTTCTAATGTTTCAGTGCAATGCAATTTCAGGTAATAAATGAGATGGCGAAAGAGGGTTTTTAATGTGTTATCACCCCACGGAGGGCAATAAGAGTGCCTCCATCCTGGCTCAGAAATGCCGGAGGGGGCTGCGCGATCCCACTCCTTTCCACAACAGTTCACTGGGCAAAATCTATTCAGACACAGCCACAAGGGATCGAAAGGTCAAAGAGGGTTAAGCAAATCAAAGATAGCCAGAGCACACGGCAAGCAAACAACCGTGCCATATTTTTCTGATGGACTCTCAGAGACGATGCTGGGGACAGGAAAATGAGAAAGAAGGCGCAGTGTTGGCCAGGTTGATCTGCACTGTGATTAACCCCACCAGGCACAGGTGCTGGGGGCTTTTTTCTGGCTTCAGTCAGATTTTATTTATTATTATTATTATTATTCATTATTTTTTATGTTATTATTCCTGACTTGGATGGTCTTGCCTACAAGATGAAATGCCGTGGCATGACCTAGAGATTGAAGTCGCCTCAGAACCTGGGGGGACACATTTGAAAAGGTTCAGGAAGGGGACAGCTTGCTTATCAGGTTAATGAGGAATTCTTGCCAATGAAGGCTTTTCACCATGAAAAAGAAAAAAAAAAAAAAAGGCATTTTATCATTAAAAGCAAAAGGCTGGCAACAATAAAAGATGATTTTGTTCTTCCTTATGAGTGGATGGCTGGTGGTAAATCATTATTAGAGATACTTCAGAAATAATCACTGGCAGCTCTTCTCAAATGTTGCTTCTTAAAAGCCACAGAGAGGTTGTCTTAAATAACGGCCTAAAAATATTTGCTTCTTTCTAGAAGAAAATCACCGAGCTAAATAACCACTAGGCTAATAAGTACTTTAACTTTTGGTCTAGTTTCTCCTTTATGAGCTATTGACTTTAATAGCGTCAACTTAAATGTTGTGGCCACACAAATCTGTCCATGCTCCACAGGGGGATGATTTTATTTTGGAACATCTTAAGGTAATTCACCCTGTGGGGCTGGGGTGCCACACATCTGCATCCTAATTGCGGATGCTGCCTGTGCTGGTGACGGGCAAGTGTTTCAAGGCAGCTCCTATGAATAAGTGTAAGTTGGTGTAAGTCAGCGCCACTGAATGTGTTTTGATCTTCGAAGTCAATTTGCGGGACGCCTGCTGCGTGTCCTTTTCTTTCTCCTCCTCTTCCTCCCTCTCTGACTCCTGCCAGTAACAGCCCATGCCACCAGCCAAGCCAGAGGGTTTTTTTCTAACAACTGCTGTGAGTCCGTGACCAAAAACAAAGCTTGAAATATTTTGAACAGACAGATGCTGGTACACGTTGACCGAGGTTTCGAGTGACTGATAATACCACATACTGTGTTTATCTTTCTTCAGCAATGAAACTGCAAGGAAAAGACAACAGCAGAGAGGAAAATGTCATTTTCTGGAGTCGGTGTTCTCGTCTCTCCTTTTTGGCGTTTGCACGTGCTGCTTTGCCTTCAAGAAAATAGGATCCGCTCTCCGTAACAAAAGCAACTGCAAGAACTCAAGTAACTTTCCCTCCTGGACCCTCTGTCCTCCCAGAAGACATTCAGGCCCTCTCTTCGTCTCAACAGACGGCTGAACCCGGGGGCATCTCCTTTTCTTAAAAGAAAAAGAAAGGTAAAATAAGATTTTAATGCCAGTGAGTGTCTATGAGAGGTCAAGGCCGATCACGGATCTCGTTTAGCTACATGGCATAAGTGTCAAAGCCAAGTTATCACCTGCGACTCCCTGTAGCTATTTATTCCCTACCATTAGTAGGGCAGAAAAAGCAAGTTGTCAATGGCATCACTGTGGTTTTAAGCACGCTGCGGGCAGGAAGCGGCTGTACCTGCTCCAAGGCACGGCTTTGGTAGGGACTCATCCTGACATTGCTCCTGCCTTGCTGCCCAGCCAGCAGGAATAAATGCTAATCCCCAGCACGGCCCGGCGATGCTTCCCATCGGCTGCTCTACTTCTGCTCTGTGTTTCATCCAAGGTCACAGCTCCAGGCGAGCGAGTATTGGCAGCACCTCTCTGGCTACTTGCAGGAGATTGTTTATTGCTGAAAATAAATCTTGTCAGGGTGTTAACTGACCTCCTTTCTAGTGTTTATTATCTTATTCTTCTCCACGGTTTACAGAAAGAAGGGGTTCAATGGAATAGGTACTGCTTACTTTGCCCCCGAGTTTCTGGAGGCAAAGCTGGTATTATCCATCAGATCTCCCTGTAGCATCGGCTTGTAGCAAATCTGAGCAACTTGCAGATTGAAGCCAAGCTCCCCAGCAGGGCGGGAGGGTTACTCTTTCCCTTCCAGGTGGCTGCTGCAGTGCGACAGCCGTCGATAGACACGGGGCCATGAAATGAAGCTTCGTGGAGGAGCTGGAGAACTGCTTGCAGGTGGGACCGGGTTGGTTGGTGCTTGATTTTGCTGCTGCTGAAAGCCAGGGAGATCTCCTCATGCTGCTGTCGCCTCTCCCCTACCCCTCGCCACTCTTTTCTGAATGACGGACACACAAAATACTTTTTCAAAGCAAAACTGTGCTAAATCGTCAGGAACGGTGGTAAAATGATAATTAAACAATGTGTTTAACGATCAGGGAACAAGATCAGAGCTGACTGTGTGGCTGTGAGGCCTTCTTTAGGCAGCAAGAAGAAAACAAAAATATATGGAATAAGGTTAGTTAACTTCATCCACCTAAATGAGCATTATAAGGACAAATATTCTGTTCACATGTACCCTTTCAGCAGCATGTTTAATTTGTTAAGCCCAAGTGGATTCATAAAGTGAGCCCCTTTATCTTCATTAAAACTGATGAGAATGAATTGCAAGATGTGGCATTATTATTCTGGCGTGATTCACTCCCTTCGTGAGCCTCCGAAGCATTGAGGAGCACAAATAGGCTGCAGTGCAGCCATGTCAGGCTTTGCCATCGCCGCCTTGACAAACCGGAGCCGTTCTCTCCCTCACCTCAGGATATGTAAAAGTAATGGCAGTCCAGCAGCAGCATTAAAAAAGAAGGCAGAAAGTGTTCCCATTTCAGGGTGAATTAGAAGAATTGGTTTTCTGTGGTCAAAAAGAGACTGCCACAAACCCAGCAAGCAGATGCTTCAGCCTTTGCAAAATATTCCTTCATGTCCCCTCATTATATGACAAAATAGGTGCTTAATTTTTGAAACTGTTCTCTCTAGGCTTACAAGGATTTTAATTAACATTTTCTTCATTATAAAGAAGCTGAGCTGTGTCACTTCTTGCTCTCAGATTGCCTGTAGTATGTACCTTTCTTTTGGTCTCTCTTCCTGGCGCTGACATTGCTTCCAGGGCTTTTCAAGGTTTTCTGAGAAAGCTCATTACTTGGGCCATCAGTCTAAATTAGGCCAAAAAAAGAAATTTAAGAGTAAGCAAAGCATGCAGACAGATTGCTCCAGCTAGCAGGTGCCTGTGGGCTGGGCAAAGCAACCTTGAGGCTTGTAGGCATAACCACAAGCCTTTCTTTAAGTGGCAGAAGAACCAGTAAAGGTCTTACACGAAACAGTAACGGCCTGCCAACAATGATGCTACATATCACGGCTTCAGGAAAAGGCATACACGGGACCGTTCCAGAATTTGCATTATGTGGACACAAGAGCAAAATGCTACAGCTGAAGGAGGAGACAGCTTCTAGCAAACCCTTGCTCTCCTGGTAAATCCCTATGTGAATGCCGAAGTCCTTAAACAAACAAAGACCCCACAAAACACAACGATGCTTGGTGTCAGCTGGCCACCAGGAGCTCACCGTCAGCAGGACAGCCTTCCCTTGCAAAGTACGTGACCCCAGCAGTAAATTATTTTTGCCTTCTGTGCCACCCCTTATGGCCTGGTCACCTGAAGCAGCTTGAAAGCGTTTGATCTGATATCTCATCAGGACAATAGCCTTGCCACTGTTAGTTGAGTGCCACAGCCAAGCCCACTTCTGGATTTCTCAAGATGAGCTTGAGTTCATGAACAGCTGGCTCGGAAATGGGAAGTGCTAAATGCAATGCACCCATAGAGTGGATTAGACCTACTGTATTATACCTTCGTTACATCAACTCCATAACCTCACAAGGGCACAAGCAGAATGATTGTCACTTAAGAAAAAGACTTCTTCTCTTGGCCAGAAATACATCTTATCCCCAAACTCCCAATCAGATCACAATCATGGCATCTCGAGTCAAACTATGTACCCCTAATCAATGCCTCTACATATTTTCTAGCCAAGGATACAACCTGGTTATACCCTCATTCATTCATCAATCATGTCCTTTTGTTGGGCTTGTTGCTTTGAGATCCTCTGGGTGAGGGCCAGGGGAGCAGGAGGTCTGTGTTGAGTTTTGAACGTGGTCCATACGTACTGGTTTCCCAGAAAAGGAAATCACCCAGCAGCACTGCTACTGGAGACACCTTCAACGAGCTGGTGCCATCCCTCCCACCCTGGATTTGGGTCTAGAGAGGGTGAATTCCTCGGGCATCGGGGAAGTGGCGGACCAGCTTGCTTCAAAGATTAAATTCAAGACCCTTCACTGCAGCAGGAGCAGTGCTGAGCACAGGGACCTCACCTGATGTATTTTCAGATCATCTTTGCTCCTCTGGCTGCTCACGGATGTGGCATGCTCACAGACTTGGGCAGAAGCCTAAGGAAAATGCGGCTGTAAGGGAAATGCAGTAGTGGAGCGCCTGGAGATGTGTCCGTACCCAGCGTTTCCCCAGGAGACGCGCAGACATTGCTGCGGGTGCAGCCGCTCCTGCGGGCGCTGAACTCCCTGTGAACAGAAATGAATCCACTTCCTCTGAGGCTTCGGTTCTTTTTGCTGTGGAGAGGGCAGGCATCCTCACCAGGTCCTGGTAATCAGATTTTGACTAGCTCCTCCTCCATATGTTTCTTTTTCCTTCTCCCTCTGTTTTGTTGAACTCCAGACAGTCGTTGCTTATCCACCTGCCTCTCGCTGGTGCGGGCTGTGACATCCATTTAATGTGCTGTCGAGGAAGGACGGAGAGCGAAACAATCCCAGCATATTGGTTATTAGTTTTTGAGGAGCTAAAGGCTCTTTCTGGCATTTCGACGACAGGAGGAGACAGCTCTGTTCTTCTTCAGTGGGATTTATAAATATGGATACGAGGGAAATTCAGGAACAAGAGGCCAGAGACGCAAACAGGCTGGCTCTGACCTCGGTGCAAGCAACTGGCTCGCTTTGATGAGTGTATTAAATCTATAAATAGATGTACGTAACCAGGGCAAGGCTTTTCCTTCATGTGCTTGCTTTATAAAACAACGGGTAGACAAACCAAATTATCGTTGGGTGTTTGGCCACCTCATGACTCTTTAAGAAAGAGATTCGCACGTTAAGATCTCTTGTCTCTGTGGGAAAATTTGGTCGTAGCTTCTCCACCGGCACCTCTGGGCAAAGCCGGGTGCAGCCCTCGGGCACTAATTAACAGCTGAAGGTTTGATGATGCCACATCCATCCCCAGAGGGATACGAAGTGGCTGACGGGACAGCAGGGAGCGCAGAAACCTCCTGTCCCCCCAGGCAAAAGAGCAGGCAGGCACGCAGATTAACTTACAGAAATTAATAGTTAGCGCACTGAAAGACCTAAAGGCAGCACTTAGTACGTGCAGGGAGAAGCCCATGCTGGGGAGCTTTAATTAAACTAAGCAGCTTGCGGAACAACATTGCAAAAAACTGGATAAAAAAATGTGTGGTGCCAACGGGTTATTACCATAAACTCTCACCTGACGTCTCCCCGGGGATGCCCTCCTCTCCCCGTCAGTGCAGAAAGCTCCTAATCCCCCCCAAGCAGCTGATGCCAGAGATGCCAGGCCAGCTGATGGATGAGGAAGCGGGTTGCCAGAAGGGTTTTCCCCCGCTGGGGGCTGGGAGAGGGAGCGCAGCAGGGCCCGGCGGCCGGCTTTCCTCTCATTACTCCGGCGCTGGCCGACGGCCAGGGCTTTCGGCGCTGCCTTGCCCCTGGCTGGGAACAAGGAGCCAGTAATCACTCCGTCTTGGATTTTGGAGCTTGCAGAAACGGATTTTTTAAATTTTTTTTTTTTTTTTTTTAGACCGTCTCCTTTCAGACGGCGGAGCTCAGCTCTCCCCCCAGACTGTATAATTTTGTCCCCGGGCTTTTCTGGGTACCGTTGTGGCATTTGCTTGGCACCAGCATTTTTGCTGCCATTTCTTTGCCGGCCCTCTGAAGACGAGCGCTCTTGCTTTGATCCAGTGTGGAGCCCCAGTTTGAAAAAATTCACACGCCGGCTTTGCTGTTTTCATTATGTTTCATTATGTTTTATGGTTACTGCTGAGAAAGAGATTTTTATTTGGAAGCTGTTGCCTCTGCTTATATAAAAGGGGGGGAAAACACCACAAATCTTACAAATAAAACCTCATGGTGCAAAATAAACACATGCATTCACATGTGCATCCTCTTTAGTACATACCTATAATTTAGCAGTGAACTTGGTGCTTTGCACTAGAGCTCCTGCCTGAGCCTGTGGATTACATGACTCTACACGGGTAGAGCTGGACACATGAATGTTTGAGACAAGCCCAAAAAATCGATGGGTGGATCAATGCAAGTGAATATTGTACCTCTGCCAGAGCCACAAATCATCACCCACCCCTGCTCATGGTGCCCTGACCGCTGGGGAGGGGGATCCAGGATGCCGGCAGAGGTAGCTGGAGTGAGGATTTACAGAGGAGAGGGTTCGAAATCCATTTATGGGTTGTTTTCACTGGTCTTAATGGGGGACAAGTTCAGATACAGCTGCTTCAGAGTCAGCATGAAAATAGTGCTGCTTTCCCCTCCTCTGCCCCGCAGCGGGCAGCTGGGGTGACGCGTCACCCTTTTTGGGGTTGAATTGCTCCATTGCACCAGCAGGTGGATGGCAAAGCTCTGTCAGCGGAGTTTCCTGCCCCACGAAAGCACTCGTGCAAGAGACGCCAAGCATCAAAACCATCTCTCCTAGGAGGCACTGCCGTGCTGGGTCAGAAGGCAGAGCCTAGAGGACGCAGATCACGCTGGTGAAACCCCGCTGCGATGCGTGGGGTGAGGTTTCTTCCACCAGCACATGGACCGGTGATGTGATGCACATCAGAGGTGCCTTTGGCCATGATGGGGCACGTCGGACGCAAGGGTCCTCTGCCGCTTGCCTCCACGCAGTCTGTGCTCCGCGTGTTGCCAATCCATGGGAACTTCTAAATAATCAATTTTTGAGGGAGGGATAATTACCAGCTTTTAGCTTGCCCACTGACATCAATGCTATCAAAGCCGCCTAAACGCACGCTCTCTTTTCTGAGGAATTACCACCCTGTAACGCAATACCTTTGGCTCGTATTGATCCACCCGTGGCGGATTATGCACAGCTGTTGACAGATAAGACTGAAAATATGAAACAGCCCCCTCAAAGTGCCGCTACCATACAAAGCCTTTATTGAATAGCAATCTAAACGTTCAGGCTGCTCCTCTCAGATAACCTAATCTTTTCCTACGTTAACACCTCCACGCTGAAAGGAATCAATTATGTCTATCAGTCCATATAGATTGGGTGCTGCGTTTTTGGAAGCTTAGTCTTGTTCCTTCATTACTGGGCGCTCAATAAACCCTTTCAGTAGGAGCATTTTACAGTTATGTAATGAAAAACATCATATAAGTTTGGCTTTGGCTGATGCTCTGTGTTGTTCTTTTTTTGGAGATTGGATTTTATATTTTTTTTTTATGTTTTATGACTATGAATTAATTACATAAAGCAGTCCTGAAACAGAAACCCAATCTGTCCTTTCACAAACTGGGCATTCTTTTTGCTGCTTATAAGGGGAAAAAATAAAAAAAAGAAAACTAGCAATAACAAAACAGAAATCAGCCATAAATATTTCATGTTTTCATTTTTCCTGAATTAACAGTTACTCTTCCCTTATTAATAAGCTACAGAAGAATTGTCATAGCAACAGTGGCAGCTCATCGAGGAAACCACAAGTGAAATGTAACCCTGGTCCTGCAGAGGTGGCTGCAGCAGTGCCCTGTGCAGGTGGGACCGGAGCGATGGTCCAGCCAGGCTCTGAGGATGCTCTATGAAAGGCTGTGCACACTGGCAGCCCAAGAAAAAAGGTGTCAGCAAACTCATTACACCAGTGTTTGGGGCAGTGGATGCTGCTCTTTGTTCTCCTGGGGCTTCTTACCTTGCTCCCCTTTTCTCCAGAGAGATCTGTCATTGCCACTGCTGCTTGTTCTGTGCCCCTGTGACGCTTCTCCGGCACTGAGCTGCAAAACAAGGTGCCACGGACAATAAATTTAATTGAGAACCTTCAATAACACATACTCCATTTTAAAAAAAAATCATTGGAAAGGAAGTTTCCAGATTCCCCAGCGGATTTGCCATATTTCCCCAAGGTCAGCGTGAGATAAGCTGTTTTCTTCTTTTAAACCAAAATATGCTGGAACATGGTATGGGTTTATCTAGTTTTCAGAAGGATGTTCTCAGTTTATGAAAAAACTTTGTCGGTGAGGGAAAATCGTGCCTTGAGTTTGGATAAAAGAAAGAGCATTCCCCACTGAAATTTTATTTTAAAACAAATTACTGGGTGTTTTCATGGTATGTTTTTTCACAAATACTTTCTGCAGAAGAAAAGTCTGACCTGTTCCGTGTGGGTTGCTTTTACACTGTGTCCTACGGAGTACTGCCAACCCCAAACACACACACAAAAACCCCCACGAGTCAGACATTTAAACCATCATAAGACTAGTTATAAAAGAGTAAAAAAAGAAAAAAAGGCAACAGGAACTAAGGTTGCCCCATGGTTTAGGTTTATGTTTATGAATTTTAGGATTTACTTGAGTGATGTTTCCAAGCTTTTCTCTGCAAGCAGGAAAGTGCAGGAGATGTGGGCACTCCTCTTCTGGTGGTCAGACATCGACAGCAGTCAGGCTTTTGTGGGGCGAGGTAGCCACTGCTTTCTAGCATTTTGAAGGCATTTCTCTGCCATCCTTCCTCCTCTTTCAGCCAATCGCCTCTGGTAGAAGACGAGATGCAAAATCTGGGATGTTTTCCGAACTGTTTTTTCGCATGGGCGAGATGCTCGGTTCTGGCGACATGGAGTCACATGCTGGCAGCGAGGCCAGCAGCAGCACTGGGGCTGCTCTTTAAATGCTCGCTGGAGACAGGTCAGCTCAGGTGCTGTGAAGAGGAGCTGTTTATTTTTCCAAACCTTTTCTCAATTTCAGAGAAGCCAAGGGACTCCCTGCCCTCCTGCAGAAAGTCGTCTGCGGGGAGCATCCTCTCAAGCACAACACTCGGGCTGGAGATCTGTATCCCTGGCCTCCATCACTCGGTATTCATTTACGGGGCGGATTCCGTGGAGGCAGAACGCCCTCAGCTTGCGTTTCACCTGGTTTGGCTGGTTTACGTTCCCATTTGGTGGCAGGTAGAAGATGTCCTTTGTAAAAGTTTCCATTGGCTCTTGCGGTCCGGCTGCTCCAAGCAGTTTTGCCCCAACGCCAGGTCTAGCAAAGGCTGCTGGCAGCAGCCAGCACCTCCGAGAGTCCTTCATTCCTCCGGAGCCTTCCTCGCTGTCAGCCCCGGCACCACACTTTGCCCTAGCACAGCCTGTTCAGCGCCACCCTCTCCATCGGCATCTTGCTAATTTGCTCCCAGTTTATTTACAAAGACTTAAAGACCGCCCTTCCTCCCTTCAGATGCTGGAAATAGAGGACCCCGTTCAGCTTTTCAAGTGTATCTGAACCTGCATTCAGGCTTCGTTTTCTAGAAAAAGCTTGAGAAAAACTGGACGCGCAAAGCTGTTGTTGACAGCGATGTGCCCAGTCATCGTACAATGACGGTGAATGCACGCAGATGAACATCAAGATGTAGAACAGCTACGGGAAAAGATGAATATCAGCCAAACACAAGCAGCTGTAATAATTACATCGCAGTAAAGAAAATGTCAGGGAGACTCGATGAAGTGTTAAAGAAAATGGTTTTCCAGGCTTTACTGCGCTAAAGCGAAAAAAAATTGAAAATGTGGCCCAGGAGTCATCAATGTAATAATAATTTTTCAGTTCTCTCGGAGAGCCTGAGAGAACGGCTCTGGAAAGGACTCTGCATCCCAAAGCTTCTCCATGGGTGGTGGCAGAGTGCCCTAAATCCTGCAAATGGGAAACATGAGGCACTCATGTGCCAAGTCAGTAACTGATATTAATATTACATGCACGCTATTTGGAAACGCTGCAACGGCGCTGGAACTGAGAGACTGGGAAAAGGTTGTGTAAATAATGCTTTTCCATAGCGCCTTCCACGGCAGGCTTGTCATAACGAGCCTGCTGCAAGTCATGTTTTCCAGGGAGGGTGGAACCGCTACGCGATTCTCTTGGGGCATCCAGCTTTGGAATGTGCCATAACGTATTTGACCACCCTCTTGGTAAAGAAATGCTTCCCACTGTCCAGTCTAAACCCCTTCAGTTTGCTAATGACAGGAGTACTCCTGTATGCCCAGAGGTGTCTTCAATATTTTGCAGATTCCAACATGGGAAAGAGAAGCCTCACCAGGAAGAGAGCACCTGAATCAGGAGATGAAGAAAGGTACGTTTGAAACATGGCAACAAATCTGAAGAAGCAACTGAATTCCAGAATATAAATGGAAGTAAGGAGCCCACAGACGGGAGCCGTGGAGTGAAATGGGTATTGTGGGACACCAGGGGAAATCGCAAATAACGCAAGCTTAGCTTGGGTTGTTTTCCTGGTTTTCTTCTGAACAGGTTCTCCAAATCTGTAATTGGACACCCAACGCTTTACTTTTAAAGCAAATAAACTTAATGAACCTTCTATAATTAAAAGGGCTGCTTGCAGAGGTATCTGAGACATCCTGGCATCTGTAGGGGCATCTGCCCCCACCCTGGATTGGGACATCCCTGGAGCACCTGGCTAACACAGATTTTCAGCAGAGCACAATTTCTTCCTTTTTTGGACTCGTTTACATAATCTACCAGCAAGCTATAGCAGCAAGTGGAAAAGCCAGTGATGAGAAGTGTCACATCAGTGGAGAAAAACCTCCTTTGGCATAGAGAAGCAGAGCCTTAATTTCCTAGGTAGTCAACGGAGAGAAATATGGGCCTCAGAGGGACAGCTTGTCATCTTTAGGTTAAATGCCTACCTTAGGCTCTCCCTCTACGCACCTCCAAAACTCCAAGGTGTCTCCCCAACAGGCACTTCAAATCGCAAGTTGGATGCCTGAATAAGTTCCAAGTCACGGTATACCCCACCATCGACTCCAGTGCATTTATCAACGTCCACTTTTCTACTGTTTATGATATAATTACTGCTAAATAGTGAAGCACATAGCTACGTGATAAGCTAAATAGACACATACATAAAATATAAGTATTATATAAAATATAATAAAATACAAATGTTATACAATGGATAAGTATGATATAGGCACTAACAACACCCTGTGCACAAACCAAAATGACACGGCGGGTTTCTTGGCAGTTCTGCAGGATCTACTGAATCCTACAGTGATTCATTGAACTGCCCGTCAATCCAGAGCGTTTTGGTGCTTTTTGCCCCACACTGGATAATCGTTTGGCTAGTTTGCTTGCAACAGCTGATTAACTGTGGCATAAAATGTCTACCAACCATTAGCCTTCTGTATAGCACTTACAAATGCACTCATCCAGTAATTTGTGACCACTTTTTTGGGGGGAAAAAACCCAACCACCACGTCTACTAGGAGCATTTCTAGCTGCATATTTCAAATTCATAAATATTTGAGGGTTGAAATTTTCTCCTTCCCGAACTTGATTGCTCTAATATTCATGGTAAGCAAACACCAAAAGCCTGGAAACAAATTTATTTTTACTTTTAGGCAAAGAGACAATTTCCAGCTGTATTCACCTAACTTAACCTCTCTAAGAAAAGGTCCTTCTCCCCTCAAAGTTCACAGTAAACTCACCTTCCCACGGGGTTCTTCTTGAGGAACGCTATAACCCTCGCCTCTGCAATCCACCCTAAGGCTGTGCACGTGTACAATAAGGAAAATAAAGTCATTAATACGGACCTAATGTGTGCGATTGTTTCTGCAAAGTAGCTTACAAGTACTGAATTCATTAAAAAACCAAATAAAAAATGGAGGAACTGGTTATACTGCTGCAACATTTGTTTGTTCAGAAAGCCTCGGTCACGAACAAGCCTGACCCCGTTACAGACCGAAGTATTTCTTAGTGCACGGGAAACTCAAGCATTGACTGAGTAATGGTTACAGCTCTTGCTGCCATCGGTATAAACTTGTCAAAGAGGAAGGACTAAATCAAATTATTAAACAAGTCAACAAGCTGAAAATTTACCTTTTCCTCTAACGCTCCTGGCAATGGCTAAATGAACTACTAAATCAAACACATCATAGCAAATTAGCAAAGTATGTTACAGCAAAAATGAAGTTTAATGGCACACAGCAATTGCCAAGATTTTTAATCAATTCTTCGCAGCCTGGGTCCTTAAATGTTTAACAATGGAGGCATAATATAAAGAAGATTAGCTCAGAACACAAAGGGAAATTCCCTAGTGAAGTTAGCAACATGGAAAGGGTTTTTTTTCCCCTTCAGGACTGTCTCTACCATGCTTCTGCATTTTCACACCAATTTCAATTTGAGTTTCAGTACTGCTTAAACTAAACCACCAAAACAAAACATAACTGCAAATTAACACATTCGCTCGCATCCCCAGACATCTTTAAAGGTATGAAATGGAAGACAGGAAAATTACTCGGAAATAATCAAGTTACGGGCTCCCCTTTCACACTAACACGGGCTCCTCTTTGGAAGCAAAACAACATATTGTGAAGTTCCTAAAATTGCTACAGCTGTTTGCAAATGTTACACGCTTTTTAGATCTCCCTCGAATATGTAATTTCTTTAAGACGCAGTAAGTTTTCTCAGAAAAACCTGTTGACTTTTCTGAACCACTGGGGTTCTCCAGTAAAACAAAAGGGGTTCCTGGTGCCCATTTGGCCCATCTGGAACCATCAAACACCCAGGTAGACTTGAGGGGTGCAAGTAAGACACGAGGCCAGACAACGGATCAGTTTTTAAAAACCATGTTCCGTACGCTTCAGGTCCCTGCTCTTATTATATGCTGCTCTACAGCAGAAGATATCAGCGGTGTCTCCAGCAATTGATGGAATTCCACTGGGGGGAGGAAAAGGAGGCTCAAAACAAGCTGCTACAGCAATTGCAGAGAAACCAGAGGTACAGGGCTGGGGGCAGAGGTATTTGTGACAAACTGGGCAAAGGAGAGAGGTGATGAGAAGACATGTATTTGGAAGGATGGATATGTAGAGGCGACTGCCATGATCACTGCTGAACATCTAACGACAAAGGCATGCCTCACAGTGAGAAAGGGCTACGAGTGCACCCTTTCTGCACCTGCTAAACTTTACGATCTGCCTGAACAGCCAAAATTGTTACATTGTCCATGCGATCAAAATTTGCTGCTATGCAAATTTTAATATTGGCAAAACAAAAACATGGGACAAGGATCAGTTGTTAGCTTACATAATGTAGCTCCATTAAGGTCACAATAACATCAACAACATTTGTCACTAACATTTGGCACTTGCTTGTTCCTCCTGGGATTCATTTTGGCAGATTTGTGTTTGTTTCTGCGCACGCGTGGCTCTGTGCTTATGACAGAGGTGAGCCAAGGACCTGCCTTGTGTCCCGGGAGCAGAGGGTGGGATGTCCAGGGGCGGGGGGGTGACACTCCGGTGTAATCTCACCCCACAGCCCCGGAGGTCGAGTTGGCTGGTCTGCAGATGAACTTTGCCCATGTGGTGCCACCCATTGAAGCTGTGCATCTCGGCCACCGCGACGGGCCCTGGTGTGTCCCCAGGACACTGCCTGCCCTCCCTGTGAGGACAGAGTCTGCTCGTCCTCCTGCAGGCGCCAGCTGGGGTATGAATATTGCATTGGGTTCACTGAAGAGTGCTTAAATACACCCCACAAATCTGTCTGCTTGTATTGCTTATTTTAACATCATCTCTTTTGTGTTTGTAGCATCACCAGCCACGGTGCCCGGCACAGGGCAGCAGCATCACACAGCTGTGGTCTGCCCCAGGAACACCTGGGGACATCCCAGCCACTGTCAGAATCTAAAAGGTCAGATTGGTCCAGAGCAGCTAAAACCCCAAAAGAAAACCTGCAAACCAGCTAAAACTCCCTGGATGGGTTGATTTTCTTTTTGCCTGCCTCCTCCTAACATAGTTGCACAAGCCTTGGGTCCCAGGGTGGGCTTTCATGGGAGCTTGAGGCACGTTTCAGTAAGTGGATGCTCCTTCTTCCTCGCAGAGCTGAAACCTTCTTTCTAGATACCTTTCTCCCACTGCTAATAGCTTTTTTTATTTAAACAAATCCTCAGTTATGCATTCGAAGGACGAGCGATGATTCATGAGCAGCAGATGTCAACGCTGGCACTAACAGAGCGGCATTACTCGCTGCATAGTTTCAGGTGCTAAAATAACAACATTTATTAACCATCTCTACTGAGGGCTCAGGAGCTTAAAGGTAGGTTTTACTGCTGGCACAGCGAAAGGAGAAACAACAAAAAAAAAGCCAGGGAAGGTACCATTAATAAAACATTTACAAAATATATGTCAAAGCTTAACTTCCCTCCAATGCAGAAAATAATAGAGGAGGGTTGTTTTGCGGAGTTTTTTTTCATTTTGATATGTTTGGACTTAAAGACTGTTATTATGAGACTCAAGACACTTTTAAATCAATAAGAAATGCTTTGGTGCTTTTTATTTATTTATTTTAAGGCTATTCTAAAGGTATAATGAAAGGTTTTAATCTTATTTCAGAGATGTAATTAAAAAAAATCTCAGCTTCTAAGAAGGTCAATATGGCTTGCTAAACAACATTGATTTTTGGAATATTACTGATGCACATAGTGATTTTTTTCTAAGATAACTTCCATCCCTTCACGAACTGTGTCAGATATAATTTGATTGGTAAATACCTACTCTAAATTAAACTGGCACAGTAATTACAGGTGCCTCATCACAAGTTATTGGAAAATTATTCAAAATGTTGAAGGAAGTCTGCGGACAACATAACAAATTTTCTTCTACTTCACATTTTGAACGAGACATTTGCTTGTGAGGGTTATTGGGGACAGGAGGTCCCTGAAGTGGACCTCGGAGCTACTGAACTTCAAGGGACTTGGAACACTGATTTGCACAGGATTTTAGGTCTGGCTTTTCAATCGGGCTCTTTTACCAAACTGGGGGTTTCTCATCTGCAAATTGGGGCTGATCATACGTTGTCCGTCTCGTATGGCATTACTGTACTTAATGCTTAGCAAGGGCTTTGGAAGTTTTCATTGAAAGGGTCGGGGACTTTTAATTAATCATCATTGTATTGCCCACAGAGAATACCAAGCTCGGTGGGGGGACCATCGCTATAGATTTAGCTGTCTGATAAACCCGCCCCATTGATTTCAGTTTTCCTTAGTGCGCAAAAGACTTGGGGTCAGTCTTCTGCAGGGGCTGGCGTGAGGATGAGCTCGCAGCCGGTGCGGAGGGCTTGCTCAAAAGGACCCCTCGGATATCACTCAAACACCTTTAGTTTCAGCCTGCTCTGGTCTACGGATAGGGACAAAGGGTCTGGCTTGACTCAACCCCGCTTTACATACAGAGGCAGCAATTTTCCAGTGGTAAGGCAGCCCCCGCCAACACAGGAGCCTGCCTATTGTGTCTCCCCCTCAGCCCTTTCATTTTATGGCGTATTTAAACGATTCCACATAATTATTCTACGGGAAATGCAGTCGCAGCCGTGCCTTTGAGGGGAAGGAGAGATGAACGCGTCATTCCCACCAGGGTGAGGGATTTCCAACGGCAGAGCAGCCCTCATGCAACGGGGACACCTTGTTAGCAGCTTTCATTAAAGAAGAAAACCCAGCTTTGGCACCCTTCAGTGATCCTGTGCCGATGGATACGGGTTGGAAATGGTTTTATCTACTCATGGTAAATAAGACCTATGGCTGCAACGATCCTAAAATAATCATCTGCCCTGAAGGGTATGGCCTTCAAGAACCCTGCCTGAGAGATGAGGCCCAGCTGCTGTACAGGAGCATCACCCCCCCGTTTTGGGGGGTCAAGTCTGCTTTCAGCTCTCTTAGCATGACCGAGGATTACCAAGGATGCTCTATTAGTTTAAGGAGTAGGCACAAAGGGATTTGTTTCAGTGCCGCCCCTAGGTAAATTCATGGTCATAACCCTCATTTTATAAAGGTGTTAACGAGCACTGAATCAGGCTAAAAAGCTCTTCTTGTAGCTATATACAGCAAACGAGGTGCCAATTATTGCTCCAGTTTTCCAGTGGAACATAGCCGCTTTGTTGGCTTTCAGTGAAGCTGCGCTGATTTTTCTTTTTACATTGTTTTTCTCAGCACACAACTGACAACAGCTCCAAAGAGAACTCCCGGCACGCTTGCAAACATTTGGGGGTTTTGTCCTGCAAATATCTCCTGGTTGCCACGTGTGGTGCAGGGAAAGGTTCTTTGCCTGAAAAGGGCTTGCAGGAGAGAAGGGAGCTCTGGCGCAGATGTTCACACGGGTCCTCTCTTCTGGGCTCCAATGGGATGTCCCATGACTGGGACACCTGGAGGTGGGGACTCAAACAGCGCTTTCCCAAAGGAGCACCTGACGGTGAGGTTAATCCTGGGCTGATGGGCGTCTGCTTACACTCTGACCCCTCCAAACATGTTTGCTTTGGAAGCCCCCCATGCCCAGGGCACCCAAAAGATGCACAGCACCTGCAGCCCCCCAGGGACCCTGTGTCTCGCTGACCCCAGCCGTAAGCCACCCGCGACGGACCCACCTGCACAGGAGCACCAGGGATCACCCGCGTTGGGATGGGTCTTGCTGCTGCTCCTGCAAGAAGCCAGTAACAGCCTTTACTGCCAAGAGTGAAATTAAACCATTGCTCCAGACGCACAGGAGATGAGACTGCGGGATCGCCCCAGGGCCAGCGGACATCCGCAGATGCGCGGCCGTGTGCCAGCCCGCTCCTACACGCAGCCTCGAAGCAAGACCTGGGGCAGAGTCTGAGTGTGGCATTTCAGAGTCAAAAATCAGCCCTCCCCCACTCCAGCCAAATGCTGGCAAATATTAGAGAAGCCTCTGAGATGTTCCTTTGCTGCAAATGGAAACAGCTAATAGCGGTGTGCTCTTTGAGGTTCATGAGCGGCAGATGAAGTCCATCAGAAACTAGAAAAAAAGGTAGTCCACATTGTCTCACTGCCTGCCATTCCCACAATACATTTGAAATAGTTCATATTCTACTCATACGTGCATAAAGATGTAAAACATAGCTGGTTATTTGGCATTTCAGCCCGCTGTACAAGCACCTGTCAATTTGAATTAGAGAATCTCCACAAAGTGCCAGGCAGGAATTTAGGAGAGAAAAACATCGATATCTGGTTTTAGCTCATAGAGGGGAAAAAATTCTGTCACAGTTTGTACGATGCTACTTTCTGCTCATAAAAGGTGAACATTCTGCTCAAAAAAGGTGAAAGGTCTCAACCAGAGGGATGCACATTGGAACATGGGGTGTGTGCACATCTGGTCCTGGTGCCCATCCCAGGGAATAAGAGTTATTCCCCTCTCACATACCAAACTGGATTCATCCTCGTTGATGGGAGAGGGATGAATTAACTTTTTGATTGACTTAAAGATTGGAGGCGTAATTTAGGATACAGCCGTGAGAAGCAGCACTGCATCAGAGAAACGTTTTCTATGCCACCCTGAGATAGCCGCAACTACCCCTCACTGCTGCCTGTGCTCGAGCTCCCCAAATTTCACCCCCAAAAACGCTCAGGTGCCAGGAAATTATTATCTGCATCGCTCCAGTTAACAGGTAGTAGATAATACGGAAGGGCTTCGGGAGCAAAGCCAAGCGCTGTGTGGTGTGATGGGGGGTGATCAGTGCCTGCAGCATTGGCGTTACCTGCAGGTGCCCCCCGTTCCTGGGGGGCTGGATGGAGTAGCTCTGGGAAGGGAAGAAAACAGGACCAGCACACAAGACCACCAGCGTGAGGGAAAGCAGAGTTTTCTGCAGGGCAAGCCTAGTCCCAGCTTTATCTAGGATTTACACTGGTCTTTTATTCTAGCTGTTCAGCCTCTCATTCATATTGAGAAAAGAGATTTCTGTCAGACGGTTTGTGGCACTTTTTTTTTTCCCCCCCTCTCTCTTTTTGATAAATGAGTTCAAAGAAAACTTAATCTTTTAAAAGACGGTTAATTCCCTAATTAAGCATTCTTCTCCCTCTCTCATCAGTAACACCGAAAACATATCAAGACAAATTACCCGTACGCAGATGCCTGGCAATGGCATCTTTTCTACCCAAATCCCCTGGACAAATCCAGTTAACTGCAGCACGAAGTATGAGAGATAACACCTGAGCCCCCTCCCGACTTGCAGCGGGGAGCAGAGATGTCTGTTCCCTTCGCAAAGTTTTCCATCTGCTCCCTTTGATCACAGAAAGAAGACAGAGAGAGAAATACGTAGTGGAGATGAACTGTAACTTACTACCCTCGCATGAGGCTTCACTTCCAAATTAGGGGAAAAAAGGGAGCGGGGGGAAAAAAAAAAGGGCCGCACGCCAGCAGCAGAGTTGGGTGCAGTGAGCAGATGCCCCGGCGGGGCAGAGGCATGCAGGCCATGCTCGGTGGTTTGGTGCTGGAGGAGAGAAGAGCTTGGACGATTTGAGTTTTCCCTTGCCTCGGTTTTGGTTTACAGTTGCTCTTGCCTTAGGTACCAGACTGGGAGAATAAACGAGGCTGAATCCACGCATAAGGTATCAGCATTTTTTGTAGGTCGCAGGCTACCTAAGAAACCCCACCCTCGTTTAATTTGGCTGCATAATTGACTTGAGTGAGACGTTTCATACAACCAGAAAGAAGCCATTTGGTTTTGAGGCTTTGAGAAACATTATGAAAAATATTCACCAGAACTGGGAGCCTGGTGCTTTCGTGCAAAGGCTCCCATCCGATCCCTCCCAGCTGGCCATTCCAGGCCATTACTCAATGAAGCCAAAGGGAGAAGCACCAAGGTTTGAGGTTTCTCCAGCAAGGCAAGTGCTCAGCCCCACAGAGGCTCTTTCTGCACCTCCTAACCCTCAAGTGGTCCTTCGTATACCTTGCAGCGGCCAGAGAAGGCCACCCTGGGCACCGATAACGTACCCCAAATGCCCCAGCCCCGCTCGCCGCGTCAGGGCAACGTGCTTGCCTTGCTGTCACGAAGCTGGGCGCTGTGCATGGGGTCCTGGATTGCCAAGGAAACACGCTGGCATCAGCCTGCAAATCCTTCCCAGCAGCTTTTTTATATCCTGAGCCATGTTTTTATTTAGCATCATGAACAACCCCCCCCCCCACCAGCCACCTTTCCCCACTGCAGAAGCCAAAGTTCAGCCAAAGGTCCATGAGATACAGATACAGAACAGAGGAAACAACACAAAGGAGTGTGTTTGAGCAACACGATAGTCAGTGAATACTCTCTAATTATGCCGACAAAAGAGACAAAAAGCACATACCAGCTGACACTTGGCTGCGTCTCCACTGCGCTAACTGGCTGCAATTAATGAGACAGCAGCACTGAAGCTAGAAAGAACCCAAGCCAGAAAGAAACCTCACTGATTAATTAAAAATTAAGAGAGACCCGGGAAAAAACCTCCCCCCACTCATTCCACTCTGCAGCCAGCCTTGGAAAAGCTTGCCAGGAGAGAGGCAGAAGAAACCTGAAAGGAAAGCAAGCCCGCAGATTCAAAGCGATGCTTCAAAACTGGCCAGAGAGCTTGCAGGTTGTCCATCAACCTCATGCAAATGATAAAACCCAGTGGCAGGTGGCCAGTGATGGCCTGAAAATGAATAGCACATCTGCGCTGTTAACATCATAGGAGACAACTTGCATAGATTTATGCTCTGCTAATGTTCGTGAGGTGTTGCAAAGCAGCGAAGATAGAGAATACCTTTGATGAGCCAAGAGCTGGAGCAGGGTGGAACCTCTGCCGAGACTGGGAAGGATCCATAAGGGAGAAGTGGCACACAGCCAGCGTAGATTCCCAGCTTCAGGAAAACCCTCCTCCTGCAAGAAGCAAACCCTTGGCCAGGAGCTGGGGAAGAGCAGCCTTAGCTCAGCTCTGGTCCTTATCTGGCCCTTTACTGAATCAAACTCAAAAAGAACCATAAACCAGGAAGGAACATAACATAAATGGGATTGAACTGCCACAAAAATTGTCTCCAAGAAAATATTTGGGTCTGATTCAAGGCTCAGCAGTCAGTGGTCATCTTTTCGCTGTTTCTAATAGCCTTTGGACCTGATCGCTGTATAACGTATCTTGTTCATTTCTTGCCAATATAGAAAGCTATAAAAAAGCCAAGAGAAATCTATTAGTCTTCGACAACAACAGGGCGGTAATGCTTACCGACTTCACAGCTGTTGTGGAGACTAGTAGTATTTTCAGTGCACTGAAAGACACAAACCCTGTTTTAACCACAAAGTACTAGTAGTAAAAATACTTGGGCATCGGAGACAATTTGCACTTGCATCACTCTAACCTCTTTCAGCTCAAATGCTAAAGTTCCAGCCTCCTTACTATGTCAGATTCATAGAGGAGTCATTGAGACTTATAGATGAGAATACACATGTATGAAAATATACATATTACCAAAGAAACTAAAGTCCTAGCCAACTATTCAAACCTCCTTTGTATTAAAAAATGATGGCTTAATTTCCTCCTCAATTTACACTAGGACAAGTAGTTACTAATCACCCAACTCATTGAGTGAGCCCTGATTGCACACCGAGTGTATCTCATTGCCTGTCCTGGGATACCCATGTCACACAAATCTAGGTGCACATGTGTGCATCTGGAAGGCATCCAGATGGGAGCAGAACTAAATGGTTTCATCTCCTGCTTCTTTTTCCTCCTTCACAGCGTTGTCACTGCCACACAGCCTCTCAGCTCTACGCTCTGTCCTGTCTCAGGCTTAGGAAGACAGAGAAGAGCAGTTTGGGATGCAGCAGGAACAGAAGAAGGGTAACCACCCATCGCTGGGTCACTTCAGCTCCTGCAGCTGTTGCCGTGCACAAAGAGGCTCTGCAAGGGGAATAGACGCTGTATGCACCGGCTGATGTACACCCCAGGTAGGTAAAACGAAAAGGTTACAGTAAGGTAAGAATTAACACCCCCTTTGCCCGCAGTGAGATGCCCTGCAAACCTTTGGCAGTGGGAGATCTCCAGGCTGGTGGGACAGCAGATCTGGAGCATGGCACTATTGACTCGCTTGACCTGCAGTCTGCGGTGTAAGAGCTCTGGTCGTCACGGAAATGATGGACCAGCACCCTTTTTCAACAAACTTGGGCTGGAAAAAAAGCAAATTCTGATATTAGTGTTCATTTTTTCATAAGTGAGTCAGAATTCATCCCCTGTATAGTTTGACTATGAAGTCCACTTTCGCCCAGTACGCACCACTTCGGTTTATCCCACCTATTTTATTAACAGAATTAGTATAAAGATTTACACAATCTTTAGAAGATTTTCTGCCATAAACTTAATTTGCCTTCTGCGTCACTCATGGGAAATCAAGGACTGAGATAATCAATGAAGTTCACAGGAGTTCCTGAATCAAGAAAAGTCTTGAGAGAACAGAATTTCTGTGTCAGGGTGCACTCAGGTGTTAATTCAGGCAAATACATTATTTTCTTCAACCGTGCTAACCCACACGCACGGTGATAATAACCTTCATGTTAGATTGCTTTGACCCATCACCACTGCTCAGGATTTGGAGAACGATAGATTCCAGTCTTGGCTGTTTGCCACATCAAATAAAATGAAAAAGCAATTTATACAGCCTCTTGGAGGAAAATGACAGCGCTCAAAGGAAAGGTGCTCAAGATAAAATTTAATTTAGGTGTGATGAGCTTCACACATCTCTCCTGGGTAAATCAGTCAATGAAGTTTCCAACTCATCCATTAGATGGGTTGAACTGTTTTAAACTTTTTTTGAAAAACTCTTACAGAGCAGACCAGGAGATAAGATCAAAGATTATTAATAAAGATGGTTAAAACGTAACACCTAAAAAAATTGTGAGGTACCATCAGCCTGGGGGATATCCAGAGGGAATCTGTACCATAGACCAACCGAGACTTCCAAAGAGCTGAGAGGTGCCGTTGATGCAAGGGAGCTGGAGCTGGGCTCCTTCACTGCCCTCAGGATCTGCTCCCCTTTTGCTGACTCTCTACTGGACGCCTCTTCATGCTTTTGTAGCCTTGCTCAGCTTGGTGCAGCACTGCTTCACATAACCGTGGGCTCTGGAAGCAAATGCGCACAACAGGCATGAGAGGAACAGGAGAGATTTCCATAAGAAGGTATCTAAAGCCAAGGTGAAGCAGTAACTATATATCTTCTCTTCATATATGATGCAAAGATATTGCTGTCAGCTGCAGGCTTTTATATAGCAAAGCACTTCTGGTCGGCGCATGGACAGTGGCCAACTCTGTGAACAGGAGAAAGGACACAAAACACATGGGGCAAAACAACAAGGGACACCATTAACATCTCTTTCTTCAGGGTTAGAGCAGTAGAAAACAAACGACATCTATTTTGTATGTATTTAGGTCCCCATCCACCATTCCCGCTTCCTCCTGCTGCCCCCTCCAACACGAATGCTGCCTTTCCTAAGTATACTGTTTAATATACAGCTGCATCCTTACAGGGACCAGTGTCTTAACGGGGCGGGAGGAGGGAGCATCCCAGCAAAGCCCACTCATGATTACTGCTGCCAGAGGCGGCCCACATGAAATGTTTGCCCAGCTAATAAATCTCTCCCTGCAACAAAATGCCTCGAGAGCAGCGCAGAAGCAAAACAGTAATTTGACCCTGTCAAGCTCCTCGGTGGCAGCAGGAGACAGTAAAACATGAGGTGCTACCTCATTCTGCACCTCTCCCCGTCTCCTCCGCCCACGGGGGACTCTGCAGCTTCCCTGGATATTGAGCCGAAGATAAGGTCTGCCTGGGCAGGATGAGTAATTAACAGTACATGCTTAGTGCAAACATGCCCATGCATCAGGCATTAATCAATCATCTCCCTGATCTCTAATTGCCACATTGGCTGGGGTTTTCTCTCTTGGTATAAACGCGAGGGTGACGTCACTCTGGTCCCTGCTTGTTGTGTTTTTACAACTGGAATCAAAAGAAACCCAACCTGTGTACATAGGAAGAGGGAAGGGGGCAGCAAGGTTAGCTGCCGTCAGCTTATGCGTGAAGGAGGAGAGAAACGACAAAGTTTGCAGGGCAAAAACCGAAGGATGTCGTCCAAAGAGATTCAGGAAAAAGAGAGAGGTGGGAGGAGCAAACAAAATGAGAAAGCACGTGTTAAAGTGGGGGAAAATGGTAACATCACCGTGGTACCAGGGGTGCCTAGGAAAGCAGCCTCCCTCAGCCAAAAATGCCATATTGAGAAAGACGCCTGGAGAATCAGAAAACCACGAAGGACACGTAAAGCCTCTGCTGATGCAGAAATTCGAGCATACGCTACCCAGCGATAAACACCCCTCAGCATGGAGCAAATTAACTGAGGAGCTCGCTGCGCCCAGACGCTTAATTAACCAAACTCTGAACAAGGTGTTTAGGGTGGAAAACAGAGCGGAGCAGCCTAAACACAGCAGCAACTGAGAAAGCATCGTGGTACGAGAGAGGGGTCACCTAACACCACGCACTGGGCTGGCACCCCAGGCTCTTCGCCGTGGGTTCGACGGCAGCAGGACCAGCAGGGGAAAGGGAGAAGGTACCAGGGTGGTTTCTGCCCAGGATGCTGCACCGCCAGAGCCTTGAAGTAAAGCTTCTAGTGGTAAAAGGCGTTCCGACGCTATGCGTGATCAGAACCTGAACCAGAGGGAGGTAAGTCTAGAGACCGCAGGCTAACGTCGCTTTGGGATGAGACAGGGCAATAGGCAAAGGTCTGCAAGCCCCTTCCCACACCTCTGCCGGCACAAATGGGCTTTTCTCCTCCTCTCACTCGGCCTCTGGCACCTTCCAGTTGCATAGTTATGACAGCCTTTTACCTGTCAGCCCCTGGCAAGGGCCGAAGGTCGAGCAGTTCCTCTGGCTGCTCCGTGCCACACTGGGAAACCCAAACACAGTGAAGAAATAGGACTTGAAGACTCACAGCAAGCAGAAATTCATGCCCCCTGTTTGAATTTCAGGGCCATTAGCTGACTGAATCAAATTGCAGTACAGTTTGGTTAAGTAATTAATTTCTTCACACGAACACAAAATAAGAAAGGAAATGCTACCTATATCCCGGGTTTCAGGAGGCTCAAGGTATTTGCCTGCTGTCCACCATGGCTGGTGTTCAATGCTTCAGCCATGAGCTCAGCTGCCCCCATGCTCCAGGGAAGGGTTACCTTCTCACAAACACAGTTTTCTCCTACTTATGTTCTTGGGAACAAGCTGAAATTCTAACAAGCCGATTTGCTGAGTGCCCAAGAGGGACGGCAAGCGCCTGCCTAGAGGTCTGCAGCGTTCCTCAAAGGGTCTGGTAATTTCCCAGGATTTAGCGACTAAACAAATTCGGTGTTTCATCTGCAGCCTCCAGTTAAATCGCCTTCAACGTGTAAACTTGGGAAAGCAGCCTGCAGTCTTATCGTCCTTGTTTTTCCACAGCAGGCTCAGCTACGCAGCAGAACGAAGCCCTTTTCCAGAAGTACCTGTCCTACACCAAGAACTTGGCTTCAAAGCCTCCATATTTCTCAAGGGAGGAGAGTTTGACCACGTTGGCTTTGGAGTTGGGTCAACTTCTCAGAAGATTTGTCTTCAGCTTGCAGGCTTACCCGCACTTAACGCTGCAATCTCTCTAAGGTGTAACAAGGACAAGATTTGGGTCAAAGCCTTAAGCTCATAACAGAAAGTCATTTAAGAGCCCATAATAAACTCCTGGAGAAGATCCCTAATTTTTAAAAAATTTGAAAGAAAAACCTCACAGGCTAATTAAGCCTCCCCTCCTGAGCTCTCTGACTTCTGATTTTTATCAGTCCCCATATCCAATTGCTGGATTCCTTGCTGTGCATGTTAATGGTCTTCTCACCAAAGCCTGGTTAGTTCTCTTGACACTAATTCCAAAGCATTATTTTGGAGTTAAACATACATACTGCAATAAGGAGATGATCTAACAAATTAAAAAAAAAAAAACCAACCAAAAACAAAAACAAAGGCAATCTCAAGAAAGCCCAACTGATACAACGCGACAGGAGAAAATATAAACGTCCGCAATGGTTTCCAATCCTGGCAGTGTGAATGCTGCTGCCGTGATTTACAGTTCCGCCGTACGGAGCAAGGGCACGGCTACATCCCCGGAGGTGAGTAACGCCAACAGCACAGCCGTGGAAAATCCTGGCTCCTGTGCGCAGGGTGAAGAAGGGATGCGCAGCATCTCAATAAACCTAAGGTGTGTTTCTGACCAAATCATTAGGAAATATTAAGTGGAACGCTTTGGCCAGTCTCCGCAGGCCTCCCAGCGCCAAGCCTGGCGTGACAAGGTGGACGCCAACCACGGCGCTTTGCTTCTAGCAGGACCACAAAGCCTTTTACAACCCTCGCCATTCATAGCGCTGATTTGGCATTCACACTGCCTGCACAGACAGATCCCTTCTCCTTTTCTTGCCTTAGAGTCATTTGCATGGGTGTTCCAAGCACCAGCATCGCTTATTTGTTCATGCCCTCCTAATTTTGCTTTTAGGTGAAAGGCACGGCTGCTTTTTGATTCACGTGGTCCCGGTGAGGAAAACCTGCTGCATTTTAATAGATTCAGGTAAACCTTCCAAAGTCTGAGGATTTTATCAACTTCTGCACTTCATCTGCTCACTGATCTCATCCTTTCATCTTGTCTCATTCATTCGCTGGGAGGAGAACTCCAGCCTTCAAAACTCTCCTGCTCCCATCTTTCCCACGGCTGTGCCGGTCTCTCCGCTGTTTTCTCTAATCAGATTTGGTGAGCGATATTGTTCACCTCAGATGCGTGGGCAAATCACAGCTTAATCTCAGCAGATGATGGGAGGTTTGCCCGGCTCCCGCCATCCCTGCCTCATGCTTTTATGCAGGAGGAGGTTGAGAGAGGAGCAGAGAGGCAGCAATCGGAGCGCCCTCCCAAGCTGATTTTGCAGACTGGATCTGCTTTAATTATGCTGGCTAATGAATTAAACATCACCCCTTCCCTGCAGCACGTCCTGGGCTCTGTTTGCCAGGTGGGTGCGGGGAGGGAGCGCAGCCCATGGTGGCCGCGGCTCACAGTGGGCTGCGAAGGGAAGCGCCTGGTGCTCCTGCAAAACCTTCGCATGCAGCTCCTTTTCACGGGCAGAGTTATTAACGGGCTTGCTTTTACACGGTGGAGCACACATACAGGCACGAACTGAGCCCTGGGAGCACAGGTAACATATCCAAACATACACACGTGCGGTGCTCCGTTTGTTAAGTGCCTGGTCTCATAAATCAGGGTGGGCTTTTTTTTTCCCCCCATATGCTCGGAGGTGGGTTGATGCTAAGCATAATCCTAAAACGTGACAAACGTACTTCATACTTCGCAAACACATGCTCTAGAGCGTTGCTGCATAAATCCCCCTGCAGCTTCCCGGGGCTTATTTCCCTTATCCCCTCACCAGTGCTTTATCTGGGACACTTGAGGGACAGGCGGAGGCAACAGGGTTTGCTCCACAAGACGTACGCATAGGGAAGTAAGATATGAACTGCAAACCATATGCTGCTGGGTGGTAATGCAAAGCAAACGACGACAAGAGTTTGGCGAGGGAGCTCTGCTGAGCCACCACAGCTCACAGCTACGCAGGAGGGAAATTTCCTCCTAAATGGTAGTGGGAAAAAATATTTACAGTGGAGCCAGAGATGCCAGTACCAGCCTAGAAGCAACTGGTGCTACATGTGCCATAGAGCCGTGAGATTTCTGGGGGGTATTGCTTAGCTCTTACTGCTGCTGAGAGCTCGTCTGCCCTATAAATTATCTCTCAGTGGAAAATTTCTGAGCAAGTGGGGGAAGGAAAGCTACGTGAGGAGACACTAAGCGTCTGGCCAGGGGATTAGCTGCAAGGTTGGGTTTGTTCGCTTCCAAGCCTTCCTGGGCCAGCTAACTCACAGTTACCACCCCAGCCACCCCTAACAGGCGTTTATGAATACACAGATGCACACAGGGAAGCTCTCCTTAGAGTCTACGCAGAAAAAGACAGCAAAGGAAAAGGGGGGGTTTTGTGCAGTTTGGGTTTGTTGAGCCCAATCAAGACAAGAGGCGAGTTGGGGGTCCTTGCAGACGAAATGCTGTGAGGTGCAGGGATGGCACTGCCCATCCATACCGACACATCAGCGGAAGAACTGCAGAGGCTTTTCACCAACACCGACTGGTTGCGCCACCGCTGGTCCTTGGAGCGTCCTTCGATGGTGGAGCCCACTCCTCCCCTCCGCACCCAGAGAAAGCTCACGGCAAAGACGAGGACAATCCTGTGTCTCCCTCTGCCACCTACTGCCACTATTTCCACAAATTTCTCTCGCAAATAACATTTTGCTCCTATATACATTTGCCTTGAATCAGCTTGGCATTACTCAAGCAGGGATCATTTTTAAAAGTTGGCAGAAGAAAGGCCCTCAGTTTTGCTCCCAAGCTGGGTATATTCTCCAAGACCTGTGAGCTAATTCAGCTGGGGAATACGTGGAGCTGCTCTGCTTCCCGGGGGATTTCCTTGCTAGGTTTTCTCAATATCACCTCTCAATTGTCAGTTCTTCCCTGTACACATGCCCTTTTCCAGATTAACTTTTGGGCAGGTGAAGTCCCCAGCCAGATAATTTCGCGGTGAAATCACTGGATGTTGCAGGCTTCTATAGATCCCAGCGAGAGCAAGGCGTACGTACAACCCATCACTCACGGAAAAGTGAGACAGAATTAAGAAAAATCACTGTAGAAAAATGAGACCGAATTAGCCAAAATGCACAGTAACAATCTATCACAAGTGTATCACAAGGGACAGAGTTTCACATCTGAAAGGGCTTTTCAATCCACATCTGAAGGGTAGTATATAAATGCTACAGGTTATTTAAGTCGGCCATTCAAGTAGTATAAATTGGCCAGTCAACCCTAAATATTAATCATGAGACAAATGTTAAGTCAACCCGAGTTCTTTTTGTTGGGTTTTTGAGCCTGCGGGGTCACATTTGTGACCATTTTTCTTCAGTCATGAGGACTAGAGAAAAAAAAAAAATGAATGCTTTTTTGATGAAAGCCTATATTTGCAGACAAATGAAGAATTCCCAGCACCGGGGTGTTTTGTAACCCCCTTAAAACACCGTGAGATATGCAGCAGGAGCTCACAACAGTAAAACCCTTAGAAGGCTGCGCCTCCGCTGGCAGGCAGAGCCCTCTTGCCTTGGACTGCTTCTTCCAGAAATGCTCTTCTGCAAGATCTCACCCCATTCCCTCTGAAGGCTCACTAGCCAGCCTTAGGTTTGTGTGGTACACCATCATAACCGAATACAGCGATTTCCAAATACAGTGATCTATTTTCTTTCTCCCCAGAAAGCAGCTCTTAAACAAGAGCATAATAAATTATTTACAAAATATAACAAAGCAAACTCCCTCTTAGAGACATACTCAAACACGCAGCAACGAAAGCACACATTGACCATAGCCAGTGTTGGTATGAATCATCCTCCTCTCCAGCCATTTAGTTACTCCAGGATTAGGAGGGCATAAGCGATGGTCTGCACTTTTATTAACGAAAACATCCATTATTATTCTTTTATGTGGAGCAGCGGAGCACCTGGAGGCCCTCTGCAGCTGAGCCCTTTCTGCCTGCACCCAGGCTTAGGAAAAATATGCCCTGAAACACTTTTGGATCGTGACAGATTCAACTGCTAGCGAGCCTGGTCTAATCACAAAGCAATTTTGAAATACTATACATTTAAAAAAAAAAAAAAAAAAGTTAAGTCCTGCAGGAAACTGGTTTTGAGCATATTTGAGTGATAGGGGTGAACGTGTCCTGCTGGGAAACAGCACTTTGAAGTTGCTCCCAACTGGATAATGAACAATTAAAAGAACAAATGAGTTAAGCCAAGTAAAATGCACGGGTGCGCCCTCAGCCCCCTTCCCCTCTGGAGCACACTGGCTTCGCAAGACTATTTCAAACGGGAGGAAGCACCTCCATGCAAAGAAGCGCTAAAACCAGATCTGCACAGCACCGGACTGCTGACGGTGCTCCAAAATCTCAAATGTCAGCTTGGAGCCAAAATGCAGTGCTGCCTGACAAACTCAGCGCCAGGTGGATGACATGCATCAGACATGTAGCCCAAGGCTAGGAGACGTGTCATGTTTGGGTAGGAAAAAGGCACCTAAAGACTCACCTCAGCCTCGTGGTTGCTACGTGGGAAGTATCATGACATCTGGCAGCTAAGCACTTGCCTAATGGAAGAAAGGTTTAGCCCAAGCCCTTCTCCTGTCCCTCAAGGCATGCTTTTCCAGGCGATGCCGCAGAGTGGCAAACAGGCACGCTCTGCAGTCCCTGATTTAACCGCTCTGTTAATTCTCATCTCATCAAGGCTGTCACCAATGTGGTGATTGCTGTTGTGTCCTTTCTCCGGGCGGTGTGTCACTCAGCCAGCTCTGTGCCTGCGCGATGGCAGCCCTGGGAAGGCTTCCGGGCTTCTCCTTCCACCCCACGCAGGTAGAGCAAAGCCATAGCTCATTCCCCTCGGGGCAACCAGGGAAGGGATTTCCACTTGGGACAACCTCCCCGGAGTTACACAGCCCCTGACGGGGCAATCTATGCAGCACCCTGAAGAGATAATTAATTGCACTGGAGAAAAGACAGACACTGCTTAGACACATGGGCTTTTCCTTTTGTAAAATCAAGGGTATTTGAGGATAGAAATGGTAAATAATGCCTGTTGTGCCCCTCTAAGCTGCGTGGGTGACACCCAGGAGCTAAGAGATCCCCGAGTCACCTGCAGAAATGCCACCCAAGAGAAAAGCACAGACAGAAACCAAAAGCAAAGAGGTTTAGCCCAAGAGGAATTAGATGCAAGCTACAGGCACTCCAATCTGAAAAGCATGCCTTAAGAAAGGATACCAACAGCTAAACCCTCTATTTACATCCCAACTTGCACACGAGAGAGCGTCCAGAAAAACACCACCCTGAACTCAGAGCAGCGGAAGAGCCGCAGAAGCCCACGACATCCACTTTTTAGCTCTGGACATTACCGTGTGAGCGTGAGCAGCGGCAGGGGAGGCATAAGGAGGTGGCGTAATGCTTGTTTGCAGAACTTTTATTGCTAATTGACATTTCTGCAGAGGTCCCCCGACAGTGGCAGGCGGCGCTGGTTGGCCAGGCCATGGGAAGCAGTCTAACACATGGTACCCAAATGGGGACCGTATTTCTGACAGAGACTCCAGCAAAGAAGTAATGGGTATAAACATGCCTAAATGCGCTAAATCTGAGCAAAAGCACTTGCAGCCAATCTTAGTTCAAACAATATGATTGTCTTACAAATTGCGTACTTCCTATAATTTCCACATTTGTTGTGAGATGAGCTAAATCCCTCAGGGGCCATCAAAGCATCTCATTTAAAAAATACCCATGTATACAAAGGAAAGCTTTCCTTTCAACCAGCAAGAAGGGCTTCAGAAGCTCGTGAAAGGCTTTTTCTTGTTTTGTTATTCTCTGCGTTTAGCTCATCCATCTAGGGAAGTAACAAGGTGTGACGACCAACTTTGCAATCACAGAGGAATGCTGCTAATGATTTCCCTTTCAACTGCTTGCGCAGCTTTACCTTTGCTAGAAAGGATTACCTGTTGCTGACAAAAGGTGTCGTCTCCACGCAGATTAATTGCACTCATGTTAATTACTGGCACGGACCACGGCTGACTGTGCGCAACATTATTTCAGCACATTAAATCTAACAAGCTTTAAGCCGAGTTTGCTGTAACGGGACAGCGCACGGTTCTCCCAGTTAGATACAGAATTGCTGACCCTGTTATTCACAACCAAATAATCCTTTTAGTGTGACTCGAACCACGATGGTCTGGTTTTCAAGCTTTTCCTCTCTCATTACTTCTTCTCCCTTTATGTCTGCTTTTCCTCCCCTCCATCATGGTACATCATGGCGTGTTGCCCCAAGCTTTATTAGGTGACTTGTGGCAGCCCATTTCCCAACTAAGAGCCCTGCAGGAGCAACACTCTGCTCTGCTGAAATTGCATCCCCTAAAATACGCCACTTTCAGGATTATATTTCCCCACCGCACACAGCCAGTGCCTCAGACTCTATAAAACATTGGAATGCCGCTGACTTCAGCTGAGCCCCAGCAGCAGGCATGGGCTGGGGATCTGAGCCAGCCTCCGCAGTCCTGCTGAAGATTTTGCCGATGCAACAAGGACAACAAACCTGTCCAGCTACCAAAGTGGCCATAGAATCACAGAATTGCCCGGGTTGGAAGGGACCTTTCAGATCATCGAGTCCAACCATCAACCTAACTCTGACAAAAACCATCGCTAAACCATATCTCTAAGCACTATGTCTACCCATCTTTTAAATACCTCCAGGGGTGGTGCCTCAACCACTTCCCTGGGCAGCCTGTTCCAATGTTTAATAACCCTTCCCAAGCAAATTCCTCTATGCTGTGCTGGTTCCAACCTTCAGCTGGCACACATAAGCCCCAGGGAGGATGCACCAGCCAAGAGGGAGGTGACCACAATTTGGTCTCGGAGGTTTCCTAATGCTGGAGTTGGGATTAGCATTAACCGCCCCATCGGTAAACTTTTACTTGGTTCAGCACCTGCTTAATTAGCTATGAAAGAACGCGACAAGTGGAGATTAGAAATCTAAGAGAACCTGTCCCTTAAACATTTCACTCTATCCGTAGCCAAACTCGACATTCCAGCGGTGTTGCAGGAGTTCGTTTGCCACCAGCCCAAGGGAGCACACGGAACCAAAGCCCGGCAGGAGACACTTCCCTTCCCAGCCAGGCTCAACCCGGAGATCAGAGGAGCAGAGACAAGGAATCTGCTTTCCTCGCCTCCAGCTGTGCTCTGCAGAGAGACACAGCACCGCCGAGCCCAGCCAAAGCTCTTCACAGGCTAAATCAGCAGCCCTGAGCCCAAGTGCAAAGCTCACGGAGGGGTTTAAAAGGAATTTTTCCACTAAAGCTGAGCCTGATGTTCAGTAGGACAAAACCGAGAGAGCTGAGTTCCCGGCAGGCAGAATATCTTGCAAACAGGGAGCTTGTAAAAGTAAATGACTTCTCATATAGCCACAGGGCAAGACGTGGGGATTAGACCAAACAACCTGGCATTTTCTCTCCTCATCTTTTTCTACCGTAATGACTTATTAACTCGCAGTGCCAAAAGGTCGTCTGGCCTTTGTCAGACACCCTGCGGGGACCCTGCCTCCGGCCGCGTCCCGGCCAGCCCCACCATCGGGAGCTGAGCACACACAACCATGCGGCTGCTCTGCAGAGCCACAGACTCCAAACACGGCTCGTGGTTCTGAGTAAAAACCCAGCTCCTCCTCTCCTGGGACCACTCCTAGAGACTAATAAATAAAACAAAGAGCCAAGCCTGCCAGCTTTAGGCCAGGCTTAAGAAGGCAAATCTCTCTTACAGGCATTCCTCTGAACACACCGTATGTGCTGAAAGGGCTGGGGCATCTCACAAGTACATCCCACCCCAAGACCCCCAGGAGAAGACATCCATGGGGCGGAAGGAAGCTGGCAGGATCTGCTCCGCACCCTCCATGATCCCACATGAGCATCTTCCCGTGGGCTACCACCAGGAGCCCAAAAAACCCAAACCTCGCTCAACCCAAGCCAACATAACTCAGCTGCTTCGTGATGTCCATGTAGCCTTGTTACGAAGGGTTTTGTCAATATGCTGGTAAGTAGCAAGAAGGTTAAATTAGTTCAGTTCATACATATTTAAGTACCACGACCTGCATTATCAAGCTCAGGCTCAAAATATTTGTAATGGCACAATTAGCCTCAGGCACATTATCTCACTAGTATCAGCAACTGTATGTATTTATTTACAAATGACACAGGGGGGAATTAAATGTTGCCGTCGCTGCTGTCAGGGAAACAATCTACTTCTAAATTTTTAATTTTTTAATTTAAAATGTTGTATTCTAAGCAGGGCTAGTCATTAAAATTGTATGAGGAAAAGGGGGGAAAAAAACCCTGGTGTATCTACCTATGGTGGAATTGATGTACACTGTAATTACAGCAGGTTACGGAGGGAAAAAAAATGTAGCTTTCATGTGAGACCACGGTTACGAATGTTTCTGCACATTACTTATGATTACTGTTGCTTAAGAAGGAGAAAATAATTTATTCTGCATGTGTAAATCCTCGGCAAAAATTGCAGGTTGGAATACATAATTTACCTTGTGTACTGCAATTTTTATGTAAATACTAGGATCATCACCATAAAAACGGTCGCTCAGTAGAGACAGATTTATATTGATATAAATGATAATTTGTGTAGTCGAATTTAATAACTAATATCCTAATTTAGTACTTTCACAGAATTGGTGGTACCGGGAATGCGCTCTCGTTCAGCAAATGCCTTCTAAAGCCTCCGCGGTAGAGACGGACTACCAGGTCTGTCAAGAAAATTGCTGCGATACCTTGTCAAGGCATTTCTGTAGAAGAAAAACCAGGCGACGGTAAGAGGAAAACAGCACATTTTGAATACCATAAGGCGAGACTGCCAGTCTCCAGCCTTAGGGACCTTAGAATTACCTGTAATCAGCATTTCACCAAAGAAGAAATAATACACGTAAATCTTTTTCTGAGCCCACTCCTCCAAAAACCTGAATGCCTGAAGATGTACCATCCGCTGCCAATCCGAACTCACTGCCCCATTCCCTCCCCTCCCCTGCCCATCTCCCTGTTGCCTCACATTCACATATTGCTTTTTAAATTAACTCCCAGTTTGTGCGGCCAGAAAACGACGCTGTGTTCCCAGTTCGTACCCGTGCGGCACAGGGAATGAGCCAAATCGCTGTGGGAAGCTGGGAGCAGGGCTGGGCAGTGCTCATCCCGGGGATGCCCGCACCCTTAGGGTCCTCCTCAACGTCTGGATGCGGCTCTCGCTCCCACCCCACGCACCATGGGCAAGGAGCATTTGGAGATGGAGTCAGATGGAAAAGCTTGGGTTTTTTGCTCGCCGGCCTATTTGTGTTACCTGAGCTGCCGAGAAGGGGCCCTTCGGGGTATACCACACGTCTGCATAAATCCTGGCTTTGATTTCTCAAAGAAGCAGACCACCTGTCGACAGCTCCAGCGCTGGGAGCAGGGGTGGCGGGATGCCTTGGAGCCCTCCTCCGCTCTCCTGTCCTGGCGTGGCCTTCTGGAGCGTCCACGTGTCCTTACCGAGAGCAGCGCCTGCGCCCATCCCAGCGGTCTCACCTACACGCGGTCACGCAGCTGGAAATGCGCCCGGAGCTGGGAGATTTGCGGACACATTGGCCAAACCCAACACGGCCCCCCTGTGGGTAGCCACTCCAGACCAGTCTGCCCAGTCCGCCCCAGCCCCTGCCGTGCCATGCACCAAGATTAGAAACACGGAGGAATTTTTTATAATTAACAGTTGGTTTTGCCTCAAGACTGGTTAACATGGGATGCCTCTCTCTGTCATTCCTGCTGGTTTCCACTCCCAGGCCCTTTATTCGTTTTCCTTTACACCTCTGAAGTTGTTTGGTTTTCTCCCAAGTCTATCCCTGAATAAAAGACCTAGTAACACCAGTTCTTGGACGTTTTTGTGGCGGGGTTAGTAAGTCACAGCGCTAGCTGTGATTCTGTAGATTAAAGCTGAGGACATTAAATAGCGGGTAATGGGTTAACCCCTTGGTGTCAATAGGTGCCCAGCTTCAGTGACTTCCATTTGATAGAGTTGGAAAACCCTTGACATTTTGCACCAAGGGGTTAATTTGAAAAGGGATGAGAGTTCAGTTTCGGTTACAAGCTTAAGTTTAATAATAAGGGAATGAAAAATTTAGGTTACCTGGAGACCAAACGGAGTGTAATATTGTCCTTGAAGGTGCATTTCTATGTGAAGGTGAAAACAGGGGAGTTTGAACATCATAAAGCCGGAGGAACAGGGAGGAAATACAAAAACAAATGGGTACTTCAGCTTGCTTGGTTTTTTCTTCCACATCCCCAGCAATATCTAAGGGGACAGTAAACAAATTACACCAAGGGAGTGAGAAAGGATCAACTCAACACATGCATTTAATCTCCAAAACAAGTTGCAACTGAAACGTGATTTCCTTTAAAAAGGGCTTGGACAAAGGAACCAGAGGAATTGAATGTCATTGGAAACCCACAGAGAAACCACAGGGCAGGTCCTTCGCCACAACTTGTGGGAAGTCATAGGAAATAATCGGTGAGTCCTGACCTTTTTCAGGCAGGTTAATCTGGGGAAGGGCGTTAGACATAGCTCTCGAGGTGCCCAAGTGGCACCAGCACCTTTCTTGGTCCCCTTCTGCCTCCACCCTCTTGCCCCCACTAGTTTCTTGCATTTTGAATGGGCACCTACCACAGGAAGAAAAGTTTCTACCTGAAGAGTGAATATTGGCCAAAAGTGCAGAGAGATCACAGGCTCACAAAACAAATTAGTTATTTTAAGTTCAGCATATCTCCAAGGAGAGAGATACTGACCATGAAATTTCCAGCAGAGAGCTCTGTGCAGCCTCAATAACCACAGCCCAACGCCTCCTACCTGGATAATAAATCACTCAACTCAAGAAAGTCCTGTTCTCACTGATTTTCCAGAACATCATTTACCAGCCTTGTCGAGTTCTTGATGGAAAGGTACTAGAACAGCCTTCATAACGGTCCAGTGGAAATTATTGCCTGCTTTTTTGTCCTGCCATGTGCAGGATGCCAGATGGGTGTTAATAAAGCAGCCAAAACTCACCCTGTAAAATCCCCCCCCCCACCACCCCGAATTTAAAGGCCAGACTACCCCATACAACGTTCAAGTGCCACCCTTGATTTAACTCACGCAGAACGGAATACATGTTGCAAATAGACCCTAACAGGGTCCCAGTGAAGACTGGGAAGCCCGCAGCGTTTCTCACTGCCACACTAAAACCTGGCTCCACCACTGCAAGAGAACAGGGGGAGTGAAATCCTCTCGCGTAGGAGCTGAGCTGTGCTGAAGGATGCTCCCATTTGCCGGTGGGCTTGCCACATTTGAGCAATTCTGGTTCCCTTCAGTACATAACACTAAGCAAATGTTATTGTTACCACAGATTAAGAAAATTGTGATATACGTATTTTTAGAACAAGCGCTTGGTTTTGTTTGGTTTGGATTTTATTTTTTTTTAATTTTCTTGCAATTTTTTTGGCATACTTCCCTTCTCCCTCGCTTTTCCTAACAACACCCAGTGCTACTCGCACAGCAGATAAAGCCAAAGTCTGGCATATAATTAAGATGTTAAGAGGTAACTTCATCTGGACACATAAACCTGAGCACCTGCTTATGAAAGCAGGTGCCAGAATCAATATGCTGGGGCAGCTTGGAAGCTTGGCCAAGAGTCTGATTTCACACGCTGTTGAGCAACCTTTTTTGTGTCGGAGCACAGAGGGTGTTTGCTGTACCTCCTGGAAGCACTTGCTTCCCAGAACTGGCAATTTCTTTTATCCACACTGCACTAATGAACACTCCCAAGCTCAAAATTGGACAGATTTGAATACAGGACAAACGGAGATACATATCTAATTGCTCACACAGTCTTCATGCTAAGCTTTATGATGGCTTTATTGCTCCTACATTGTCCAGCACTCTTCCCCTGTTGCTTGGCTACTAAAATGATGAGAATTAGAGACTGTTATGGATGGAAATATGCCATGGCTTGGTTTTTCAGGCTTGGCTCCTGTTGAACTCGATGGGAACAACAGGTGATTTGGTACACAAATGGTTGCAGTTGCCATAGAACAATTCTTGAAGCCCCCATTATTAGTATGCTCATTTGCACTATGAAAAGGAATAATTTCCAACCCGTGTATCTCCTAGCTATCCTTTTGTTGGGAATACAAGACAACCGTGATGCAGAAATCCTGAAAACACACTGAGATTTCCCAAGGCACACAATAATAGTAATAATTATTAAGCATAATAATAATAGTCTCCCCCCCCCCTCATTTTTGAGATTCTGATTTCTGGTGTAATCCACAATACCAAAAAGCAAGAACATTGATTCTTGCAGAACGCGACTAAAACCTGGTTTTAATCTGTGATCTCCAATCCATTTCTTAAGGAAAGAGAAAAACAGATTACCACAGAGGCAACCCCTGTCCCAAGGCAACACTAAAACGAGTTAACATAAAGAAAATATACTGTTGGGCAAGGATGGTCACAAAAGGCAGAGTCTCACAAAGACCTCCTGACCTAAACAAGGAGATATCATTTTAGGCTCCCTCTCCTCAAACACATCGTTTGAAGAAAGGCTCATGTCAAGTGTTAATTACAATGGAAAGGAATACACGAATGATCACGAAAAAGTACAATGCCCCAAAAAGCTGTAGCATGCGAGACCTTTGAAGGCTCAGAAGTTCAAAATATGTAAAAAGATCAAAACGCCGTGTTCCACTTTGCTAGATCAGAAGATGAGGAGATAACTACCTCTTTTCAAATAATAAAGGGTTTTCTTTTTCTTCAACTCTTCCCAGCACATTCTTCTAGACCGTCTGTAAAACAAGAAAACAGAGAGGAAATAATCAAAAACTTAGGAAGAATGAGAACAAGCCATTTGGACAAAACTGTTACGAGAAGATAGAAGAAGCTATCAGAAGAAACCGAGAAGGGCTTTGAAAAAGTCTGTAGACTTTTATTCTTAGACCTATTTCTTTTTCTAAGACCATTTTCTTAAAAAAACAACAACAAAAACGCTGCCGAAACTCTGCACGAGTGCCCAAGCTGTGCTACAGGGAGCTGACACTTCAGCTGTCAGCATGACATGGGAGAAGAATGTCAGTGTTTAGAAAGAAAATAAAATTATAAAGAAGAAAATGGAAACAGGGCTTCCCATGCTGACCTAGCATTTTTTGCTGAGACATGAAGCTAAAGCCTCTGATCCAAAATCTCACCTCCTGTTTATCAAATGTTAATGCGATCCCCTAAAAAGGCTTCCCCACACGCCCACTCCTTTAAAAATGTTTTAAAACTCAATCTTGAGATGGCAAAAGAAGTATATCTTTTGTCATCTGGTATTCTTATCCAGTTGGACAAGCTCTTTTACCGATTTAACCGCAGCAGACAGAACAGCATCACGGAAGTCTACCTATTTCCCACAAAAAAGCATATTGGGGTCACAGCTCACTTCCCCTACCTGCTTTGGTTTTGGGTTTCTTTTCTGATCAACCTTATTGTCTTTGTTTTGCCAAAATTGCATCCACAAGAACATTCTGCTCTGCAACCAATGACAACCAAACACTCTCTTAAAATAATGAAACAGCAATAAAAAGAAACAGTGGCGGGATCCAGAATATCAAAAATTCACTTCATAGCTCTGCCAAGAAAAATATATCCAGCCTTCAACCCCTTTAACTGGATCTCAGGACCTATGCAACTCCAGAAAGCTCGATTGCTCTTGAAGAGTTCCCTGCAAAGGAACATCTGTTTCCCATGATGAGGTTTGGAAGCCAACAAATTTTTGCTCTTCAGCTTATCAAACTTCCGCCCCCCTCCCAGGATCTATTGAAACACAGAGAAAACAAACCCCGGGGTGGACATAAGAATCTTGCTAAGTAAAGAGTAATTCTTTTCTTCCAATTTGTGGGCTTCAGTGAGCCCGCAGCATATAACATTTCAAGCTTTATAACAATCTACTACAAATGTGTTTCTTCTCAAATACAGGAGAGGTCGCATCGACAGTAAATAGGAAATTCTGGGATAGCTTTTAAAGGATCACTGGTTAAACTGCAATGATTTGCTCTGATTGTCCGGAGTGACACATTTAGTGTCCCACTTGTTTATTTATTTTTAATTTATGTATTTCAGTTCCTTATTTTATCTGACACAACTGCAAAACCTTGAGGTAACCAGTCAAGTTCTACACAGGTGGGTTCCCCCCCCTCACATTTTTAGGGCAATTTTGAAGACCCTCATCTCCAACATCATCTCCAACAGCAGCAGCTGAGCATCAGTTTTCGGACTGACCCTGTGGGCTCTGAGGACAGGGCAGCTCATGGAGCGAGGGGGGCTGCCAGGAGCCATTTAGCAGCAGGGCTTTGGGGGCTGCTCTATCTCTTCCCTACGTGAGGCAGCATATTCAGAAGAAAAGCGCTTCCCATTAAAGGAGTGTGGGGTCAAGACCAACAAGGAGGCCTTTTTGCATTTTGACCAAGTTATCATGCAGAAAAATAGCCCAGCACTATCTCCAGTACGCCTTTTGGCCTTTTTTGTGCACCCCTATTGATGAAAAACTGCTGTAGGGTCAGCAAGGAGATGAGCCAAGTGGTTTGGTGGCTTAAATGGAAGCACAGCTTCGGTTACATGGGTAGGAATGACATCCCCAGTTCAGTGAAGCACTTACTCAAATACACACTTCGCTTTAAATATAAATAGACCTGATACAGAAATCAAGCTTTTGCTTAAGGACTTTGCTGATGAGAGCCTAATTACAGAGGCGCTTTGAAAAAAAAAAAAACTGTACGAGCCCTGGAGATGACCTTCACAATGTTTTTGAAAGTACCAATATTTTAAACGTAAAATTCATGGAGAATTGTAGAGCCTGAGGGTACCTCTACAGAAATGCAGTCTGAACGTCTTGAATATGGTTAATAATTTCGACATGCAGCTCAGCTTCTGTTGAAAACTTCTTACGGAGTCTGGGCTTAAAGGCTGTAGGTTATAAAGAGCAATCATATTTTTACTCATGAAATTATTAAGAGATGCCTCTTTGTCTAGCCTAAGCTTGCAGTCATTGATTAAACTCTGGGTACCACTGAAGGATACATAAGAAGGTGGGAAAAGCTGGTAGCCCGGGGTTGTGGTCCTAATTGCCTGCTTACACTTGCATTTCTGTAGCTTTTAACTTGATGACATTTTAAATGGAGTGATTAATCAGCCCTTACTTTGTTATTTGCAATGTACACATTTAACGCTGCAGGCCAGATAAACTAGCCAACATAAATTAGCCACCTTATTGGCAGGTTTATGCCATTGGAGCATCTGGTCCTCCCTGAATTAATTTGTACCGTGGACAGAAACCGAGTACAAGTCGTCTTTTAAATTCATGTGAAAAATACGAATATTCATATTTTTCACTTGACTTAACTCCCTGTCTAGTTGTGTTTTTCTTCAACATATTCTCCAATTCCGAAGTGACATGAAGCGTGGGACTTACCTCCGGGAGTGCTGCACGCTCAACCCTTCCCGCAGAGCGGCATTTGCCATACGGCGGTGACGGAGTTTCGCTCGTCAGGCTCCGCGCTGCTTGTCACAGCAAAGCACCTGGCACCACTGAGGGGTTTTTTCAGGAAGGAAACCTGCAGAAACTGGGTTTGTGGAGCAGGTAAAGCAGCTTGCCGCTTCCTGGCCTGCCAAGTCCTTTCATAGAAGTGGCACACAGGAAACAATGCTTTACAGTTAGGTAAAATCCATTTTTTTTTTTTAAACTCTTCAGTATTAATTCTTTATCGTGTTACACTGCAATGAGGCAGGAGGGGAAGCAGGCCAAGGGAGAAGGAGAGACAGAAAAGATTTTCTGGTTTTGAAGTGAGATTTAGGGTCAAATTTCCCAGCGCCCTATGAAAACCAGCAGTATTGTGCCCAGCTTCTGCCTCTGAAGCTTCCCTGTGGGTCTAAATACAGCCCAGTGAAGTTACCCATCTTCCGTTAACCTGTGCAGTGACATCAAACTCGTTACTCAGCTCACCGTAGGAACCCAGCAAAGGAGAGAGGACACAGCCTCTGGGGCCGGGGGATGATCCATGCACAGAAAGGCCCTGGGAGAGACCGGAGAGGTGCAGTAGAGGCACAGGTCACGGTAAGGATCAGGAGGCTAGGTCCCTGTCGGTGACGAAGTGCAGGTGAAGTTATGACTCCAGTGCAGAAGTGCATGAGGGAGACCAGAACAGCTGGGACAGGGTGCAAAACCAGTTTGGGAATCAACAGGTTTGACTGGAACGCTTAGCTAAAAAACCTGGCTCCCAACCGAAGGTGTTCAGATGCCCAAGCAAGACAGAGTCAGATACAGCTACAGACACAGCCAGATACCGTCTGTACAGACAGGAAAGTCTACCCTGCGGATAACAGGGCTCCAGTGGTTTAGAAATTGTACCCTAACTTTTGTTTTCACTGAATTGCATCAAAACAAAACAAAAATGCTCTCAAAATTTAAATGATCCATTCTAACAATTATTTTTTTTCTTTTTCCCTTTTTCTTGTTTTTTTTTTTTCCAATTAAAAATGCTTATTGTAGCAGGCTAGGCTTAGTAATGTAACCCAATTACCTTTACACATCATATTAAATGTAAAACATTACTGCTCCTATAATTTAGGTCATGAAATAAAAATGTCAGCGGTGTTGTTACTTTAGGTTTTAATAATCGTTTTCTACAACAAGAAATAGTTTAATTACCAAGACCCACTGGTGATCGATGACAGCAACTCACAAATAACACTTCACACTCCTAACAAATCGCACACAAAACTTACCTTTCATTATGCGTTTTAATAACTGGAAGTTGTTTGATTCTGATTTTTTATACAACCAATTATACATTAACATGTACATGTACTCAATTCCAGTCACAGTGTATATATATTTTTGGATCCGCAGCAATATAAAATGACTTCTACCTGTATATACATGTGCAAGTCTGAATAAGTCCTGAGTAATTTTAAAGTACTCTTAGTCAAATCCTGCCAATTTTAACCGATGCAAATAAAAATCACGTTTTACAGTGTTACGCTATTGTGAAGAGGCTATTTTTCAAAAAAAAATGAAATATAGCACTTTGCATTAAGCTTTATGCATAGCTATGAGCTCTGTACAGTGCACGGTATCCACTTACAGTCTGGGTAATTAGAAAATCTGAAAAGATGCTGACGGCATTTCTTCAGTAACTATTGCTTCCTCTGCTTCTTAATTAATGGCGAGTGATTCGTTCTGCTTCAAAACAACCAAGTGTGGAAGACTTCTACAAGGTTTAAATTATATTCTTTCTGCTGCATATATTTTTGTAAACATTCCAGTCGCCCAAGCCCTTTAATTCTTCCAAGGAAAACTACACAATTTTACAGTCAAATAGCTAAAATGTGTGTCCGGGAGGGGAAAAAAAAAAAAAAAAAAAAGAAACAAGAGTGGAGTATGAGCATTGCCTTAAACGCCACAGTATGCTATAAGGAAACAAAAAAGGAAATGTTCTTTAAGGAACAGCTTAGAAACTGAAAGGCTGCTCAGAACCCCTCTGTCAGCATGACACACCACCCCAGTAAGTGCCAGACGCTCTCGCGCCACCAGGACAAATTGGCTGAGCGAGTGGGAAGGAAGCACTCCCGCCAAGGAGCCCATCCAAACCCGGCACAAGAGTCGGAATCTTTGTACAGCATTAACAGAGCGACTGACACAAAAACGTCCGTATAGCCCGTGCCAGGCAAATGCAGGCACTAATATGAGAGCTGGTTAAGGACACAGGCTAGCGCCGGCGCGTAGCTGTCTTTAACTGGAGTTGTTTGGATGCAACTTCCCAGCTGTGGGGGAAGATCGCTTTTCTTCTTCCACCCCCCCCCCGCCCCATTTCTCTCGCCCCACAAAAGCAAAGGCACGACTCCACCGGTGCTCCTCCGGCAGAAGGGTCCCAGCCCTGAAGTCAGCTAGTCCCATGGCTGCTATAGTCAAAAACACCTTTCCTGAAGAAGGGTGAGAATTCGCAGATGGTGTGTTTTGACAGAGTTAGCCCCACTTTGTCTATGTGCAGCGGAGACGACGGAGACTTCAGCATCGCAGAGAAAAAGCTCCTGAGGTATTTCTGTGGAATGAAATGCAAAACATCATAAGGTTCACTTGATCAAAATCATTATGGCCACTTTGAAGAATTAAATGAACAGCGGTATAAAAAAAAAACAACAAAAAAACCCCAAACAAGATCTCCATGGACTGTGAAAAGTCCTTCTAACAACCATCAGCATTTGAATCCGTCCATGAAAGAGGGCTACTGAAATGGCTGTATTAAGCCAGCAAAAGAAGTATTTTCCACTTTCTTCCCCTGCCAAGCTGAGTAACTGTGTTATTCTGTGCTTGTGTGACGCTGTCTGTGTTATTCTGTAATCGCGTAATGCTTTCTGCTAATCATGACCTGCTAATACTGCCGTCTAGCATTACCAAACGCTAGAGCAGGTGCAAACCTCCCAACCGTTCTGCAGGATTTCACTACATATGGACACAAAAGGCCTTCAGAAATCTTTCCCTCGCCAAGCCTCCACAATCCTTGCATCGAAAAGGATTTGTTTTGATCAAGGCCATCTGCACAAAGATTGCATGACTTCCATAATATCTCAGAACCTAACCGCATTTTTTCTCTCAGCTGCCCTCTAAATTTCAGGCGTTTTTTAAGTCTTACACATAAGAAACATTCCCCTTCCTAAAAGTTAATATTCACCAACCGCTGTGCCACTCGCATCCCTTTGTACCTAGAGAAATTGTGACAGATGTACATTAACACAAAGTTAGTTTTCACAAACCTGATGGGGTTTCCTTTGCATGTGGGTTGAAGTATTGCAATCATTTACCATGATTTAATAAGCCATATTTATAACTTTTGAAGGAAACGCAGCAGGTAAAAGGTTGATCAGACAGGTGCTAAAAAATTACCCGTTGTCACCCAAAGAGTTGTAAGGCAAATCTTGTATGGAGCACGTGGATAAGCTCCTTTGCTCTGTTACAGACTGACCGCACAAAAAGATAACTCGAGAAATTATTCCCAAATCTGGGATGCAGTGGGAAATACACCGGCAAGACAGAACAGCACCATCTCCTATGAAGACCACAAGGTTTAGTTATGTGAATGCAGCTGCTTTTGGGTCGTGGAAGTGGTTCCGTGTTTGGGAAGCAGTCCTAATTATTCACTCTCTTCCCAAAGAGACTTCTTCCATACCATAACAACCTGTTATCTATTTACTTGCCTTGCAAACCAGCTGTATTAATATCACAGAAAGCAGGATAACAAAACACAACAACAACAACAACAAAAAGCAGCCGGCACGTAAGCTATTCTCTTGGCAGGATTGGTGAATTTTCTTTTTTATTCACATCTCCCACAGGTTGTATTAATGCTCACAAAAAAGAATTCCATTACAAAAACGCCTTTAAGATGAATTCCAACAGACTAAGAGGTAATTTAAAGTGAGCAACAGGTGTCATATCAGCATTTGTCATAATTAGTTCACAAAGCAGGGCCCTTTAAAAAAAGTCCCAATCCAGTAATGCCTGAAGGATGAATATGGTAGAAAAATCAAACGTAAAACAAGGCATCCTGTTAGAGTTTTAGCACTGTGCTGAAAAGTTACTGCGGTAATTCCAGTTTATGGCTACTGAAGGCTCAAAGGTACCCAAACATCTCGCCGGAGACATTACAAGACCTATTGCGTTCACCTTGGTATGTATGGCCAGATAATTGACTGTCATGCTTTTCCTGCAGAGCCATTATTCATTGTTTTGGCGTGATACCTCTAATGGCGGAGCAAAAAATCCCTCTGCTACAAGCATATACTTATCTGACAGGCAAACACTAGGAAGGGCAGCTATACTTATTTTCCCCAGATCTGCGCACGGGAGTTGCTCAGTGAATATCACAGATTCTTTGAACATGAAAAAGGTCTTCAGGAAAATGGCACCATGCGGAATCTACCAGATTATGGTGGAATTCATTTTGTATGAAGGTTTCCTGCCATATGGCTTGGCATTATGTGCTCTTCAGCAACCATCTCTGAGCAAATTAGCCCTCCTTTAAATCCCGTACCCGCATTTGCCCTTGTTCGTGATGCTGACGTGTTAGCGTAGCGCAGAGCTCATGTGCCCTTGACACAAAGAAGCTGCTGCTTCAATGAAATAAAGGCTGCTCTGCCCAGATACGCTGGCGAGGAGCTAAGTCCCGTAGCGAGGGAAACAGTGATTGATGGCAGAAATGTTTGTTCACACCACAAGCATATGCCTCGATTAAAGAGCTGTGGCTGGGCAGCAGGAGGGAAGGTTGCGCTCTCCTGTTGGCTGCAATGTGGACAACAAAGCAGAAGAAAGTGGCAGGAGAAAAGGAAAAGTGCTCCTTACTGGTGTATGGAAACATGCTTCCCAAATTCAGACGGGAGAGGGAGAGGATGACGGTCACAGCAAGCAGGGAAAGGGGCAGAAGCACAACACCAAGTGCCAGAGACGATGGAAAGAAAACTTTCTTAGAGATCCTGAAGGGACTCGAGATGGACTTTGTTGCAACCCAAGAAGCCACTGGAAGCTGCTGGAGTGGCAGCAAGGCCAGATGAAAGGATCTCCTCTGTCAGGACTCAGCGGGCAGGGGGAGAGTTGTTTTCAAAGCTTTTATATGAAATCCATTTCCTGCAGCAGATACGATTTTTCTCTATTTACAGAATAATGTTATTTGTGCTGAGTTAAGACTAGGTAGGAAGCACTCTGGTATCTTTTGATGTGCTCCATTAAAAAAAAACCAACAAACCTCTCTTAGCAGACACTGGCAAGCTCAGAGTGCCTTCACAGAAACATGTCCACATTTTATACAAACTCGGACTGTGACTTCCTACCAGCACTTCACCCACAGCACCTAAATCATCGTCCTGAGTATGCAAAGCACTACGTTATAGCAATCCTACTTTTGCTAGGTTTGCATGATTACCTTGGCAAGATAAAACTAGATAACTGCTAGAAATACTCCAAAAAGCATGGGTTTATTTCTCGTTTTCGTTTGTTAGCCTTTCAAAACTCTAGCCATTTGTTCTGGATTATTTAGTCTGGTAATCAGTGTTCTTCCAAATGCATTTAGGAGTTTCATTTCACTAACAGCGTTCAACCTGCTACATTGCTGGTTTGCTGGAAAATATCCTAATTGTAAATTTGTAAGCGGTTCAACGTGAGGGCATGGGAGCCTGGCACCGTAACAGGGACGTGAAATGGGTAAATCACACGTCGATGGTGTTGGTTGCTCAGTCTAAACACACATTCAGGAACACTACAGAATAGAAACACTCTTGGCACGTATTAAACTCTTAAAGATTGAAAGTCAGGCTAAAAAACCATAATTCCAAAATGGGAAAAGCAGTGGTTTTGCCCTCTTGGCATGCATTACAACCTTCATGGCCTTCACCTTAAAACTGACGACAGCCGGAACAGCAAGTTTGAACTTTGTATTCCAAGTGTTTGCAAAGGAAACCAGACTGGAGAAAGCGTTGTGAGGCCCCCAAGGTTTTTCTTTACTTACCAATTTCAGTGGCTTTCCCTCCCTTTTAATTATGTGAATAGCAAAACGGCAACAATTTTAAAAGCTTATTAAAAATCATTTTAATAGGGTTCACCTTTTTAGCTGTAGGCCAGCATTCATCTCGTGCTCAATCCATCAGCACAGCAAAGTCATTCTAATGATTTTTGCACTACTTCGTGATGTGGGGAGCTCATAGTTTTATACACTTTAATACAAATCCATAACTTAATTTAAAGTTATTAAAGTTATTACAATCAAAATGCTTTTTGGAACGTGAAAGTGTTCTTATCATCTTTGCAATTGTGGCATATTAAAGAGGAATTCAGTTCAATGACATTGTTCTCATAATCCATTACAAACAGCGCCAGCCTCGGAGACCAATAGCAGAGCTTAGGAAGAACTGGATTTTTCATTAAACTTTGGTGTGTTTAAAAACTCATCAACTCTGGTACTTCCAGAACACGAAGAAACTTTGAGCTTTCTCTCTCCTACTGCTGTGTCTTAGCAATTTCTTCCAAAAAGTCAGTGTTTTAAATTCTTTAAATATAGCACTTTACAATTAGCATAATAAATACCACCTGCTAATATTTGATGGAGCTGAAAGCACCACAAACTTTAGTAAGATAAGCCTTACGAGGCTTTGGGGATTTTTGAAACAATAGCTTTTTTTCTTTTCCTTTGAAACAATACCCACACTTTCAACACCTACACATCCATCTGACAGTCAAAAGCTTTACCACAAGGTCACAGAAGGGCATCGGTGGCAGAGGCAGGACTAATTAACTTGCTCATCTAACTTGTAGCATTGGCTCCTCTCTCCCTTTAATATAGACGCTTGTTTCTCTCATCACGTAATTATTCTGTTGACTAGTGTTAAGTGCTGCAAGCTTTAAATCAATCTTGATTTGAATTATTCATAGAGCAACGCATATGCAGGTATCAACAGCTGTTTTCTATAGGATAAGAATCTGATTACAAAAAAAAAAAAAAAAAAAAAAAAGAGGGACAGATTGAAGCACAATCCCCGGACTCTGAAAAACCACACTATGCTGCAATTAGATATCTGCAAAGTAAGGCCTTCCTGAGAAAGACGCTGGCCCAAAACAAGCAGACAGGAACATGCTTTGCTTCCAATCTGTGAGCACAAACCCAAGGATCTGCTCAGAAGACAACACAGGCAAAGAGACTCGCTGTAGTGCAGGAATGGGAGTGCAACTCCTGCCTTTGTCTCCTAGAAAGAAATTCTTGGGCACATACAAAGGAAAAAGAACATTTGGGGATCCTTTCCCAAATTAACCAAATTTCTCTTTTTTTGGACCTTTCCATTGGTGTCTTGAAGAGAAAAAAAAAAAAAATACTTCCAGGTTGATTTTTCAAATATGAAACAAGGCAGGAACGCCAGCTATCGTCACTAATTACAGTCTCTACCCTTAAAAAAGAAGAAAAATGCCTAGTTTAAACGTCACTGACGGGCAATGGTGTCCCACAGGGAGTTCAGGCTGGTGAAGGGCCCTTTCTGGGGTGATGACACAGAATCTGAAGAGAAGAGGTTGCACATGCTGCCAAGAAAAACAGGATTCAAACTTTTCACTGGATCTGCTCCTTCCTTGTGGTTTTTTTTTTGTTGTTTGTTTGTTTTGGTTTGGTTTTTTTCTTATTGGGAAAAGTCAGAGGGAATTAACACACTGCACGGGGAGGTAAATGGGGGTTGCAGCCTGTGATACCACTGGGAGAGCACAGAAGACAGGAACCGTTAGGAAAAGGGCTGCAAGATAAGCCAGCTCTGCCTCATCCAGGACACACACCACATCTCAACCACCACACAGGACTGGATTATCTGAGTCAGGTGCGAGGGACAAGAAAAGCCATTAGTCACAACATAGGAAGCTTCTTTCTGAACTGAGTTCCAAGGGACCACGTTCACTCATGCCAAATATCCCAGCGTTACACAGCGAGGGATATTCAAGCTGTCCAAATCAAGGTGTTTTGGCCAGGCAGTGGTCCCAGCAGGCTCTTCTTGTGGTCTGCAAGGGGAGCTCAGCCCCCCCATGTCACGATTTGGTTCACCACAGTTAAGCTTCTGACCTCTGCCTGCCACTAAAACCATCTCCCCTTCCCTTGGGGACCGCCTGAGGCTAAACTGGCTAATTGGGAGTGAGGAATTGCCAGCATAATGCTCCAATAGCTCTCTAAAAGTAGTTTCACAACCACCTCTGGATTTATTAAATTTGAGCAAGCAGGGAAAGAATTGGCAGATAGCAAGATTGTAAAATACAAGGTGGCATTGCTTTGGAGTACAGCAGCTCAAAAGGATGGGGGACCGTACACAGACTATGACTAATATCTTCACCTCCAGTCATTCAAGATTAGGATCAACTCTCTGCTCTGATATAACTAGCTCAGAAACATTTTTGGTCTTCTGTGGGGTTTTCTTTTTTTTTTTTGTCCATAAAGAAAACATGAGGCTTCAATTCTTCTCCCCAACACCTCGACATATATTGCAAGATATCATAAAGCAGTTCTGAGTAAAATATGTGAGCAGGACAGCATGTGATATTCAATATCTCAAGTGATATTTCAGGCCCTTTGGGAAGTACCTAATGTCACCTCTGGATCCATACACATTTATCTCCTGCACTCACCCTTAGGTCATTACGTGCATCTGTGATTTCATAGCGACGAGAAAAAGACTAACTGCCCAGGAGACTACCTGGTGCCTGAAGGACCTTATTCCTGTGAAAAATTTGGAGAGAAAGCTTCTAAAATTATGACGTGATCACCTGGGCTGATATCTTCAGCAGAAAGACCAGGCTGGCTGGGTTCTCCTGACAAAAACCAACAGGATTAGACACTGTCAAAGATGTGCAAAGCTTCCTCGAGGAGTCCGAGGTAAAGAAATCCCACCAGGACGCATCTGTCCCATAGGTACCAGAGACCTCGCTCTAGTCACACACAACTTGTTTTCAAGAGAACAAAGACAGATTCACACATGTTGGAAAATGACAAGTCACCACCGTGTTAGTCATAATATTAAAAGGGGGGGGTTATTTGCTTTGGATTGGCAGACATTAATTAGGCTCAGGGCTGGATTAACTGGCTTCCCGTTACACAAGCCAAGAATAAAGGACTGACTCGTTTTAATCAAACCCTTCCTGTTCACTTTGATTAGGCCTAATCAGAAGCAAGGCTGTTTACAGATAATGCCTAGTAGTCATCGGCGAAAAAAAAAAGTTTAAATAAATAAATCAAGAACTTCCCAATCAGTATCACCTTACCCTGCGTCTGCATGTCTATACCTCTACGTACAACTCCACCCCACACACCGATTTCCATCCAAAACAAATCCTACATAGAGATTCTACATATAATTTTACAGCCATGCACAACGCACATCACCGACTCTTCCGAAACACACGTATGTTAAACTTCCAGCCATCTTCTGTTTTACCGAGCGACTGCCTACACAAACATCCTCTTACCGATGGGGGGAAGCAAGCCCAGCACAGCAGGACCCAGCGGTGCTGGGGATGCAGCAGCCAGGCACAGCTTCGGGGGGAGCAGAGGGTTTGCTGCAGGGTCCAGCTGCCTGTGCCACAGGCTGGCAACGTTCCCTAAGAAACCAGGATTTACGGGTTGCCCTTAGCACAAATTATACGAGTATGGCAAATTACGCTAGGTTGTTTTTTCTTTCATATACTCGCAAATATCTTGCCGATTTGACTGAGTTATGCATATATAAACCCCTAACTTGCTAGGCTGAATTTCTCTGCTAAGGAGCGAGATAGGAGGGGATGAGATTGAAACCTCCTACCAAAAGTGTAATGTAACTCTTTTTTTAGTGAACAGATTTACAGCTCCAAAATGTTAACATGGCTGTAAACATTGGATCTATAAAAACAGAATTTTACCTTGACAGCAAAGACTTTAGCCTTTGCTTTTGTTGGAGCTATGAAAACGAGCTATGGAGAGTTGTGTTCCTGCCACTGCAGTGGCACTAACAGGGCAGCAGTCTGTGGGGGCGGTGGACTTAACCCAAAGCAGAGAGAGGAGCAGCAATACCGTACACACCACTCCTTTGGGCTTGTTTGGAGGTAACTAAATGACTTTGGAACTAAGCGGGTAAGAATCAAGCTCTTTAAACAGCTAAATTCCACTAAAACCCCAGGACTTAGCCCTTTGGGAAACTCTCCCTATGTTTTTTATGCACAGCGTAATGCAGATCCCCTCAATCAGGGTTAGTTTCCTCCACAGCTATACAGGTGAAAGCAGATTTTACCACTACATCTCCAGAAGTGTTTGAGTGCCACTAAAATTTAATTTTACCCACGGTGGTAGTGAAATTTACTTGAATTCACGCACCTTTTTGAATTTTCGTAATGTACAAGCATTCTGAGAGATGCCAGTTATGATTCAAGGTGAAATTGCTCTCCTAGGTTTTCAAAATCCAAACTATTCATTATAGCTATTTAGAGCTTTTTTTCTGTGCCAGTCTAATGGCATGAGCACATTATGTCGAATTACTATTATGCCGCATCAATTGAATTAACTTCAGAAGTCAGTCTACATCCCAAATTACAATCTTATTCTGCCTGAAATTCATTTAAAATCCACAGGACTTAATATTTCTTACAACGCCTGCATGCTAAAAGCTTACATTCATTGGCTTTAAGTAGCACCAATGAAAACCGAATTGTAGGCTGGCAGGAAAAAAAGAAAAAAAAAAAAAAGGCAGCGAGGGCTATGATTCACAGGTGATTTACAGTGCGAGCCTTCTTTTGGAAGTGAACGGCCATATTAAAAGAGATCAAAACAGACCTGACTAGTGAAGGAAACCAATCTTTTCTCCAGAGCACAAGTCAAAACAAGTCCTGTCAAAATCTATTCAGAAAGAACAACAAGAGGCTTGAATTCACCAGGCGTCCCTGGGCCAGCAGCGACAGTGTGTCATCTGCTGGAGTGGCCTTGGCAAACATCTACCAAAGCACTTGACATGCATCACCCTCTACTTCCCTTGGTGAAATCGGATGCTGGAGGATGACGGATACGCGTCCTTTGAAAAGGGATAGCACCGAGTACAACCCAGCGTCCTTGGTCGAGTGCTTCCTTTATTCATCTGCTCGCACCTGAATGTGGAGAGCCATTATTGGAGACCGATAAAGGTACACAACTTCAAAACTTGATTTGTACGAGGACGTTGGGAAATTTATTCTGAACTGACGGTAAAGTACGTTATGATGTGGAACTACAGTTCAAAGTATATGCTGTCACATATTCTGAACTTACTAAATTATGATAAACATACCTCATTATTTTCTGAAATCTCTAAAAAGGAAAGAAAAAAGGTCTCTGAATTGCACATCCTACTTAATTCTTTGGTCGCAATGGAGATAAACATTTTATCACCAAAGCGCCGGTTTTTGAAGTTATACGTCTAAAGAAAAACCACCCAAATTCTTGTAAAGGGGTATGCGTGTTATGTAAAGTTACCTATAGCAAACTCTGCAAAAGGGGGTTTCAGATCCGATCTTGAATAAGGCATTGAGTTTGCGCAAATAAGACCAAGAGGCGGCTTACGTTCACTCTTCCTTTTGCCCCCAGTAGCCTGTTGGATGGGAGCTTAAAATTAACTCACCCAGAGAATAACCCCAGGCTTTCACTCCTTCTAAGCTACCATCTTTCTCTTCTACTGCTATTATAAAAATAATGTCTTGCATTTGCTGTGGGCCTGGCTGAGAGTCTATGGTATTTAATCAAAGAAACATTTTATTGGTATGGGATCAACTGCTGATATATGCAAAGTCCTAATTTCGACTTATTTGTATCTAGCGACTGTGATCAATAGGCAAAATTAATTTTATTTATGCACTTTTTGAAGGCAACGTGCCTCGCACAAGAAGCAGCGCCACCCAAAAAAAAAAAAAACAAAAAAAGATTAAATGCTTTGCTGCTGAGAGCTGCTACAACTCCTCTTTGAGGGTTGCCGCTTCAAAGAAGAAAAGCCAGGTGCCTGGGGCAGCCCCGACGACGCGCTGAAGGCTGGCAACCTGACGTGTGAAATTGCTCTCAGATGGCTCACTGCAAAGTTTTACTGTCTGCAGGCAAGGCAAGACTTCAGTGTTGTTGCTGAAAAGCCGTTATTTTTGTTTCTAAAATTTTTAAATGGTTACCGGAGGTTATGCAGGGCACTTGGTGCAGACTAACTGCACTCCTCTATAAAATTATCCTTGACGTGGATTTCATATAATTGATATTCACAATATAGCTCAGCCACACATGCTCTTCTCTTGTCTTTGTGGGTGCATCTATGCTCTTTCCTCCTGTGCTCCCGTTGCATCCCTATTTGTCTAGTGGGAAATTAAAACCATCACTCCAAGATGTTGCATTCTCTAGTTCAGACCATGGGTATGAAATGATCTTCTCTAGGATTAGCAAACGCTGACATTTGCAGCGGTTCGCTTTCGCGCTACCAGTCGTATCTGGTGTGCGTTCACGGCTGTAACAAAAGGAAAAGCTTCCTTTTATCTTTCAATGATTATCAAATGTATTCTGAATGCTTTCTAAAGTCCTTCTCATTGAGATGCTGCTAAGAACAGTATTTACAACTGCACCGTCAGAGGCAAACATTCAATCTGCAAGAGCCAGGCTGGTGAGCAGCTGGCTTTAAAGCTCTTCTTAAAAAAGCTTTGGTATTAGGGATGTTGTTGTAAACTGATACTGAAGGCTAATAATTTCCTTTTAATAATCACTTTGAACTAACACCTAATCAGTAGCTTTGAAATGTCTTTGTGACCGCCGTCAGATTCGGGGGGGGGGGGGAAATCAAACAGAAATGGTAACTCTGACCCCACCTGACAGGGCTTTTGCACTAGAAATATCCATTCACCTGTAACAAGGATGAAGCAGGTCGTCTCGGTTACACGTATTAAGGGATGGGCCTGCAAAACAAAGGCCGGTGGGGTGTACTCATGAAACCCATACTGAATATTCAGACGATGAATCATCTAAAAATCTCATTACAACACTTCTCTCCTCATGAAGGAAAACCTCAAGAAATGAGGTCTCAGAAACTCAAACATTCATTTCTCGACAAATATTTTGAGGTGCGTTTTTTCTTCACGTTTCTTTTGCCGGGCGTCAGTTCTGAAAGTAACAATACATTTAAATAACAAGAATAAATTCAAGTTCAAGGAAAGGTGCTATTTCCCTTATTTCATGTTTTCCTTAAGAACTGGATTCTTGAAGCCATGCAAAACCAACAGAACCTCACTTTTAAAGGGGAAAGTCGGAGTGGCTAGCTTTAGAGCCCTATTACAGTAGGACCCCCTAGAAATTATCACCTCCAAAGGAACTCAAGTGAGAATCCAAACTAAAAAAGCATCTGGCTTCTAAGTTAAAGAATTTTAATGTTGTTAAAGAAGTTCAAGAAGCTCAATTTTGACTGTAGGTAACAGCAGTATTTCAGAAACTTCAGTGCCTACAACGCTTTCCCCAGCCAGTTCTACAGATTCAGGAGCATAATTGAATTATGCAGTTCATACAAGATTTATTTCTGCCTCTTGCATTAACACCTGTCATTGAAAACCTCATCAGACGACATCAGGAAGTGAGAAGGTTAAGGACAATTGTATTATTAATTTTAAATAAATTGAGCGTGTCTATCTTTTAAAGAGGTTGAAAGTACCAAGAAAAAAAGAAGAACAGAGACAGTGCCAGGAAGATGTATGTGCTCCTACAAAACCTGGAGGAGGCTCGCTTTACCATACTGTTACAGGTTGGCTTGCTTTCATTCCCTGAGCTCTGTGAGTGGCAGGAAAAGGAAACACACGACTCCCACCGACCGTTGAGCTGTCTGTCTGTCTGTTGGTGCATCCCCGACCAGGGATTTTACCTGTTCCCCTTTGCTGTCCACAAACCAACCTGAGGAAATGCAGCAGTGGAACAGGGCGGTGGGGAAACAGGGAACAGAGACAAGGAGACAGGCTGAGGTTTGAGGGAGTTTGTTTTCCTTTAAGCAACAACCTGTTGGGATTTCGTCGGCATAACAACTGGTTTCTCCTAAGCACGCTGGTGACAGCAAGAGCAGAAAACAAAGCCTAGTGGGTCCATGTCTGCAAGGCTTCTCACAAGGAGTCAAGAAGCACAACTCAATCTGCCACGTCAAGCTTAGCCAGTCACTCCTGCCCGCTTTTTCTGGCTGCACAATGGGAAAATGGGGCTAATCATAATCTTCGTTACCACAACAAAGCAAAATAAGCAGGGGAATGATATGACACTGCAATGCAGTATCCAAAGAATCTGGGATTTCAGGAAAACTTCTTTTTACTGTCATCCACAGATCTAGCAACTTACCAAGGAATAAAAGATATTCTGCAGTTAAGACAGGAACAGATACATTCACCGAATCACGTGTCTCTTCTGACATGTGTTTCCTTGACAAAGTTTTTGCTTAAAAAAATAAAAAAGGAATCTACGTCATCTGATTTCATTTTTAAAAAGGATCCTATACCCTTATCTACTGATTTCTAATTGCATGAAAGGAGAGATACATGCTAACTTCTGTTCATTAACTTTAATCAAAAGAATTCTTGGCTGTTTCATTTAAGGCGGATTTAATCAAGCAAGGGTGGCTCTGAAGTGAAATTACAGTCTTAAAGACTGTGGAACAATTAATTTAGAGTTTTGCCCCGCAACAGGTCCCTGATGAAATACTAAATTAGCAGATTGCAATAGGGCATTTCGGATAGGTAATTTTAAATACAATTTAGGTCTTTTCTCTTAAGATGTATAGGCAAAGCCTTTGTGCAGACTTGCATGTTATTTTTCCAAACCTCTCTGGAAATGTAAGATATCGGTCAGAAGACTTTCTATTATACTAACAAACACCAAAGCAAGAGTGTTTACATTGCAACTACGTATCATGCTAGAGATCAAAGACTTCTCTCTTCAGGTTCATCTCACACAAAAATAGTACACAAAGCGTGCTTTCCAACCAGCAAGGTATTGTGAAGCTTTTGGTTATTAAGCATTTATACCAGCTAGGATAAAAAGGATAAATAAAGGAACTTAATATTTACATTCAATTTGCATTTATTGTGATTTTAAATCACCACACTCATAATTTGGGGCTCTCTGGAGTCTTTTACTCAAAGTAATTTCATCTCCATTATGATGAAATACGCCCACTTCTAATCTCAAGCCGAAATCGGATAACTCCAGGTGACAATCCTAAAACAAAGCAGACCCTACAGCCAGCCCCTCCCCCGATTCTAGTTGCCTTGCAAGGTACCACGAACCCCCCCCCGCTCTCCTCCACACTTCTCCTGCTGGGGCAAGAATCTGAGAGGCGATGCGTAGGAAAAACCAAACTCTTCCTAAACTGTCCCACAACGGATGTTTTGGACAAATCTTTTTCTAATTAGGCGCAAGGAAAATTTCCCTGACTGAAGCCAAAGTGAGTGAAATAGAGGAACAGTTCAGATATCTGCACTAGAACCAGCTCTCTGATTGTTGTGTGCTTAGTTAATTGGAAGAGTAGTTTGGCTCCTATAATAACTCCCAGACGATCTACATCGTTTTCCCAGACCTGACTGAGAGCTGCACTTCAGTTTTGATGTAGAGAAAAAGAGCCTGCAAGGCTGCTTCAGTAACCAACTGCTAATTCCAGCAAATGCTCTAGTCATGCCGTTAAACTGATATGACAGCTTAAGTCGTCTTATCTCTCACACAGGTGTACATCAGAGTTAGAATTTTCAATTGTTATGTGCAGACTTAAAAAAAAAAAGTTAATTAAAAAAGAAACTGCTGCTGCTCAGAAATGACCTGTGGAAAGCACTGGACTAGTTAAAGCTGCATTATCCCACTTCAATCCCCAAAAGTTCAGGAAAAACAACGTGAAGTCACAGCCTATTCAAGATGTATAAATACCTAGAGTAAAAACTGGAAGAGCAGAGTAATTTCTTTGTCATCCTCCACTGTTTGGATGACAGCTCTACTAATGATCTTACAATACAGAATATTTGTTCAGAGCACTTATCAGGCTGATATTTATCAGGCTGTCATCTGGTTTTAGTCAATAAAGTCAGCTCCGATGTTGGATAAGAATATACATTTTTGTTGGCGTGGAAGCTGTACTTTGCTTTTTCTAAAAATGCTGTATCAGCTCATTAGCTCTTTACTAACCTTATGGAACAATGCAATAAGCTTTTATACCATACCACAGCTATAACAATACATCATCTGTGAGGCTTGAAAGAGATTGCAGTGAGTTTTCAGCACATCAAGGCACAGGATCAGGTACGAAAGCCAACTGAATACAAGCCATGTTTCTGCTTGTTACCAAGGTCCAATGCCCCTACCTGATGAAAAGCCCACGTGAGAAATGCGCTATCATCAAAATGCCAAGAAGCCACGTCTCTTACAGCGGAAATCCATCCATTTACTATTTTCCAGTTAGCCCACTAAAGCGTGCCCAAGGTTCGCACCGGTAACAGCCAGTATTTTAAATAGAACTGGTGCCTGTGCCACCTTCCATTATCGCACTTTCTCTCCCTGCCAAATACTTCCCCAGTATAATTCAAGATGTCCTTTGAGCCTTCCAAGCGTTACGTGACTTTGGGAACCATCACTACTTCGGTGGTTTCTCCCACTCTTCACCAAGGAGGCTGCAGCTACGTCAGCTGAAACCCTCCAGCCAGTGGCAAAGCCTGAGCTAACCGCTGCAAAATATATAATGAAAGGAAAATATCACAATTAGAGGTCCAGACATAAGGGGGTTTTGACCAGCTTGTTGCATCAAATTCCTCATGGCAAGGACGGTAACAGTCACTTGGCTCCTTTTCCTCTTTATTTAACTTTCCCTTAGCCACAGGGGATCTTCAGTTTCTCCGACACTGAGTGATTTGTCAGGATTACCGAGCGGCATGGCCAAGCCTACTATCTGGCATATGGCAAACCATATTCATCTGAACCCTGGTCATATTATATTATTATTATTATTAAGTTTGCAAATTATATAGGTAATAAAGTTTTAATGACTTAATTCAGTGAAAATAGGTACAATTTAATTTTAAGCTAAAACCTGGCCATATAGAGAGCTATAAGTACTATAGGACCACGATCAAAGCATCACTACACACAGCACTTTTAACATTTAGAAACATTACAATAAAATCTGTTAGGAAATCAATGAAAGGTCAGAAAGATTAAGGGATTAAATTCCTTACTGGTACAAAGATATGCAAATTGGGTACTAGACTGGAATGTGGCCATGCCTTTATGCCCTCTACGGAGGACATGAAACAAAAAAAAAAAAAACAGATTACATTTTGTGCCACATGTAAGACAGCCTCACATCAGAAGTCAGTGGGAGGATCTTTTGTTTGTAGATCAAAGAAAAGGTGAAATAGGTAGAAAAAAAAAATTTAAAACATGGAAGAAAAGATTCCAGTTGGAAGCAATCTACTTTTATATTAACATCTCTAAAGCTCTACTTAATGCTACTTTAGCTCTACAAAGAATATAATTCTTAATGACTTGCATGATCAGGTAATCCCCATACGGCTACAATATAGTTGCGGGGTGTATGGTTTAGTCTTTGTTCTCGCCTCTTCTTTCCCAAAACCCTACCTCTTCCCCTGGGCTGCAATACCACATGCATTAACATAGAAATTTAAAGACCTAATGTGTGATGGGAGTCAAAATTATGCCATTCACATGGCACTGCAGAAAAAGCAAAGAAAACCCCAATCCTCAAACACTCAGTAACCTCGTCCACGATAAAATTAATTTTTAAAACTAATCGAAAAAAAAAATTACATTCAGAAAGCTGGGTTACAAAATAAAGCTCCAAGATGCCTAAATATTGCTTTCCTTCTGTCATGAGATATTTGGATATAGTAACTGTGATAAAACAGCAAATCTTCAGCTAACAAATTGCATTTAAAGTAGCAATATTTTTTTTTAATCTTGTCTTGCACAGAGACCATCTGTCTACAGTGAACACTTACCTCACCCACAACCTTTCCCCCTTAAATAAACGTACCTCCTATGAGTATCTCTAAAGAGATGCTTTTTTTTCCCTAGACTAGGATTAATTTTTTTTTTTTTAAGGCATGTTTCATTACTTTGCAACCTACTGCTGCCATCTCCTGTGTTAAATGAGGCAGCAAGTAACTTCATACTTACAAGCAGGCTATTTAACTTTGGCCATATGGGAACGGTTTCTGTTGGTCAAGCAGAGAGCACTCCACCTAAACACACCGCAGAAGCCTGTTAAAAAGTTGGCATTACCTCTAAGTGACTCCGTCGTTCTGCAATCACTCGTTCATCCTTGTTTCCAAAGAGCTTCTTTGGAGGGAATTCTAAAGTGGCAAGCTGGAAGACATTAAAGGATGAATCGGCATCAGAAGTGACAAGCTCAAATGAGAAAATTCTCTTTTAACTATGAAGCAACTGGGAAGAAGAAAATGCCAAATATTCACGAGCTACACTATATGCTATTAGCAAATATCATATCACGCATTTCTGCTGACATTATTACGATCTGGTCTGTAATACTGCTAAGAAAACAATGCGTTTTGTCATAAATGAGTGACAGCAAGTTTAGGAATTAGATTAATAAAGATTACAAAGTTGCTAACTAACTGAATCTCAAACGGCAGCACCAAGAAAAATCTCTTCAGAAACTCTGTGCATATTAAAAGATTGTACTACCAAGCAACACTGGTAAGAGAGAGAGGAGGGGAACTGTCTCCCTTGCTTGTACGCCAACAAATAAAATGCTTGAAAAAGTTCCAGCCAGCTATATCTGGAAAACCACTCTTCAAAACTGCGGTCTCCAACCATACTGTCATGTAATTTGTCTTTTTTTACGTTGTACTGTAAACGTAAGATCATTGGATCTAAGAACTATCATTGAAGTTGTGCTGTGGAGGATGGCATGGCTGGACTCCAGCTGACACCTGAGCTGGACCTGAAGGACCTTTTGCTGCACCTTGAACTACGGCTTCTTCCTTCACAGCGGGGACAGGCTAACAGCACGCACCTACGCTCTGATGGCAACTCAGACGATGGGAAGCGGGACCTCTTGAGCTCTAACTCAACTGTAGCTTAATCCCATTCAAATGTATGTCCATGCTGGAAGCTGATAGCTTTAATTTCCCAAAGGGATCCACACCAACAGGCAAAATCCCATTTATCACACTGAAAATGAAAACAAGGCAGCAGCACAACACCTAAACACCTAAAAACAACTATTCAGATCTGTCCTTTTAGGAGTTCTTCCACAGAGGTGTCCAGAGCTATCTTCTCATTTCTTTTTCATCCTGTAGGAACCGCAGTAAGCTACACTGGTGAGGGAGAGAGCGAGAGAACCGTCTTCCTTTCTTGTACACCAACAAATAAAATGCTTGAACAAGTTCCAGCCAGCTATATCCGGAAAACACACAAAAGACTCAAGAGTTGGTAGCAAATACCAATGAACTTGGTCTGCTGAGCCACTGCTCACTGCTGGGAATGATACACAAGAAAGCAAATCCTCTCCACGCAGTTTGTGTTTGCACTTGAAGGTGCATTGAAACCAGTTTCTTCCTAGCTCTCACTGTAGGAGACAGAAATATGCAACCTCCCATTGGCGTTGCTGGAGCTGTTTTGCAGGCGAAAGCCCTGTGTAAAAATGCCTCCTGCATGAATTCCCCTGGCTATTAGATGATATTGAACTAATAAACAAGATGCACCAATTTCTAGTATATCAGCACATACAGGACTGCGGAGAATTTATGGCTGGTTACAAGGAGCAGCAATACCCTGAATTAAACGAGGAGATTCATTATGAACATTGAACGTAAGCATCTTTTAAAATACAGAGGTATTCCGCAATACAAATAATTTATTCCCGCTCTCTGGTTCAACTCCAACTTGGGTCATTTTAAAGAAATGCCTAGACATCTTCAAAACGAGCAATACAAAGCAATGTGGGGCACCAGAGGAGATGGAAGGGATGTCTGCTCTGCATCAGTCTCACCAGCACACCCCAATTACATTCCTCAATTTTCTCCAATCATATTCTTCTCAGTGTGCCTGCTTCTTCATGTTGGCAGGACAAGCAGTACACAACCAAACCACATCCTGTAATTATGTCCTTGGGACCTATTTTCACTGCATTACTCACTCCTTAACCTATGCAGGATTATAAGTGCTAATAGTTTCAAAGACTTCAAAATCCCACCCCTGCAGAAATTGTATTTTATTAAATAGTACTGCGTCATGTCACTGCCAGAAACAAGCAAGGTAAAACAACTACCACCACAATCCCCTCCTGGCCCCAGGGAGATTGTTTTTATAGTTATTTGCTAGTAAATACTTTCATTAGAGAATTTTAAAATATTGCCTGTTAAAAGACAATTTAGACAAATAAAAAAACCCTACTACTACAATGTCCTCAGACATACTCTGTAGAGTTAAAATTATTACAGCTAAAACCAGGAACGATTTGTTTATCTAAATTAAGTTTTATTTTAAAAGGCATTTGGAGACTCATTCTACAAAACTTTGGGATGGTCAAGGTGTTTTCCTAATCTGTTAGTTTTAATCTGTTAGCTTTCTGGATACATCTTAGAAGAAAAACAGTTGCATTTTCTAAAGCCAGTAAGTTTTGCTAAACTCATTCAAACTGAAGTAGCTACTCCCATAGTTTCAGCATTTCTTCACACCCAAATCACTACGCTGCAGAAATCTTTGAAACCAAGCCAATGAAAGTCCGCTATTACAGTCATGAATTTAATACACAAAAGGCCTCAGCCAGTCAACTTGGCTCTGAAACATTCAAAGTCACAACATGTACCTAAATGAAAATCATAGTTTTGTTGCTGGTCAAGACCTGCATCGCAATACTTTGGACTTCGAGAACTATATATGACAAAAACCTCCATCCAGAACAGAACAACAATGTACCGAACCATACTTGGCACACATATGTACGTTACTTCTGTTTGTAATAAACATATGTGTGTACAGTATGTACCTAGACATATATGTAACTCGGAAGGATTCTGCGTCCTGCAGAGGGTACGTTACAAAGGACCTATCTCCTACTGCAGTCACCATCTCTACAGGGCTGGATGCAGAAGGCACACAACCTGCTGCAACATTTCTGTCTCCCGCTCTTTTCCAAGGGTCCTCTGGCTCCTCTTTTAGCCAGATGATTGGCAGATGTCCATCTCACAAATAAAAAATGGAGACCATTTCTGTCACACACCAGATGACCACCCAGCTACATGACAGAAAAACCTCCAGCCGTAGATCTCATCATCACTTCAGCAACTCTTGGAAACCCTGAATTATTCCAACGCGTTCTACTCCACTACATGCCAAGAGTCTAATCCCCACCAAAATGGAAAGAAAAGAGACATTCAAAATTCCCCAGGCTTGAGTTTCAGGCTGTCCGAACACTTAATGTAGACATGACAGCACCACCCAGCTTCCACCCAGTTCGCAGGTTGAAAATTATCTTTGCAATATGAGAACTAGAACCGTTCATGCCGCAATGTGAATTACGCATCCTCTATGCGACTGTGTAATTTCACTGGAATAGGAAGCTGGCCCATTGCAGGATATTCATATAAAAATACAATATTAGTACATTTATCAGAGCTACTGTCCTTTAGCGTGGGGAAAAATACGCTGGCGCAAGAGTTCCACAAATACACAGAGTGACGACACAACGTTCTCATCTCGTCATAGTTTTGGTTTATAAAAAAGGAAAAGAAAAAAAGCCCAGCAATACAGGTATACTGAAGTAATGATAAATGTAACGATAATTGTCCATAAAGATCCTCTGTCCTGATGTATCATTTGACATACAGACTCTGAACGTAATTGAGTGCGATTCAGAAATGCAATTATTCAAGAGAATTTGGGGGTTTATTTAAAATACCTTACTCATTTATGCCAAATTGCAGTAGCAAATGTGATACATGCAAATTTTCTTATTAGGAGTGCTACAATGCCTTTAAGAAACTGCAGAGTAACTTCAGAAGAGATTCCCACTGCTGCAGGTTACTGCACGCAGCACAGTATGTGGCTGAGCCGCATTTGTTCTGTCCCTTAAATACGTACGGGATCTGCAGGTATAGATTTTGCATCAAGATGTTTGCCTTGGCTCAGACACTGTAAGAGAATTTCACACTATCCAGATTCAGGAGTATAAATTATTCTCTTAGAATTATAGGGCCATGTACTCTCTGGCTCAAATTAATTTTTCAAGGGTCACACCTTGACTAAGAGATGAATATTTTGCGGCAATACAAGGCATAACGGTGGGACTCTACAGGTAGCAAGGTAAATTACTCTATTTTCCTGAAATTTCTGAAGCACGCCCCTCCTCTCCCTGTCCCCCTTGCTGCAGTGGCAGTGGAAGCATTTGGCAGTCAGTCTTCTTCGGCAGTGATGTTTTGTCGTTTTTCAGGGCTGCTGATGAGGTGGTATGTTTTCTGTCAGGGGAAATTAAGAGGCATATTCCCCAGCCTGACAGGAAGAGAAAGCTCGAATGATTTCCTGAGAAGCTTCTGCATGTAGCGTGCAAGATTTCTAATTTTTATTTTGGCTGCAGAAGCATTTCCCTACTATAGGTAATTATAGCACCGCTGTAATACAAATCCCATTATATACATAGGAGGGTGCACACGCATGCATATGCATACCGTAGGCAAGGCTGGGACTACCGTTAGACCCAAAATGCAAAGGCAGATAATATTTTAAAACAGGACGGAGACACCTCAAGACTGCATATCAGCACCCCTAATGTCTTTTAGATGTTAAACTTTTTACAGTTAATGATGTTTATCCTATCTGGCAATCGTTGCTAGGCAGTAGCAGTCTTAGGGAGAGGCAAACAGTCATTTGCAATTTACTCCCTAATTTCTTTATAATAAATAAAGGCTGTGTTTTATTTCTGGGTCTTGCATTACTGGGGGCATGTTATTTGTCTGTGTCTCAGCAACCTTATCTGTAAGAAACGATAGTCACCTACCATGATATAATATTTGTAAGATTAGGATGATCAAGTTTAGACAGTTCCAGGTCCTCAAGGGGAAGGTGCTTCATACCTAGCAAGTATTATTCTAGGAAATTTTAAACGGCTTAATGGATTCTTATACTTTTCTCGCATTTCAGACAAGAGATTGGTTTTAACAAGGTTATCGGCAGGTGTTTAATGCTGGTAAGAATAGGTGGCAGAACAGTAAGTGACCCATTTTATAGTCACCTATTTTACCTTATATACAACTCTTTGCCCTTAAGATTCACCTACTTCTGGAAACAGCATATACCTAACAACGTCTATGTGAAAGCATACTCTTTTGCAGTGAAACCATACATCTTCATCACCTTCAACCACTGAGACCCAGGAAGAGCGGCAAATTCGGGTAGTGGCTTTTCATAAGCCAAGAGAGTGTAAATGAAGGTTCCAACACCACCAAAGGCTCTGCCTGGGACAGGGTGCAGTCTCATTTGAGCACCTTTAGAAAACAAAGCCATCAGCATTCGAAGGGTGTCCTTTCATTTTTATTATATTCAGTTGGAGACTCTTACACTGACATTAATTGAAGTTTGCTCGGTACCTGCTGGATTTAATTCAGTTGAGGGGTTTTATGGTACAGTGGAACATAATACGTTAATAAAAAGTCTTGTACGGTACTTTGCGGATGATATTTCAATATATAGTGGACCAAAGTAAAATACCACATAATACAGTCATGTAAGCTTGTCACTTCTGAAGCATGAAAATGTTCGAAGTGTTATGCTCCCTAAACATTAAAAAAGTGCCATTTTCCAACATCAAGCAAAAATCTACAGGATTGAAACATCTCATTATTTCTGGCAGGTAAAATCTATGTTTTAGTGCCTACAATATGGTAAAAGGTTTTTTTTTTTTTTTTTAAGAAGAAAAACAGGGCAGACATTGATGGAGGCTGAGTCATCTTTAATCTTTCATCCCAAATTCTCTTTGTACTTCAATGTTTTGATATATTTAAATGGGGGGAAAAAGGGGGGAAAAAAGAAAATTAAGGAAATGCTAACTCTTAAATTAAAAAGTCAGTCTTCTTTAACTCTCATGTTACTTTTACAACTCTGAATTTTCTCATTTTTCAAAGGACACGTCTGACTTTTGATCCTTTGTCCCAGAAATCTCTGTCACAGATGAGAAAAATCAAAGAGAAGAATGTGGCACGGTTTTGCAGCCGGTGTGGCTGCACCTGACTTGATTTTGCAGTGAGCAACGAAAGAAAAAAAAAAAACTGTCCTACTTTTAGTTTTTGAAGTTTAAACAAAGTAACTTAAGCCTCAACTTCTCAAGATGTACTAAGACTCCCAGACTCTAAAGAAATTGGACAAAAGCTGCATTCTTACCTAGGAACTTGCACTAAATACTTAGGGATTTCATAACAAGGTAAAAAAAGCTTAATTTCTATATTTTACTAGTATTTTTTCTGAAATAAACCACCTATTCTACACAATTTCATAAGAGAGCCTTAGGCAAAGGGAAGAAGTTAACACTTAATGAACAGATAAAGGCTACTTTATAAATTCTGCCAAAAAAAAAAATCAAATAGAGATCAAAGATAAATAATTTGATCATATACACTAAAAAAGAAACCAAGAAAATAACTTAAAAACCACCCTAAGTCATATTTTCAGGTGATATAGCTCAAACTAATTGAAGTTCAAATGATGTTTTCCCAACTATGAGTGAATAAAACTCTAAACTTCATCTCCTTTAAAAAAAAAATAACAACGTAGTCCTCCCTCATGTAAACCTTACAGTGCTTCCCTGACAGGTATGCTATAGGTAAGTGATGCCCTCAGAGGACAGGAAGATTAAAGACGATTATTTTCCATTATCAACTAATCGATGAGAGGGAATATCCAGGGGATTATTTTCTGGATATTCAATTTGTCACCTACTTTTCCTCTTCCATGTCTTAACATTCTCTCCTTACTTCTTTTTCCATTTCTTCCAACATGTTCTCCCCCACTTCCCAGCTTGTCTGTGTTTTATTGATGTGCCACCCCTTGCCCCATGACCTACCTAATTCTTTTTCTTACTCCACTGTCCATTTGCCACATCAAATGTTCTCCTCCCACACCATCCTCCCTACTATCTCCCAGAAGTGGAGAGGGATTTGATATTCTCAGAGGTGGGATAGCCAAGCAACTAAGGATCGGACAAAACTCTGAGGTGGACCCACATCAACCTTCTAATGTAGTGAACTCCTTGGAGAAGACTGAACAGCTTTTAAACAGCAACAAAAGCCACAATTATTACAAACGAGGATAATCAACCTCCCAAAACAAAGAAAACTCAAGTGACTAGGAAACAGAACTGGAAACGGTTATACGCAACCTTTCTCCTGCGCACAGGCCCTGCAGAAGGTCCCTGATACCAGCCTAACACAGTCAGTCCTCCACTGGCCTTGAGGGAAGCAGACTCCGCTCCAGCCCCTCTGCTCCCCAGGTCTTTACAGTGTTTCTGAGAGCCAAGGAGCTGCTCCAGGCTCATCCCTACTGTCTTTCAGCTCCTCCATCAGAGCTGCAGGCTTACAGCTTTCTGTTGCTGCCTCTCCTTTGCTGCTAGAGGCTGCAGTGCCTAGATGTCACTCAAACATGCACAAAAGAACGAGCACCTCTCTCCTTCCTTGGGGGAGTCTACTCTGAAAAATCCTAAATAAATTGGTCAGCAAATATCTCCCTTCTGGCAAATACAAGAGAGACCGTAATTGCAGGGTGAGGTACTAGAGCTTTGATTTGGGGCATTTTTGGGTATGGAGTTCTTGGTTTTAGGCTGCAACTAACCCGCACAGATCACCTTCTCTGGATTCACCAATACATGAGCATCTTCTCAGGATGCACAAGTTCCCACATCTCTGCTGTCTCTAATTCTGGGTTACTCTTTGAACTTTTAAGATTTTCCTGGCATGCTTGCCAGTTACCTTCCTCAGACAGGCATAGCTGTTTCTCCAAAGAACATTTCAACTTCATCTGTCACTGAGGAGGGATAAGAAGACAAAAAAGAAATTCACCTCCTGCGAACCTCCCCGAATCCTCCCTGCGACGATGCAAAATTACCAAGTAGGACTGGACACCAAAGATTTCTCTTACCCATTTCACTAACTGTGCCCCACTGTCTTTGAATTGCACCCACCTGCCTATCAATCTTCTGCAATTATCAAAGAGGTCAGAGTTCTCATATCCAAGCTTCTCCTTTAAACAAGCAGGCTGACCTAGACTCAATATGCATTTTTGGAGCTGTGGTGAGATGTCGAGGCCACTGTTTATTGCATTATTTTAATTCCATTTAGTCTGCCTCCTGCTATTGAGAAAAATCAAATTAACTGCAGCCAAAGAAGTTACCTTGCATTACAGAGGTGTTTTTCTTTTCCTTAAAGCAATTTCTAGACTAGGCGGAATAACAACATACTGAAAGAAAGCCATAAATGATGGTCAATATAGCATTTGACAAACTACTTCATTGCTTTGTTCATTATAAGCAGTACGCTAGCATTTAAATACAGAATAACTATAAAAATGAACACTAGGATGTATCAAAGTTCATGCAAACCTTTTGCAGTTCTATAAAATTAGAGGACATCTTTCGAAATATAAGCCGCTACTTGCATAGCTCAGAATTATCAATCAAGGAAAGAGGTGCAAAAATTGGCCCAAATGGCAAAGAAAATAAACATTAAGTTCTCTATACAGGCTGTAGAAAGGCAGAATAAGATGGTGCAGAAACAGCATACGCCAACCCAAAGGATATAATTATTTCACGTGTAAACCAGTCAAAACCAAATAAAAACATAGTTAAATACGATTTATAGATGTATTTGGAAAATAAGCATGAAAAAATTGTAACGCATCATGTCCTTGCAACCTTGGTTTTGCTCTCTTGTTCATCTGTCCCTTGCCCCAAGATAGTAAAATACCAGTAGCACATGGCAGACCATGGTCTAAGACAATGGTACATGCTGACCTAGACAGTCTATGGACAAGTTTAACCCATTCTACACTTTTAGCTCATGATTTTGCAAACTAAACATTTCTTTTTTTTTTTTTTTTTCTTTTTTTTTTTCTTCCCATGTAGTCTCAGATCACGGTGCTTGGTTATTTCTTCAAAGAAATGGCAACAACTGCTGGGTTTGCAAAGTCACGTCTTCAAAACTCAACTCATTAATCAGTCTTCATCACTGCACGGCTCAGACCCCACTTCTCAAAAAGATGTTAAAAAAGGAATTTTCTGCTACTGTCTGCAGGGTTTATTTCCCTTTCAAAAATGATTTGGGATTTGATTCATTACCTTCCTGCTGGGATTTCGAGCAAGGCTAAGGAAGTGTCCCTGCAGTAGTACAAGGTGGGCCATGCAGCAGACACCATCTTCGCTGTGGCAGTGCACAGCCTTGCCCCACTCCGCATCACGTTCCTGCTAATGCCACGTTGGCTATCAGGCCACTTTGATCGTACAACGAGAAGTCACAATACCATTTGGCCTAAGCAACAGAAATAGTTTCAGAGAGGAGAATTCGCCAGAGCAGTTTTAACAGCTCTTCCAAAAAAAGGGTGGCTTGTTGCATATGAGCTCATCTCAGTGACATCTGGCAGCATTTATGAAACATCCCTGTCTCGTGTGGCCAACTGATACCATAAATTTCAGTCACCCTTGCCTTGGAGAAATGCTAATAATGAAAACTCGTCAAAGAGCAGCAATAATTTCTACTGCTGACTAGATGGATGCCTTTCTGACTACTCAAAATTAATGGCAGATCTCAGGGTCTTAAAGAACAGCTGTCACAAAGAAATACACCTGCAGGCAAAGACGCAGGGTGCCTCTGAGTTTGATTTTTATAGAGAGGAAGCAGCAACTCTCACAACAAACTGCTTACAAGAAGTTAGCTAGCCTTCTGCGTCATGTAAAATGATAAAACCAGAGAAAGCGCAGTGCAAGTACGCAAATGGGAGACTTAAAAGGAACTCCTTAGTGCCCCTTCCAACAGTAAGTCATTGATAGTCACATAGGTGATACGTAACCGTTCACTTCTGGCTACTCTTAGAGATGCTACAGAACTAGCTGCTTTATCACAGGGTGAAAAAACTAGCTGTAAGCCTCACACAAATTTGGGATTTTCGTCCCACTGCCACTGTTGTCACTAGGTAAAGCTTAAAATGAAGGTAAGTAATGAAATGTAATAAACAAAAGGCACATTTTTCAGGAGCTCGCTTGGCAGAGGATTTTGAATCTGGAGGACGGAAAAAGCAACTATGGGGACCAGAAAGATCACTGTTACTACCAGTTTCACAAGCAATACCCCATTTAGTCCTGCTCTTGAGATCCTAGGCATGGTGGTGAGAATAGATATTTGTTTCCAAGTATAATAAAATTTCTTGGTCAAGCACTTGAAGATAAATGGCTTAGAAAGCAAGACCCGTGTATATACCACATATACATGGAAAGCTCAAAGACACACTCGATTAAAATTGCCATGGTACCAAAGTCAACATCATTATTCAGGGCAGGGGAGAGAACAGGGATGTGCTTAACTATTGCAAGTATTTAGGTTTGGATTACGTGTAATTTCACAATTACTGTCTGTCAGATGCTCTCTAGAAGGCTATAATATTTCTGTCCCCAACAAGCACTGCATCACTGAGTCTGGGTATGAGCTCCACCTACACGAGTTGCAGTAACCCAGGAAAGCAGGGGAAAGCTAAAAGACCACATGATTTTTAATTTTTTTATATATATATATATATATATTTTTTTTTTTTTTTTTTTTTCAGTGTCCTTACAATTTATAGCACATAAGAGTTTTCAGGTACAATCAGAATGGAAATTATGCTACTCTACATATGTAAATAAAACCCTGCAATACAGTAGTTTGCAATTGCTTTAACAACACTGGTACTATTCAAAAATTGAACTGAACTTAAAAGTATTCTTATTTATTCCCTGATTTAAAAATAAAAATAAAATTTGAGTTAGAATTGAATGAGCAATTTAAAATACTGCTGAAGTTTTGCTGTATTTTTTTCCAAAAAAAAAAAAAAAGACGTAACAAGAGTAGGACATGCAGTGTTCAGATGCAGTTTGAAAGAAATTCAAAGTATTTAATAGAAAATACAGAGCGTACACTCAAACAGCCTCAAAGCGCCTGCATTGCTGACAGCACTGCACAACACAAACTATAAAGGTATCATTAATACCCAGTAGTACCTACAACTAAGTATGATAGAAAAGAAGAGATTCAATACAGAAAAAAAAATGGCCAAAGAGAACCGTAGCTTTGATTCTTTTTATCATTCACAGCGTCATAACCATTTATAAATAATCTTGAATTAATTGACTGTTTTAACACTGGCTCACGAAGTTTGGCGCCCATGAAAAGCGTGTTTTTTCATCTCGCTCACACTCACAGCACCAACATCACCGTAAGAAATTCTGTTTTTCAGACGTGGCCAGACAGCTTCCCCTCCGCACTGTTATTTCTGGCTTTGGTTCTGAAATACACCCTACAATAAACTGGACAACATCCTCCACTTTCAGTCTTCTCCTCTTGACGTTTTCAATTCCATAGCTGCAGCTCAATATTTCTCCTCACAGCCCCTGCTTCTTTATGTTTATTTTCATATTAAACCACAAGAGATTGTATTTTATTGATTTTTGTCATGCAGGGATGTCTAATAAATTTTACTGCTTGGGCTTTCTTGCTCTGGGCTCTGTAGTGGGACAGACAATTCTCTCTTGTAAGATGGAGCCTTCTGTACGTTCTGTGTTGCAGAGACAGATGGTAAAAGATCCTTCCAGATTTATTTTTTTAAATGTATTTACATTACAGCAGTCAAGAAAACATCCTGAGAATCTTAGAGGAAGATCTCATTGTGAATACAAAACCGAAGGCTTTTAGAAACTCATTTAGAAACTATACCATCAGCTGTACAGGCCTGAGAAATTTGTTCTCTTCCTTTCTTCTAAACTCAACCCATTTTTAATTAAGAAACACAATATTATTTTCACTATAATCGAGTCTGAAAGTTCATTAGCCGTAACGTGATAAACTAATATTTATGAAAGACCCTTAAATAAAAGAAGCCTCTTGTAGAATGTGACAATGCTAGCCATAAGGTTGGGTTTAGTGGTTGGGGTTTTTTTTGTTTGCTTAGTTTTTTAAAGCAAATTCACCATTTAACCGGCCTAACATATTAAAAAGGGTGATATTTACAACAGAACGCTGCAGTTCCAATTAGTGGCTCTCAGTGCTTCACTAGTAATTGCCCTCTCTCGGATGGACCCTGGACCTGACTTGTCACCTCACCCTGCCAGCTGATGCCTGACTGTCAACCGCAGGAGGGGGCCCTGTCACCGTCCTGGCCCTGCTCAGGTACTGCTGGACCGTGCCCTGGCCACCGAGGTCCCCACTGCGACCTGTGCTGCAGCCACCCTCAGCTCCCAGCTTGTCTCCCCTTGTGGGACAGCCCCCACCTTCCTGCTCCCTGGCAGCTGTGCAGGATCCTCCACAGCAAGAAGGTCAGGGAAGGAGACTCACCTCGGGTGCTCTGAAATGCCACCTGAAGGCACTGATCTCTCTATAGTGAGCACAAATGGGGCCTACAGAGACAAGGAATCGTGCTTCAATTTAACCTGTACACCCCAAAAACGTGAATGACAAGGTCAACACCTCAGCATAAAATACATATCATCTTTGAGTCTTCAAGAGCAGCTAGATAAACTATAAACCATAAATGTACATTAAAACGTGTAACAACTGTTATCAAATACAGAGGGGGAGAACTGTTTTTTTAGAAGCTTTTCTTTCTTGCAGACTACATCAGTCTTAGCTGAACGGGGTCTCCATCAGTTAACAACTGCCTGTATCTCAATTCTGTTTTGATAATAAGTCACTCAATACAGGAATGCCAAAATAAACAGCTAAATATTCTTACTGTACGGCAAAATCTGCAACCTGTATTTCCTTGTCCATTCTCCCAGTGGTTCTAAAGAGAGGACAACCCTGTATCCTGCTCAAATCCTGCCATGTGAGGCTCAAGCGAAGCTTGGTATAATCCTCCAGATTAGGCAGTGAATAAAGTTTATCACAACAGCTTCACATCTGCAGTTGTGTCAGTAATACCATCTAAATGAAAAAATGCAATGGGCAGCACAGTTGGAACCAGACAGTTTTTGCTACTATCTATGCTATTTGTTCGAAACTAACCTGGGTATTTTCACAAAAACTAGAGTTACAGCTGGGTCATCATATCCTAAATCAACTGAAACCAAAGGCTTCGACTTGAGAAGTCTACTTAATCTAGCAGTATATCCCTGACCCACACAGTGAGAACAAGCTGTTCTTCACAAAAGCCTTAGAAGGCAGCGAGGCTGTCAATAACAGCTAATGATTAATGGAAAACAAGTCTTAGAGGCCTCCAAAGCAAGGCCATCGTTAAAAAAAAAGGAAGAAACAGCAAGAACTCAAGTCCTCCCTTCTGCCTTTCACTAAGCAGGAAGAAAATAGAGAGACAGAGCTGCAGCCTAAGGTGTTCCCCAAGCCTACAGACAGTCAGGAGCAGCTAAAGAACAGCTGAATCTCAGCGAGCACTCATAGAATCATAAAATCACCCAGGTTGGAAGGGACCTTTCAGATCATCGAGTCCAACCATCAACCTAACTCTGACAAAAACCATCGCTAAACCATATCTCTAAGCACTATGTCTGTCCATCTTTTAAATACCTCCAGGGATCGTGCCTCAACCACTTCCCTGGGCAGCCTGTTCCAATGATTAATAACCCTTTCAGTGTAAAAATTTTTCCTAATATAACTTTAGGTCACATTGTCCAGGAAAGGTTCTTCTCAGAGGCATTCCTCTCTTGCAGACAGCTGTTATCCACTTAAAACTATTTTACTGGTAAAACAACATGAATATTTTGATATCATACAAATTCACTACATAATTGAGCAGAGTCTCGAAAATCCGATTATCAAATAATCAAAGCAATTACTCTGTCAAATGGTTCACAAATTAGGAGATGAAGGACTTGGCCCTCTCAAGATGCTTCTTTTTTCAATTTCTACATTACTAATGTATAAGACTTTTGCACAGCACAATCAGTGAAACCTGGCATTTGATGTTAGTCTTGGTCTTGTGCTCAAGTTAGTCTTGTCTTGTGCTGAATTTATCAGAAGACCTATAAAGCTAACAGTATTTTCCCCACAGAACTGTTTGGAAACTCACAGGTTTTGTTAGCTGCTCAGGACATAAAAAAAAAAAAAAAAAGTCTCATCATCAACCAAAACACAGGAAGGAGGAAGGGGAAGGAGGAGAGAGAGAAAGAAACTGTGTTTCTGCAGAATTGCCTCTACCAAGCCAAGGAAAATTTGCTGCACAAATCTAGCACCCAAAACCACAATAATCACAAATTAATCCCAAAGCCGGGCTTTCATGAGGCTCTTACACATTCAGATTCAGTTTTACGACAAGAAATTCACACACTGAATTCATTTTCCCCACTAGAAATAGACTGGGGATTGCTTATTATGTCGGAAGCAAATATGCCAAGGGGTTTGCTGTGCCTCAGATGCTCCAGTCCTGGTTAGCAACTATGAATTCAGAGAGACCACATGGAATAAATACACTCCCCCTTAATCAAACTTGCACTGAACTACATGATACGGTTAGCGGCGACGGTTTTCACACTTTACTTATGGGAACAAATTCTCCTGTTCATTTGTAGACTGGTGTACGGAGCAAACTTCTATGATTTCTTTTAAGATTATCGGCAAGCCAAAAGTCTCGTGCTGCAGAAAGAATGGCCAGATGAAGCATTTAAAGATCTACCTCTTCAATCACTTCTGTAGCTAGTGGCAAACTACAGCTGATATGGAAATACTACATATATAAACCTGCAGGCTTTCAGAACGCTCTGCACATAATATAATTAGGAAGGGAGCTGGAAACATGCACGTGACAAAATATTCTTCCTGTGTATGTACTTCCCGGCTGTTATAAGTGACAAGAATATGAATGTTAATTATCTATACCATAATTACTGTAATTTGTACTGAATAAAGGTGAAGGCTATAATCACATGCATGTATAATAGTATTATATGGTTTACACACAGATATGTATTCTAAAAATTACTACTTTATTTTTCTTTCAATATTTACGGAAAGATATATTACCAAGGCTAGGAACATTCCAGTCTAGAAAGTAAAAATTAAGGTCTGCCATTAGTTTAGGATATATATTTCAAAAACTATTTTCTAAATGCTTTTCTATATACTTATGATTCTGCCAGAGATATTATTTTAATACACATCATGGCAGTTGCTATTTATAAGCACATCAATGTTGCAAACAATTTTCACTTCAATCTGTGCCCAGAAAATACCGTTTCCAGCCAAAAAAAGATTTTAGACTGTTTATGCATTCTTAGTGTTTGTCCTAAGGTTGTCATATTAAATTTGTTATGCCTCTTTCTAAATATCAATCTCAACCATCATCGAACTTGTGAACGGATTGGGACTTCAGTCACCGCAGCATCAAGGCTTTGGCATAAGCATTGCAGGTTTCAGAACAAACTCATTTTAAATATCATCTTAGAAGTTTTTAGCTACAGTTAATTACAGCTATAGCACTTTACGCTACTTACAGTTGAACACTGGAAGCATCCAAATGTCCAGAGTTTTGCATTCGATGTGAGCGTACTAGCTAAATCTTATATATTAATTAAATATACAGTTACTGATGCCAGCAAATGAGAAAATCCAATGGTAAAACCAGCAGAGCTTCAGGCCGGCCAGCTCTGATGCAACAAGCTTTTGAGTTGTGCTGCCAAAGCAGCTCCTAAGCTCCAGGACCTCACTGGTTACATGGCAACTGGCTCGCCAGCCCTGCAAGCCAAGTGCCTCAAAGTTATTGCTTCCCCATCCTTTTTCCCTTTCAAAGTAATCCCGGGAGATTAACAAAAATTTTACATTTAATGAAACGCTACAGCTGCACAGTTACAAAGCAGAATTGGAGCAGCCAGACAGCCAAGATCCCAGCCCAAACGCTGCCTTAAGCACTCTGCACAAGTCTGTGCTGCCTTACGCTCTGGTCCTGGTTTAATCGCTCTGCTTGCATTCTTCCTTAGGAAGGAGAACTCCGCATCTCCGATAAGACTTTTAAAAATGATTTAATAATTACAGAAATACATAGAAATTGCCTAATTATCTTTGAGGCTATCGGGGAGGAAGTATAAAAATCCCCAAACTCCCATATACCGTGTCTTGAAAGTTAGTCAAAAATTGCATTTTTCTGTCAGCGATCCTGGAATCTCTTCCAGAATCCATGGGTGCTCTCCTAAAATTAATGGCTTCACCTCAGACTCATCCCCTCACCATTATCTGTGCCAGCACTTCGTGTTGAAGATTTCTTCCACTTATTACTTAGCAAGTAATTATCACTTAGTACTTATCAAGTTACTGGCGCAGGCTGCCCAGAGAGGTGGTGGAGTCTCTGTCTCTGGAGACGTTCCAAACCCGCCTGGACGCGTTCCTGTGCAACCTGCTCTGGGTGACCCTGCTCTGGCAAGGGGTTGGACTAGATGATCTCCAGAGGTCCCTTCCAACCCCCGCCATTCTGTGATTCTGTGACAACGTGATCGGTCAGTGGTGGCTACACGAACAGTTCATGCCTCTTCATTCATCATTACAGAGTTGAATTACTCCTAAACAATATATAGGACTAAAAAAAGAGGCTAAAAAGAGCTTAAGAAAGGATTACAAAACTACTGTCTGTTCTAGTTTAATAGCAAACACATACATAGTATGTTGGGTGGTTGTGGGAAGTATGGATGGATGAATCAGAAACTGGCTTCACTGAGATGCAAAATATTTCTTGTCTCTATTCTTTGAGATGCAAAATACTTCCAGCAAAAAAATGGACAGACTACTTTTGAGTTTTGAAAAAAAAAAATCAGAAATATTTTAAAATATTTTTAAAATAAGCTTGCAACAAATGTTTTGAATTCAACCCTATTTTCAAAAACATTCACATACTATTTTTGGAAAGCGTGAGAAATATTTTCCGCTCATTGAATTTCATGCAATTCATAGAAGTATGCAAAGCAAAGAGCAGCCTGTTAACTCCTCCAGTTGACAAGAGCCTCAAGTTCACTCAAACAGAATGATACTCTGCCAAAGAGCCTTCTCAGAAGCAGAGGAGATATTATCTTCAGAAATAAAAAGAAGGAATATAGCTCTCATTGACACTACCAATGAGAGCCTTTCCTCCAGAACACTACACTAAAAAAAAAAAAAGGAAACCAGACAGGATTTTTCCCTAATGGTTATAAAATACTTACTGTGGCTGAAAAACACTGTCATCCAAGCAACAATCTCTACTCCTAACCTATGAGATTCATGATATTGATGTGTTACTGCAATGTATCGCACACACTCATTTTCCTGGTGGGAACAGCAGATGTGAGTAGAGGCAGATCACATGGCTTGAAGGCTTAACTTTACGTAGATGTTCCTTCTGCTTCAGATATGGATATTATGCACCCATTCAGTCATGCGAGATGATAAAAACCAGACCAGCAGAAGGGGAAGCTGGCTCAATTACAACCTGAAAATCTTTAAAAATTATAAGTGGTCCTTCTGTGGTTTAGAGTGTTTAATATCTTCATCAACAACACAGACCAAGGTGAGTGCTGCGGTCAGCATACCTGAGGGATGGGATGCCATCCAGAGGGACCTGGGCAGGCTTGAGAAGCGGGCCCATGTGAACCTCATGAGGTTCAACAAGGCCAAGTGCAGGGTCCTGCACTTGGGTCGGGGCAACACCTGCTATCAATACAGGCCAGGGGATGAAGGGACTGAGAGCAGCCCTGACAAGAAGGACTTGGGGGTACTGGTGGATGAAAAGGTGGACATGAGCCGACAGCGTGCACTTGCAGCCCAGAAAGCCAGCTTTATCCTGGGCTGCATCAAAAGCAGCGTGGCCAGCAGGTGGAGGGAGGTGATTCTGCCCCTCTACTCTGCTCTGGTGAGACCCCACCTGGAGTACTGTGTCCAGCTCTGGAACCCTCAGCACAGGAAAGACACATTGGAACGGGTCCAGCAGAGGGCCATGAAGATGATCAGAGGGCTGGAGTACCTCCCCTGTGAGGACAGGCTGAGAGACTTGAGGTTGTTCAGCCTGGAGAAGGCTCTGGGGAGACATTATTGTGGCCTTTCAGTATTTAAAGGGGGCCTACAGGAAAGACAGGGACAGAATTTTTAGCAGGGCCTGCTGTGATAGGACAAGGGGCAATGGTTTTAAACTAAAAGAGGGTGGATTTAGACTAGATATAAGGAAGAAATTCTTTACAATGGGGTTGGTGAAACACTGTCATAGGTTGCCCAGAGGTGGTAGGTGCCCCATCCCCAGAAACATTCAGGGTCAGGTTAGATGGGGCTCTGGGCAACCTGATGGAGTTGATGATGTCCCTGCTCATTGCAGGGGGGTTGGACTAGATGACCTTTGAAGGTCCCTTCCAACCCAGACTATTCTATGATTCTGTGAGACTGTGAAAGATACAATAATGTATTTATATACAGACCTCCATTCATCAAATACAAATACACAAATTATTGCTTATTCTGTTGAATAAGCCAGAAGTCAATAGCTTTGGCACTCCTGCAGAAGTCTTGCCTACAGACATATGTCCTTATCTCCATGAATGAGTCTATAAATGCAAGCATACCATTTATCTTCTTTTTGGCAGCCATCCACGGATTTAACTAATATTTTAAGTCAAGAATCACTATTACTAATAAAAATGCATCAATAGCAGGTCCTTCCCTTAACACCATGTAGAGATTTTTACGCACACATAAAGATGTTTCAAGAAGATTGACGGGGAACTCCATAAGCAGAGCCTACAGTGAAAACCCCACAAAACCCAACTTAGACACCTTGCTCCAAGTAGGAATTAAGGACTCCCACAATAAGGAGGGACTTCATAAACGTTGGATTTTGGTAGGTAAAAACAAATAGACAATTGTTCCTCTGCTCTCCTTTGAAAGAGGGAAGAGATAAGAAAGCGTGAAGAAGGGAGCACTGGCCATCACAACAGTACATCACTCAACCTTGCTGAACTAACAGAGATGGGAGAGTGGGTTTTCCCCTCACAGCAAGACACTGATCAGGAAGGGAAGGTTTTCTGCAGAAACCAGCACTCTGGTAGTATTTCAAAACCATGAACTGATAAGAAAAGATAAAGAGGAAGGAAAAAAAGGAGAATCTTACTCTGAAAGTTCTCACTTCTCTATTAAAGACCCCGTTTGCTCCTGTTTCTGACTAACAAACAAGAAGTACACTCATTACAGAGACTACTGCAACTGAAAGCCAAGCATGGTCTTAATTAGAATTCCAAAAATAATAAGGGAGTCATTAATAATGTAGCAGTGTAAGAAAGCTGAAGCTGGGCAAATGACAATCATGCAGACGGAAAAAAAAACCAGGCACCGTTAAATGCTTGGTGCTTATCTGTCACTGGCATGATCTCACCCTGCTGCAGCTTCTTCAGTCTTTCAAAATTTGCATATGACATACTTCAATTAGATATCCAGTTGTCAGCAGCCACTTAATTACATTAGAAAAAACGTGCAGGTGTATAAAATATGTGGCATATTGTAAGACTGGAAGACATTAGATAGTTTCCGCTTCTGAAAGAGACACTTTTTTTTTTTTTTAAACTTTCCTAATAAATCAGTTTGCCAATACACTCCTCTGGGAATTCAGTGGCAGCAACACGAAATGCAAGATCAGCAAATTATTAAAATACTGATGTAGTAACTCAGAGCTCAGCAACTAATGAGCTGTAAAGTTCACTTCTAAAAGCAGGACACTCATACATTAAACACGTCCACAGTATTTTCGCTGTTCATTATAAATATTAATTTAGAGTTGGAAGGTGAACTATGCAAGATAAAATTCAACTCTGATGGATTCTGATAACATCGCTTTTAAGGATCAACTTTCTTTGGAATAATATACTGTAACTAAGTACGCAACTTTGCCAAGTTTGGTATTAAAATGCATTTTAGCATCATGGTAAATCCCAAATTAGGTCAATGACAGATGAGCAGACGCAGACAGATGATTTTCAATTTACCAAACAAACTGAACTCCTACTCACGTTGCAAAACTAATCCAAAATTACCATAAATTAAGGCTATTTTAAATAAAGGTAAAAATATGGGAAGCTATCCATCATTCACATATGTAACATCGATAATGAGATTCCTTCAAAGAAAACAAACACCAAATCTTCAAGACAGCACAGGATATTATGTTTCATCTATCGCAATGTGCTCTTCCCCTCTGATAAACAAGGACACAGTAGTTTATAGAAATGCTGACAAGTAGAAGAAACCAACTGCGTATTAGCTAGGTTTCTTCTGCCCACAAACTTGCCATTTCCTCGCGGTGCCCTAAGTCCCACAGCTGGAGTGGACACAAGGCGACAGCCTGTACTATGTAAAATAGAGAAGACAACATCAGTGCTGCAAGGGCTTCCAGAACAGGTACTTAAGCGACAGTACCTCTCTAAAAGCAGTAGATGACATGATCAAATTCTTATCTCACTTCTCCTGAACTTTCATGTGCTTTGTCCTTGGCAAAGATACGCATACTTGAACCTCACTGGTAATTTATTGAAGGCTGTTGTGAAGTGGAGGCTTGATAAAGGCTGGAAGAAGATACCACTAAAGCTATAGATCTCTTGTTTCAGAAAATAATGTGACCAAACATGTCTTTTAAGTATATTAGAAGCCAAAACACATTACTATATTTCACCAAAGAGTATGATATTTTAGGGAAAGTTATATTGTCAAACTTACTAGACTTGGTATTTGCCCCGACTTACAAGAATTGTTGAGAAGGGAACAGATAACTTAATAAAACATACTATGAAGCGTTTCCTATGTGGAAATTTGAAATTTAATCACCTGCATAGTTAAACCAATAATTCCTTTAACGTACTAGATATGAATCTCAGTAAGTTTACCTAAGACACAGACATATGGCGACACAGAAGTGTCAGTAAGAAACCAACTGGCACGTTAAACTAGAGAATGTATTAACCTTGCAAGCATGACCACCAACGGCAGGAAGAAGCTAAAAAACAAAAGCAGCAAAAGAAAATTGCCTATATAAGATACGTATAAAGTGAGTGGTGTAGAGAATGGAAAATATAGATAAAATCCTCAGGGAAAAATATTAATTATGACTTATTAATTACAACAAAAATAACTTCAGCTAGGAAGACTCCAAGACGAAGAAAGCTATATACCTTTAGCTCTAGACTGGGGTTTCTTTCCTCATTTGTATGTAGTTGTATGTTCTTGGATGCTGGACTTTATTTTGACCTATTAATACCACTCCTATGTTCCCATCGTTCTTCGAAACAAACAAAACCCAAGAAAACTCCCACTCCCTCCTGTAACACCAGAAAAAGCCTGAATTTCTACTGTGAATCACAAACGTTTGATTCAAAGAGGTGACATGAATACGCTGCAGCACACAGGACATTTTAATAGCGGCTTTAAGAACATCAGATTTCTCCTGAATCTGATTACTACATATAAGAAAGAAGCTGATCTCCCTCTGACATAACCGTAAAAGCCAAATTCAATTACTCCTCAATTTATTGTCAGGACCGATAACAGACTCTGAAAATGACTACTCAAACACATATTTTCCTAAACGGGGAAGATCAGTCTGCAGAGGGATTCAGGTGGCCCCTTTCTTTTTCAACTGGATGACTGCCTAGCTGTTTTTTCAAGAGTTAGATGCAATTAGGATATTACTGTTGACAGACTATAACTCTAGCATTCCAGAAGAAATGGCAATTCATTCGAATCTAAAATATGATACTGATGTTCATTCACAAGTAATATTTTTAAAAGCATTTGTGGAAAGAGAACATTTCGATTTTCCATTCAAAACTCATTTTTACCTTTAAAATTTTGACTTAGTTTTCTTTTCTCTCTCTTTTTTTTTTTTTTTTTTTTTTTTTTGAAACTTTTCCTTTGGTATTTGGTGCGTGGCAGTTTCAATTTCGGGTTTTCATAGTGTTTTGGAATGTGAATGATCTTAAGTCCCAGAATCCTTACAAAACACAGATCTACATATTTTACTCTTTAAAACTCAAGGTTGTTCCATGCTCAGTTAGTTTTTAGCTTAAAGAATATGTCAATGAAGACCAAGAAAGCATTTGCACAGGATTGCATCTCTCTCTTTTTCGAGCATATTAGTGTTTTTTTTAATATATTGCCCATGAATATATGGCCCAGGCTTCTTTACTTGTGCTAACTCTCAAGTCAGGATCACTTCCACTGCTTGAAAGATTTATTTCTTCTAATATCCAAGGGAACATGTAGAAAGGAAGCCAAATGTTAATAATTAAAAGTTAGATGTGGAAACCAAGAACTGTAATTCTACAAACGCTCGCTCCGACGAAATAAAGCTCTGTCAGGCACAGCTCCTCATATCCTGAATGCCCAGAGTCTCCGAGGTGGTCAGAAAGATCAATTTTCCATTTTGCAGAAACCTGGAAGCCGCTATTACAAAAAGGTATCTGTGGAACAATGCTCTTCTGTTAAATGAGGAGTTGTCAGGATGACACGATCTGACTGCAAGTACCTTGCAACGAACAAAACAGGAACCTCCAGGGAACGATGCCAGTCAGCAGCAAAGGGAATTAATGCCTCGAGGCAACACACGGAGTCACAGTTTCACTGCAACATCCATCCTGTATCTAGCAGCCTTGAATCTTTAAACTGCTGAAGGGCTTGCCAATCTTACTAGAAGCATACGGATGAGAGGAATATTGGTTTTGAGTAAACTTCTTTCAAAAAAGAAAAAAAAACCCCTTATTTTCAAGTCTCTACGTCTACCCTTTTCTGCAAAAGAAGTTTTACCAGAACTTACCTCTGGGTACTTCAGTTTTAAAGTTTTATGCATTTCCCGAAAACGACTGTACCGCCTGAACACTGTCCACGTCTCATCCAGGACTGTTATCTGTATCAGACGATAAAAAAAAGAAGAAACAGAAGTAAAACCACACAATGCCTAACACTAAAAACCACGCAGTACACAAGGTTATCAGACTAAAACAGGCAATTCTTAGTTCCCTTAAATTCATAAGCTTTTATAGGTTTACTTAATTTTTCTTTCATTACAGCGACAGAACCGTATTTATTAAGGAATGCTGATTGCAAAGCAAGAAAACTGAACGCGTTTATTCCTTATTCCGGTGTGGTTTGACAAGGCTGTAAACACATTAAAATATCCCCAATCACTCCTTGGTGCATCTACGCAGCTCACAGCATTACAATCAGCGGGTGCTCCATTAATGAATGAATAACACCCAGCACAACTGTAATATGGCCTCTCTATACATCCATAGAAATGTATATATTCTCATACACGCACACACACGTATACACAGATACACACACAAATAATAAATACAAGTTTCTCGGACACACAGAACTCATTATCACATAGAATGGGATTCCAATTTGTCAGGCAAAAAATTATATATGCCAGCTTTCAGTAGAAGACATTACTTAAAAGCATTCTGTGCCTGTGTCATCAACATGTTGATGAACATCCCGTTTATACAGGAAGTTTCATTAAAATCAACAGAATTATTCCCGTGAATAAAGCACACAGCAACAGGAGCGAAGGGGGAGGGCAGGCCAACCTTGCCATCAGTTATTCACCAAATCCCGGCTGAACCTGAGAAACCAACAGACATTTCAGGGAATGAAAATTTTTCACTGTTTGAAATTAGGCGAAATGAAAGAAATTTGTAAGTGGGTCACAAAAGTCCTACGACCGGAGCCTTTGATTTTACAGCGAGGTCTTTCTGTAGCTCTGGTGATCCAAGGGTAGCAAGAAGCAACGCTGCAGGGAGATGGGGCATTTTTCTACACCACCTAGTAGAGGTGGAAAAAGCCAACTGGCATTGCCTAAACCTGAAAAGACTGTTGCTTTTTTAATCTAACAGGCCTGATATGCGATATTGCCTCTGCCTAGCTATGAATTTAATGCGTGAAGATCAAAAATAAGAATTTTCACAAAATGCATTTCACAAAGACGCAGGCTTGGATTTAAATCCTATAGTGACTCCTAAAACAAGCCAGTAGATCCCCTCACTACTGAGCGTGCCGAAGTTACAGAGGGACAGAAAATCACAATGGAGCAAGATAACCAAGTAAGAGAAAAAAAAAAACAAAACAAAAAAACCACCCAAAAAAAACCAACCCAGAGCCCAAGCACTGCTCTTGACAACTGCTACTTCATGTTCACAACAAATTCATCTCTGGTCCACCCTTCCCCATCCCCGTCGCCTTTGCTGGTGTATACGCAGCAGGGAAACCAGGCAAAGTGGTTTGGAAACCAAAAATTATTGCATATCTTAGGACATCAGGAACCAAGCTTTTTGGTTTTGCTTTGTTGGTGGTTTTTTTCCCCCTATGTTTACCTCTATTTTTAACTGAAAGATCTAAGTAAACAAAATTGGCCTTCTCAAAACTTTTCACAAATATTAAAACGTAGGTTATTCTAGCACATCTCCATAAAGTAGATTAATTATTTTGGATAAAAATCATCTTCCATGTCACCAATAAGCTTGCCTGCTACTAGGACATCTGCACGATGGACTATGTTACCTTACTAAAAAAATTCACGCAGTTGCCCTCCCTCAATATATTGTTAACAGCGTCTCAAACTTTACAAATCAAGTGAATGGATTTAACATGAGTAGGGCAGGCTTAACTAAAAAACTAAAAAAAAGTAACTATTCAGGAATAAGCAAGCTGCGCTGATCTTGATTAACCAATTAACCACTTTGTTCTGAATAATTACTTTAATATAAAGGGCTTTGTGGTTTCAATATTCAAGTACACATCAGAGTGCAATAGATAATCATAAAATAAAGATGTTACGCCTTCTGCTTTAATTCTGTATTTTAATAGTTCTGACTTGTGAAATTTTGCTGTGATAATTTCATTTGTACATGATCTTTATTCAAAAGTGACCACTGTTTCCCCCTAGGTTTGTCACAGAAGCGTGCCTTTAGGGGAGCCATCCAGCACAAAGCATCCAAGGACTGTTCCAGCTGCACAGCCTGGGGAAGAGTGTGTATGTCAGCTCGCCAATCCAGTTGTCAGCTCTGCATCTGGCAGCTCTCTAGGTGACAAGGTGGTACCAAACTCACCCAGATCAAATTGCCTGCAGCCAATTATTTATCAGTTTTCTTCTGCAAAGTTTAATAAACGACTTCTTAGAGATAGACAGGAAGGAAAACAGGAAAACTGAAGGATTTTCTGCAGAGCGTTCCCTGGTGGCTTGGCTAGACCTGACTCCGGTCCCTGTCATCCTCTTCGTTTACTTTCCTAATTCTTGTAATGAGACTAGCAGGTAACGTATTGCAAAATTGTATTGTTGTTACTGCCGATATTATTGGAAAATTAATTTCAAAGCTAAACAAAATCTTAACCTGTCCCCAAAGCTCAACAAGAACGTTATTAGAATCAATAGGAGATTTACAAGGCACTTGGCATAGCAATAGCATTTCCAGAACAGGGCCTTTTACTTCTACAGCCGATCCGACCAGTTTGGGCTGGGATTCTTTTCCCCCATTTAAAAAATGCTGTATGGCAGACTATATAGGCTCTGTATGTCTGGGACTGAGACATATTCAAATCTTTTGAACAGTAGCAAGTAAAGCAAATTTTAAAAGCCCTTTACTTGTTACCTGTAATTTGCTAACATGGTAGTTAAAATATTTTCTTAATTAAAAAAAAATAAATATGGTTGAGTAAACCTGTAGGACAGATTTTCAAAATACTCTTATCTGGGCACTTATGTGATCCGACACTTGCCTCAGAATTGTGACTTTTGTCTTTTTATTCAAGCTTACCATTTCCTATGTAAAACTTAAAAATTTGAAAGGAAGTACCACAGTCCTGTCTCCTTAAACTCTTCTTCTGCACGATGATTGCCAGGAAATAACCTAACAGACGTTTTCAGCTTTCACAGTAAAGCATGTCAGAATTTGTTCCCCTTGTGCTCCACAGAAATATAATAAAAACCCACAGGTGGGGAGGAAATATTCCAACCTGATTCTGAAGCAATCAGAAAGAACAGAACACGCCCACTTTACTTATCTGGGCTGGTTAAACTGTCTGCAGTAATTGTGAAAATTCACATTTCTCAAAACAAGCCTTGTTGAAACTGTTCCTCGTGCTGTCTATGAATACAGCACCTGAAAAACTAAAACTTGCTTAAAAATTTCTTGGAAAATTTTTTGTATTCATTATTGAGAGGATTAATCTGACAAAGTTGAGGACAGAAGGACAGATTAGGCTTTTTTTTTTTTTTTCTAATTTAGATACATATGGGGCATGCAGAATTTTCTTTAAGAAATACGTATCAGTGAGCATTGCTGCTGCTGTACTCCAATTCTGCAATAGCTCACTGAGCTCACAAAGAAACTGTGACTACAAACACTGATATTTTGAGCAGACCCACCCTGACATTTGGCTGACCAGAACTGTGACCGGACCTGGAGAAAAGCACTGCTTTGGGGTGCATCTGCCTGGATCTTCTCCGTAGAGAACTTGGCAAAGAAAGATGACTGAACGGCTTTGAAACACAAGAAAAAGCCAGTTTTGAAAGAATATCAAACAGGATAAATAAAATGAGAGAACTCGGAACGACGAGGGAAAGCTGAATAAAAATGAGAAGGCTTATCTACAAACTTTCCTTCTTGTCAGAGGATCCCCTGCAGGACTGGGCTTGATTCCAGGCTTTGCTTCCCTCACCTGCTCTCGGGAGACCCCGGTTGCCTTTATGTGAGCGGGAGTTCCCCCTTTCCCTGCTGCCTGGCTGCTCCTTTGCCCTCCACAGATACTGCCTGCAGCCACAGGCACTGTCTGTGACAGATGCCAACGGTCTTATCCGCGCAAAAGCTCTTCCCACATGCTGCTTCTAGCTCAGCCTTCTCTGAATATTTCACGTATCACAACAAGATGAAAGGAAGAGGAGAATACAAGAATAGTGTGTTGGTACTCTGACTCAGCTCTAACATCAATATGTTCAGACCTGATTAAGTTACTACTGTTTCATCGTGTCTTTAAAGACAACATATAAAACCGTCACTCAAATGGAAGGTTTTTTTGGAAATGTATCTATTCATGTTGAATTCTTAATAGCAGATGAGCACAAACAGCTCTGTGACATCTCGTGCTGCAAAAGGAGAAGGTGCTATCTTAACTCTAATAAAGTACGGGCTTCGTTTTGATTTTGAACTCTCTCCAATAGGTTCTCCTGAGAGTCACTCAACATCTTAAAGTAGGATCTGTATCCAGTGGAAGAACCTGAGTGGACAGACCGTCTCGTTGGCCTGTTCCAAACTGTTGTATATGCCTAGATGGACAAGATGGTGAACCTGCACTAAAAGAAAACATTTTTGGATGGTATGTTCGGGTTGAAAGACTTATGAACTGACCGTGACGCTGCCAAGAAAAGTGGAACTCACTCTCTCCCTTTTGGTGTATAAAGGAAATCATTTTTACTACTGCATGTCACAAAAAGAAACTTATATATTTGTTACATATAGAAATTTATTATATTTATTCCCCTATACAGCAATATGCCAGGATTTAACTATGAACACAATGACAAGAAACATCTGCTGAAGAAAATACTTACAAGATACCTAGGATTCAAAGGTTTACAATTCAGCTCAATCAACCCTTGCCCCTTCGTCAGATTTCGAAGTGCTGTTACATGCAAATAGGTCACCTACCCATTTTCCCAAGAGCAAGAGGAACCTTGCTGAAGAAAATTTACTTGGGAGCTGGCAAAGGAAATGAGATTAACAATGCCCCAGCTCTTCCCAAAGACTGACATGTATTCTGGTATGAGACCACCTGAAAATAAACTTGAAGAAAGTAAAGTAAGGCTGAAATAAGGAATTATTTCAACAACTGACACAGCATCCTCACCCATCAAGAAGCGATGAAATAGACGGGTACACATTCTCTTCTCCCTGCCCTGTCTTCCTACCTTCCTGATTTTTAAGGCAAAAGAAATCACGAGGCCATATATTCTGATTTCACGCAGAATAAAATTAACAGCAGCTGAAGATTAATACAGATCAAATTCGAGCTGGGAGTTCTGCAGGGGAAAGGTTTAAAATAGAAAAGTTTGAGGAAGGTCTGCGGATTGTAGCCTGGAGCCAAATCCTGACCACAGCAAAAGCAGCCCACTGTGACAGAGAGGCCTGGAGGCAAAGGAAAAAGCAGAAACAGCTGAATGATTTGTGTAAAGGAATGACTGTAAGAAACACCCCAAAGATTGCCAAACTAAGGTCCATAGGAGCTTCAACAAAAATATTTAGTGCTCTAAGGACGCTGACAGGAAAAGAATACAATTATTGAAGTGATAGCCCGTGACACCCCATATGTCATCCATTTCTTTGCTTTGAAAAGCAGCTATTCGAGCAGGGGTTTCTTTTAGATGCGGCCTAAAAACAGCACAGGAGGGAGAGAAAAAATGGTACTGGCAAGTAGGACAGAAGAGAATAGGCGTTCCATGTACCCCACTCTTAGCCAGAGCATCCAGTCCTTCCGTGCCGTTCCTGAGGTTAGGTTCTCACAGAAGCCAAATACAAGGAACAGAACTGCTGGAGCCTAGTTTCAAATGCATTTTTGTCTCTGTTTGATACATCCTCCAGTTCTTTCCAGGTTACAAATCCCAACCATTTCCAACAGTTTTCTTCTATTACATTTCCTGCCAGGTAAGTTCAAGTCTTCCTGCACATACCCTTTAACTGTTCCTTCATCCTAAGATCTTGCAGATGCTTACATGGGTTTTAGGGATGAAGGCAGAATACTCAAAAAAAAAAAAAAAAATCGACCATCTTACTAAAAAGAGAAAATACCTTTTTACTGTATTTACCGTCACAAACCATTACCCAGTTTAGTAAATCCCGTGTGCAGAAACCAGTTGGCAGCTAAAACAGTCCTTTTTTACAAACAGGAGGGGGAGGTTTTGTATGCGCTTACTCTTCTCTCAGCGTCTCTATGGCTCTGGGCTTTCACTGGCCCCAGGAAATTCAAAGTTCAAAAGGCAAAAGGAAGTATTCCATCCACAAACTGTGCAGTATGTTTCCAGATGAAAATTTAATTAGCTCAAACAGAGCTAAGATTGCCCATCCTAATAAAAGCCTTTGTAAAAGGGAATGAGAGCACAGTTGAACAACGGTCCTGCAGACTGTGAGGGCAGGTCACTCCTCTGAACTTCCACCAGCTAAGGAAGCATCTGGCAGCACATTCAGGGAAGGCGGCTGCCAGTTCTGTCTCTGATGCCATGTACATCCGTTGTGCTACATGTCCACATGTGCTGAGAACACATTTCCAATTAGACTTCACATCTTGCTTTGAAAAAACACTGGCTTAGTACCAGAGGAAACATAATGAATATGCATTTTTTTTTCCAGCATTTCTGCACAGATCAACTGAGGAAGCCACTAGAATGGAGGGGAAGCAGATACCACTTTCGAGGAGCGAGACCTTGGAAAAGCAGGGTGGGAAGAGTCAGAACAACAAAGAGAGCCTGAAAGGAATCAAGTCTTTGTTGTGGATATGTGCAAAACGCTTCAATTATGCTTTCATTATTACAGGTAAATATTTCAAGTCTACAAGTTTTCTATACCTGACACTCACATCTCAATAAGGCACTTTCCTGTGAGTAAAATGCATTTAATCCTCCACTCTGCAACACTTCCAACGGAATTATTCGATATTGGATCCAGAACTGCTCACCCCCAAGCGTTTGACCACCAGCCCCCTGTGTACAATGGATCCTCTTGAAAAATACCTGTCTCTGTAGTGTCCTGCACGGTGCATGCCCCCTCACAGCCTCTTATTTAGCAGTACTGAGGCCACTTAGACAATGGAAAGACACAGAACCAAAAGTTGTGTTTAGCGCAAAAAGCCCTACATTTCATCGGAGTTAGTAAGGTGATTTCTGGACTCAGCAGATTCTCAGGTGCGTTTCCAGACGCTGTTTCCATCTTTGCTAACTGTGATGCTGTCACACTCAACACTAACAACTGGACAGAGGAAAGTACAAACCGCTTGGTTTTAAACAAAGGGCATTTTTCTATTATTATTGTTATTACGATGCTACCGTTGTACAAATGCAAGCAACGTGTCTACAGAGACACCAAACGTTAAGGAGAAGCAACTGAAAAGCACTTACCTTTATTTCAAACTCATAGTGTTCATCCTTTCCCTGCCCACACAGGACATAGCGTGGAATACTAATTTTAATTGGGTCCTTTAGGCCGTCTGGATTTGCTCCCAGCGAACGACAGACCATCCGCTTTCATGTGCATACCAAATAGGGAGAACAAAGGAAAACCAAAATCACTACATAAGGAAAAAAAGAAAAGAACTTCACTAAAAATGAGAAAACATCCTCGGCCAGAAGAGAAGGGAAAGACAGCATGGAGGAGGCAGAAGTTATTTGAAATAATGAAGGAATTACTTGGAAACCAAAGTGGCTCTCCTTCTATAAGCAAGCCCTAGCATTTTGCTATGCATGAAAAAATTACGGTGAAGTGTCTTCAAAAATATTGTTTATTCTTTGAAAAGGCATTTTCAGCTCAGATATTAAAACCAAGGGAAAGCAGAAGACTTTGTATTAACCATCTTTGAAAACAAGTAAATATATGGATCAAGCCTTCACAGTCAGCCATATTTTTTGTATGTCTTTATCTTTATATAACAAGCCTGTTTACAATATCATGCAAAGCTGCAGGGGACCAAGGCAATTCAGAAATTGCCTAGATCTTAGACTTTTAAATCCAAACTCATTTGATAATTAAATAAGATATAGATAACATAGCAATCCAGTGTCAGAACAGTTTCCTACTATTTTCTCTAAATCATATCTAATTAACAGAAAACTCAACTATGATAAGTTTTCATGGTCTGGACAAAAAAGTCTATAAAAGTATTTGTAATGAGGGCACATTCTTCTGACTAACAGCCAGTTGGGAGTTTGTAACTCTGAAGTTACGTTAAAAATTAAGTATTTTTGCAACTGAAAAGATGAATGCTTTGCAGTGAGTGCGTCCAAAAGTAGCACAAGCATTGTCAGTGAATAAGTACAGAAATTGCCTTTAAAGTCGTCCTTCACTTTCTTAGTTGAATATACTTGGTCTGAAAAACGTAGTGAACTTAACTTAAATAACAGCACCATAACAAATGTGAGTTAATAATAACAAAAAAGACTGAAAAACTATCACCTTAAAGTTATCACCATGTTATATATTTCTATTTAGTGATGCGATCCATCACTTATATAGATACGGTATTCTCAACATTCATTTTCAATCCCTTAGCAACTACCACGAGCCATGTTGCTTGGTCAAAATTCTTCAGTCTTGACCAACACTATCCCCACACATGAACGTGGCTCAGGCTTCTGGCTCATTGACACTTGGTGTCTTCTCCAGCAACTCTTGGTGACTCCCAGTACACATGTAGATGTTGTGTAGGGGCTGGAGGACAGTTTGAAACTCATTTATAAATGCCCCTCTGAATGGTCTTTATTACAGACAGCTTTTTGGCATCTTCACCTGGCTATCGAGAAGGGGAGGTTGTTATTTCATTACTAGTCAACTATAAATGCCAATGTCATTTCCCTTAACGTTAACATTAAGAGTAGTAGAAAAAGAAAACACAAAGCGATTTTTAGTTCCAATTAAGTGGCTTTATTCTAGAAGGTGTTTTCCACAAACTTCTTTTTTCAGTCAAAATATAAAAAAAAAGTTTGCACTGGAATGGAAAAATATTTTTAGTGACTTTTGTTTGCAGAACAAAGGTTTTCTCCTCTCCATAGTGCCCTTCTTTCACTTATCCTCAACTTACTGGCTTTTCAACTAAAACTCATTTCTGGAGCACAGAAATGTAAGCAATTCTTTCCTTGGGGGAAAGAGGAGTTCATTGCCTTGACAACAATATCATCTATTTTAAAACACCAATAAAACCATAAAGTCACTCTTAAAGCCACCTCCGTCAACACGTAATTTATTGGCAGTCATTTTCAGAGTACTATTACAAACAGCTAATAGTCAGAAAGGAAAATAATCTCAAACACAAAGTACTCTGAAAAACACACCCTAATACATTAAATAATGCTTTGATAGTCATAAACATCGATCATTATGTTATGTTTCATTTACAGTAGAATAAAAGATATTGCTGTGAAGTCATTTTTTCATAAAATTGCAGAATATTCATTGAGTTAGATTTGAAAACAAACACAACGGAGGAAAACCATGTTATCTGGAACACAACAGGCACAAACATTTAACTTTGGGGTACAATCTAAAAAGGAATTATTTGCAGAAATTGCTGTCATTTAACAGCCTTTATTAAGACAGTTCTCCCAGATAGGGACACTCGATATTAACTTTGGTACGAAATGGCTGACTGATGCCCGTGAGGAAGCCACTCTTAAACTGGACTGACATGAGGTTACACTCCAACTCATAACTACTCTGTCTGCTCCATGTTGTGCGAGATACTTGTGTATACTTTTTTTTTTAAAAACACAAACCATATCTGAAAAGAATACAACACATTTTCCTCATCTTTGGACCTCCTTAAGGAAGTAGAAAGTTTTGTTATGATATAAAAAACCCAACGCCTTAATTCTCCATCCAAACCAGCATTCATCCTTCCAGACACAACTCCCCCAGCCAATGCAAGTTATTTCTTTTTAAATCCCACATGAATTACATTATCCGGCCTTAACATATGGCAAGAACAAATGGGAAATGTTCTTATAGTAGTAGAGAGACTGAAGTCTAACTCCGTCTAGTAGAAGATTGCACCTCTACTGCAAATATGCTTACAGAATTTAGAATTTCAGATTAGATATCACTGTCTTTTCTGCCAAAGATCATCTTCCTCGAACAAGGCAGATGGCACATTCGAGCAACAGGATTCAAAGGTATTTAGCCCCCCTTACAAGGGAAGAAACAAAAGATGGGAGACAATGGCTTATTATTTGAACATCTGACAGGGTAACAAGTGAAGAATAACCTTGTGCTAAGCTAAAGGGAAGTTTTGACTAATGGAAGTCTTTTAGTAATGTTCAATAGTTCCATTATTTCTTGGAATTTAATATTAAGAGACTACAAGAGATGCAACCTCACAGCATCAACAACCCCATCAGTAAGCAAGCAGAAGAGGAGGAAAGTCAAGCCAGGCACATTACATGGAGAGAACTTTAGAGTTAAACTTACTCCACCCTTCAGGCAGTACCCCCAGTTGCTAACTATCCATTTAAGAGCACGAGAATCATAGAATCATAGAATTGTTAGGGTTGGAAGGCACCTTAAAGATCATCTAGTTCCAACACCCCTGCCCTGGGTAGGGACACCTCCCACTAGATCAGGTTACTCAGAGCCCCAACCAGCCTGGCCTTAAAAGCTTCCAGGGATGGGGCTTCTACCACCTCTCTGGGCAACCTGTTCCAGTGTCTCACCACCCTCATGGTGAAGAACTTCTAACATCCAGCCTGAATCGACCCATCTCTAGTTCTAATCCATTCCCTCTAGTCCTACCATTACCTGACAATGGGTAATGCATGTCTGCAGATCATAAACCCCGAAACGCTTCTCTTACCACAGGTATAGTAGCATGACCAAAGGTCAAAATGCTATTCAAAGCAAAACCAACACCTGTTTACACCCTTTAACCAGGTTCATTTTCACATCACATTTCCCTTAAACACTCACATCAAGGGGATGTAAAGACTTGTTCTGTTGTGGGGGTGTACAAGTTAACTATTTGACAAAATAAATAGGACTCACTTAAAGCCATGTATTGCCTCGCTTCTCTGCAAGAAAAGGAGGGGAGGGGGAAATTTAAAGAGTATTGGATGTTCTCTGCATTTTTTCCCTCTTCTGTTGCACTATGTCCATGTAGCCTATACTTTGTTAGCTCTGGGCAGAGGGTAAACCCAGGAGAAAAGAAATATGGCAAATCCAACAATCCCCACTACCTCGGTCGACGCAACTTAGGATAAGCAAACACAACTCCTCTTGCACGTGTGACAAACTTTAATGCGAGAGTGCAATAATCCTCAATGTAAAACTCGGAAGCAGAAGAGAATTGTCAATGCTACTCTTCCCAAAATCGTAAATATAAAAAGCTAAACACCCTTAGTATTAAGAGCATACAGTGAATGTACCTTAGGAACCTAAACATATCTTACAGCTCAGACAAAAAAAAAAAAATAATATCGCAGATGTTTTGAAATATTGAGATCAAGGGCATGAAACAGATGAGAAGCATGAAAACCAAAGATGTTCAGAAAGATTAAGAAAAAGGCAATCAAGGAGGGATGGAGAAGACATTAATGAAGATGGATAGGAGATGGAGGGAGCCAGAAACAACAGCCAAAATGGAAATCAGAAGACACAGCTGTAATTATAGTTTTGATCCACCTACCACATAAAATAGGAACATTTAATTTCCTAACCTTCCCAAGTAGATATTAGAGATTCAAAAAGAGTAAGCACTCAAGTAATAATGATTTTTGCTAAGATATCTGTACACACCCTACGGTATTTCCTTACGAGCTGAAAGGACTCTTTGCTTATTGATATATTAAAGCAAAAAAAAAAAAAAAAAGCATTTTATCAATATTCATTAGCCTCTTATTTTGAATGTATCTAAACGTATTTGGATTTCAACACCTAGTCAGATGCATAATTAGCCAAATGGCTTCTTCACTTGAACTGAATGTTAATTTCCAGATTTCCGAAGGGATATGCAAACTGCTTTGAAGAATTGATGGGATGACTGTCAGCTGGGTATTTATTCCTTTTTCACAGTATTTTGAAAAACCAATTCCTGAATCAGACCCAACCTTGCTCCTTCTAGAAAACACAAGCTCAATTTGGGTGAAATTCTCTTTGTCTGGCAAAACTACACATCGGATATCATTCAAACTGTACAACTGGAGGCTGTCAGATTGTAATTGTTGGCACGAAGCATCGAAAAAGTAAGTTGCAGGATAAAAGACAATACACTCCCTTAAGAGTCCTATATGAGTAGTTGTAAGAACAAGAGCTCTATACACGGTCTGCTTAGCACAGTCTACTTTCACCGAGGTATACAGCAGTACATGAGTGTCACCTAATGAAGGTTTAATACCTCCCATATTTTCATGGAGTAAGTAAACCAGATCAGCTAATTCAGTTCTAAATTTACAGGACAACCGTATTCCGTTTGATAAAACTAAGTCATCTACTTCTGATGTCCAGTCAAGAGAAATCTGCATCAAATCATCTTTCAAGAGCTGGTGATTTAAATAAACAGCATCATCCGTTGTAGAAATCAAAATGCTCATTATATCGTGGCAAATTCTTTGAGTGAAGTGCTTGTTATAGGTAAATATTGTGAGTAAACCATCTTCAGCAGAACACAGAAGACTAATATTCTGTCCAGCGAAGCCGACTTGAATCTCCTTTATAGTGATGATGGGAACCTCATGAAACACTGCCAAGGAACTCTGGCAGACATCTTGTTCAACTGAAGAAACAACGACATACAGAATGGAGCTGAACAACAGCAAGCAAGCAGGTTGTGGATCAGGTTTTTTGCAATTGCCAACAGCGACCCAGTATATACCTTTCAACTCCTCCATTCTAACACAAATTTGAGGTAAGGCACGGGTCAAAAATTCCAGCACTCTTTCCAAAGAACAGAGCTGAAGCTTCAAGAAGATATCAGGAAAGTGCACAAATTTCTGTCTTAACACAAGATTGTTTTCCAGCTCTTCTTTTTTACAACAGCACGCAAAGCCTTCAGAGGGCTTTCTTGCATAGGCATCAGAGATTCCTGGGCTTACACACATCGTGATGGCCTCTTGCACAGGGGATTCAGGCTGAATGACATTTTCAGTATGAGCTTTGGCATCATCGGTAGGGTGGGTCATATCTTGATTCATATCTGACTTGAAGAATACATTTACTTGCAAGTTTCTTACAAACGGTAGATTTTTTATTAATGATACCGCTTGTGCATATTTCTCGTTTCCATCACACAAACTTCCCAGCTCCTTAATTTGTTTAGAAAACACCATAGTGTTGAGCAGATGACTACTGGTATCTTTGTAAAGACAGGAAAGCTTACTGAAAAGATAGCCCAAACCATAGGTGTGCTCTGGGCTCGCATCAGAATGAGAAGCTATTGACTTAAAAGAAATCAGACCAGAGGCTTTTTGTGTCGGAAGCTGAGAATTACTAGACTGGTCTTCGATTGTCAGGTGCAGTGTGTTAAATGGGCTATTTTCTTTACAAGTTATTATTTCAGAATGTACATTAGACTGAGAAAAGAGAAGGCACGATGTGTTGTTAAAGCCATCCTGCTCATTAGCACCCATTAAGGATCCTACAGGAGACAGCTGTTTCAAGTGGGAACAATCAGATTCAGTTCTTGAGCTGTCACAATCCTGAGAAGTCATTATTTTATTGTCAAAATGATTGAAATTTTTAACCTTGCAGAGTGAATAAGCCACGTTATTTAAGTCATGACTTCGTAAAGAAGTAGATAAAACATTCTGAAAAGGAACATTCTTACTCTTTAAAGTATTAGTATTTTTGGAGTGAATTAAACTACTTTCAATGTCACAACGACAAGCAAAGCTCTCCTGGTCTGAATTACTCCTTTCATTCTCAAGTGCCTTCTCTGATGTAAAAGGAGAGGAGATTCTTCCAGAACTGGAAAATAAATCCCACATCTCTGTATATTCCTTCTGTCTTTTATGGCCTCTTACTTCTGCATTTTCTCCACACAACTCAGAAGCACAACTGCCATCTTTACACATAAATGGAAAGCCATCAGGTGGCTGCCACTGTTGACTTTTCTGTTAAAAATTTCAAAAGAAGAAAATAGAAGCATCTTTTAAAAAAATCTTCTGATTTGAACATATCTTAAATTGAGGATTGGTTTTTGATTCGGTTTATATAATCATTCAAAATCGGTACAATCACTGTACAATCTCTCAAAATTAGAGAGAGAGAGAATCCAACAGAACTGATTGAGGTCTGATTCAGGAATGGTTGATCTTCCCAGCCCACCACTGCTTTTCCTTTGTACAGTATCCATTTCACTTCCTTTATATTTGCTTTACTTGAAAACAATAGGGAAGTCAAAGGGCGATGCAGAAATTTTAAGCCCTTTCTTAGTTTTCCACACATGCACAGAAAAAAATATCCTCTGCTATTGAAGATAGTGTAAAAATTCCAACACAGTTTAAAAATAACAGTGCAAAAGTCCAAAAAAGTCCAAATCAGAGATTTGGCTCTTAGGAGGCTGCAGCCCTCCTACTATTATGGTTTAAACCCAAGACAGGTAAATAACCATGTTTCAAGCAATAGTTAGGCAACCAAATACGGTGAGAGGTCTAAGCCTCAGCTTGAAAATACACGTACAAATCCTTCGTGACAAAAGCAAATTTGCCTGATGCTGCCGCTAATATTAGAGACACCCTTACAGTAGCGAGGTCATTGGGAGTCACAAATGGGAAGTGGTATCCTGAATTCAGACAATCTCTCCTCATGAAACGCTTTCATCCTCTAAAAATCAGGAAAGGGATACTGTTCCAAACTAAGAATCATGACAGAACAAGGAAGAAACATCCACAATAACACCACACCTTTCAAATAAGGAAAAAGCTATGCCCAATCTGAAAAAAAAAAATCACTTTAATTCCAGCTGGCAAAATACATTGCTGTCTCGATTAGCCATTAATCTTGCTGTGAATTCAGAGTTCTAATTATGCAGCTAAACATTAAGAAATTTAATTACAGGCTATGCCATAATTTAAGACAACCGTTTCATTGTGACAAATTATGACCTACCTCATACTTCAGCTTGCGTTGAACGGTGCCATTATTGAGCCTCTCATTATCCTAAGAACAAAAAAGGTACACGTGATTATTACAAAGAGTGCCTTTCTTGTATAAGTTCATTTAAAAGTATTTCTAGGAAGAGACGTTCTTTTTAATAGCCCAAAATAACTGTTTTCTTACTGATATTTATTAAACCACTGGCCTAGAAGTCAATCAACCCAGTATTTGAATGAATTAGAACACCAGTTTTTAAATGAGCATTTGTTTGCAAGTATAAACAATTGCTGTTCCTCTGAACAGAATTTTAGCAATGTATTTTACAGACATGAAATTAAGATTTTTACTTTATCTGTAAGCTTCCTATTTCATTTATACGCTTTTCCCTGCAAAAAAAAAAAAAAAAAAAGGAATACAAGATAAAACAGCCACTGGGGGAAAAAAAAAAAAAAAAGATGAGCAAAATCTAAAACTGATATCCCTGATTTATTGTTTAATGTTTTGGTAAATTAAAATTAAGTAAATATAGGAAAACGTGAAAATTATTGAACAACAAAACCAAATCAGTTGTTGCACATGGCGCATTGAAGGTCAGGATTTCCTACCCATCTCTGCTCACCTTTAAACTTTCGGTAGACCAGGACAGGCTAACATCATTCTCCTCAGCTTTATGATGAATATTCTGCAGCCTTCTCTGCACTTCTTGCTCAATAAAGGCATTTATCCTTCAAGATATAGAAGAGTTTAAAAAAGTAGACTCTTAGATAAAAATCAAGACAGGCTAAAAGGCTCTTTGAAACGCTTATGAGCTTTAAGTACTGCACAACTCTTAACTGGCAGGCTTAATGTTAGACCAGTTTTATCGCTCCTTAAGGAACCTGGACTTTTGAGCAAGTGTTCATTTAACAGGCAAAGGTTAACAATTTGTTATCGCAATTAGACAATTTAATGGAGCACAGGTTAAGCCACTGCTATGTGTACAGCTCTATGTACAAGCGGCCCTAAGAGATGAAGAAGAACTAGAAGGCCGGGGTTGCATCTTTAGTTACTTAATGATTCACTTTTATCACTTTTGCAATATCGGCAACTCGGGCTAACAAAGGTTTGGTCTTCAAACGTTCCAAGAGTTGATACTAACAATTGCATGTATAAACGTGAACAGAGAGGAAATAGATTTTAAGTGATACCAGGCAGCTGCCCTATTAAAAAAGGCTTAAGACAATTTAATTTCCCTTGTTGCTTTAAGTGTTTTCCTTTAAATATTAATATTTATGTATTAAAGCAATACCATATAGACAAGTAACTGTAAACACAAAACCAATTTAAATACATTTAAGCCTACAGTTTCACACCTGTATTCTAAAACAAACCGCACAGGAGCAACAGATTAGCCTCTTGGTTATTTCGAGTGAAATACAGCAAATTAATTTTATTTCCAGACTATTCTTTAAGTACAATTACAGTATTTAATTAGAATCCAACCCTGGCAGAACAATCTTTCAAAATATTTCTCCTCTAAAGCTACTGTTTGCATTCCTATCAAAACATTGCAGAAATGCAGGCTACCTACCTATCATCAACCAGCGGAGCGGCGGGTGGCTGGGGCTTTGTTGGGCTGGTAGGGGAAGCCATATGGGAGAGTCTCTCTTCCAAAGTTCCGTGATTTCCTTTCTGACCACCATCACCCTCGTAAATTTTTTGTTTCAGCTGCTGAATTTCCTGGTCCAGGCTATAAAGAGATCTTAAAATATAATTCACTTTGTTTTAAGAGTACCACTGATTCCCATCGTTCTTATGGGAAGTACTGTACTTACACTGGCATACACATATGTAAGATCATATGTATTAAAGTTTATTATAATACAAAAATCGTAATTGTTCTTTAAGCATATTTAGATAGAAAAATAGAGACAGCTCAAAAAACACATTACAGCAGCAGTCTGAAGTTAAATAAAACAACTTCAATGATTTCCAATGCAAAAGGTTATCTAACTCGGCAAATTAAATATTAATTCGTAAGACTTAACCTGTCTATTAGGATCACTTGACTAAGCTTTCCTCATTACAGAACTCTATCAATGACCTCAGTTATTAGCTTCCAGTATAAAGTAAATGAATAAAGGGAGGGGGGAAAACTAAAAATGTAAAATGCAGCACCAATCCAAAAAAACACGAAGACGATATAAAACAGTGATGAATGATGGCAAAATGTATCTATAAGACAATCTTTAAATTACGTACTATGCATATAAATCTCATTTTCCAGTTATTCCTTCTGTCCACAAATACATTTTTGGAAATTTACTTACAAAATAAAACACCTAATATCGATTTTATATATACCTAATAAATCGTCTTTTGAAATGGAAACCTCCTCACTTTCTTTAACGAATACATTTAATACTATCCAGATTTATGCACAGAACAGAATATGCAGAACACTATTCACTTGTAAAGTAGCTGAGATTAGATTAGTAACACAGTAATAATCTTCCCCATTTCCATTACAACTTTTGTCTCTAAAGGTAATTGTTTTCTAAAGGTTGCTTGAAAATTAAAGAATAAAAGCAAAGAAGTTCCTGCAAAAGCAGGGGAAACTATGCAAAGTTGGGATTTTACCACTTATCCTACAATTGCATATATCTAAATTGAAGTACAATGCTACAACTACTTTATTCCATCCTGGAGGTTAAACCAAAAAATTAAAGAGATGAGGAATGGTGAGGCTTAGACTGGAGTAAAGCAGGCTGACTTGTTACTTCATTTTTAGAGTACTTTTTGCAGCCCTGCCAGAAGCCATCTGTTTCTTTTGATTAGCAGCAAAACAATCTTGCATCCTGAGGGAAAGCGGATGGGAGCTGTCTGATGGGTATAGGAGAGTGTTTGCATCTATGGAAAATCAATTTAACCACAAAAAAAAGTCAGGATTACATTAAAGGAACAAAGCTTATCTCTTGATTTGTAAACATCCCGCTATCAAGCCATATCGCTTCCTATAGCTATAAACGTATCCAGCTGCGGGATGCATCCACCAGTAAGTACACGAAACTGCACCTTGCCACTCACGAGCGATACGTCCCGTCATCGCAAAGATGACTCTAAAGTTGCTTTATGTTCATTCTATTGCCACAAACCTCTGCCAGTAAAGACAAAATGCGTATGCATTATTCCGGTATAAGTTCACTTCAAATTATCGTTTTAGGGGTCATTCCTGTAGGTGAAAGATTTTGAGCTAATGTATTGTTCAAACTGGAAAAAAACATTTTATCCAGTTATGATGGACTTCCGCTCATACACAGAGCATTTTAAGTGAATATTTACAGAGTTAACATTGATCTGAACCAGAACATATCATCATATAATGGTATCTAGATAACCAATAAGAAACATAGACAATTCATATGGTTACTATAGCGCCCAAGATATTGTGTACTGCAAAGTGTAAACTCAAACACAGGAGCAATAAGTAGCCCGAGACATTTAACATACTATCGTGTATCTTGAGATTTTCTTCTGCTGCAACATTCATAAAAACATTCTGAACTGAATTATTCAGGCCCCTGGGCCATGCACTGAAAGACTTCAAAGTTTTATTTAGCTTGTGCAAAAGGACTTTAAAGTAAACAAGAAAAAAAAAACCAACAGACCTTTTCACTTCTTTGATATCTTTTCCAAACCTCAATCTTCCAGCTGACAACATATTTTTTCACTTATCACACAACCCAGCAATCTCTTGAGGGCTAACTAAGCTGTCTGTTTTTGTGGAACCTCCAGTTGTTTATAGCAGACTTTAGTCAAGCGAGATGCTTAGCATAGAAACCGAGATTTTATGTTCAAGACAATTATGAAAAATAATGGCAATATCCACAACAAAATGATAAATCAGTACTGAGAAATCCTTGACTAAAATCCACACAACGTGGCCCTAAACGTTGAAAAAGTGACCTTTACACGGGATATAGAAAGGAACCATTCTCTTCGGATAATGGTTTAAAAAGAAAAGGATAGAGAAGAGCTCTACAATTTGGCTAGAGGCAAGTTTCTTTCATTAGGTGGTTTTTCTAATCGAGGATCTGTTTGAAGGGCTTACGAAACAAGAGACAGATAATCAGTGCAATATTAAAAAACAAATGACAAATGCTACCTCAAGACACAACCCATCATTGTTTCACCGATAATGACAGGTTTTGAAGCTCTAGTATCAACAAATCAGACAATATGTATAAAAGCGGCAACTCTGCCCTTTTTTCCGGTCTGCGTGGGTTAAATGTATTCATCCCAGTGGATTTTTGCTCAGGCGAAAAATAAAACCAAAGATTTCTTCCTCTTCCACATAGGAAGACCCTTCCTTACCTGAATCACTTTTCTCTGAGCCCCTCATATTTAGGCTGAATGTTATGCCACCAGATATGTGTACAACTGATGAAATTCCTTCTATCTAAGGGTTTATCATCAATTAGGGCTGTATTAAAGCCTCTGTATATTTTCAAATAAGCTTAAAAACCACCATCAAGTTTTACATGGGTATATGGCTACTCTATTTTATTTAGCCCTGAAAGTAACAACAAAAAATCAAACGTTGCACCTGTTTACTTTGAATACCAGATGTGTTCAGGGCATCATCAGCTGAGGCAGAGAGTTGGCAGTCCGCTATAACTCTCAGGCTCCAAATCTTGAACAAACATCTAGCTTGTTACCAATACAGCAACAAAACGGTATACATCAATATTTTATGAGGAAAAAGAAGTTGTTAGATGCTACATGTTTTTGTAAGGGTAGAACGTAAGGTTGGCTGAGCTTTCTAAACAGGTAAAAAAAAAAAATTAAGTACTGCAATGGCAAATGTAAATACTATACTGCTGAGGATGGGATAAGTATCCGAACACAACAGATATTAATGAGTGAGCAAGAATCCTTTAAAAAGCCATACAGAGTTTCAGTACTGGGTAAACCAGCTGAGACTCATCAAGAAACTCAAATACTGGGATGCAGAACAAGTCGCTCTCCCAACATCTAAGGTATTACGCGATTCACTTTCTGTGGATAGGTTCTAATAAATGGAAGCTACCACAAGACTTACCGTTCTCGGTCTTGCTCCAGGGCTTTCTGCTCAGCTTCCAGACTAGCCTGCAGACCGGCCTGTTCGCTGCAGCTGTTGTTCAAGGTGGCGAGCTTCTGTTTCTGCTCTTCAATTTCAAAGTCTATCGTCGAACGGCGTTGCAAAGCAGAGTGCCTCCTTTCTAGTTTAGCAACAGCTTGCTCCAGCGCCTCTCTCTGCTGTTTTTCCCTTGATTCAAGGATTTCTTTTTCCTTTTTCCGAACCTTTTCTTCCTGACGAGCTACATTGGCTGTGAATTCAAAGGTTTCTTGAAGCTGCTGCAGCTGATTTGTGCTAGCTCTATACTGGGCAAGCTGCTCTTCTTTTTCTTCTATTTCTTTCTCTATTTGATAGAGAGTGTTATCTAACCCTAACAAGCCTCTATCAAGGATTTCAGAAGCTCTATGTTTTTCTTCCAGCAGAACTGGCAAATGATTACTCTTCAGGTACTCAAGCTGGCGAACTTTCGATTGGAGCCTGTACTCCGCTGGCTTTATCTTGTCAACTTCTTCAGCCTTGAGTACGGCCTCTACAAAGTTTTCATCATCTCTCTTGAGATTTAAGTGTTCTTCATGCGCAAATTTTAAGCGTTCCAGAGCTCTTTTTTCATCTACTATTTCCTTTTCCAGGTGATCCATTTGTTGAACTAAATCTTTTTCCAAAATATTCAACTGTTCCAGCTGTTTCCTTTTAAACTCTACGAAATTATGCTGTGCTTTTTCTAACTCTTCACAGTTTTCATCACCTTCAGATCGGGCTTCCTTGACTTTCAAAAGAGATTCTCTAATATCTTCAAGATCTCTTTTCTCTTCTTCAACTCTTTGTACGTCCCCTCTCTTCAGGAGCTCTATCATCACCTGCTTCTCTCGAAGCTGCTCTTCTAGGTGAGCCACGAGCATCACCTGCTCCCTTTCTTGTTCTTCAAGTCTCTTTTTTTCTGATTCCAGCTTAATGTACTGTTCATCTTTTTCCTTTTTAAGTTTTTCTAGTTCACGGAAAATCTGCATTTTCTCTGCTTTTTCATTATGATTAAGTTCTTGTAGTCGCTGCAACTCCTCTTTGACCCGGGCAAAAATTTCTTCCTGATGCTTTTTCTTTTGAAGCTGTATCTCCTGTTGTTCCCGTAATCTCTCTTCTTCAAATTTTTCTTTCTCAGCCAGCAAATCCTTTAACCTGCTCTCAATGTGAACACTTCTCCGTTTCAGACTCTCTTCCTGCTTTCGGATTTGCAGCTGTACTATTTCTGTCTCTTTGCGCTGCGACTCTACTTCTTGCTGCATTCTTACAAGTTCTGCTTTGTCAGATCTTTGTTTTTCTTCCATCTCTTCGATTTGTTTCCTACAGTAAAATATTTACATGCAATAATTCCAACCTTTCCCCCCCCCCGCCCCCCCCGCCAAAACCCAACGTATCCCTTAGAAGTAAAAAAGGTTTGGAGAAGGATTTTGCAGGATTTATCATGGTTTCTTTTTTTAATAGTTTTGCTTTGCCACAGGTTAAGATCTTACATTGCTTGGAAGTGACTCAATCATTGAGACAAATGGTAAAGAGATTCAAATAGCCTATTTCAACATAAAAAGCTGTGGACGTATGAAGTTACAGGAAGACGTGCTGTATAAACACTTATGTTAGTAGAGTATCAGACTGTATTAGTTCTGTCAAATCCAGTACAAATATTGACAGAACACATCCACGCACACAGTGAAGAGTAAATGCATGTATTTTTATATATACATATGTTCTCATATACACACAAACTTGTACAAAAGGACTTGATTAAAAATTTGCCTCACCAAATTTAAGCCAAAAGATTATTAAAACAATGTCTTCTTGTTAGGTGAACCCAACTGAATTATTGATAAACAGGATTATAAGATTAGGAACAGACATATATGAGAGAGAAATTACTTTAAGACAAACTATTATGCCCTGTGCAACCTCTCTTTTAAAGGTTTTAGTGCGTTCCAAATGAGGGCAGACTGAGACTTGAAGGTCACCACTACCCTCACAACACAAGTGCCTGAATACACGTAGAGACAGCCTGCAAGTCGGTTGGTTATTTTGCGAGAAGTTAAAGGCAGATAAATTAAAGCACAAGCAAAGCAACTTCCGCGCAATCTGAATTCAAATCCTATCAACATAACAAAGAGGATAAATATCAGTGATTCTGCTGCATCATTTTCTGAATAACATCTTCTAACGCTTCCGAGTCTCGGGGTTTCTCTGAGTTAACTTAGTCCAACTATATAAACAGCTCTTTCAAAACGGAGCAAGCGGTCTAAAGCTGAGGTGGCAGAAAGTGTCTTTCAGCTTCTGAATGTAACCAATGCTGTGATCTGCAACAAGGCGAGAGCTATTATTTGTAAATCTCAGCAGGTATCGTGAGCCAGAACAGTCAGCTCAGTTTGCCACCTGACAACAATACTTTCTTTTGTATTTCAAACTCATTTCAAAACGATGTTCTGGTAAGCACGATTGGTACGCCCACACCGGCGCTACAGTTTTATTTAAGACATGCAGAGTTTAAAACGTGAGTTTTTCCAATCAAGATTCAATCCAAAGGCAACTATACCATAAAAAATAAAAAAGATCTGAATAAAGAATGTGATTTGCCATATTTTAAAATAATACCATGAAAATTGAGAGCAAGAGTAATACGTTACATGTGTATAATCTACCCTCCTTGGACCTTTGTGTTTGGTATTTTCTTTGCTAAAGATCAGTTAGCCACAATTCAGCTTGCCTATCTGTTACTAATCCACAAGAATAAACAGTTCAAGAAAATAATGAAAATCTTGAAAGATGAAAAAAAAAATTATTTGTATCAGGATCCTCTGCTTACTGAATAACACCGTGATTCCAAATTAATGATTTAAATGAGGCTACAACATGTATATATATATGTATATATACACACACACGTAAAAGACCATAGAGAATGTTACCTTTTACTTTCTAATTTTTCAAGTTCTTCTCGTTGCTGTCTCTCAAATTCTAGCCTGATTTAAAAAAAAAAGAAAAAAACCACACAACACAATAAAAAGGTTATTATTTCTTGCCTATCACAAAAAATAGGAAGATATGGTGCAATTCAGTGTCTGTTTAGAAGACTAACAATGGTATAAATCAAGAGTTTTATAAAACTACTTTCTACAATAACAGAAAATACTTCCTTCATTAGAGTTACAAATTAGATATCATGCTGTCTGACACGAGTACAAACAGAAAAGTAAATTAATGGGGGGGGGGGGGGGCAAAAACAAAAACCTATTTAAAAAGTAAAGTTAAACAAAACAGATAAATGATTAGCATAGCCTCTGCAAGTTAACTACATGCAGACATGGCAATCAATACATAGAAATTGAATTTCTCTACCTTAGACAGATCGGTCCTTTTACAGGGAAAAGGCTGCCGCAGGAGGCAGGGGGGAAACAGAGTGATCAATTAAGAAAAGAATTGATAGAAAACCAAACATATTAGTGGTACAGAACATTTTAAAGTCAACAACAGTTTGTTTTGTTAGAGGTTAAATTGGTTAGAATCATAGAACATTTGTCACATTACAACTCGAGAGTAAAATTTAAATAATAATTCTTTCTAAACACGCTTTTCAAATGCCAATGGTCGTTAAAGTGATGCTCTTCTTCTTATGGTTTATTAACTTGGCCACTTCCCTTGAGGAGGGAAAGAACTATGAAACTACACTACAGCTTGCTCGTAGTCCCTTTCTTTTCCCCCCAAGAAACAGAAAAAACCTCAAACATTATTATGATGTCACCAGTGGGGTTGAAAAACCTCAACTTCCTGTGAAGCACAACATTCATTTTTCAAAATAAATATCAAAAAAAGCATAGTGAGCCTACATATGAATGGAGATATTCAACTAAATACAAAAACCATCCAGTTAGTTCAGGCCTGCTACAGCTTAAGGAGTTTGCAGGTTAGTAGACAGTCCATGAACACAGAAAGAATGCGAGACTGCCCCACACGTTCATTTCAAAAATCTGACACGCTACAGGTTAAGATGTCGTGACCACAATTATGTAGACAGTTTGTTTGAAAAATAAGACATTTTTAGTATTTCCTTCTACTAATCATATGAATGCCTACAACAAAAAGGAACTGCCCTTACAAACACCCAAAAAATACAACAATGATCTAACATTTATAAAGCAATTTAAACGAACTTCGATTCCTACATGTTCAACATGCATCTTTCTAACCACTGCGATACTGGAGAAAGACCAGTTTAACAGCTTCCATTTTTCCTTATTTCTCACAAATTCATTTAAAAAAAAAAAAATACCTTCGACAATGCCTAAGAGATTAGCAAATGTAGATTATTTTTTTTTATACACAACTCCAGACATCTGGAGCCTTCATACAAATGTCTCACCAAGAGCCTCTTCACATTTGCATTAAAACTATCTAGGAAGGGCACTTCTGGGCACTATCTCAACATTACAGCACAAGGAGAGACGACAAAAATTTAGTATTTTTAATTTTATCATCATTTCTGTAGCAGCAATGCAAAGTTATGCAAAGAGAACGAAAAGCAACCTTAAGGGACCATCAGAAAGGAAAAGCTTAATTTAATGATTATCACGCACTACTTTTTTTTGTCCCTTTTTTATTTACTTTTTTTTAAGCTCTACCTCAAAAGCCCTTGCTTTGGCTGTTGTCTACCTCTGGAATTCATAGCTGTTAGTTATCGCTTTTTACCTAGGGCTTGGCTGACAAATGCCACTATATTCATCGCTACTTCAGTCCAAAATAATATAGACCCTGGGGAATATAGCTCTGGTCTGTGGAAATGCAGATGTCCGTTGGGCGCTGTCAGATGTAGACCATCTTTGCTTAGACAGCTGGCAAAGATGATTTACAAGTATTCCCATGCTTGGTTAAGCCATAATGAAGTGAAATGTTTCGGATCAGCTAACACAATGTGCAAAACCCAGAGCAAAAATCTTTTGTTATTTTGACCGTCCTACAAAACACATAATTTGGCAAAGCTATTTTATGTAAGCATAAAAATGGTAACTATCTTTTGATTGAGATCTGATACAAGGAAAACGAGCCATCACAACAATCAGTCTGATGTAAAAACAGGTCAGTGGTGAAAACTCTGTAATTTTCTCTTTAAGAAAGTGTCTCTAATGCTCTTCGACATTGGTGTCAGGACAATCAGTTTTACCTTACACTGAAATTAAACTGGTGGTGCTCAAAAGGTTGGTCAGGAAGGTGGAATGAACTATGCAGAAGTGGTTCTTTCTTCAATGAAAACGGCTGTTTTCCAAAGTCAAATATGGATCATCATCAACATCCCCAATCAACAGCTTCCAAACGTTTCATGCATTTTAAACAAGGAAATACCCCTAAGAGAAGGGCTAATGCAGCCTGGTGTTTCACTGCTACGTAGATGCAGTGGTGCCTAAGAAGGTCTGAGCTCCACTGAGGGCTCTCCTACCATGAGCTTATTCACAGCATCTCTGTTCTCTATCAAAGGCGCTCACACTGCAGCCTTTATTTCTGCAGGGGCAATAATGATGAGTGTCTTCCTTAGCTGGCTGCCTGTTTTCTCCGTATATTTAGGAATTCACCACTTGCGAGACCGCTACCTCGGTAATATTTGCTTCAAACTGGTTATGGGCTCAAAGTTATTTCAGGACAGAAGAGAATCCAGGGAGGCAGGACAGGCAGTCAGTGACTGCAGAAACCTTGTTTCTTTAAGAAGCTAGTCAAAAAAAAAAAAAAAAAAAAAAAAATCTCAGCATCACACACAAAAAAAAAGCACTGTCTGTAACAAATCACAGCCAGTTTTACAAAGCACAGATGCAGATGTTTTCCGGTTTAGTCTATCCGTAATAAAAATCTTTTTCACATAACCTCTACTCCCTTTATTAACGTGAGCACCACTGTGAATAGAAAAAAATATTAGCTTGAAATTAAAAAGAGAGAAACATACAGATATTAAAGACTAGAATATGCTCTTTCTTCTTTTGTGGATCTACCACAAAGGAACTTAATCTGATCAGGGTTGAATTAAATAGTCGCTATTTTCCTGGAAAATGTGGCATATCTAGTGATAAAAGCAGTGTAGATAAGCTGCAGAGAAAGGAAGTCTAGTTCTACTAGCACAGGACTACAATAGCTTAATTTACACAGCACAAAAGTGCCATCTGGTACTACATCTATTAGGAAAGACTGAGTACTGGCAGGACTACAGAGATGTTACAATGCTGCTCAGTAGCCCAATTTATGAGATTAATTAAAAAAAAAAAGAAAACAACAAAAAACAAAACAAACTCAAAACAAAAAAACCCCACAATAAATCCATGACAAGAGCAAGTTTTCTCATGGGTGGTTTTAGAGTTACAGTGTAATGTAGTTTACAAAAGGTCCACAAATGAAATCTTCAACATAAATTTAGGCACAAAGTTCTATTTTATCCAAACCTTATTATCTGAAGCGGTGTTGCATGACACCAGATTAAAGACAAAGACTGGGAACAAGCAGAACAAAGAATTTTGCATGTTAAGCCAAAATTTTATGCAACTATCTCCATATACGGGAAATCAAGAGCCAACAAAAACCACACACACACAACAAAAGCCACACACAAAGACCACCCATCCGAAAACACAATTAAAGATAACACTGATTTTCACATGGGAAAGATACAGTAAGCAAGATCCACCATTTATCTGCTTTTGCGACAACTGAAGGTAATGCCCCGCAGGCTCTTCTGCCATTGATTGCTAAAGACACTGGATCGTACAAGCTGTGTATTGCAACCTACAGAAACTGCAAATTTAGCTGCCAGCCTTCAGGTTATGAATACTGAAACGAGAAGAAAAGGCGGTCTTGAAAGTGCTACATTAACAATAGGCAGAATGCTAGTCAGCTACAGAAGTCGCATGGATAAAACCCAGAGGGACAGCTACTGAATCTAGAGGTACACTGCTGGGGGGCAGTATACCATCAGGTTACGAGAAACTGATACTACAATGTATTGTCACATAGGGTCATACCAAAAGACCACGTTTCTACAGTGTTCCTGGTGGAAAAAAAATAAATAAATAAAATCCAAACCAAATGTAATGCGGGGATATTCTTTTCCTTCTGCTGTTTTCCAGGTAGCAAGATGCTCGCCCCCACCTAACATCCTGGCTACAATTACGCTGCCTTTGATACCCAGAGATCAGATTTATCGAATGTTTTACCCAGGCTGAACACAGTCACCGCTCAGGAGAACAGCCACTGCAGCTTGCTGAGCAGCATTCCCAGCTGGGAATTACAGAGCTGCAAGCCATCCACCTCTTTATGAATCCAATGCCATGGGCTTTGAATTATTATCATTAAGGCCTAAATGCTTGGGATCTGCTGTATTCAAAACGTATTCTTTTCTTTTAACTTGCATTTCCCCCAGCCGCCTGTTTCCTTTAAAGTAACACTTTCTGCAGAATTACTTCATTGGGACAAGCTCACCACATGAAAAACCCCAGTGCAGTCACAAAGGAGGGGACGGAAAGAAAACAGTGTTAGCATCAATGTAAATAAATCTAAAATTGTGAGGGAACCCCAGCCGAAGCTGAAAAGCAGCTGTTGCCAAATTGCTGTCCATAAAGACAAATTGCATCCATAAAGATGCATCAATTGTGGAAGATGGTGTCTTCTACTGATTTGTAAGACCGGGGCTCAGGTTTTTTTTGGTTTTGTTTTTTAAATCGCTGATCTATTAGGACAACACCCGCCTCTGCACTGCATGGGCAATGTGTATTATTAGGTATGGCATCTATTGTTTTAAACATAATTTAAACTCTTACCCCTATCTTTAGCTGCTTTAACTATGAATATGCAACCATGAGCTTCCTCGCTTAGAAAAACTTATATACACAACAGGGACTATGGAACAACCTGCATTCCTCCTGTCATGTGAGCCTTAAGCATAATCCTTTCTTGTGTTTACAAATTAAGCAGGACAAAATATCTATTCCTGCAAGCCAGTTCACAAAGATTAATTGAATGCAGACTAGCAGGAGAATATCAATAATTAACCCTCTGCTCCTGGTTTATAGTCTAATAAAACACAGGCACGAAAGTAGTCAGGAATATGAAGAGTATTTCACCTAATCTCACCCTCAGTTTCAACAGCAAGCATGCTCTCATAATCACACCCAAGAAAGGAAGATAAAAGTTACAAGATGTGCTAGATGGGAAAATGGTCGCGTTTCTAAAAATTGCTGCATACATTGATAGCTTCATTATATTATTCATACTGTTTGATTTCCAGAAAAGCAAGGAAAGATGTCTGAAGAACTGATGAGGAAAAAAAAAGAAGCAATATTCCACAAAATTTATGAGGAGAAAAAGAAGGATTTGCTGCAATCTACTCCATCATAGAGACAATCAAGTAATACTCAAAAATATTTTTTTCTTCTTCTTTAAGAAAAAAGAAAAAAAAAAAAGCGTCACAGGAAAAATCCTCTGTATAAGACCCAACTTGGTATTATCTGAAGATGGTCTGAACTCTTTGTGCAGGGGATCATTCTTAAGCCTACAATCATCTGGCCCTTGCCCGTGCCATTATATTTGGCTGCAAATCTGAATGACTAGAAGCGAGGCAATGCTGAAACAATCTGTCCTGCTCTGTGCTGACTGCAAAGTCAAGGTCGGTACCGTGCAGTATAATGCAATTATTGATAACAGTGTTGTAAGAGAGGAACATTATTAGTAGGGGAAAAGCCCCCGGTAGCTGATCAAGAAGCAGAAGTAACAAAAAACAACCAGAAACTTTCCCCAGCCCACAGAAAATATAATAATAGCAACCGTCTCTAGAAGTTTTCAATCAAACTATCTGAAGAGCTAAAGAAATAGAGAAATATACACATACTCTTTTAACCTTCTCTTTCACATCTGAAAAAAGATGTAATTTATGCGCAACTAGCTCACTACCTTGAGATCTCTGCAGGTAGCTCAGTAGCAAAATAGTAACAGTCGCATTTGAAGCAGTGTTATTAGACATATTCACTGTATTTAAGACACTGTTTAACTTGAAGTTATTATTACCTGACCAATCTACCCAAGCTCTAATGGATAAAGAGCAGCCTCCCAGTAAAGCCTGGGAATAAAGCTGCACTATCGAAGCCTGTAATTCAATTCACGGCCAATTTTTGAAAAGCACATAGGTGGTTAAAGTGCCTCATCTCACACTCAATTCAAAACACAGGCACTAGCTATTAAAAAAAAAAAAAATAGAACAAAATACCATCAATTCTCTGTAAGTCATTTTAAGAACACTGGTAAAAACATTGAAAGCAGCTTCTCTACAATAAGCAGTCTATGTCATTGCAACTGTACAACAAAACTGTTTTCCACATCCTAACTTGGCCACCTACTAGGAGGCAGATAGGTGAGAACATTAAGACATTCATTTCCCTGCCTTTTTATGCTTGTATTGGTATTATATGAACTCAAGAAACCTTAATTTTCAGTTTACAATGCTTCCCCCTCCCCCCCGCCCCAGGAAAAATAGTTAACTTGTAATTCTGAAGAAAGCGTAAAGGTAAAATCTGCCATGTCATTACTGAGCTGAACTGCCTTGGCTGTAATGCAAATGTTGTCTCCCCGGCTCCAGGTCCTACAACTTTGCGTTAGATCTGTCAGCGTGTCTGGCTGCTGGTGTAGTTACTCTTCTTGCACTTCAGTAGAGAAATCCCAGATAAAAGCAAGTTTTAAGCAGTATAGAAAGATCCTCAGTGTCCCCTCACCCCATTTTCTAGCATGGACTAGTTCAAATAACTTTTTTTAAAAGCTCCGGCTTCATTCAAAAGCCCGTTATTTAACAAGCATATACTATTAACCTGAGAACAAAATATTTGCTGTTACTCCCATTTGGAATATTCAAACCACTAAAATGAAGAACGGTTGTAACTTTAATAACTGCATTTTAGAATATACTCACCCTGGGTTATAAAGCATAACCGCTGACAGGTTCTCACAAGATTTTGAAAGATCTGTCATAGACAAGCTGAAGGAAGATAGCAATCCGCTCTAACAACAGACCATAAAATACATGTATTAGACAAACACTGATGTGCTTACAAACTCCTATTTTGTTTCAATTGATGAAATATTAATGAACGTATGTGAAGTAAATCCAAAACGTATTCTACAACAATCAAGGTACGTCTATATTAACAAGAAAATTGTGAAAAGCCTTAAATTTCCTCAAACGCCGATCTCATCTCACCTTTCTTTTTTCCCTTAGCTTGGCAGCTTCTTTGGGGTGGTTAAAACGAAACATATTGGTTCTTCCAAGTAATATAACAGCACCTGATGAGAAAAAGCACACGTCACTCACTGACAACATACTGTACCTGAAAATGCCAAGTAATTTTTCAGACACACAAGATGTAGGCAAAGACTCTCATTCTCATTAAGCAAGAACAAAATGAAAACACATTTTGACAATTCAAGCACATAAAAATGCGTAGTCACAGCTACATTAACTGATGTATACACTTTATTCCTTCGTCTTCCTACTTTAAAAAAAAAAAAAACAAAACCAACAACAAAAACCAAAACACCCACACATTCACACACACAAAGCTCAATCATGTTCATGCAGTTCAGTTAAAGAATAAATACAGATAGAGGAAGCAGTGGAAGCAGCTGCCTAAATTTGATCTATACGTTCTTCAACAGTACTGCTTTGGAAGCCACCAGTAGGTACAATGGGAACATCCATAAATGTGACTAAGAACAAACTTGTCCATCCGCTACTGATCACAGTCAGGTTTGAATCCACCTACACTAAAAGCTCCAGATCTTCATAATTTGTACTCTCACTTACCCTTTTCTTCTCAATGTGGAACAACACTGAAGTTTATTGTCACTCAAAACAGGATCATTAGACTTTTATACCCATTAGCTATTTTCTGAGGGAAGAACATTGAATAATTCATATTGCTCAATGCACATCCATTATTGTATTTAATCAGCTAAGATACAGGTCACAAATAATGAGATCCTGGGCAATTCTTATCATATTTTAAAGACAGTGGCACCAAGATTAATACTTTCCTACTAAGTAGTATTTTGTCAATGATGTCTCACTACTGTCATAACATGGAAGTCTTCCGAGTTAACCACCACAGAATCAAGCATTTATTTGTTGATTGGTATGAGGCATTTTTACGAAGAAAATGGACTCCATTACACTCAAAGTATGAAACTTGGACCATTCACTACAACAAATTCTTACCATCTGAGAATGAAACAAGGAATGCTCCTATTAATTAGGAACATCAACACAAATAAGGTCATCCAGTGTTGGCAAATTAATGGCAAAAAGCACTATAGTTAAGACATCACTTCTTGCTGTCTATGCAACAACTCCATTTTGGACCATATGAACAGTCTAATCTTCAAAATCTTAGAACAATCTTCATAAATCTGTAGGTAGGTTTGTATTGCAAAGTCATTTTGATACCACCTTTGATTTATACGATGACCTTTCCTTCGAGAATTGGACTGGGCTTATTTTTTATGTAAACATATTAAAAGGGACCTCTGACGGTCATGGCTGCTGGAGTGAAAGGGCTAGAACTGGTTTTAATCTGCCACTGCTTCATATGCTCACAGGTGTCCCAAACATTTATCTGTTCCACTCTTGTTGACAGCCTGGAGGGGGATTTTGTGACAGTAGGGACTTCTTCAGTGACTTTCAAATGAAGATAAAAATAATTAATTGTAAACATTTTTGACCACCTTACTACATGGAAGCAACTTAAATATATTAATTAAAGTGTCAGAATGAATATAGTTACAGATACGTGTTTCTAACTTCATGTATTTAGAAGAAAACAGGAGAAAGAGGCTTAACAGCAAGCACACGACAGTCAAACCCAGATGACATATCACATGAACAACTCCTCGGTTTCTCTTTTAGTACTTCTCTGAATCCCATGATAATTTTTGTATTATTCTATTATTGAAGAAAAACTCTACAATCTTAAATCCCGCTTGACAGAACTTAGATAAGCATCAACATCGAAGCCTTTTAGGAAAAATACTCTGGACAAAACTATGCGGTCAACTATTTCCTGAGCACCAGGTTCGATTCTCCGCTGTTGGACAATGCGGCTCCCCATCAGAATGCAAGTATGCAAAGTGGCGGCGTAAATGTTGTCACGGAAACATAACTGGATTTGCTATGGGGTTTGCTTTCCATTTATTTACTGTAAGCAACAATTCTTACTCTCCTTGAATGTTAAATGGCAAAGAAAAAAGGCTTGGTCAAACACATTGATAGTACTAACAACAACAACAACAAAGTCTTGATCATTTGTGGAGCTCTGAGCTTGCAATTTAGCTGGTTGACTCCAAAACATATATGACCAGAGACCATATGAAAAAAAAAATTAAAAAAACCCATACATATATATATATAAAAAAAAATATAGAAAAAAGATGAATGGACTGTTGAATGTCATCAAGCATCTCTATACAAAGCATTATTTTGGAACTATGTAAACAAATGTATCTATAATTAAGATCTTACCAACTTCTAAAACCTACTTTTTTACTTTTAAAATGTTTTCTTTGATTAACAAACTATAAAAAAAAAAACAAGCAGTGGGAGGTTACATTTAAGTACAGTAGGGTTGGCAGTTTGGCCTAAAAAACTGAAAACTCGGTTTAAGTTGAGGATAAATTTAAGGTAAAGTACAAGCTCTAATTGTGAATATTAATTCAGTTACCTTTAGAAATCCTACCATATGTTCTTAAGAATAAAAAATATTGTAGTAAGTTACATTTACACAAAAAGGCCACATTAGCCAGAATTCAGAAGTGCTGGAAGTAATCTGTAGAAGGAAGTGCTAATTAATTATTATGCCTCCTTTTTTTTTTTTTTTTTTTTAAAACTCCATGACAGTCTAAAAACTTAACACATTTTCAAATGAAAAATGAACAGTGATTAATGATGAACGGAAACATTTAAATATATCAGCAGTTAATCAGTGTTACCTAAAGCGGATATTTAAGGAGGCTGGCACTTCATGCTGGGAGACTAAATGCTAGCACAGCTAGGATACACGGATTGTGCACCAGTTGTTAAAACTAGTTATTTCATCAATTTTGCCCACCTGATATCATAGCGGCCACCTTTCTCTCAGCACCAGTCTGGTTACACAGGCTACAGGTCAGCTTATGCAGCTCCTTTGTCCAATTTAGTAACTCAAAGCAACCCTTTCCCCGTCTTTTGAATTGCAAATTTCTTCCGACAGAAATTTGGGAGGAAACAAAAAAAATCATTGTTTCCACTCTACAGTACAAAAATCAAGTTGTTACATACGCTTGGAAGATGGAAACAGCATCCAAACTCCTACTTTCTTGTGGGGCACATCAAACCTTTACTGCCTTTGAAATGCAGTAGGATAAATAAAGATGAGTCACTGCAACTCAATTCTTTTTGTTTACAGTGTTATTTGCCATTAACGTCAATGTTTCTATTGCTAACAATTTATCAATGGAATTTACCCAAACACAAGACAAAGGGGACTGGGCTTTCTTTCCGCCCCCCCCCCTGCCCAGTATCTATAACAGAAACAAGCACATATGCCTCTCCTTTGGCAGGAAGAAATAGAGACTTTAAAAATCAGCGCTCCCTCTCCACACCAAAACTCCTTACTTTCTGAAAGCAGACTTTTGAAGCACTTGCTTGAGTTCAGAAAAGATGCAAGACTTCCCTTGCTCAATACTACATTCTTCCTTTGTTAAAATAAGCTTAATTTGAAAGCTTCTTTCCAGGAATGTAAAGTGACATTGGTTTTTTGGGAGCTGAGCTGCGTCACAGCCTCACAGGTCTTCAGCTCTTTGCTAAATGGAAAGATATTCTGGGTGCTCCTGGAAGATAAAACATCCCGCACCTCTGCTGCAGCACTCACCAGCTTACTTGTTACCCCCTTTCCAGGCCAACACAATACACCTTTGTTCCCAGATGTCCTGGCTGCTTTTTTCATTTCCAGATTTTAAAGCTTTTATATTAAAATTCTAATTCTCTAAACTTCCTCCATAAAGGTTAGCCTGCCCCTTGTTGTCATTTCCCTACAGCTGCAGTGAGCAGATACTCCAGCTGAATCTCCTGCTATACAAGAGGATTTGTCAACAGTGTTACGCAGGACCAGCCTGAAGGTGGGTGAGCGGGGCTAGGGGGGGGTGTCTCTGACATTATTATAGTCCTATAGAGACCAATATTCTTTTGCTTAATGTTACAGCAACCTAAGCAATCCGGCATGGAGTTCACTTCACATATAACACTGAACGAAATCAAACGGCAATTAACAATTCACACTCAAGGTCATGAAGTGGCTTAAATTAGTAAAGAATTCTCTTTTTACCACGTGGCAAATCTTTGCCAGAAAAAAAACTCTGTGGCTCTCCTGATGGTTTTGGGCTGTAGTTGAGAAGACATGGAATTAAAATTAATTAAACAATAACCCCTTTATATACACACATATTTTCTCAGTGCTGTTGCCAGAAAGCAACAAAGATGCTGTATCAGAAATGCCATTACGCCAGGGAATACCTTGGTTTAGGTGTGTGGCCTCTGTAACCTGAATACCGTTCACAGAACACTGCGCTCCATTCAGTGGTATTAGATTCACAGTACCGTTGAGATTTTCAAAGATGCAATGCTCGCTTTCCAAATCAAGGCCATGAAGAACTAAATACAAAGAAAGAAAATAACATAAATCAGTCTCTTAACAACTAGTACGATTAGCATGCTGACAGTAATTTATTAAGGACATATTACAGTATATATTTGAGAGTATCTTTTCTCTTCATTCCAGATAATGTTTTTTTCCTTCTTTCATCACATCCTGCATGTCTTAAATGTTGACACTGTTTATTGTTTTATTGTAGTGGAAAGAGAATTGTGTTGGGTCGCTTGGGTTGGGTTTTTTTTGGTGTAATGTTCTTTCCTCCTATGTTTTAGCACCAGATTAGTAAATGCTTCTTTCCTTCTGATAGCAAACAATAAAGAATAATTTACATCTTTGTAGAGACAAGGTTTTTTGACTGGTTTCTGGGAAATAACAAAAACTTCTTGACCTTAAAACAACCATGCTTAAATCTGAAAAGACGGGTTATAATCTGTGATTGTAGATTAATAAGGATGGCTGAAATAAGGTTCTTATGTTCTGTTATATTCAGACCTTTTATCAATCAGTTATGCTATTTTCTGTCTCTTCTTCAACTAACATATGATTATCTCTACCAGTATTGTTTAATAGCACAAAAACCATGCACGTTTGCTAGATTCATTAAATTTATATAAAAGCATTTTAATCCAGGCATCTTTTGACCCACAAAAATATACCAAATTAAGTTATTGGACTATCATTCTCTCACCTGAGAATTAAAGGATGCAGTTTATTTAATGGAACTGCCTTCAAGCAATGTATATGAGAGGATAGTCCAGATCTGGCAGCTAGTTGTTTTCATAGGAAGTGAAGAAGAAAATCAGTAGAAGCCTACCCACTTTTTACCAACTTCTAGAGTTTTCTTCAACTCAAATCTAAAGTCCCAAGACTGCTTTAGGTATAGCACTACTGTCATTAGACAAAGGTTAAGAGAATGACCGTGTAGTAATTGTGACAGGTTTCTGAAAAAGGATGGTATTTTACATGATGCTATTTCAAAGAAGCAAAAAATAAATTAGTAACAAGTATATGAAGAAATTTTAAGCCCACAAGCTATTTTAGAAGTCATGCTCCTTGATGCAAATCCCGTCTAATTCAGCTCTCAAATTTTCTAAAAATTAAGATACGCAAGAACATAGAGATGACTAACTGAAAAAGGGAAAGAAATTATGAAGCTTTGTTCACATATTGGGATGTTAGAGGAAAAACAACTGAAGAACGAACATAAAAAAACGCCAAATTCCATACCAATATCCTGTTCTGTCATAGCATCTTCTCTGCCGACATATGTTTGGCCCTCCTAATTAAGAGAAACACACGTATTATTTTTGGTCGAAATCTTCTCCTTCCTCCCCCACAAAGATGTAAGTTATCCTTCCACTTTCTCAGAGTAACCTGAACGAATTATTTATTTAAACATACATGAAAAAAGATCAGGTAGCATTTTTAGAATGCTTTCACGGTCATTATTATACGGTATTATTAGCAAATTCAAGTTTCAACTGTCCTGTGTAGAACCATCTTTGTAGTTTTGAGGCAATTAATCTAGATTTGGATTTCAAGTCAAGCTTTACAACGAAATGAGTGACAAACCAGTATACATGGCTAGGAATATTAAACACCTATCTCTGGTTAACTGGTTGACCCTCAGGATAAACCTAAACAGAAGAATTAAGAGATATTTTAATTGAATCAGTTGCAACCTCTTAAGAGCTTTTCTTACTATAGCAGAGAAACATAATGAGCTTTTCTTACTATAGTGGAGAAATGTAACGAGCACTATATTTAGATAGCAAATTAATACTACAATTTGTCTACTGAAAAAAAAAAAAATCACAAGGCATATAAATGCTATGGCAACACAGATGCGTTATTTACCTTCAAGTGGTACAAGATGATACCAGTGCTGAGAAGATCATCATCAATGCCAATGAGATGAGGCAGTTCAGAATCCAACACAACACCTATCCCTTCTTTCCTCAGAGCCAAGGTTTGCTCCTGTAAAGGACAAAAGCTTATTTATTGGGATATGCAAGAAATACTGCTCCTCTTTCTAAACCACATTTAATGTAACTTATTCTCTGTAATATCACCCCAAAAAAAGCACCTTTTTTTTTTTTTTTAAACACGTCTTAAATGTGACTTTTGTATTTCCATTACACGTTCCAAGCTTGCTGTTCAGGAAATCTGTGAAGGTGTTATTTGAAAGAAACCGGACAAACAGCTGAATTATACCAGATAAGGAAGATCAAGAGCATAACAAAGCAACATTGTCTAAAAGCAAGCTACGTACCACCTTGCGTAATTATAAGAATTTACAACTCCTCAGAATTCGGTATGGCTAAGGAATAGAAAACTGAAAACTTTGGCAATCCTTTAAATAAACCGAACCTTGCACAGTAAAAACCCCAGGCATCTGAAAATTTAGGAAGCCTAAGCAGTGAAAACATCATCCAATGTAAAATAGGCATTGACAATAGTAAATAAAAGTAAGAAATATTTGCAGCACAATTTCAATTCTTCAAAATTCCTTCGGGCAACATTGTACAGCCACCTGTAGGATGAGGCATCATTCAGCAGGACTACAAGTGGGAGACTTCGACCTTGAATAAGGCATCACATGAGGCAGTACTAATCAGACAGTCTATGCAATAAACAAGAAATTAATTATAGCTTTGAAATATGTTTTAGTATTTAGAAAGTTTGTTTTTCAAGTTGAAACAAAATCCTATTGACTTCCAAGCCTGGAAGATAACGGCAACAGAGACTGTGAATGCGTACGCACAGCGCCTTTCAAAATAAATGTGTTTTTCTACCTAAACTAGCTAAGCCCTTACAAGGCAAGGAAGACAGACAACCCAGGAAGGAGAGGCGGTGGCAGCAAGCATCACTTCTGTGTATTATAAGGCGCACACTTTTCTCCTGGTGCTAGTAAACATGGAAAATAGGTTTTCTGACAGCAGCGTGACTGCTCCTTTTCCAAGCCACCAGTATGCTTTCTCCAGAGCCAAGACACTACACTGTTTGTAAGAAAAAAAAGATAGACTGTTGCATGTATTTTCCCAAGTAGAGCAACTTGACAGATCTGAAAGAAGAAAACAGATGCAGTATCTCATTTCCCTGCACAGTACAGAACATCGCCAATATTGATACTGTTTAAAAAATTCTAAGTGTAGATGCGCCTGGGCAAGACGAGATGATGACACAATGTACAAAAGCCAGTCCAAAACAAAACCAGGAAATCCCACTCTGGTCATGGATGAATTTTAAAAAGTTCTCCAGCATTCAGAAAGAAAAAAAGCTGTGATTCATGTTGCCCCGCAGCTCTGACATTCAAACTGCACCCAGCTATTCCTCGATATTATGAAAGTGTCACCTCATAAAACCAAAAAATACAGCTTAAATCATTGTGCGATTTAAGAAGTAATTTCGGTCAAAAATACCTATCACATGTTAAATTTTTATTGAGTAGCATCTACTGTTATACATAATTTATAACGTTCCCATAGGACGAGGCTGAAGACTTAAAATACTGAGGACCGGTGGCCGTTTACACAACTGCTGGCACCTTCGGCCCAATGGAACTGATAAAATATTAAGAGCTGAACATCTTTTCCCCAGCATAACAAAGCATTTGCCAACATCCCTGACTGAGGAAGAAATAGGCATCCCAGGAGGCAAAGAAATTATGGCTGGGTGAGAAAAACGTCTCACAAATAATTAAGAATAAAGAAAAAAAAAGAACGTATTCTTCATTTTCCAGTCTTTTAATATTTAACACATTTTTACTATACTCAGAAATAAAGCACGTATAATTGTGATTTAAAATAGATACGTTGCTTATTTATTCCGATCTAAGATTAAGGAGCACAAATTAATTGAGTTTCTAAACCCTTATTTTGTAAGTGACTACCATTCACACACAGAACGCATCCTGTTGATGGAAGCATCATACCAAATCCAGCGGACAGCAGCTGAAAGTAACTACAAATATTTTAATTTTTTTTTTTTCCTTTAATACTTGTTGCAAATTAGCTTTTATCTTCAGACACAATTTACTAAAAATCCTGAATCTTAATCAGGTATCTAGAGTAAATGCTAAACTTCAATCATGTGGTTTAAAAATTTAATTCCAGCTTTCGCTTCTGCAAAGAAGCCTCCAAACACCAAACTGCGCCCTTTTGCCCCAAACGGAAATCCCAGAAACCCCATCAACAATAGATCTTTATTACTCTGTTCTCCCACAGCGAGAGAAAGAGAAGAAAAAGGCCAGAAAGTAGTCAAATTGCCCCTCTTTCATCCTCGATGGCATACGAAGGCTGTTTCTAAAGGACAGACCTCTTTTGAAAGAAATTCAAAGTCTGTAAGCTATTAATAAAGCAGAGAAATGATTAGGTTTAATCTATGATTTGATTCACTTTCACTCATGCAACACAATTTTGAATCCATAAGTCAAATGACAAGAGCAGGAAAGGTCACTGTCCCTATTAAAAAAAACACTTAATTCGGAAAATTTATGAAAATCTGAAGGTACAGTTTAAGAAACCTGAATGTGCCCCGTGCATCTTAGCTTGAATTATCCTTGAACAGAAAATTGTACACATAATCCCTCAGTATTTAAGATGCGTTCACAGACTGTGGAAAATAAAGCAAGCCAAGTATTATCCACAAAGGAGCACTCCAGTTAATATAACTGGTACCACGTGAGAAGAAGAAAAAGAAAAAAAAAAAAAAAAAGATTTTCTTCTTTAGGAGCTGCTACTCACTTGAAGAGTAGAAACTAAAATAATTCTGAGTCAGTACATAAGAAAACACTTCCTTGAGTCAAAGTTAAAATAAGGGTATCATATTATACTTTCAAATGATGGTCTCTTTGAATTCAGCTCTGACTCAGCAGTCAGAAATATCCTGATATAGTAAATTCATTAACACTTTTGTGAGAGAAGTAAGAGCTATTGTGAAATTTCATCCCTTCTGCACTGGTATTAAGTTTGCTGTATTAACTGATAAGGAGACGTTTCCAAGCTCACAGCTTAAATACACGCTGGTAGTATAGGAACAAAATCTTTGTGTACAGTACTTATTTGAGCCGTAGGCTTAATCTTCGTCGTCTGCAACTGGACACGATAAAGAACACCTCTAAGATACATAGGACTTCTTTAAATGTATTTCTGTAAGTGCACACACAAAAAGGGAATTACACAAATTTACTTTCTTCACCAACTAAACTTCACCAATTTAAAAAGAAATAAGCCCAAAAGACATTTCTAACATTCCTTGACCAACCTCCCACTGAAGCGAAACATACGCTGCTACCGGCCCAGCACATATTCAAGAGCACACATAATTAGTACACTGCCCTTTTAATGAACAGAACCTCTTGGAGGAGCTTAATTTCCATTACACTTTCCAATGCAAAAACTTAATTCTTTTATTTAAATATTGAACAGTTAGCTGCTGGCACACAGTCCTGAGAATACACTGTGCAGACACCTTCAGTAAAACATAACATTATGCTGGCTGAGTAAATTGTCCAGATGTCTATATTTAAATTATGCAAAAACGCGTAGTACCAAATTAAAGAAATTATGGGTAAAAATGTGCAACGGCAGAAGTCTTTGCATTAATATTTAACCTGACTACACCAGAGCAGATTCTTACACTAACAGGTACTTTGGGTGCATTTGATTTCATTGAAAATATGCTATTATATCCTGTGTTCACAAAAATGTCTGAAGATACTCAGTGGCCCAGCACTAACATTAAGCTCTCTATAAAATACACAGATGTAAACTGTACACAAGGGAAGTTCTTAATTCTTAATCGGTCTTCCTCCGGTTATGTATTCAGTACACTTTGTACTCCCTTTAAATCACCGGAAACGAATGTTTCATACCTCCAGAAAAAAAATAATATCCTCTACTGCTCGTAATTCAAAGACACGTGAAAATGCTTCTTTCCAAACCCCGCAGATCACAGAATTAGAGGAGCAGAAAAGAAAATTCTTCAGCAGGAGTTCACAACCAAAAAGCCACCCCTTGTTAAACTGAAAGGCACTGTGGACATCAACAATTTACACAGATGCAAGAAATGAGCTGGAGAAATGGCGAGAAAAGGGAATTACTTCTGGGGAAAGGCACAGGGTATCCATTGCCTGAGGTTCCATAGCTCCAAGACCCACAAACGCAGAAAGCCTGGGAAGTTTTCTGGGGAAGGACTGCTATCCGCCTGCCCTGTTTTATATTCCAAAAATGGGTACTGCTGAATAAACCCTAATTCACCTACTGGGGTATTTAATCTGAGCCAGTATAATTTTTCTTTAACAGCAGTACAAAGGATGAGAATGTTTGAAGTTTGATTTTAAACCAGATTTCCAAGTGTCTTAATGTATATTATCAGTAAATATGCCTTAGGAATTTATGCTATCAATAAAAATTCTCAGTCTCTTTTGACTCATGATAATTTTTTACTTTAAAAAAAAATAAATTCTTACAGCAATGAGTTCTTCAGCTACTCTGCATAAAAATCAACATAAGAAAACACTTCTCATTCACATTTACACTTTTTTTGATATTAATGAACTGCTTTTATCTTCTGTTGAGGGAGTAAGAAAGTTGTTACTACTTGAAACTCAAATTTGTGGTATGAAAAAAAATCACCCAATGATTCATTATGCAGCTTTTTCTGCTTTTGGTGAGTTACCTTTGAAGGGGTCTGTGCAGAGAAGTGGCAAACACGGAAGCAGCCCTTCTGACTGAAGAGTGAACTCCTTTCCTGGGCACCTCCCTAACTGCTTCATTTGCAGAACCTTTCATAATTCTTGGCATTTTCGAGAAAACAGTAGGAAAAATTCTTTGGGGGACTGTTTTTGTTGTCTGTCTTTACCGAGTCCTTCCTTTTTCTGCTTAGTTTCGACAAGGTCTAGCCCCACAACTCTATAACCACTGCATTTTCATTCTGATCGTATCCCTTCTAATAACATGTAGCTTTCTAATTTTTTGCATAAACAAAGCGCAGCAATGCTCCCAGTGTTATCTACAGCCATAGCTTTATATTTTAATAACAACGTGCACTGCATGCCTTATGAAGAGACAAAAATCACAACACTTAATTTGCATTAGATAGTAAAAACCTGTGTAGATCCCTCTCACAATCCTGACAACTACGAAAACTAAAAACTCCAATTTATCAGCACAATTTTTCACTTAAACTTTGTTAACCTGTAAATCCTTTTCGCATTTAACTGCGGGTTGTCATCGCATTATAAAGCCAAACAAGGTAAATTATAGATCAGTGAGGTTTTACAGAATGAAATCCAGGAATAGTTTAGTTGAATAAATTACTAGAGCTTCCATCAAACAATTGAAGAACAAAAGCTAAATTACTCTGCAGTTTTCCATATTAATAGATTGCTTTGACACCCTAACTAAATTATCCAATAAGCAGGAACTCAGATCAACAAGATATTATCTTATTATTGTATGTATCATCTGCGCATTCTGCAGAAGTCTGATTTATCCTTAGAGTTACAATTTTTTTTAGAGACACAACTAATTTTCCAGATATGTCATTGGGATATGATAGCCCATCACATGGGGATATGTGATGCTTTTATTATTCCCATATTACCCTCCACACATTTTTGTGTTTATCTACATTAATCAAATACCCTTGTGAAAAATGAGAGCTTTCAGTACAAATGAAAAAAAAATACTGTTTATCATCATGTTTCCCCCCCTTCTTTTTCTTTTTAAACAGGGGAATATTTCGCCTACTAATCTAAGACAGACGATCCTTCAGCATGAGGTTCCCTTCTATGTAAGCTATGAAAACATTTGCAAATATATTATATTCCACATGACGTTGGTAAACAATAACTGTCCTTCATGACAACGCCTAAATTCGGTCTTAGACTTCAATTTGCATGTAATTCTGCATGACTCAGAATTGCTACAGCCTCAAGTTTAATGCAAAACCCACGAAGCTTTTCCATGGTGTGTTTGAGCAAACTCTTGTGAAACAGCAACCTGTTACTAAATCAAAAGTCTACCCAAGAGCTCCAACAAAAGCAAGTCTTGGAAACTCAGCTACGCAACAAGATCACCACTCTTGTACGAAACAGCTGGAGACCATGGCCCAGTTCCATCCCTACATTATTTCTTTTTCCCTTCTAAATACCAACTAACTGTTATTTTCCACTCAAAGCTTATTCCCATTATTTGGGTGGTACAGTCCTAATGTTTGGAGAGGTTTTTTAAATGCCTTAGAAACAGCAGGATTTAAGAGGAATACACTGCAGACTTCTGTTTCTATTTACAGCAATTATCTGAATAATTCTAGATTTAATTGTTCTGAAAGAAAAATGCTAAATAAACAGATGGACTACTCCTCTGAACTTTCTACTGCATTGCATGCTAATTACTATATTTATAAAGAAGACACAGCCAACTATTGAAGTTGCACTCACAATGTTAAGGGGTGACCACACGGAAAATATAGTAAAGTTCCCAGTAAGCCCTACAAAACACAAGAAAGCTTACTTGATTACTTCTGTAATTTAAGCAAAACTTCAGGAATTTTACTTCTGCTTAAAACACCAGCAATGTTTCTCCTGCCTGAAGGGAAAGAACTGAAAGCGACCTGCTATGACACCAAGTACAGTTCCCAAATACCATAATAAATCATGTTGTAGATTATACTCAGGCTCTCACCTGTGATATAACGTAAATTGTTTTCAAATATTTGGTCTGAACTAACTAATAGTCAGTTCATACCGGTGTATTTTGCATCACTATTGACGTTCAGCTGAAACAATTATTTTCTTTCTCTGGCATTTATTCATTGCTATAGCTGCTGACAGCAGTCACAGCCACTCTCCCAACTAACTTACACCAGGCTAAACTCCAAGCATCTCCTTTCATATGACCGGGCTCCCCGTGTCCTGGTGTTTAACACATCCTCTCTCAAGGTCACCTTCCTTGACCTTGATGACTTACATGCCATGTACCCAATGTATATACAATTTTGCCAGCACCATGTACAACGGCACCCCTATTTTCCACTTCCTGCACAAAGCATCTATCTGATCGTTCCAAGATTTCATTTGCCTTTCATGCGGGCGTACTATCTCATGACAGTCAAGCCTCATGCCATCCTCCTCCCCTTCCATGGTGTATTAAGTTCTTATGAGTCCCAGTGCTTCTGCACTGCGAACTATTTACCATCAATCACCCTCCTATTATTCTAATCCTTAGAGCCATCCCGTCCTCTGTGACATGTCTGCAAGACAAATTATGTCTCCCAGCTTTAATATCAGCAAACTTCACCAGCTAACACACCTAAGGAAATTATTAAACATGATCAAGCCCAAAAATGAGCTCTAACACCACCTCCCGAAAAAAACAACGCGACTACCAACTTCCCTCCCCTCCCAGTACCACCGCTTCCATGACATCCTCTCTATAACCACTTTTATTTTATTTAAATTCTAATCTCCACGCTGTCTAATTAAGGAAATAGTTTCCAATATGTCCCAGGGTGAAATGCTTTACTGATATCCACAGAGATGAGAACAAGTCCTACAGCTCTTTCCAGCAGGGATCACAGATGGACAGAACCAGCTCCAGGACGCACTGAGCAGACAAACCAGGACCAGCTATCTCTAGAAACGATCACAGACAACATTATTAATATTAATGAAATATTTAAAAAACAACAGATTTACAGGGAAGAAGGTAGTTATGATTGTTCCAATTTTTGAAAGACATACGGCAGAAATAAAATAAAAAATTTTAAAGAAGTCTTCCCCAAAAGAAGCATTTCTTAAAATTAAAGTCTCACTAAAATTAAAGTCTCCTCACCAGTCCAGCAAATATAAGCCATTCAGGAGGGAATATTAGTCAAGGTTTTGAGTCCCTCCACAATTTACTTCAGCATAATGAACGTAGGTCAGAGTAGCAGTTCTGAATTTATCATTTGCATTTAGCTTTGAATGTTTAGTTCTGCTAGGTAGCATTTTAGCAGACTATTTTTCTTTCATTTCCTCTTGAAAACGGAGTTTATAACGACATTTCTGGTAATTGACGAAGGTATAATTACCTTACTTTTTTTCCCCAGAAATAATGTCCTAGGTTTTACTAGGTCAGTGACAGCAAACACGAGTTGTCACTTACGTGAAGCTTTTTTAATGCAAATTAAAGGACTATTAAAAGGTCAGAAATTGCAAAAAATATATTCACTTTGATCTCCAGGCAAACATTTGAGGATGCTACAAAAAGACAGAATAAAGTGCCCTTTAAAAACTATCAGCTTGATTTTGTGTACCCAAAGCATAAAATCATCGTTGCTTTAAGCTGGCACAAATGGCATTAGCCACTGGTGGTACGTCACGAAGTGAGCGGGACCGTTGACGCTCTTCTTTTGTAAAGCTGGTAAATTCAGCTGGGGAAACGAAAAACTTTTCCTTAATCCACATCTTCCCTTAATTCAAATTCCAGTGAAATAAACCCTACCTAAAAAGAAACTCAAATTCTATCATTAACAGTATACGAGACATGTGTATGTACATATAAATAAAAACTGTATACATATACATAGTATACTGTAAATTGACTTGAATTCTGTAAATCGCAGCATTTACGGTACAAGGACTGAAAGCCAGGAGAAGAGACACAGGAAATGCCCATGCCTTTTAATTACATTTAATGAAACACATTTAATGAAACCACAGTTTATTTCACAATTTTAACAATGAAATAAAAATGAACAAGTCATTTAATTTGCAATAGCCCAATATAGTAATTTAATTTCTTTAAAGAACGGCGTATGGGGACGCCACATGCTTGAACTGTAAACATAATAGAAGGACCTCAATTTTAACTAGAAACAATAATGAATCACATGCATAGATGCCAAACAAGATGAAAGCATCCATAGGAAAAAAAAAAAAAAAAAAAAAAGAGTAGGTCAAACAAAGAGGATAAACATTAATAAGAAGGGGGTGAAAAGGACAAGATGACAAGAGTATAAGGCCCAAAATATATGCACAAGAAACATGCACTGTTTGTATCAAAGGGAGGTGTCCTTTAAAATTAATTAAATAAAAACAACCTATACTGTTAAATCTATAATCTGGCATCAGTCCCTAAAACCACGGCCAGAAGAAATATATCTAATGGAAGAAGGAAAAAAAAAAAAAAAAAAAAAAAGAAAAAAACCCACACACCAAAACTTAAATCATATTTGATAGCCAAGGTAGACATTCCAAATATTGACTTGAAGTGTAAAGTTCCCATCACGTTTTTTATACATTCAGCTAAAATTGAATGGGAAAAAAAACAAAAGGGAGAGAAACTCTTGCAATCTATGTAATCTGGACTACAGTATATCTTGGCAGACTGCAGTTTCGCCATATTTGATTATTTTTGAAATTTAGGGCCCATATAGCCCTAAATGGAGTAACTTAGCAGAGTAGTTAGCTTTGCCAACTACTAACAGAAAATAACACTTCCTTTAAAGATACAAATCTGCTGCACGTTTTGGGAGAAAATGCAAAGCAATCTACCTCAAACCTCAAGAAGCAATCACTGCCCTTTGCACTTCGATGATTGATTTGAACCTAACTTGCACAGCTGTCATCTTTTTTGCATTCTCAGAAAAACCTCCAGGCCACTACTTTTTGCCAGCGAATACAAAATAACAGAAAAGAAAGTCATGTTCACCAAAGGTGGTATGGCATTCGATATATTTACATACTGTAAAAAATGCGGCAAGTTTTTCTTCTTCAGTAGCAAAGCTTTATGTTATTTTTATAACCCTACTGAGACTTGAAAATATTAATGCACCAATGCTGCGTATCGTGGCAGCTTTGCCTCTCACCTGAATTCTCAGCGACTCCTGACAGGTACATCTCAAAATTATAGATCTAGTGCAGGTAATTCACCCCTCTACGTAAATGAACTCAAAATAAAAGATTAATGCACCGATGTGCAGTACAGTGGAGCACTTTTCAATGACTTATAACGACTGGCAAGTAAATATCACCAACCACAACAAATGGAGGGCAAATCCACTGGTTCCACGCTAAGCCTTTGAGGCAGGGAAGACACTAAGAGTTTCCTATTTTTAGAAGTTAAATAAGACCTCATAACAAGTCAAATTTTAGCAATTTCAAAGCCGACTAGGTGTTTGAAATATTCATTTAAATGCTTCATTAACATAAACTGTCAGGAGCAGGTCAAAAATAACTTTTACAAATGTTGCCAACCAGAACTATGTGCCATCGAAGTCAGCTTGAATTTAACAGGTACAATGTCCTTTCTTAATGAAACCAGTTGACAGGTGGATTAAGACCAAAAAGATTTGTGGTAAACAAAAGCTTACGACCCCCGGAAACTACTTGTAAGTTCAGAACAAACTTCGTTATTGCTTTACCAAAGGCAATCTGGCATTAAACATTTAAGTATGTTATTTTAAAAATAGAGAAAACTTTTAGATTTCCTATCCAAAGCAGCTTAAACTTGGGACAAAACTATAGAGATTTAAACATAAAACCAAATATAACCAAATTCTCTCTCCCAGGCATATTTCAATTAAGCGTCTTAATGAGTGTCTTAAATTCAGCTAATCAATTTAGGTCTTAAGAGACTGGCAACTTTAAAGGAAAACGTCCAAAAGAAAATTCCTCAGAAAGATACCCTCTCAGATTTCCCTGGGTTAAGGATACAATAAAATACAATTTCCCTGGGTTGAAGGAGTCTTTAATCTTGAAATCCTCCGTTGCCTTTCTGCTGTGCTCCCTAGATATGACCCTAACTCTGAAACCAATCAAGGTCCATCAGAACACTGCCTCCTTCTCTCCACATCTCAGAACTCCACGTTGGATTTTGCAGCCACCTCTCCGTTGACTGAAACCAGAGAAAGAAATAATGAGAGACCACGATGTGATCACGTAATTAAAGACTGTGTAAATAGAAGTAAACGGCAGGGGGATTACCGTAATTCAGCTGGGCATTTTAAACATTTCAGCTGCCCCAAAGTGTCATTTTATATTTGCCACATTATCAGTTGCATTTCTCAATGGAAAAAAAACTTTCCTTACAAACGTCAAGTAAGTTGGTGTATATGTAACCAAAAAGGCAAATGGATTTGTGCATTCCTATAGGGGCCAATTAACAACTCGAACAAACACCAGAAAAACAAAACTGTAAGTTCCTCTCTAAAACAGATAATTCTTGGTTATGTGATAGTCCCTCTACCTAAGATTTTTTTTTTCCCCCTCAGAATTCAGGTGTCCCTGCAGCATGTAATCAGGAAATAAATGAAAATTCCAGAGCTATTGCCATATCAATATTCCAAACTCTGATATTCTTAGAGTTCCTATTAAAAAAAGCTGTCACCACAGAAGGTGCAGAAGGACAAATGACAGGTGGATCGCACTGGAAAATAAAAAAACCCCAAAAAACAACAAGGATGTGTTGTTGCTTCACACAAAACATAATCCACGATTAGTTATTCTGATTTCCCCCCCCCCCCCAAAAAGCTTCTGGTCAGCTTATCTTGTTCCTTAGAGCAATCAAGCTTCCCATGATGACTGGGGTATGGGATTTTGAACTGTTTCCCTTGACCAGAAATTATTCTTTGAAACAAACATCCCCACATTCTATTGAAAAAACAGGAGAGACCAGTCATTGCTTTTTACAAAGATTCAAATATGGTATTTTCTTGGGTCACGTCAGCACTATTCTTGGCCTACCATCACCTTGTCAAACCCTTGTGCTGAACATGCCACTACCCAATCGAAATCAGAAGTCTGATATTGCAGCCTGGGCTCAGGAATGGAAATGAAGGAGGATGGTAAGAAGCTTCTAAGGGGTGGTAATAAATCAGTTTCACTCCTTACGGCATCAGACTGCTTCTTCACATAATTAACGTTTGAGCACCTTTTGAGTGCTCCAAAATCCAAGAAGCTGAAACACTGTGCTTTTTGTTTTGAAACGCAACCCACCTCCAGATTTGTTTCCTTATGCTGTGTGAACACAGCCACAAAATGAGAACACAAGGGAAAATGAGAAACATTTGAAAACAAAAATAGACTTCCAACCTTTGACAAGCAAAGATTTGAAGATGTGCTCATGCAGAAAGATACTTTTTAACATAAATGTGCTGTACAGAAAATCCAAGAATTTAACGACACACATTTAGAACGAATCCTTCAGCAACAGTTTGTCCAGACGCTGCAAACCAGACTTTTAAAGAAATTAAATGTAAATATTTAACAAAAAAGGTCCACAGAAGTTGACATTTTGAAGAAGAGTAAGTCCTTAACTGGTCTGTTGTGGATTAATAGGTCTTAATTACATCTTCTGGATTTACCTACCGGTAAAAACCTCCAGATGTAGAAAAGGTGATATTCATGGATGAACTGCAGCTAGATCAGAAGCTGCCCAAAATTGCAAATCTTTTGCTGAAAAAATTCCTGCAAAACAGTGAGACTTCCACACAGAAAGAAGCTGTGCTGGGGAAAAGAAAAAATTAACTACCCCGCAGCATTCTGTCTGAACCCTGTGGTTTCAAAGTATTCATACAGCCAAATCCAACTGAAAACAAATGGGAATTAGGCACTTAAGATACTTTCAAGCACTAACAGATGCTTTAGTACCTAAAATAGGGATAACCTGAAACGCTAGCAATTTACCCTCCAACAAATAAAACTGAACCTGCAGTCTCTTTAACAAGACTATTGGATGAGTCAATCACTGCTGACAAGATTTTTGATTTCCTTGTGGGAACGCTGAAGTGGAAAGAGAAGGATATTAAGTTATATTAGATTGTCAGGGCTGGGTATTCTCTATACTATATGTCTCAATAACATCCTCATAGTCAGAGGGGAAAATATATAAGTGTACCAGAAAAAGATATTCTGCATAATAAAGCAATCTTGCTATGGACCAAGTGGAAAAACCTACAATAACAGTGGCAGAAAAATGATTTGGAAACAACACAGGTATGTTCAGAGCTATCCGTGTTTGCATTGATAGGTTAAACTATCCAGAGTACGCATTGGAGAGATGGAACAGACCCACTTCTTGCTTCTGAAGGCTGCATTGCCTCCTGGAAGACAGGCAGACATTTCATCAACAGTTTTCCAGACAACTAGCATATACGTAGCCACCCTGCCAATATTAGGAAATATTGGAAGTATATGCCAGGAAATATTAGAAATCAGGAAAGTTATTGATACAATGGTTTAGAATACAAAAAGATTTATCAAAGTATAATATTACTCCAAGAACTAAAAGAGGAACAAGGAACTTTCACTGCAAAGCACAAGAACATATTTACTGTCAACGTGACTGTATGGATGACAGGAACAAAAGGTAGGAGAGGAGAAAAAAAGATTTCAAAAGATTGTGAAATCTGGTTTGGGCTTACTAGTAATAAATCCTTAAAAGATGAAGGGAGAAACAGAGCTGAGGATTTAGCTTGTTATGTTTTGGATGAGAACTGCTTACACGGACAGCCCTCTTGCTCTGCAGGCTGACTCCCTTACAAAATACTTAGCACAAAAAGATCAGCCGAGACAAAACACTGAGCAGCAGCTGAAAGAAATTCGATTGTGTCTAATTGTGATTGAAAAGACAATGCCAGGGTGAAAAAAAAAAAAATAATTCTCTTCCAAGAAAACAGCTATGAAATATTTGAGATTCCCATTAAAGTGACAGCCTACACATGAACTCGGAAAAGCTGTTTTGTTCCACATTGTATCAGTGATGCTGCTCCTCTCTTCAGTGGGTGCCTGTTAAATAAGCTTTTTGTATATTCTACAAAGCTGTATATACAATATCAAATTTCTCACCTATGTTTTACTATGCTCAGCTTGCCACAGGCATGGTTTCTGGAATAACGAAATAAGTTTTGAATCATCCGCCACAGAAGTAGTAGACGCTATTTGGGAGGCAAGTGGAAGAGAGGAGGAAATACAAACACGCTATCAGTGATGAGGTGTACACTTTAGAACCCGTGGACACACCAAAGCTATATTTTGTACTACCCTTAGGACTTCAGTAAAATGCTTTTGAAAATTAAAGACTGTGCTCTTCCTCTATAAGTAATAAATTATTTAGATAATCAGCAATTATGAAAGGTCATATTGATTCCCTTGTACATACGTACATTAAATAAGGAACAGATTCCTACTATGTCTTCTCCTTCCAGTCCATGGGACAAAGAAATAACACCATCTCTCTGGCTGCCAGAGTCAGTTTCAGGACAATTAAAACTGAAAGTTGAGTACAATTAAGACAATTTAGTCTTCCAAGAGGAAGAAACCTCTACTCTGCAAAGCCACAGAGCAAACCACAACTGAGAAGAAGCCTCCTAATCGGATTTTTCGCTGTCTCCTAGAGCTTTAGGCCACACCACCCCCATCAATCAAGAAAAACCATTAAAGAGTCTGCAACAACCAAGATCAGAAAACCGTAGTTTTGCCGTGAACAGCTTACTGTGAAAGTGCAGGTGCTCCGGCAGCAGCCTACACAGGCATCAATAGCTCTCCGAAATGAATGTCAATTAAAAAGGCAGATGCAGAATGCAGAACTGCTCAAATGAGGAACTGCTAAGATAGCGAAGCTAAAACAGTGTAAAATTAACTCTGTTCTTTTAAAGAAAAAAGGAATTACAGGAGCAGCTCTTACTCTCATAAGGTCAGTTTACCTTTTCCATTTTTTATTGTTTCTCTTTCCCCCTCAAAACCAATTGCCACGTGCTCATCGCTGACATGCAGCTGCCTATTAATACACAGAAACCCGGTTATTGTAGTGGCACCCCAAAGCACCACAATACTTAACGTGCTGCAAGGATTTCCATTAGAAGCCTTGGCAGATTCAAAGTAATTTTTCAGGATATTTGGCCATTGTTCCTGGAATTACAAGGACAAACTTAACAAGTTGCAGTGCCTGCTCCTCGACACTTTAGAACTTGTACAGACAGAACTACTACTGACATCTGAGAAAAATTCCCTGAATAGAGCTGCAGGATTTGGCTAATTTTAAGGAGAGGTGCCTGTTTGGCTGCTTGAGCTTCCTGGACACTAGCCTGTGAAATCCTGTTTTCCAGTGGCTTATAAAACTTAAACCATCAAAGCTTCCATTTTCCATGCTGGAGCATCTGCTGCAGGCTGGTTTTTGCCCCCACCGGCTTGGGTTTAAGGGAAAACTATTCTTCCGTTTCCAAAAATGAGGCACACAGAGCATTTTGCTATGTCTCAAGTGGGGCAGGCTTCGCCTCTTCACAGCTTCCTGTGGGTGACCACAGTAAGCATACATTAGTCTCAAAGGAAAAAATAAGTCTACATCTTTCAGCACTGACGTTTGGGGCAGAGAACAGGACTTTTGTTGCCTCTAGTGATCCTTCCTAGCAGGAGGTACTATACCTTCCAGATAAGAGACAGCATCTCTGCCCTCGGTATTCTTCATGCTGGTATCTAAAAAGGGGAAAGGGGCCTGGTTGGGAGAAAAAGCAATTGGCTATCTTAATTCATCCTCTTCTCCCATATGCATTACAATACAGCCTTTAATTACATGATCATATATTTTCTACAAGACCTGTGAATAATTCATTCCATGGACTGTACTCTGGGAATGAATCAAGAGAATGCAGTGAACTAGACTATTATCTACAGGACTCCTACCTCATTTGTTGCTAAAGCTGGATGATGAACGAGTCATGGAATTTTAGAGGGGGCAAAAAAAAAAAAACCAAACCCCAACTAGTTTCATAGCCAAAACATTTATTCATTTTAAAAGCTATTTCAGTTTTTGTGTGTTTCTTGGGGGATGGGAGAAGTAAGAAGTGTATCATTTATCTGGAGTTCTGTTTTGTTTATAATTTACCTAGAAATTCATCCCTACTTCTGTAAAAATCAACCTACATTACTCAAAGTCTATTAGGCCCTTCCTCAGGGCCAAAACGTAACCGTCGCTGTTGAAAGAAATTGAAGAAAGGAGTAGGACTATGCATGCTAGTAAGCAACAACTACCAAGAAGAAAAAACAGACTTAAGGACTAGCAAAGTCTTTTGCAAAGAAAGATGCATAAGCTTGGTCGCCACCACGTTCTTGCCCCACACAGCCCGGCTACTGAGGTATAGAGTGACTGAACCTGAAGAGACACATGGCAATCAGAAACTGGACCTGCCTTTTCCGTTTTTCAGGAATATAGCCTGATTGCAGCAGCGGCAGATTTGTGCTGCCATCTGTGTTTGAGACATCTCTTAGTGGATTTCATTAAAAATATATTCTCTGTTGTTGGGAGGAACAAAGAACAAGCGCATCGCTCCGGTGGCACTCCTACTGCAGAATGGCTGCATGAATCAAGGCTATGCTCAATTGCCAGTTTAGACATTAAGTCAGGTGCACAACAGTACCACGTAACTCAAAGCTATCAGAATCATGCCGTAATAAACTCCTAAATATACTGCTAAAAACACCAGGAGAATAAAACAGTTCTAGTGTTTCATATCCAATACACATTGCCATTAGAAACAGCTCCTTTGTGAGGGACTCAAGATAAATTCATGTTTTTCGTCTAAAATGTTGATGTTGGAATGCTTCTTTACCCTCCCATAACCAAGTCCAACGAGGAATTTACATTCTGTCTTTTCTCCTTCTCGCTATGTCTCTGCTGATCCTTTAGAAGAAACAGCTTTCAGGGTATATTTCTTCTTCTTTTTTCCACAGGCTAAATCAGGAGCTTCCACTGCTTTCAATTTAGCTCCCCTTCCTGCCACAAGAAAATTAATAGAAAAGCAGACCAAATGTCCAGGAGGAATTGTTGAACAAGTGGCATCTGAGCTGTAGAAAGGATTTCAAAAGCAACTCACTCTGTCTGACTCCCTCTCATTTGAAAACCGCCTACAAGCCCTAGGGATGGATTAAAGCTAAGCATGGCCTGGATAATCTACAAATGCAGGGCCCCAGTTGTAAGGAGGATGGCAGCAAAATACTTGGGAGTATGGTTATTCCTAGAAACCGGAGGGCCTCTTTTGGAATGCACAGCCTGGATCAACCAAACTATTCAACCCTGCCTTAATCCGTGGCTGGTGAGCTCAGAAATAGCGGCCTGCGACCGTGCTTCTCTCATGGTCCAGGTGGTTTCAAGTGGGAAAAACGGTTTAAAACTGAAGTAAAAAACAATCAGTAGCATTAGGCATCTCTTGATTGCGACCTTCTAGCAGAAACTGAAAGTTAAAAGTGGTCAGACCACCGCAGAGGCATTGCGAGCAGCTAAAGAGGCTGCAAGAGAGAAAGGAGGTTTCTTAATAAGATGAACACAGGTGGCAGAGACAGACTTGAAATCACACAACTATTTCTTTTGAAATCTACTTTTGACTGCTGCACTCAGCGTTCCCCAGGTGGCTGGGACCCTTTCAATAGTGTTTCTATTAGGAAAAGAGCTACAGTAGATCAGTAGCACCAGTTCCCAATTTAGTATTTTTTCTTCCTCTGACAACAGCAAACCAATGCTGAGAGCGGACAAAGCACTGAAGAAGAAAAAAAAAAAAAAAAATCACTGGTGAGTGAAGAGCAATGAGAGCTGCTCTCCTGAAGGAAAACCAATGTGTATCTCAGGACAACCCTTAAAAAGTTTCTGTTTGCTTGCTTTTACAGAAAATTCTCTCTACTGTATTTTCTTTCTTCTCAGTCTGCATTGACCTAAGCATATTTCCCATACTGAAGTAAGGGGGATGATCAGTTAAAGTAATAATTAGCATTTAATAATGGCATCTGTTCAGTAATCTAGTATGAAAAAACAATGTCTATTTAAGGAAAAACAAATCATGTTTTGATGATCTCTGTCCAAACTCAAATTCCAAAGCAGAAATCTGTGTGTTGACCAATAGCATAAAGATCCTGGGATGTAAATACATTCATTTTATCTTAACAACAACAACAAAAAAGAGGGGCTAGGGGGAAGGACGAGGGGGGACATATAATTCTATTTTTTCATGTCCCAGCTTCTGAACCGACACCCCAAAGAACAAAAAGTCCATCTGTAGAGGCTTTGGAGAAGGGAAGCTTGTGACATTTAGTAATGACAATTTATCCCAACTTTAACTTGCACCACCAGAATAGATGATTTTATAGCCTACAACCACTGCCAGTAAGTGCTACACTTGGGAAATAAATAAACAATGCACAAGGCCAGGTATAAGAAAACAAACCCTAACAAAACCGAGAGCTAAACTAGATATTACTTGTCATTGCTCAGGAGGCAGGAGTTGTGGGTAAATACCGTACAAGGATTGAGAATGGTAAACATTCCCTTGTTTTCCAACAACTTCCTCCAAAAAAAAAAATGGAAAAAACCCAATGAACTCATTAAATTTTAATGTACTGAAATTCAATTATAAATCTACAGAAGTGACTAATGAAGAGAAGAATGTTAAAAGAAACAGTTATGAATAGAAGCTGCACATCATTGCCACTGGCTTTTCAACCGCAAGATCCATTAAAAGAGAAAGCAAATAGCAGAAGTGGCCTGGTGAAAGATCTGTGTGTCCAAAAGCCTGTTGGCTTTCTCCACTATACTACCTGGGTCAAATAAACGATACTACCTCTCCCAGAAACTGTTCTTTATATCCCTAAAACATCACAGCGACAAAGTTAAGCAAATAAATATGTTTTAAAGGCTTTAGCTAAAGTAATTTGTCAAGCATTCTAGATACACAGTCATTTCAAAAAGAGCGTTGAAAAGCGTACTGATAAATAGTTGAAATAATTTTGAATGTACATAATGACTTCACGGTGCATCCCACGTGTGAATTGTTGTTCAGAAGCATTTCTGTCAAAACAGTTACTCAAGTTTTTCGGGACCTGCTCCTAAACCAAAGCTTTGGCATTCTCATAATGTTATTTTAGTAGATCCAAACAGCAATGAAAGTCAAGATCTTGCAAATCATTCTGCCTTAAAATATCTGAATTCAATCTGAATTAAGCATGCAGAAGAACCTGATTTTTGTATCTACAGTGACATCTAGTGCAAGACACAAAAACCACATCGAAACAGGCTTCTAGAGAAAGAGAAGCTATTTATCATTCGTTGTGTGATTTCTGGCTGAGATAGACACAAATAATTAACATCAGCCCTTTTAAAACTTTCTTAGTATCTTGTCTTCTGCACAACATTCACAAGCCAGCTGAAGGGAATCCTATTAAGCATAATATGTTAATAAGAGGTTATTTAATGCAAATGCACATTTTTCCTTTCCATATAAATTCAGTTTGATAAATGTACATACATTACAACATTGTTGGAGGGCAAACAATTGTTGAGAAAACAAACATCCCTAGGAACAGAGTTGTTATTCTATTTATTCTATCAACTTGTCTAAAAGAAAGCAAATTCAGCAGTAACATCTGACTTAAAATTCTTTCTGCCAGCTCCATGGATATGCAATCCTGTTTTAATTTTGCAGCGATTTTTAAATCTCTTTCTTCAAAATTCAAGCAGAAGACACGGCTCGTAGAAAGGAAACAAAAACTGGAAGCACGCAATGAGTGTTGTCTAATACAGATGACAAATAGAAGAAGTTCTAAAATAACAAATAGGATTTGTTCAAACAAAAGTACAGATTTAAGTCTCCCGTTAAAAGTACACAGTTGTGCTTCAAACACAGCCAACAACAGACATTCTAACCAAAATGCAACACCAACATGTCTAACTAGCAACAATTTTACAAAAACTATTCACTTACTGAAATGTGAAAAAACCTTAGAAACAAGTGTTATTCCTGCCAAACATACAAATAAACACATATGCCAAAGCTGAAAATGAACAGTTGAAATACAGTACCATGTATACATTGTATACCATTCCTCTAACTCCCTTTTTTTTTTTTTTCCATTCAGCCTGTAAATACAGCCATTTCAGGACCTATGTTCCAAAGGCAAGTGGCCAGAAGTCTTAAAAAGCCACAAGCACTTTTTAAGGGCAGGATTAAACCCTATGTTGGAGCCTTTTGCAAAAACTTCGTAATATGCCATTTTCCCAATACCCAATTTACCCAATGGTAAAATGATTAGGTTGATACAAATAGTTACAAATATAAAGATGTATTTTTTGTTCAGCAGATAATTTTATATAATTTATATATTTCTAAATTAAAAAAAAAAAACCAGCTATTTATTAGTGATCTAGGACAACTACGTTATGCATTAGGTTCCTAAACTTCTAGTAATTTTACTATGGAATAGGCACAAAAGCCAGAAGATTTTGCTGGTTACTAAGGGCATTGAATGGGAAAGTGTCGCACATACTGGTTTTCTGGCAAGAAGCTCATGCCGTGGTTAAAACTATCGTCATGATTAGTGATGCTATAAGTACTTTTAAAAAGTTCTACAGTTCGTTCTTCAGGAGCCCAAGAGCTTGCACAGGTTCTCTATCCTACAGCCATCAAAAAGCAGATTTAGGCGACAAGAATTTTATGTGAAAGTAGCAGGTGTTAATTGAGAGCGCTTTTCACCTGAGGACTGAGGTTGTTAAAACAAAGACATGAAAGAATGAAGGAAACAAATGCTCATGGAAGGGCAAGGTACTGGGGTAGGACACAAAATAAGTGCGAAGAGGAAAAGGAGAGAAGCCAGTCAAGGTTAATAGGAAGTAACAAAAAGGCATAAAACAGGAAAATGGTGATGCATGCCCAGCCTTACAGGCAGAAGAACTGAGATAATAGTGTTTAAATACTATTCAGCAACTGTGTTTTTTAAATGATCTGGAAATGCAAATAAATGTAGACAAATACAGCATTTATACAGAACAGCAAACAGCTCTTGACAGAGTTCACTACAGTATACAAGCCAGCATGGAAAGGAAATTATTAAAATCAAAACCTATTAGCTTCTGCCACCCTAATCAGCACCACATAAAGTGCAACACAATTACTTTGAGTTTTGGTCTCCTAGTGTCTTTCCTAGGTATGGCTGAGATTCCTCAAGGAAGAAAATTCCCCTGTTTAGACGAGCATGCCTACAAAAAGAACTGTTTGGTGTTAGTCTCTATTTATTCATCATGGCAAGTCAAGAGTATTTCATCTCCCCCCCAAAAAGGCATGATATTTAAAAGAAAAAAAAAAAAAGGTACATGCTTGAAGATAGACAAACTAGCAACAGTTTTCTTCTCCAGGTTGCAACCACCATCGTTAAGCCATAAAAATGTACTATTAACCATTACTCAAGCAAAGGGGCACCGAAAAGACCAAATCAACAGCGTTCAATAACATATTTACACAACATGTGGTAAAGTACTGCAGCAGAATTAGTATTATTGATGAAAGTGCAGCTGTGTCACTAAATCCAACAGGACAAAGCCAGTTGAAGCAGCTACTAGTTAAACTATTGATCATGAGAATTAGACATACACACACCAAAAAAAAAAAAAAAGAGACCCTGTTCTTTAATAGACTCTGTGAAGGCAGATCTCTCTGCATCCTTTGACATCAGTTGAGCTCTGACACACAAAGCTAATGACGTGATGAGAATGAAACAGGATAACAAAATAAAAGGTAACTCTAAATCTACTTAAAACTAAAAAAAAAAAAGCGCATCTAAATACCTTAACGCTAGGTACAAATGCCATACATCAAAGAAGGCAAAAGCTAAAAGTCAGACCAATTTCTACACCACCGATAAAGGGGAGAAGAAATTTAAAAGAAAGTTGGGAAGAAAAAACAGCAGAGAATTATATAAAAGAGTACACATTTTAAGAAGATTAATATAAAAGCTGCTAAAGGTTAGTGAAAGAAATTGGAACGTGCACAAAAGATGACAAAAATAAGATGCCAGTATAAGAAATAAAGATCTCTAGGAGAATGACAACGCATGCAGCCTAATATAGCAGCCACATCAAAAGTAGTTTTGTACCAATTAAAGCCTCAAAGAAAGAGAAAAATCGAAAGTTGGATAGGTTACCCTAACATCTTAGAAAGCATCCAAAGAAATTACAGACCCCAGGATTGATCTTTAACAGAACAATACAAAAAGGAATACACTAAGGAAAAGAGCAAACAGTCTTCCCTCCTCCTCCTCTTCTCAGGATGTGTACGGAAGAACATTAACAGAAGGGGAAAAAAAAAAAAAAAATCCATAGAAAGATTCAATGAGAGTGAGATGAAAGCGAAATCCTAGAGTTAAATAAGTGCTGAAGTTGCAAGACATCCAAAGACAGAGAAACAACGTAAAGCAGTACTGGTTTGTAAAGTGCGATTTTTTCACAGCTGGTGACATTTCAGGAAATAACCTAAAGCCTACAGGCTTTAAATCAAACACCAGTGCCTTGGTTTTCAATGCAGTATTTTACCCAGTGCTGAAGCATCATTCCACATGCTTATTAAGTTTATTTAGCATTAAAATATTCTCCCTTTGATTAAAAAAAGAGAGACAGAAGACAGATTGCAATACTAGGTCAGTGAGGTTGGAGTGTCACGTTGTATGATAGTGAGGAGGTCAAGGCTGAAACCAACACCACCACTGGAAACACTGCTTGGCGCTTCAGAGAGATTAACAACGCCAAGAAGCTGGCACGCTACCCAGTAAAGAATACTTCATGTGGAGTCAGCACAATTCAACACCCAAATGTATGCAGTGCCCTAATCTTTGCATGAGGAAAAGGGGAGGATTTGGGCTTCTTCAAAATACAGGAAAGAAAGAGAGCGTACTATCGATACTACCATCACCAGCCCAAGGCACGTCCAATCTGACAACAGTGTAGACGAGAAGTTATACAAGATGTTCACAGCTAATAATGACATTGAGCCATACAGGCTCTGAACCAAATCCAGAACTGACACCATTTAAAGATAGGATACTCCAACATAGCCAGTCTAAAGACGCACGCTGATGGAAAAACGTAACTTCTGGTGAACTACAGAAAGACAAATGTCAAAGGAGATTTCTGCTACAAGGAGAAATAAGGAAGAATACTGGGGTGTACGTGTCAGCTGCACAGATGGCACTGTGCCGACCGAAATAATTGAATTTTAAGCTGCCAAATACTTTTGATCCAAAGCTTGCCTTCACGCGGTATCCTCTCTTCCTCAGTATTTTCTATCTGGATAGCATTTCCATTCTCTACGAATTATTTTCAAGGTAGCATTTAGATGTTGCTGGTCTAATTTAAAACAAGGTTCAAATTAACTGGCAGGAGTGAACACGTTTGAGGAACATCTTCCCTGCAAAACAGTATGCATCACCTCTTTGTCAGGCCAGATGAAAGCACTGTATTCAGTAAAAGCCAGGTAACTTTTTCCAGCAATATCTGTTGATCTAATGGAAGACACCTGCATGCCCTTCCTGTATTTTACAGATCCTTTCAATTATTTTGGATTTAAACACTAACAGATTTTCCCATCAGCCTGTGAGAACAATTCAAAACCATGCGAACTCCGATATTTAGAACTTAGCGTGAAAATGCATAACTGCATATAATAGAGTAGGAAATCCCATTCGTCTCCTAGCGAGCCCACTTGCATCTGGCAGGCATATATGAATAGGTAATAGGTAGCTGTTTACATGAATTTTCAAAATCCACTGCCTAAAAGATCTGGAACAAAAGGTGTTAGGGACTGAAAAGCAAAAGGTTATTAATTCTCCAAGTCCACCGCAGGGCAGGAACTGAAAGGCAACAACTATCTCAGGACTACAAGCCCAGGGGGAGGCAAGGAGAAGGAGCTTTTAAACATAAATACAAACTCGAAGTTCTAAGTACCTCAATGAAGAATGTCCTGAAAGTTACTGGATTATGGCACGGAAAAAGTTGCAGTTGTGACTGCAGCAAGGTGGACGTATGAAAACAGTCTCATTTCTCATAGGGTGCCGAGACGTTCTAGTTTTACAAATGAACAATGCCTACGGTCTCTGTATGCAAAAGGGGTTATATCAATAACAAAACAAAAAAGCCAGTGAACTTGTAGGGAGAGCCCGTTACAAGAAACACCGCTGCTCTCTGTAGTTTAAAATCAGCTTTCTAACTACTCAGCCCCGCAAACTTCTAAAAAAGCCCTTTTCCACTCGTATGCTGGCAGTGATTTCGGGAATTGTCAAACAAGAAGTGAATAAAAATACGGATAGCTTCAGTAAAAGGGTGTAAAATAACACAGTACAGCCAAGAAATCTTTTGCAGATTCTCAATTTTTTGGGGCCAAGAAAGTTTTATCAACTGCCTTTAACCCAAAAGTGAAATACAAGTTATATTCATGTACTCAAATATCAGCATATAAAAGCGCAAAATACAGAAGCCCTGTGAATTAGACTAACAAAAGCTCTGTACCAGAAGAAGCTCCTGTGTTTAAGTCCTTTATATTCAGCTATTTAACAAATGCAGCTTTCCCTTGTTTACATGAATTGTTCAGTTAACACCTCCTACAATTCTGTAATTTCTGTGGAAGAATCAGTACAATTTCGACATAATGCTTTAAAAACTTCCCATATGCTACATCGCTTTCACAACCGACCAAAATTCACAAATTCTCCATATGACAATGACCTCCACAATCCAGACCTGAGCAAAGAGAGGATTAATAAAGTTCTATGTACGTATAGATGCTTCAAAATAACGCAAAAATTGGACCCAAAAGATCTCAGAGGAATATGCAAATGGTAATTCCCAGTTCAGTATCTGGACAGACATTAAACAGTCCATTCTGTCACGCCATCTGCCAGGCAGTTACCAGCCCTGCTCTGTTCTCTATGCTCTTTGTGCTTTATTTTTAAGCATGGAGCCGTTCAACTTATTTGGAAGTCAGATAAAAGACATGGAAGTGAACTTCAAAAAAAAAATAAAGGAATCAAAAAGTGATATACAGCAAAACAACTGCAAAAACCAAGTTTCAGACCAGCGATAAGGAGAATTAAAAAAAATTACTTCTAAATGCTTGCTTGAATTGTACTCTAAACAAGTTTATGTTCAGCATATACAGCAAGTCATGAAAGCTCAAGCTTTGTTTTCAAAATCTTTATTTAACAGAACAGTTAAAACACTTGGCAACAAAAAAATGTTAGTCTACGTTATGGAAAAGAAATTGTGGGAATTACTCTTCTCTGTGTGTGTGCATGCATGTATGTACGCTTGTATGCATCTATAGAACCATAAAATAGCCCGTTAAAATACTACCTCAGAATAATCGCAAGCCAAATGCTAACGTAAAACCCTACCCGTACAACTGGACAGCAGAGAGGCAAACAGAGGCAGAGAACACAGGAGTCTCAGTCTACCTCATGCAAAAACCACAGTATGGAAATCATCAAGTTGCCTCTTGGATCTGTATTAAACGTGCAAAGATTCAACTGCAGAACTCCCATTTAAAGCTGTTTTTCAACTTTACAAGGCATTTCTGCCTGAAACGTGAATCTGAAAGCCAACCCAAAAATCTATCCACTACGTGCTGCATTCACTGAGATACCCAATGTAACACGAACGGTGATTATTCACAGGTCTTGTTCATACAACACAAACACCGAGGGGATGACAGATCCACTTGTGCTCCCCCCAGGTTTGCTCTGCTTGCAACTCAAGAAAAACATTCAGTATTTTAAAGATTTGTAAGAGAGAAGCTGTTTTACACTGAGGTCACTATGGTGAAGAAAAAAGTTGTGCTTATTTTTATTAATAATTATTTTAACTCTTATTCAAGAATTCCACCGTGCCTGAATATTTAGTCTTCAAATCTATCAAAAACTAACTCTTTGGAATAAACCAAAACAAGACTGAGAAAAGTCTGTGTTATTAAAAAAAGCTAAAGAAGGTGACTTAGAACAGGAACATTTTTTTGAAGGAAAAACTCTAAGGCTAGTTCAAATGCCAAGTTGAAAATGTATTTATTTTCCTTACTTTCAGAATATCTTGAGTTTCATTCCACTTGTTTGTCCACTCTTTGGTCAGTTCCTGTACCTATAAAAGAAAACAAATATTGGAAAAAAATCACATCTCTTCTAAAGTCCTTGGTAATGCATTCTCAGAGAAGTACTAAATATTTGCACAATTCTTCGTCAAGTTTAACACTTAAACACCTAGACGAGCACTGCTGCTCCTGCAGTAAGTGGTCATACCTACAATTTCTCTGTCTCAAAAAGGAAAAATCACAAAATTCTTATTTATGGTTTTAAATGAAACAAAGGAGAGGGACAGCCACTTCAAATAATGGCAGGAATTTTCAAAGGAATGGAATAATTCCACGCAGTGCTTCATCAATCCGACAAAGTCTGCTGCCACAGATTGATCCCTTCGCTGTAACAAGACGACAGCTCCTCTCCGAAAGTGCAGGTAGGCATGGTCATGCTAAAATACCCTCCAGAGAATGGCATGCAGAGGAAGAAGGCAGCCTTCGAGAAAGAATCAAAGTTCGCTGCAACTTAGTAATCACACACTTAGAATCATAGAATTGCCTTGGTTGGAAGGGACCTTTCAGATCATCTAGTCCAACCACCAACCTAACTCCGACAAAAAACATCACTAAACCGTATTGCTAAGCACCACGCGGTTGAAATCCGCACAGATCAAAATTTAACTTAGTTAAAATCAGCACAGAAGTGAGAAGCTGCTTGCAAATTACAGACAGGGAGAGCGCTGGGTGACGAACACTTAGGTTATGTCCTGCTTTTCCTACTTGTCTAGTTGTCCGTCTCATAAATTAACTTCCACAGCTTCCGCATCAGTAAAGGATCTTTTAATTTCAGAGTCTTTCAGATTTTTTAGAAAGTAGTGCATGCAGTGTGCTTCAGGCAGATCCACCTGAAAGCTCTGTCTGACTTGGAATCATAACCCCAGTAAACAGAATATACATATAGATACACACACACACACTTTCATTTTTTAAATCACCAGATTTCTGTGCAGGAATTAAATACATAGACTTGTAAAAACATACACAATCTTGTTATATGTATTCACTTCAACTGCACAAAGCTGAAAAAAAAACAAACCAACAAAACCCAAACAAACCTACTATGTCCCTTTATTACTTTACAAATAAAACCACTGTAGGAAAAAAAAAAAAAGGTCATCAATGCAGCTCATCAGAACATCTCCACATTTGCTACCTTCAACCTACTATCCCAGCTGTCTTTGCAGATCAGCTGCAAATTAATCAATGGGAAGTAAAGAAGCTTCTCTCTTTTCTACCTGTATCTCAATATTTCAACAGAGAAAAGTAAATACATCTTTCAATGCATCATATCAGTCCTAGTGCTGCTAATCAGAATGTTAAAACAAAAAATAATTGAAAAGATCAAAGAAAAACATGAAGAAGGTCCATCGTAAGTCTATTCACCATACTAGAACAATTTTTATTGCTCAGAAATCCTTTAAACATTCGTCTTATACAAGGACAAATCAACTCATTACAGAAAGCTACCATATATTTGTCAGATAATTTAAATATGGTGATAAAGTCTTTAGATCTGTATAAACAAATTAATTATTGCATTCATTCAATTATAAAAAAGCTATAACCACTGCAATATCTACTAAGAACTTTCAGTAATTACATCTATTGTAATTATCATGAATAGTAATCACATAACCTTCTAATGAGGCTGACAAAAGATAATAAAATATGCTCGATATACTCCCCACACAGAGGGACCAGCACTTCTGAGCAGGACAAGCAGTGATTACTGTCAGAGCATGAATAACATGCTCTAATTAGCACATAGTCAGCAGTTTATATTACTCAGCTACACTTAGATAAAAGCTTTAAATAAAATAAAAAGCTTTAAACAAAAATAAAAGCATACTACACATACTAACAATATTATTCATCTCCGATTCAGCTAAAAATATTTTAAAACCTAGGATGAATGTAAAAAAAAAAAAAAAAAAAAAAAAAAAAAACAATTTGTAACTGAAGTTTCATACTATGGTTATGCGGGTCCTACTTTAATTATTGACTACAACACAGTAAGGATTCCTACACACCCTACAGAGTTGTAAAATGCGTTTCCAGCTTGAAGCTTGTGTTGTGGAGAAGCCTGGCGTCTACTTTGCAGCTATGGTTTATACCAATACGCATATTTTGTCCATTTTTGTCAAGAACTTCATTTTTAAAGTATCATTTCACTGAAAAGTATTTCAACATGTCTTTAAAACTGGTATTACCAATGGGAATCCTGAGAAGAGCAGAGAGATACCGTACCAATTACTTAAGTCAAAACAAAATTCTCAAAGCAATGCATTCATTCGCTAATTGTAAAGGTCTGAGCAGCGCCAGTGTAAACCTTACTATTTAAACCAGCTAAGAAGCCCCTATTTTTTTTTAAAAGCATCATATCTACGTTTGATTGGCATCTTGTTGACTACATTCGCAACTAAATACATTAGTATATAAATTTGCTGCCACGTAGCTGAGTGATTTCAAATACTTTCAAAGTATTTCTTTCTCTTTTCAAAATCTGAGTAAAACTATTTTTCTAAACCAGTTTTTTTTCTAAAACAGTAGGCTTTAAAGACAGGCGTGTACATAGAAAAGAATTAACATAGAATGATAGAATAAAGAATGAAAGATTTCAAATTAAGAGAAATGAGAGTACCATTACATCTATATTGTTTCGGACCCTATGAGTGTATCTAAACCATCCGGGAATTTTTCCCAGATGGATTATTGAAAGAAAATGGTGTGAGACACACCATGAAGTACGCTCACCTAGATCTTAGACTCTCCCCAAAGAAACACAGCTAATTAGGCACTGAACGTATCTGTACATACCAGATTTAAAGACTGAAATTTTCTCAAAACCTACACCACAAGTTACTGATTACTTGAAAACGTAAGAGAGTTGACCTTTTTCCCCATAAATCTTTTACTGTATTTTCTGCACACTAAATGCTTTGTTGCTGTCATTACTGGTTACTGATTACTCTGATTTAGTGGCTTTTCCCTCTCTATTCTATTTATGAACATACTTTGTTAGTAAGAAAGTTGGTCTGAGAACAAATATTTTCATTAATTACAACTATTATACAAATATCAAGATATACCTTGTTCTTAGTTATGTTATCTTACATCAGTAGGATAACAAAATTTCAAGTTCACACAGGTGGGGTGGGGTTTTGTTTGTTTGGTTTTTTTAAAAAAAAAAAAGGCACCAAGAAAATCTTGTTTGGTGGAAGAAAATTTAGTTATGTATCAAAAAAAAAAACAACTGAAAATTAACAAGACTCTTGCATCCAGACCCTCATCCTTTCCTTTTTTTTGTGTTTAAAAGCTGTATTATGAAATTATAACTCACCCTTGCTTCATTCTGCTGAAGCTTTTCTTCCATACTTAAAGCTGTTGGAGAATCCAAGAGTGCGATCTAAAAATTATAAAAAGTAAACATCATCAAGTTAAAAAGGAAGCAAAAAGGTAGTAATTTCTGCTGGAATCACATAAAAGAAATGCAACTGTTCAACTTGTTTGTTTATTTAGGATGAAGTATTTTAAACTCCAACATACATCACTTTACCTTGAAATACCGTAAACAGAGTAATCGAAATCTTGTCAGAGCAGATATATCACACACAAATCATCAGTTTGGGAGTATTATTTTCATTCACTATGCATACACATTGCCACACATGCACACACTGAAATGGGACACAAGTTTCTAACAGGTAGTTCCTGGTACATCTATCTTTACGTTTCTGTTAAATGTGAAAATTTATCATGCATCAACAGTTAACCATTTTGCTATAAAACATATGTATACTACTTATCTTTAATAAAGGTAACCGGCCTTAGAAAAGGAAAGCTACTATGAACACGCACACACAAATAATACTCATTGTTATGTGACCTCCTACACTGAATCCAGTACTATATTTTGGTAACCAGTATCTTCAGTGATCTACATAAGCATTTGCAACACAGTATATTCTGGGAATATAAAGGAAAACCACAAAAGAAATTATACAGAGATTTATATTCTACTGTGCATACATAACACTACCTGCTGTTTTACCAACCATCACAAATTCAATTAACATAAGCAGGTTCTCTATTGTCTCCCACACAGACATCTATCACATCCTACAACTGAAACAGATTTATTTTGTGATATCCATTGTTTTACAGCTTGGAACTAGGTCAAAGCATTAGATCTTCAAAGGGGTCCAAGTTACATCTAACTTTGCTAACTCTAAATCAAACCATATTTTGAAAATAAATTAATTTTCTCCTCCTAAAGAATAGGGGAGAAACCCAAGTATAATATAGTAATTCAACCCCATAAAGAATTTTCTAATTGTTTTTAACAAAGCAGAGCCCTCCACTTCAATCATCCACAATACCTATTACTGCTTCCAACTGTGGTCCCATCTCCTTTTTCAGCAAATGTTTTATAGCATCAAGTCTAGCCTTCCATTAAAAACAGTCTATGCTGAACTGACATTTCAGATTGCACAGCCTACGTCAAATAAAATTAGATAGTTCTAGAAGTAAATCTGAAGTATCATTTCAGATACTTCCAAACAGTATTTGCTCAAGCATGAAATCTAGCAGTCCTGAGTGACATTATTTAGAAGAGAGGACTGGCCTGAGCCAATTGCATATTTCTTATTGTTAGCTTGGTTTCACCATCCTGGAAACAGAGGATAAATTAAGGCTAACTGAGCTTGAGCAGTAAAATGTTTATAGTGGCTAATACTGACAGAAGAGTAAGAAAGACAATCATGCAAAAGTAGTATAGCATGACACGTTTTCTTACACCACCACTGAAAATACTTTCACATATTGAGCACGTTACATGCTTTCTAATATACTGTGCAGCCAAACACAAATAAAATTTGTTCTTCAAACCCATCCATACTCCTACTTTTTATATTTACGCATCTTAAATACTTTATCTTCTACTACTTTTAAGGTACTAGATGAAGTACACCTCTTCAATCTACCAGGCTAGACCCAGGAAATATGGTACTGCTCAACCTCCTTATGCTGTGGCGACTGTTCCACAGCACACTGCAATCAAGCTCTGATTATATTAAGAGAAAGCTAAAGGCTTTGGGATGACAATTTTTCCCCCTTATGTTAAAAGGGGTAATCTACTGGCCATATGGAAACTGATTCAATCAGGAAAATAATATTCATTCATAGCCTCATAGAGCTTGTTTACTCAAATCAATATAATGAAAGATAATTATCTCATTACATTCTAGAAATAGATGTTATAACTCAAGGAAAATTACACATAAATTTCAAGTAAAGCTAACCTGATTCCCTTGAGCAAGCAGGGCTTTTAATCGGGCTATTTCAGCTCTCAGCTCACGGATCAGTTTGACGTTAGGATCCTCATTAATAGTAGGCTTGTTGATGATGTTTTTGGCTCTATTTGCATAGCGAAGTGTACTTAAAGTTTCTCCATAATTGACATCAGCAGGTGAAATAGCTAAGGAGATGAAGTCAGAAACAGTTTATCCAGTACCATATGTTTCATTTAGTAAAGTTAGTTTATACTTTAGAAGACAGATGAACTTAATATGGATGAAGAGACAGAAACATATGATTAACCAGTATGGCTACAATTTGTTCCAACCCTTCACCTAGCTCCACTGCTTTCATGTCACTATAACTTTGTTTAAGTAAACACTATATTAGAATAGTGTGTTAGAATAATCAAGTCCAACAATCAAGCACTGTAAAGAAATCTTGGTGCCAATCTATTTAACATTTACATTTCTCTGGTAAGCATAAACATCCTATATGAATACTTTACAGGCTTTCTTGAAATTTTTTTTTTTTTTTTTTTTTTTACACAAGAACAGTGGGGAAAACGGTGAGTATTTTGTAGGTATCAATATAATCATTGGAGGGGAAAGTCATTTCAGATAAAAACACAGTAGGTTTAGTCCAAGTTTTGAAGGGAAATTAAACAGCATTCAAGCAAAAGCAGCCATGAAAACAAAAACATGAGAAGAGCTTCTATAATTTACAAACCTAGCCGTTCTGCCGAGCTGCAGGCATCTGGCAGCACACAGAACTGTTACTCATCTCATGCATCAAGAAAAAACAGTATTATTTTTATAGGCAACTTAACCAGGAAAAACAATGGAGTTTAAACGAAACTGCTAATGCTATCCTTCAATTAATTTTCCTAACAATACACAAGATGTTCCCAACTAAAGAGATAATTACTGCATTCAAATAGATGAGTAAAAACACAGAAGAGAACACCATGCAGAAATTATGAGGGACCAGAAACCTTAATAATGAAACGGAACAAGAGACCCAGAGAATCAAACAGTGAAAACACCTGTAAAAATAATCAAGTAACCAAAGTATTCTGCCCTTCCTCGTAGTAACAAATACACTTTTTGTGGTAGAGACTCCCTGAATTAGGGGAGATACACTTGGCAACAGACCATACTTCCTCTAGCTCACACTATCACTTCCCTGCTTTATCTACTGTCTCCTCTCCACTACTCAATTATTCTTTTTCTGGAAGGATGTTACAATACACTATAGAAATATAAAAATACATCCAATTCTGATTCATCATAAGAACCTTTCCTACAGATGATCTTCCTGCTTTTTTTTGTGTTTAGTTACAGAAAAGGCAGGCCAAATGTATCTGGACAGCTTGTCAGGTTGTGTTAGGCCATTCAGCCACATTACCAGTAGAGTTACTGTTGGAGAAAAGATCAACCATCAGGGCTCTGCCGAGCAGAAGCATCGTTAATAGATGAGGAAGTAGTTGAAGAAGCAGCTGTGCACTGTAATCATTAGTATAGGCACTGAAAGCTCACTGTGTTTGTAAAACTTCTCATCCCTATCCTTCTGTCAAAAGAAACCCCAACTTACTCAGCCATGTAACTGAAAGAAAACACCAAAAAGAAAGATGCCAGCAGAGTGGTACCTAAACACCCAGGAAAACAAAGCAAAGTCTAGTCCAAAATCCTCTTTTGGTACTACTATGATCAGCCTGAGGAAAGAAAGTGGCACGGATTCCAAAAACAACCCCAAAGTCATGCAGTAAAGGAACTGCTATCCAGAGAATGTGACTACAGCAAAGCGAGTGAAGAACCAGAATTTGACCCAATTCATTTTATTCCCTCGATTCTGCTCTCCCACCATTCCCAAGACAGACTGCATTTCATCTAGGCAGGAAAGAGCAAGAGAAATTTCAGAGCTGCTCTTCTCTTCACACCTTACATCTCCAACATGCAAAATCCCCCCTCTGTCCTCACGTAGGTTTTTTTGGGAATGGAATTCCCATTCCAACTTGTTGAAAAAGAAAAATCTGCAATACATATGCCATCAGCAGGTTTTTAAACCAAGCGATCCTTACAGAGCTTTCTACAGGTAAAAAGGAAGCTGTAAGAAAAGTTTACATGATGACTGATCATAAATAATTGAATTTAGACAAAAAAGTTAAAACGTTGCATGCATTCAAAAAGTAGGTTAAATCAAAATGACAGTCTCACCCACTGAGTGTCAAAAGAGACCAGGTTGTTTCCGCTACTAATGCAACAAAAACAACACAGTTTTGGAAATGCAAACTGATTCACACATCAGTATTGACTAGATGCACAAAGCTGGAATATTTTATGTACTTGTGATCAAAGTCTACAACCTGGGGAGGAGAGGTGTAAGGGGAGAGAAGTAGAAGACTTTATCTAAGTCCAGGTTTGAGCATTTACCATGAGTAACAGAGCTGTCAGGAACGTAAATAAACCTCAAGAATAACCAGGAACTATTACTTGAAGTTTAACTGGTCAGATTAGCGAACCATTACACTGCACACGTGTCAAAGAATCACAGCGGTGAGGTAGATGTCAGAGCAAATGTAAGCAATTTGGCACGTACATTTGGATGACCCTTACTTATGCAAACAAATGCCTAGTGACTGTACATACACAATCTGGACGCCTTGTTACATTTGTGACCAAGTATTCCAGTCAGGGATCCATGCACCCAAACATACGAAAATGAAGCTCTCAAATTCTGGAGGCATACCTGCTATTGTTTACTAACGTCATAAACAACTAGACTCTCCCCATATACACAGTGAGGCCCTAAATAGTTCTACTGCTGGAAGAGATGTTCTGCAGGGTGTAAGTAAAGGCAGCGTGTTACTAGAAAATTCTGAAAGAAAGAAATTAATAAGTGTAAACAATATTCTACTTTAACAAAGCACCTGGAATCTAATTTACAGCCATTTCTATTACGGATGAACAGTTCAGGATGCAAAAAAAGTAATTTAAAAACACTTACTGGCAATCATTATAGTTTTAGAGTTTCCTCCTAGGCTATCTTTTAACAGCCAAGTCAACACAGAGTCCCTGTAAGGCACAAATACTTGTTTCTTCTTTGAAAGAGGATTTGTGGCATCCTGAGATAAATCAGCTGTGATGTGGAGGTAGGAAAAAAAAATAGCAATTATGTATTTTCATTCATTTTCAAAAATGGTATGTGTTAGGCCACTATTTGTATAAGTAAAAATGAACAGAAGCGTAAGTAAACAAACAGACAGCTATTTAATGATTAAAAAAAAAAAAACCAAACCAACAACCCAAAAGAGACAAGCACAAAAACCAGAGACTTACCTAAGGCAGAAATGACATTTCCCAGAGTAACTAGAGATTTGTTAATATTCCCTCCTTCCTTTAATCTAACCCCTGTGGCACCAGTGGCATCTGCTCTCTCACTTCCAGCAAGATCTACCAAATGAATCTTGCTAACAGTCTCACAAGGCATTTCAGAATCAAATTTAGCCTACAGGGGAGAAAAAACAACCGAAACGAAAGAATGTTAAGCTACCAAATTCAGAAATTTTACTGAATCGAACTTAGTGGCCTTTTTCATGTCATGACTGCATTTAACCCGTTTACGCTAGCAGAGGTTCAGAAGACAGGTGTATTAGAGGTGCCACAGAAAAGCATTTGATCATGAATTGCTGTATAACTTCCCCTCAAGTACTTACCTTCTTTAAATTGTAGCCCTTACAACTTCCTCGCCATTTATGCACACGCACTGACTAATGTGAATTGGTATTTACATGATGCACAGTGAACATATGCTGCATTCATTTTACTAGGCTTTCAACATTTAAAGTCACAGCATACACAGACATATTTACACTTAGCTTCTCCCCCTGCCTCCAAGTTCAAGTAAGTATCAATTGCAACTTTATTCCATGATTTTAAGTGAGGATTCCTCCCAATTTTTATCTTAATTCACATAAGTCAACTCAGATTGCCCTATTTCAAACTTCCTTCTACTTTTACAGTACAACAGCAGAGCAAGACCTTTTGCTGCCTGACTCTCATCCTCTTCTGAAAGCTTTGCGATGAGCAATTCATCAGTAGTGAACAGCTGGAGCACAAGATTTTGCGTCTGCGTGGTTTTGGGGGGATACATGCAAAGTTCTGTCAGTGGAGTGAGTCTCCTCTACGCTACCTTCTCTTCATCTAGCAGGTTATCCACGGACTGTCTAAAAAGTTCCCCGAAAACAACAATGCAGAGCAGGAGTCATTAGAAATGGAGTTTACTACATATAAACAAAAAGATCACTATGCTCTGAGAAAATGTGTGAAATCTCTCCATTATTCCATCAGTAAATCAAGGAATATAAATAGGTTTCCACCAGTAACAGATGAAGAGTCAGCAGGAAAACACACAGAAAACATTTCTACGCTCTACGATTTGCGCCATGGAGACAAGTTTTGTCATAAACTTTGGGTAACATCAGAGCGTAAAAGGTAGCCCCTGTTCAGCTCTGGCTGAAGCCTCAGACAATGTGCTCGGGGGGGTTGTTTTGTTACCTGAGTGAAGTTGATCGTGAAAATGGCATGCGACCTGCTACTGACATCATTCATTCCAGTTGCAGCCGTCGTTCTATTTATGTTTCCTGCGTCCATAAGTTCCTCTACATCAGTATAATTCTGCACTAAATGTTTAGACAAATCTGAAGAAAAGCAGAGTGTTACAGTATGCTCGTATGTGCACTTGATTTTCTTTACAAAAAGATTCACGTTACTCTCACCGCTGCAAAGTATTGCAGCAATTAGTGTTTATTGCCATACTTGTTTATCACTTAAGTAAAGGAATGAGGCCTCACGTGAGCAATGGAGAACTTACACATTTACAGTAAATTAAGAAAAAATATGCATTACTAAAGTATTTAGTGCAATAACATAAGCATAATGCCCCAAGAGACATGAACCTTCCCTGGTAGAGGGCAGAACAAGACAATTAGATCCTAATAGGTTCTTTCCATCTAAACACTCAAGATTTATAAGTTATAGTCAACAAATTCGTAAAACCATTCTTAACATTATTCACAAATGTGTTATAAATTTACAGGTAAAAAACTGTATTCGTATAATCATCTTAGAATTGGGAAAGAGAGTGGAGATACAAAATGAGAGGCTATTCTTTCATGTTTTTATATCAAAGGAATGCACTGCATCCCTCATCATTTATATTTTAAAAGATAAAAATGCCCTATGCAAATTACACAGGACATTTTGGAATACATAAAGGTAATAAAATATCCAGTGCAAAACACTGGAAGTGTTTTTACCCTCAACATATGGCCCTTCTTTTGGATGTTCTCGTATCCGTAAATTAGTAGTTTTTGACGACTTCCGTCTGAGAAGATCTCTCACACGTTCATTATAAATTTCCAGATAACTGAAAGAAAGAAAAAAGATTAGAAAAGCAGTGACTGATTCCAGAGTCTTTAAAAAAAAAAAGGAAAGTCGTGTTAGCACTGTGTTTGAAAGCAAGACGCCTGGAGAAGCAAATGGATCCAAAGTTGGCTTAAGATAGTAATGACTACAGTGTACTCGCATCATAAGGCAAAAAGCCAAAAAAGCATGAAGTAGAAAGGAAGCAGACATTAGCAAGATCAAGATCTCCCAACGTCAGCTTGAAATAAAGGGTAAAAATAAGGAAGACGCTGTCTAGTACCAAAGGCATTTTCACTATCATTTAAATAAAGCAAAACGCACAGCTGTTGGATTGAAGTTAGAAGTATTGCGCATTTGGACTACGACTGCCAACAAAAATCAATTATAGGACTGAGGCCAAGCATGGAAAGTTATTTGAAAAATACACACTTCCCTCAGAGATAAGCGAAACGGGGTGGTTGTAACTGAAACAAGTTTGATAACCAGCAAACTATTAACACGTCAAGACCTACCTGACTTCTGTTCGAAAGGATGCCTCATTCCGCTTTGTTTTTTCACTGATTTTGCTGAATAATCCTTCACAAATTCGAGGTATTAAACCTGCGTCACCCTGCAATAACAACAATTCTTATTTCCAAGGCTATATATGCATGCACAATTAATTTTGAAAAATAGAACCCAAGACCACTAAGAGTTAGTTAAGAGTTCCAAATCCAGAAAAGGAGAAACATGAAAACTTTTCAGCGAATACTCTCTTGCCATTTATTTACCTGCACTCATCTTGCCACGGTAATCCTCGTGTGTGCGTTGGAATGTATATACTAGCTGCAATTCTTTGCTGTTGGGATACATTTCACCCCTCTCACTTAGTTCAAAGAACCCCAACTGCTTAAGGCAGAAACCGGCTCCCCAGAGCAAGATACGAACTGCCTTATCTCAATATTACCTTTTATAACTTCTCCTTCTACCTCATTTTACTATGGATTTGGCAACATCTGCAGAGAATGGGACAAGAGCCATATACGTGCATCCATCGCTCAAACCCCGAGTCCCAAGCTCACATGTCTTGAAAGATGCAGCAGGTCCTCTGGATAAATCAAAAATTCAAACTACGTTCACTGTATCCCACAACGCAGCCAAATTAAATTTGATATTTAACTTCTGAACGCTTGCTTCTGCGGTTAAAGAGTTTTTATGCATAAAGTGCTCGGTCGGTTTAATAAAGCCAACTGAAAAAAAAACATACTCCTTCTCACAGATCCCTACAGACACGGTGTACTAGCAGGGCTGCAACTATCCATTACAGGGTCATTGCCACCCCAGCTAACGCAGCAGCCAGCAGCATATCATCTTCTCAGTTAAGCTGGCACTCAAGAATTGAGCCTCATCCCAGGGAGGCTGCTGCTCCGCCACTGATGTCAAACACGCGTCAGACTGCAAGGCAGCAGCTAATACCACTGAGATACCCAGAGACTTAGCATGCAGCTCTCCTCCTCCCCTTGCTCCAGGGAGACCCCTTTCCAGCCAAGCAGGCGGGCAGTGAGTCAAAGCCAGGGTCTTCCCCAGCAGCAGAGAGGAGCAGGAGCGCGCCGTGCAGCTCTGGTCCCAACTGCCAAGGGGCTGCTTGCGCCCAGCTGCCCCATTCCCACCGAGACTGATTAGCTAAATGACCAACTACCTGCTGAGCACAGCTCCTCCCCACGACTGCAGGAGGACAGCAGCTAACACTCCTTCAGAGCTGAAATGAGTGAATGTGCCTCCCAGGAATAAAGGGAGAGGAACACATACATACAGATGAGCTTTGGGCTCAGAGCTGCAAACTCAGAAGTGGCTCTACAAAACAGTCTGTCAGCTATAATTTGCCTCCCATACAAAAATGCCTAAGAGATTTGATGTGATGGACTAATTCTAATTCTACGCACCGCTGAGGCAAGAAATGTTCTTGCTTAGCGTTAGGGGCCTTGTAATTAAGCAGGAGGCATCTTAGGACAAACCAGACCCAACATCCAACATGAGCAAAGCCCAGGCACTCCAGGCACCCAAGCGAGCTTCCCTGGTGGGATTCTACAGATATCCGGCAGCAAAGGAAAACGTGAAGATGGTGCACTACTCTGCATCAGGCTCTGGCAGGGTGAGTGCTCCATGGACAAAGATTTCTCTTCTACTCAAACTCCCACATAAAATCTCACCCTTTTTGCCCAAGCCAACTCCAGTCTGTTCCTGTGCTAGTCCCCTCTGTCCTCATTCTTCAGCTTCCCACTGCATTCTCTGGCCCAACAGTCTTCTTCCAGGTGGCATCTCTGAGCTCCTCTTCCTCTTTCCTTTGCCCAGATAGAATTCCTGATTCATCATCCAGTCCCCTTTTTTTTTTTCGTAATCATACTCTATCCCTCCATTTTGCCCCTTTCCAGTTTCTTCCTCCTCTTAATCACAGCCTCTCTCTGTCCTTCTCAAACCAGGCTTCGTTCTTTGAAATAATAATCTGTTCTCTCCTTCCATCATACCTAGCCCTTCACCTGGCTGCACCTTGCTTTAAAAAATAATAAAATAAAATAAAAAAATTAAAAAAAAAACCCCACCCCTAGAAAAAGGCAGAAACATGCAGCTTAGTAGGGTTTTTTTGAGACAGTTGCCTTTGCTAACAAAGGAGCAGCCTTTTCCAACATGTATCAATCTCTACTCCAGATAAAGTTTCAGGGTTCAGTGTTGGAATCTCCCCTTCATATTTTTTTTATTACTTTAGAAAAAAAAAAAAAAAACACAGAAAGATGAAAAAGTGAGACTTTTCTTTCATCTCATGCTTGGAAACACCTGAATAGTTTTAATTAAAGCTTAAGGAAAAAAACATGAAAGATCCATCACAAAGTTTTAGGCAAGACATTAGTGTCTGACATAATTTTGCAACAGCGAAGGGAGTCTTAAAATGGGAAATACTAGCTCTAATTGAGTAACTTCAACCATAGCAATATAGTGATGAGAGAGGAAGAACACACAGTTGCCAGCGTATTTCATCAGTAAAATATACATCTTACAGAATGTACACTGTTTATTAGAAACTATATTTAAACATTTTCTCTCTTTTCACTCCTTACAGCTCCAGGGCAGGATCAACCACACCTGTGACAGGTTTTTTTCTGAGTTACAGAGTTTCCAGTCATGGAAATCTGCAGAACCAAAAGAGGTAGTTCATTCAGAACTTAATGTTCTCATTAAAAGCCTGTCTTCCTTCTGTGCTATCTAGCCAGAAAACTCATTATTGCAATTTAAATGTACTGTTTCTTACCCATCTACCTTGGGCATAGGAAACACATTCTTCCAAGACGTGAAAGGCTGCTGCAGAAAAGAAGGGAATACTTTTTTTCCTTCAGTCTTCCTTTCTCTGCGTACGCAAGTCTGATTTTCCTGATAGATCATATTTTATAGATCTCTGATCATTTCAGTATCTCTGCTCAAGACTGAGTCTAACTGGTCCACATATTTCTTGAAATGATTGCTGCCCACAGTATTGCAGAAGAAGCCTTCCAGAGCCAAGAGCAGCAGATATTGAAAGCAAAATGAAAACAGAATTCATACTTTTTAAGGAGAAGTAAGGAAAAAAGAAAATTTATTTCCAATTCAAGTTTTCTTATAGCACTGTAGTCTCTCTGACAGGGCCATCAATTTTCAAGCATTTAACTTGGCAGCTGAGTATATTTTATACACGTTCTGTACAAAGCCAGATTAAAGTATTTATGTATCATGGCAAGAAGATTAGACCTTTATTATTGAATAGTGTCAAACAAACTTCAGCACCTATTCATTTGCAAAATGTCTTGATGATTACCGTCATTACATATAGTGAGGCAGTCTCATAAAAATGTCACTTTTATAAATTTCTGAAATAGAAATCCACATCTAGGTCATAAGATCTTTTCTGGTTACAAAAGTCTATTCTGCTTACCATATCGAAGTTAAATATAAACCTACTTATTCTGTGACAACTGAAAGAAAAAGAATTACAGCTAATTTACTCTCCTAAGCTAAGGGAGGTACAAAGTGGCCAATCTTACATTTCAAAAGAGTGATCTATCTGAGGAAGGACGAGTAGCAATATTCCCCTGTTCAATTCTGCTGGGAGAAGACATGCTGTATTTTTTTCCCCCAAGGATTAAAGGGGAATGAAACCTGTAGAAGCAAAACGGGCTTCATCAGTCTGCCATTTTAAACTGCTCCACTCCCAACAATTCAGTGAGTTCTTTCTGTCCTTGGGAAGTCGTGGAAACAACTGCAAGAAAGCCCTTCATTCACAAACCGCCAAATGTCCCTCCTACCGTACCTTCCTTTTCCATGGTCTTCACTGCAGCGCTCAACAGGACTTAATCCTTAAAATTAAAGTTACCGTATCATCTCATAACAGTTTGCTGAAACTTAAATTTAGCAACTTTCATCCCCAGTTTCTACTCCTCACTTGATAGCCTTCCCTAAACAGGGGTGAAGGACCTATTTTAATCTCCTGACCCTTCAAAAGAGGCGTAGAAAACAGATCTCTTCAGAAAGAGCCGATCATTCACGTTCTCATAATCAGTATCTTCTTTTTTGTCTCGAGTTGGGCATAGAAAATCGTAGGTAACACTTGAAATTTTTGGTTTTGTAACTGAACAAAAATTATTGCTTTTTGTCCAACATAACATAGTATCACTTAGAGACATTTCTTCCAACTGTAAATATCTACGTATAAAAGAAAAAGCTTCTAAAACCTCCAATTACTAATAGAAGATATGATACATGGGGGGGTCAGTCACATACAGACAGGATCACCAATAATAATTCCATAAAAACATTCTTTTGCAATAGCAAACTTTCAATGCATTGCTACAGAATAAAATGCACATTTGCAAAATGCAACATACCGCATTTCCCATCATGGTGTAGGACTTCCCAGATCCAGTCTGTCCATATGCAAAAACACAAGCATTATAACCTTCAAAAGCAGATTTAAGCACATCTGTACCAAGATTTTTGAAAACCTAAAAACAAAGGAAGTTTTTTAGGACAACAGAAGCTTGGGGAAAAAAATTTGTCATCAGTCCAGCATGGCAAATGTTACAACAATAAACTACCAAAGTATAAGCTAGGCATCAACCGATGACATTTAGTACTAAATTTTACTACTGTAGTTTACAGCACTGACAACAATATATTTTCTACTTCTTTTTCTGTGAGAGATCTACCCGACATGCAGAAATATATAAAAAAAATAACCAAAACACTCCCTTCTTTCTATAGCTACAATTTCTTTCAGCTAATCTCAGCTATTTCATTCACTTTCCCTTACTGTTAATATCTGCTCACTTTTTGTATCTTTGCCAACTCACCACGTTCTGCCAACATCCAGCCCCTTCTCAAACGGAAATGTTTCAGTGATCCCATCAGGTTCTCGGTTTGTGTTTTTGGAGGGGTTTGGTTGGTTGGTTTTGGTTTTTTTGCTTTAACCAAGTGTCAGAGAACGAGCCATTATTTTCAACATATTTCCTCCCTAACTGGCTTTTACATACTATTACTTTTTAGGCTGGCAAACATGGAAACTTGTTTTCTATATGGCAAGTGACCTTCTTTCCTCAGCTAGCCCCTTCTCTTTTGCCCTCAACATTTACAAACTGGTAATGATCCCTCCTCCACACTCCATAATTTCGAATCTGTTCTCACCTAGTAACTTCATCTCTCACGAGATGCCTTCACCACCTTTCTCTGCAATACTGGCTCCAGTATCCCACCCAGACTCCTCACATTTCATTATCATTACCCCTCATTTCCATCCATACACCCACTGGCCCACCGGGCAAGGAGTAATACTTGGTGCACCTATTCTCTCAATGAAAATATTCATCTGGGTCTCCTGATCCAGACATGATTTTCAGAAAAAAAAAAAAAAATCTCATAAATGCTTCACCTAATTTGGCTACTAGTCCACGGTATATGTGGTTTAAATTAATCAAGGTGTAAAAATCATTATTAATAATGAATGGCGCACACACACAGTATAATCATGCTACTCCTCCCCCTGGAGGAGTGTTGGGTAATTTCTTTAATCATTAATGCTCAGTTGCAAGTGTACCTTTGGAATACTTAACTTGACCTTCCCTTGAGCAAAGGAGTTACAATGCTGTAACCTGTTATACTTCTCAAGGAAGAAAAGTATAAACATCAGCCAAAGCACAATTTCCTTTTCACTTGTCATTTGAAAAGGAGCATCTTGATGTAATTTTCCCTCCCGAGTAACTGCTCCTTTATTTTCTCCCACTTTTCCATTTCCCTATGTCCACGTTTTTACCTCACCATCCAGACCAAGTCTTTATGCACTGTGGTTTTGACTGCATTTTCCCTGTTAAAAATTTGTGTATAGCTTGCATAGGACAGCTACAGTCGGTGTTGTCTGAGCACAGAGGCTTAACACACAGGTAGAAGAAAAGACAGCGTTAGGATGGGACTTTGTCAGAACCAAATGACTGGGACACTGGTTTATCACAAAAGGGCAGTAAACTCATCAAAATTCTATTTGTTTCTCATCCATGAATACCAACTAAGTAGCTTGATGGTAAATTGCCACTCCCACTCTAATTTTTGAATACTAAAGCACATTTTGCATCTATAAGGCATATTAATGGGGCATGTAGTATTAGACAAACTTCCCTTTATTATTTTTCTGCCTTTCAAAAGGAAAAATATAACAATCATGAACAAAGCGCACTAGGCAACCGCATTACCAACAATCAAGATGAATTTTATTCCATGGCAAGATGAATGTGAATCAAAGATGCCCTTCTTCTGTGCCACTAGTGCAGTAAACTGGAAATTCTGCAGCAACTTGATAAGAGCTTAGCTACAAAGTCTTCCAATTAAATATGAAATGAATAACACAAGCAAAACAATAGCTTGTGCAGCATTTGTTTGGAAATTGCACTCCCATGGTTTGACAACTCCTTTTGTTTTCAATGTGCTGCATGCATTGTAATTAAACCAACACTTGAGCCAGGGACAACAATATTTTTGTGGCTGAGCAAGAGAAGTCAGCATTCCTGACAGTAAGGGTGAAGAAGACAGTCTGGGGTTGTGGGGGACACTGTAATAGCAGAATATTGAACATGGACATCTAAGCCATGTTTAAGATTTATTGTTAGCATCTATTACTATGAACCATAAAGCTCACAGCTTTTTTAAAAAAAAAAAAAAGATTGCTCGAGGCTGCTGCAGCGATCCCTATATGGGCATTTTAATTTCTTTATTTCTCTAAGCTCCTGATGCAGGCAAGTTATCCTCCTCTTGCCACAACCTGACCTGCTCTGAAACAGAGGCAAAATGGCACCAATAAGGGAAAACTTAGAACAAGGAAAACTTAATTTATCACTTATATGTGGAAACTGGACATCAATGCAGGGTACAACCTGTATATCCATTTATATTAATTCAAGTTTCCTTTGCAAATGGCTGTCTTAATGAGAATTAACTTCAGTATTTTGCAGCACATTCAGATTCTGGAAAAAACCTGCACTGTAACAGCAACAGCCAAACAACACGATGGTTTCTCTTCCAGGGATTCTTCTAATGAGGTCTTGTCTAACACAGCTTTCCAGAAGTCTCTAAAGTCAGGTAAAGAAACAGCTACCTAAAGGATCCAAGAATTAAATACCCATAAACCTAAGGCACAATCAGTGCTTACAAAGAATTTCTATAACAACTTTTATAGTACATTTTGCAGACTTTTCCAAATATGCATTGATACATCATTAATACTTTTTTATGGAGATGTACTCCTCTATATCAGGAAGAGCTGAGGATATGGTAATCAGTTATTACTGAGAATTATATGCATTTTCAAGAAACTAAGTAATATTAAGCTGAGACACTAATTGATTTGTATAAGCAAACTTAAAGCAATCCTTTGTCGCATCTGCAGAACCACAACCAAAAATCTCAAGCTTCAGTTAGAACCAAAGCATAAAAAGAGAAGATTAAAGCTGCTTTAATTAAAATAAATAAATAAGTCTCTGCATGTTCAACTTGAAGCGTTCATTGAAGTTCTAGTAAGGCCATATGGACTGACTGACCTGCTTAAAAACATCCACTAGAAACTATGGTTCCAATCATTGTGCTCAAATACTCGACTTCTTTAATTTGACACAGTGCTAAAGTAATTAGGGTATTTCTACATCAATGCACAAATAAATGTATATTTCTTGATATTTCACAGAACATAGCAAAAACTGTGTTACTTAAAAAGAACACCATCAAGACATAACGAGAAATTTTAAGAATATAAAAGATCGAATGTTTTGATTAAACACTAACTAATAACTCAGCAAAATAAAGAAAGAAGCTTTCAGAAAAAAAAAAAAAAAGAGGACCTACCACTTCAACTTGGCTTCAACTTATTGTTTCTTACTGTTAGTTTTAATTCTGAAGCTTTTTAGGATTAGCCATGCCAATATCCCTGATTTTGGTGGTTTCAGAATAGATGAGGTACACACCAAAAAGGTACGTATCCAACTGGCTTACAGTACATTCGGCAAACCCTTGCATTGCTTTAATGGGAAAGAAATACTATCACTTCGATCTTACCGCATCCCAAATTCCACAAAACCAAACGAGAAGAGAGCAATCACAAAACACTGGAATGTTACTTAATAAATTTATTTGGGAATGTGAAATAGCAAAAAGGTTCAATGTTCACATGAAAGGCGAGGTCAGGGAGAGCCTATCTGTTCATCTAAAAAATGCCTATAGCTCTGAGTTTTATTTTCTGTTCTGAGCGTGCAGGAAGAAAGGCAGTTTGGTCCTTTCCTAAGTGAATACTCAAGGGAAGAGGAAGAATAATCTTCTTCAATATGTACCAAGACTTTTGGACAAAAACAAACCCCACTTCAACCAGATAACAAGAATGTTTGTGTCTAAATGAATTAGAGATATATGCTTGTTTCTCAAAAGTCTTTTTTTTTTTTTTTTTCAAAAAAGCTTTTCAAAAACAAATTTAGTGCTCAGAGAAGTTTTCTAACTTGACCTCACAAGACAAATCAGGCAAGAGAACTAGGAAGAAGGCACTTAGCCTGCTGTACTAGAAAACACAGCACTTAACAATGTTAGATAAGTTAAAAAAAAAAAAAAAACCACAGAACAAAATTCAAATTCTCAGGTACCTAGGGGATTTTTAAATTGCGTAAGAAGTACTTTCAATGGAAAGAAGTTTCAAAGAACGCTTTCAAGCCAAAGAAAAGGAAAAAAAAGAAATCAATTATTCACATTCAGAAATCCTACCATTTCTTGACAAACAAAGCTGGGACTTTTACTGTCTGCTGAGAAATAGGAAAAATCATAAGTAAATGTCTTGGTTCTTTCTCGTCCTGTGTCTCCAGTACCACCCTCTGGCACCTATTTTAAAAGAAAAAAGCAAAAAAAAAAAAAAAAAGAGAGCTGGTACAATACATCCTGACGAAGTAATCAAAAACACTTTAGAATAAATAATCAGAATGCAAATTTAAAAAAACCACTATACACATTTAGGAATTTATAATGACAGGTTAGCCTATTACTCCACCAACAGAGAAAAAATTAGCAACAGATATACCGTTCAGCCAGAAGGATAGTCACATTACAAGACAGCACAGAAGGAATTATTTGGATCTTAGCTTACTGCTCCTAACACCCACAGTACATTTTTGCCACAATATTTACGTTTAGTTAAATCAGTCCTGTATATGAAATTCAGATTATAATAAGGGATTATCCTATACTTATAATTAATAGGAGCCAGAGAGACTTTTGCACTGTGAACAGCATTTCAATGCAGAGTCGTAATTTAAATGGTGCTACATACCTGGTGCTTAAGCTATCATCATGCACAAGACATGACAGCTAGCACTATATTTCAGCAATATTCACTGGGATCTGAAGCAGTCTAAACAAACTACACAATGAAATTACTTTTCATACATTTGTCATTGGAAATTATCTTTGAAAAACCTATTTGCTGTGCATGGTTTCTCTTGCTGAGAGAAATGTTAAAATCTACCACCAAAATATTGTAAAAAGGGATGGGTACTTTGGTTTTGGTTCATTTTCATGGGGATTTCAGAAAACTACTTCTACAGACGAAGTAAAGGTTTAACAGCTACCAGGCATGTACCTCTATTCTATTGTTGGCTTTCATCTTCCAGCTAATTAATAACCAGAGTGATAAACCATCAAAATACCTGTGAGATACAGTCTATAGAGTGGTTTTCAGAAAGCCACGGCAAGCTTAACCTGTTTCCCCAAAGGATTACTTCAACACTGTATTTTAAAAACTAAGGGCTGTTCTCCACAGCGCAGTGCGCACCGCTGTTTTGTCCAGTCATATCTTGGCAGCTGTTCTGTTAGGAATTCCTTTTTTAAATTGTGTTTACTCACCTTTAAGTTTGTGATTGTTGTTTTATTTTTTTCCATTGAAATAATAAACTTTGCATTTAGGTCTTTTTCCCTGCAAGAAAAACAAGACTTGAGTATTGTAAATAAAACATATCACAAAAATCCACAGTCGTATCTCCACTCGCTAAGTTGCTTGCCACAGTCAATTATCAAGTGAATTCATTTTTATTTCCTTTTTTAATTGTTGTGACCAACATTTATTTATTGCTCTGGGATACATTTGAAGTACTTGGGCTTGCCTCCAAATCCCTTCATCTACAAACAGAGTGGCAGCTTAGGGAAACCTGCTTCAGAAGTTTGACTCTGCAAGTCAATTAAGCAGTTTGTTCCTAATTTGAAGCACTCTGATCCAAAGCCCAGGGAAGTCAATTATGTGGCTCTAAGGAACTGAGAAACAGAACGTTCCAAGATAAGCCCTGGCCTCTTACCACCATCCGAGTACCAGCAGTTCCCATTCACCCATATAGCCTAGGTAACAGGGACTAAATATTTAAACCACAAAACCCCAGTATTTTAAAACTCTTTTAGAAATGAGGTATCCAACATATTTTTTGAGCTGTGACAGACCATGGCAGTGCAGGAGAGAGGTTCTGCTACCAAGGGATTCCAGGAAGAAAAAACTCCAGTTCCGCAGCAGTGTTTTCATGCACGCACAGCTATTTCACATCAGTTGTTTTCTGACCGTTTTCAAAACTATCATAAAAAAAATCATTAGCTTCGCATCTAAAACCAGCACATCTCAACCTGCTTGCTAGAGATGGGATTTCATTATAGTTAGTCATAAGAGTAATACAGGCTGCTCTTGAATGACAACCTTGAGCACATCTCCTGTGCTATTTATTAAAAACATGTACATGAAAAAAAAAAAAAAGAAGGCAGGAGAGGAAGACTGCTATATACACTATACAAAACCTCACTCCCCAAATGCTAACAGACACGCCTGTTCCAAAACCACCTGCTAAGTCACCAGATAAACTGGCGTGCCCTACTGGTGCAAAGGAAAGCAGAGGGCTTTAAGGCAATAAAGTGCTGCTTTACCACGCTGCATGGTATCTCAGTGATTCCCAGATACCCGCTTGCACCAACCAAAAATGAAAAAGGAGAAACTTCGTCCTAGTAACAGGAGACCCAAGTTCAGGATTTTAGTGTGACATTTTCTTCCTCGGTTGACTGTGCAGCTATCCTTTATTCACATTCCGTTTTCCAGCAGAAATTCTAAAGAAAAGCAAACCCCTTTTAAAAATCTACATTAATGAATAAAGATTAGGCAAATAAAAGTGCTTATTTAAATATCAACACATTAAGTTATTTTCTAAGCTAACAAAATATATAATTGTAATAATTACAGCATTAATTATACAACTGAATTTAGATCTACCATTGAAAAATGTTAGAGGCATGCCTTAAGAGATACCTTTTAGTCATTTCCATGTCACCCTTAGTAGCTTTTACTAGGTCTACAGTTAAGAGACTGAAATACTAAAATATAGCTATGCGTAATAAACAAGGAAATGGAGAAAGAGTTTCCAATGGTATTTTTTAGTAGGAAATAGACTTTGGCATTGCAGTAACGCAGCCTGTTACTGCAATGGATGGCTACCATTCATCCTGCTTCCTCAACAGTCTCTACCTGCCTGTAACGATTTGCTCAGCAAAGGTATAATAAGTAATGTGGCCCAATTAAATGGTCTATCTTACTATGAAAATTTGTTTCAAATATAATTTGTAACCTGCTTCCTCTAGGAAGTATGGAAGGACTCTAGGCAGGAAGAAGTTTGGGCCAGAATTATTGCTTTTTTATCTAGACTTCTTCATGCTTGAGGTGTATGAGGCGAAATAACAAAATATTTTGGTGCTTTTTCCCCCCAGACCTAGCCAGCTCTCCATATTACAAAACCTAAAAGATACTTAATAATGGAAAGCTGATACAAAATGTTTACAAAAAGTCTACATTCTGTTACAAAAATCTAACACCCATATATGAGCTACATAAAATTCTGAGAATCCTCCAGTCATTAATTTTTGTGATAACACTGATAATATTACTAAACGTTATTAAAGAATGAGGAAAAAAACCAAAACCACAACAATTTGTAAAGGACTAGCCAATAAAAAAGAATCATAAATAAAATCTTGCGTTTTCATAGGGGAAGGGATAGGGAGAAGACAACCTAAAACAGGAACACTATGATCAGAATCAATAAGCCAACCTGAGAGAAGTGAAAAGAACTAACAGGAATCAAATGTTAAAGCTTCATTTTAATATGAGACAGCCGAATATAATTTATTGTACACATAAAGAGTTTGAGAGGATCTCATAAAAAACCAATTGCTTGCATGATGCCAGTTATTTCCAGGCACTCATTTAATGCAGTTCAGCACGGGCTGAGTCCCTTTCAAAAAGTTTTGATTGCAAGTTCCACATTAATTAAAGGTTCAGGCTGTAAACAGCTGCACTGCAGTTTTGGGTACCCTTCCAAGAACCTTCAGGGCTAGGAGAACCCTACTGCAACCAGCTGCTTCTCCAGCACCCATAGGAACCACCAGCCCTATCTCAGCCCAGAGACAAGCCCCAGCCACTAACCAAAGCCTCTGCCCCTGCAAGTTCCACCCCTCTCATCACAAAGCAACGTAAAGGGGCCGGCTGCCAAAACTAGTCCACAATTAACGCTTTGATGATTTAAGCAAGCTTGCTTCCCCCGAAGCCCAATCTGCTCCCACAGCAGTGTTTAGGGTCAGCCTCTGGGCTGCTCTCCCTGTTCTTTCATACACCACGTGGAGTTCCAGCATCACAAGGGAAGGAAACTTAGAACCCGTGATCCCGTGGCTCCTAACCAAACTACAAAGTGATCAAGCAGGCAAGTTTCTTGGCACAGACCCCAGGAAATACATCAGCCCAGTGCTATTATTAACCCTCTGCTACGGCTAAATTCAGCTAGTCATCTAGTAATTAATCGCAAGGGGACAGTATACTTGTCTTGTAATGGGATAATTTGATAAATGGTTTACTTGGGCAAAGTTTTAATAATTTCATCACAAGGGACACATGGGTTATGAAAAACTGCCCCAAACTGAAGATGATTCAGCAGCTATATCAAAACATGGCAGCTTCACGGAAAAAGCTGCAGTGTAGATATCTCTACGTCAAGTTTCTTCCCCTACTTCCCTTATATTCCCTGCTTATTTTCAGAGAAAAGACCAGAGCGGTTTTTGCTCCTCCATGGGCATTCAGTCAATACCATACTACAGGCAACCAAATGTTAGCAGTACCTCCAGGTTTCAAGGCAACTTTCAACGACCCTCAATCATTACGTCACACACCCAGTCCTCCACAAGATTTTGTGAAGATGCTACCACAGAGAGAAGGGAGAAAAGCATGGAAAAGCACTGTCACCTCAATTATAAATCAACAAGGGAAGCTTTAGAAAAATCCCTATTACAGACATGCAAAATGTGTTTGGTTTTTTTCCCAAATTCATCTCTAAGGCTCTTCAGTGGATGCTTAAGATTTTTAACAGTGACTTTTTATTAATCTCCTCTGCGTTATTCAGACACTAGAGCACTTATTATAGCTTATCCCATTAGAAAATCGTGATATTGTTTTCCATTAAATTGATACTATGGGAATCAGTTCTGATTACCATAACACGTGTCAGACATGACTCTGAAAAGAGAACAGGAAGAAAAAGGTGTGTTTCATCTGGGGGGTGGGAGGGGAAAACCGAAAAGGACAGGACAGAAAGTACAACCAGTTTTCCCAAACAGTGCTTCAAAAGAACACTTCAGCAGACTTCCGAGGCTGCGCGGACAAGGCCGCGGAGCATCTCTGTGTCAAAATGGAAAGACGGTCTGTAAAATATACTCTTGGAAATTCACCTAACTGTAGACATCTAATGGAATGTCTATTGGGAAATGATTACACTGAAGAGCAGATGTGCGATTTTGTTTTTCGACTACTCAAAACCATAGTCTCAGCACTTGTAAAAGCAACTCAACCGTGCTTAATGGCTTTTCTTTTCATCAAAGTGCCTGCTACTTCTTATATTCACATTTTAGGCACAATGTTACAAATTTCCTATTTTATCACTCTGCTTGTTCACTACTGGGGTATTTCTGGGGTCACACAGTGAAAGCACACGGGTTGCCTAATGACCAGAAGAATTCAAGGTAGATTTAACTGAAAAGCAGGCACAAAGAGTGCCACAGAAAGAACCTGACTTTTTCTTGTAGCTTGATAACACACTAACTGTATGTTTGCCCCGATGCCCCACCGAATTACACAGACCAAGAGCACTTCCCTTTGAGTAACTCTTAAAAGGGGAACATTCAATTCAACAGTATGCTTAAAGTCAAACAAAAACCCTACTACAAGAAATACTTTGTTACTTTCTGTAACCACAGGAAAAGTAAAGTTGGTGCAATCTCAAATACCTCACAATTTCTCTTTCCTATCCAGAGGTTTTTGTTTGGTTTTGTTTTCTGTTTGTTTTGGTTTGGTTTTTTTTCCTTCAATGCTTTTTGAATCATTTTGCAGAAAGTACATTTTTTTAAAACGTGATTCCATATCCAGGTGCAGTTAAAAACACAAATCTGGTGGTCTGTATATAAAAACATCTTCATTACCTTTTGGGTTAAAGTAATTTTTTCCACAAACATCAATAACAAGTAGTTTAAATATAATATTGGCTGAGACCTAAAACCAGAACAAGTCAAGCAATCTGATTTAATCACAAGACTTTGGGAATCCACTGTGGCTTGAGTCACCGGTACTACATGATGACACTGTATAAAAATTACCGTTGCCTTCATGGCAAGGCAATAGTCCAGCATATCCGGAGCTCAAAGTGACCCCATGCTGTTGACCAACGTGGCTACAAGCCAGTAATTAAATGACTGAAGCCATGTTTACACTAATATAGTCTAAAAGTCAACAACTCCACATTGTACACCCAGCAGCACAACAGCAATGGGATGCCCTTTGGACTCAGTTTGTGAGGAGATTCCTAGGTGGATTCTCCAATAGCTGGTAGGGGCTGAAGCCTCCCCCATGTTCCGGAGAGCTCTGCAGACTCTTTTACATCCTCCCGTTCTGTCGGAACAACACATCTTCATTATCTTCGAGACCTCTACCAAGCTGTCAAATCCGGCTGACATCGGCCAACAGATTCAAAAGCTGCTAGATGGGAGCAGACTGGCTGCCAGACGGGTTGCGCAATCTCTCAAGTTTCACCTCAAGAAGCCAGATAAGAAAACTGCAGAAAAAATTCCTGGGGACTGAAGTTAAAAGAAACAGCTTTCTATGAACACAACTGCGATTGTGTCTCAGGAAGAGAAAGAAACTGTGTGCATACTTGGTACTTTAAAAGAATTTTGTCATAAAGCACATTTTGTGTGGGCATAAGGTTTTTCGTGATCAATGTAATCTCAATAATTAGCTAGCGCAGACTTACAATGATATCCACTTTCCCTTTTGTGATACCAGTTTTTATAAGCAGCATTGTCGAACTTTGCAAATAGTTAAATGAGAGAGTTCTGCTACTCCCAGAACTTCCTTCACAATGCGTCTGAAACCAGAATAATAAAGCCAGTGACATAGAATGCAGAAGCAGGGGAAATCTTGTACATCTCATGAAACAGAAATATTCCCTGAGCTTCCATACTAGTACACACCCAGCAGTTCTTGTACGAAGGACAACCTAGATCAAATTCCTTTAGCCATAAGTATAAATTTTACCAGCAATACTGAAAAGCAGTAGTTTAATCTACAGCAGCAAGGCTCACCTGGAAATGAGCATACAGGTGTCCTTGTGCTGTCTTCTGTCAAATGATAACTATCTTTTTGGGGGAAACTATGCACACTCATGGTAACACATACAGACTGGTCAGTACATTAAATCAAGTACCTGACCTGGCTTTTAAATTTGTGTTTTTCATAGCATTACAAGCAGATTTCACCTCCCAAAACCTCAGATCACATCTAGTAGGTAGCCACATCAGCAAATTTATAAATCATCAGCAACAGCTATCTTTAAAAAAAAAAAAAAAACAAGACACCTTACTGTATCCACACACACCATGGTCAATGATCACATAATCACCTGAAAAATATTTAAGCTTCAATTAGCAGACTACCTCAACAATGACTTTTCTGCTTTGCCTGCATAGATGGAGCATCAGATCAGGCTCAGTAATGGCGTTACCTGTAGGAACTAGTCCTGCATACTAAGTTTTAAGATATCCATGTGCGAAAACCCTCTTACACGTTTCTGATGTCAGCCTTTAAGAAAATGTAGCAGAAGCCCACCTTTGGCAGAAGCAACATAAAATATAACCTCAGACACAACTAAGTTGATTTGAATGACAGCATGGAATGTTATTGTAACTATTATGACACTATGAAGTTTCCCTAGGACTCTTAGATTTTAGTCCCTGTGATAGTTTGCTTTTACTATCTTGTTTCTTCTGGTTTGTTCTTTTACTCCTGCTATTCCAGGTCATAAAGACAGTACTGGCTTAAACTCTCGTGTACAGCAAAATGCAATCCAAAGAAATCACGCTGTTTCCCTGCAGTGCCCTTGTCTTTCGTGGCAGAAGGTCCTCAAGTTAGAAATTCAGAGGAAAAAAAAAAAACGTGCCTGACCTCACAGATTTATTAGCCCCACAAGTAACCCGTAAGGCTGATGTTCTGTCATTCCTTTCCTCAACTGAGACGCATACAAACAATCTGGATTCAACAACAGACGACTTCAGTTATCTAAGTACAAATATCTTTCAAATGTGTAAGCATACAGAAAAATGATGGGTGTACTCCAGGTTCTGTATTTCACTGCTGCTTTGAATTTACAATATAAACTCTTTGGAGAGGAGTCTTCATAAAGCCAATATTTGAAGTGTCTAAGTCTTCAACAATAAGAACTTCAGCCCATCAGTAATTAAAATGCCGAGTGCCATGTACACCCTCTTTCTGTTAGATAACTCTGAAAAGCCCTCTCTCAATAAATAACCCTGGCTTTGTATTCATAGCTACAGCAAAACAGAGGACTTTGCTCTTCAATTCAGTCAGCTGTTCTTACCAACAATACCTGCCTTTCAGATACTCAGACTTCTAAGAGTCTTCGAGTCCAAGAGCTCAGCTAGGTTAAAAGTGCTGAGCGCTAATCCCATTTATTTCAAAACCGGTCTTAATTTCAAATAAACAAAGCCTCAGAAATCGACAGACCCACCTTTCTCTTGCTTCCTTTCATTGGGAAAGCTACAATACAGAGAGACTCGTTACTGTTTTCTCTGCTTTTTGTTGAGAGCTCCCTGAGACCAGCAGAGTTTGAAAGTATTTTATTTTTCATTATTTTAGTGATATAACATGCGTAGGTAACCTGGCAATGTGTTTGATAATCCTGAAATAAATTCATTAGGAAACACTATTCTAAAACTCATTTTTCAAGTTAAAAATGTTTAAGATCATAAAGTTTTGGAGATTAGAAATCATAAGTGAGCCCAGTTTAATTTGTTGCCCCACATATGCCCACGCTGCCACTGTGCTCCGGCCCCGCTGGCACTGGCAGGCCTTTGTTCTTCAATGCTAGGGCGGGGGACAGAGGAGACAAGGTAGCAATTGTGACAAATCCCACAGGCTTGAAAAACTTTTGAAGTATTTGCATTAAAGCACTAAAAAGGACAGAAAAATAAGCACATGTAAAGAGAGGCTATATGTGAGCTTCCCGATCTCGGATGGTTTACGCAAGATTCACTGTCAGTCACGGCCATTAACTCTTCAGTTGATAGGAAGCCGCTATTTTGTTCAAAGTCCACAGAGCTCCTTCTGCAGCGGTCACGTCTGCTCCAGTTTTGCTGCTCACCAGGACAAGGATACAGCTCTGCACTTGGGGCTCTCCCTCCCCGGTACATCTTGCTCGATAGATGAAAGCAGCAAGATCCCATTTTAAAGACTGCATATACCCTGTTTATTCTCTCTCCTGTGTATAACGCTGTGCAAAAACCACTGCAGAGGAGGTCAGGGGTGGAACAGCAAGCACAGGAGCTACTTAGAAGCCACCCAGGTCTAGTCTCACCTTCCCATTCAAGCAAGATCATTTCCTGCAATGACTTTCTTCAAAGGAATTAGCTCTTCCCAACTGCCTGGGCTTTCATTCCCCTCGGGAGACTCTTCCACAACCTGCACTATCTCATTAGCAGTAATTCCTTAGATACTGTTTAAGCTGATCCATTATTAGCTTCATTCCAGTACTCCCAAGATATTATGAAGGAGACATAACTAAATATTTAATTCCTCTTTTCCACATTTAAGCCCTGCAAATATTTCTAGATTTGCATCTCCTAATCTATTACGGTAGTCATAACACATAGAGAGTACACATTTAGCTTGATAATTTTTGAATCGATGATTCCTGTAATTTTTGTTGATCTTTTCCCACGTAATTCAGATAGTAAGGTTCCAGAAACAGGACTTTTGGAGATACTGACCCAGGGGCTTGCTGGGGGAAACACCAACCACAGCTTCAGTGTTTGGCTCTGCAATATATTTGCAAACTAGAACTGCACTGTGATTGTAGCGCACTCCTAAATTCAAATTCATTTCTAAGCGGAAAAACTTCAAAGATTAACTACAGAGAAAAAGGGCACAGAAAGAAGAGGAAAACAAGCCACTGATGTTCAAAAACCTTATACTTTAACACAAGGGAGAAACTCTAGAGAAACAAACCACCAGAGAGTGCTGGCATTCCCTATTGCTCGCACCCTTACGTTTCAGCTTGCTTCAGCACTGCTGACATTTGCTATTGTGGAAAAGCCTAAGGAGAGTCCAACAAGTTTTTCTAGAATATCCTGACCTGTGGCATACAAATTCCCAGCCAACTATCATCCTTGGTGTTGGCTTCTCTATTTGGCTTTAACTTCTCATTTTAGCAAAGGCCATGCTCTCATTAGACCCCGCTTCTTAACACATTCAATACTGCATTTTACCACCCCTTAGGAAACACATGGTTAGACTATTTGCAATTTAAAACTCTTCAGGAGAGTGACTGTTCTGCTTTACATTTGCAATGTTCTCCTTAAACTACTGAGCAAAATAACTTTGGCTGTTTTCCCCCCACCTCATGGCTGCCGCTTCTTCCATTCCTACATAAGCACGCCTGATCTACTTATCTACTACGATTTATTACCCTTATGCCAAAAAAAAAAAAAAATCTTAAAACCTAAAACCCAACCATCTACCATGCTATTATATTCATTATAAGATTCCTGTCACCTCTTCCTTATTCTTGCCACTGACAACCAAGAGTTTTCTGTAAGCCCACTAGGCTCTTCTCTGTTTTTTTCTTTTCTAGTCCTTACAAGTTTGAGTCAACACTCTGCTGTGAGCAAGCTGTCACTTCTACCTCATTTGCTGCAACAGCAAGTTCTCCAACCTTTCCTCAATTTTCAAATGGTCTGCTTGCAGCCTTACAACACAGCTTAGTACATCCCTTTCTCAAACATATGATCCACATAGATATCATTTAGAGGAGTCTCACAATACATAGCACCTATGTTTCCTAGCAAACACTGCTAGGTCAATTGCATCTTCATTCCAGAATTACAGACAGGAATAACAACAGCCATAAACAACCATCACTGAGACTTTTATAATCTTTCAGGGCATTTTTACATAATTACTAATGTTTATGTCACGATTTTCTTTGGTACCCTTGCTCAAAGAACAAAATGTTCTCATCATGTTTAATAAGCAGAGCCCTCCCTAGCGCTGGTCAGGTACCATCAAAACCAGGGACCAACAGACCCATCAGAAGAGGCACACCTGTGTGTCCTACACACCTCTCCTTTCCTCTCTCTCAAAGTCCTACACCTTGAAATGTGTGGCCATACAACCACCATTTCATTTCACCCATAGGGAAACATGGATCAGATTCTACATTTCTTTCTCACAACCGAACAAGTACCAGATCTTTGTGCTTTCTCATGTCTGGCAGCCTCACTGTGCTGAGCTGCCAAGGCCAAACAAATGAAGCAGCCCGCTGCTCTTAATCCCATACGAGAACCTGGCCATACCCACTGGGTATCGCCAAGCCATCGCCAGCCATCACCCATCTGTTAAGCACATCTTCACTCTGGTCAGGTCAAAGGTAGTGATTACTAGGGAGAGACGACGTGTACATCGTTATGCTGATGCTCACTCCTCTGCTCCTCTCTGTACTAGAGAGGGGACCTGTCCTGAGAAGGTGTGCATGACCATATTGTAGAATAAAATTTTTCCAACCGTTCACTCCTTTTGAAGAGGTGAGAGAGAATAAATAGAAAATAAAGCCACTTCTTAATGTACCTTACAAAACTAAAACCACTTTTAATTTCAGACTTGAAGTTCTCTTAGTATCAACTTTACATGATCCAAGAACTCAGGTCAGTCTACACCTTTATGCACTGGTCCAACACTAACAACAGAAGTTGCACACAGATGGAGGTCCTTATATATACATATATGCATAGCTTACTTCCAGGGAGAGAAGTGTATCTACTCTGGATCCTCTTCCAAAGGCAAAAATCTGCTGGAGGTCATTAAATGGGTTCAAGGTTTTGGACACAAAGTACAGCAAGGTGAAAAAGCCACATTCAGAATAGTTTGTCTTGCCAACTCAGCATCAAAGTAGATTTTTGTTGGATTCAGACTCACCCACAGAAAAAGGCAGAGGCAAGTGAGAGATATGCTCACCCCGGGCACACCAGAGCCTCACCTACCCTTAAGATCTTTCAGTGTCTTTTTATAGTAGAGAAATTGTACGTGGTTATAAATCAAATCACAAGCTCCATAATTAAGACGAAAGTTCAAAGAATTAACGTAAGAAGTAGCAAATTCAGCTTGCTGACAAATAGCTTATCCTCAGCGGTACAGAAAGTGACAGTATTGCGACACTCGGCCGTATTTAAGCTCTGAGTTTTGTTTTCGTTATCACTCTGGACACCTCTTAAGAGCAACAACCAACAATCAGTGCTCAGAAACAGACGCAGCAAAAATTTCACCCTGCACTTCAGAGACAAATATGATATTTAACTGTAGGTGTCCTTGCTTGTAATCACTCCATCTTCTCTCACTCTACCTGTGTTACACTGATGTTATACACATTTTTTCAAAACACTCTATCTTTATAAATTCATGAAAATGAAACATATACACAGTAACTTGTATTTTAGACACAGCAATTTATCATAAAACACCAATTCATTCCCCTCTTCCCCGCATTAGAAATTCTATAATATATTCTTCATGTATTTCTTTTGCTTCTCTTCTCAATTCTAGAAAGCATGGGTAGTTAATTTTAACTTTCATACTCCCAGTACGCTCCTACCTAAATCACTTGTAAACATTCAGAATAGAAATTAAGATCTCATCTGTCTCTTCGCTGTTTACTTGTTTATCTCTTTTCACTGCTACAAAAACACTCTGGTCACATGTTCCTTGTGAAATGAAACATTTTATATCTCTGTCCTTTGCATTGCTGTATTAATTTGAGCTGTTGAAAACTCTGCTACTGATACTAAGGCTTGGATTGTGCAAGCAGTTATTTTTAAAGATAATAGAACGTTGGCCCTAAATTTCCAAGGTACTCTGACTCCAGCTCTGCACGCAGAGGAGTTACTTAGTTTTACAAGCATAACTGAGAGGTGTAATAATGTAAAACCAAGAGAGCCAGCCTTATGTCTGATGAATAATCATGCAGAATATATTTGTGGATTAAAGTATGGACATAAGCATGGCTTTTAATCCAAACAAATCCCAGAGTCACACAAAAGCCTTTTCTAAGCAATAAAACATATTTTCTTTGTCTCCCCACTATCAAACATAAAAGCTGTTAATCTTCACGCGGTAATTGTGAGTGACTGTACAACCACGTAAAGCACTATAGCCACTGACACGCGTTTCTGCCATCTCCCACTTCTGTTTGGAGAGCAAATCTAAGGGTTAAGAACTGACCATTTAAAAATGAAATCAAATTGGAATGTCTATTTCATTATATTGGAAATAAGAACAGACCTGTGGGAAAGTCTACATGGCTCATTTAAATACACATTTAAAAACACTGAGAGCACTGGATAAGCACAGGAAAGAAGAACTTACTGCAGTGCAAAGCCACGTTCTGATGTCTGCTGCATCTTCTGCAGGCAAGGGCAGCATATGACCCTCGTTTAGTTTGTTCAACCAGTTAAATAATTAGTTTATGCAAATGCAAGAGAGAGATGAAAAACATTAAAAATCAGAAAAAGCTTCTTTTCCTCTATCACTTCATGAACTAAAAGCCAAATAGAACAGAGCTATCGGGAGTAAAAACTGGCAACAGTCGCAGAAAGAATGAAGTTGATATTTCCTTTATTAAATATCAAAACATTTTTTTCTTATTTAGCATACTTTAAATGGTTTTATTTACCTGGCAAAAAAGTATAGAAGTGGTTTTCCTGAACACTGAATTCTAGGTTTCATGCAGAGGAAATGTGACATAGAATGGAAGTAAGAAAGAATTACCCCCTCATTCTTCTGAGCAAATGAACATAAAGCAATGTATTTGTTTGCACTGTGCAGATGCAGTACAGAACACAAAACAGAGAGACAGAATTAAGTTAGGCTTAACAGGATCCCAAATATCTCACACTATGCAGCAGACAGTGACTAGTAATCAGTAACCCAAACTCATCTGTTCAGTAAGTGAACAGAAAAGTGCCTCAAAGCTGATTATACTTCTCTATAATCCCATTATTTTGTCCAGGAAATGGCCATTCTGAGGAACAACAGGATCTTGATGAGAAACTGCATTTTGTGGGACCAGGTATGGGATTCTCCAGCCAAGTCCTCCAAATTATAAGTGTGAGTGCTTCTTCTAGTAACTGTTTTGGAAAATGAACCTTAGAAATAATGGTGACCAAAAGCATTAACTTGCCAGAGCAAAATACATCAGCCACCCAACCTCACCTCCCAGCAGATTTCTACTTGATGAAGAAAACCTAGTCTTCTGCTAGCTGGCAGGTTTTTATCCCCTTTACAGAAAGATTAAAATATAAGCACGGACCGAAAGTCTGACATTGCAATTTGGTATTGAATTAGGAAACCAAATGAAAGATGGAGACACAGCAAGTAACTGAACTTTCTAAGCTCACACTCACAACTAGTTTCAAAGCAGTAACTGTACAGTCATTAGACATCATTTTTATTATGTTATCCAGAGATACGGTCAAAAACTTCTAGTGTAACCTCTGCATAACACACTTTGGGATGTTAACTACTTTAAGAAGAATGGTCAAGGGCTTTGAAAACAGCACTGAAATGAACAAATTCCTTCCAGGTCAAGCCAGAGAACATTAAACCTAAAAATAAATCACCGCAGGAAAAAAAAAAAAAGGACTAAAGTTTGTCACCTACGCAACAGAACAGCAAGTAATCCTTAAACAACAACCCCCTCCCTATCACATGATTCATTCCAAGATCCATGTTCATGACTTATTACACAATTAGCAGTGCTATGACACCACACAGCGCAACTGCTCCATAATGCAGGAGTCTTACCAATGCCCATTCATTAACTCTGTCTTCTCTAATTAAAAATGACTCATGAAATAAGCTGCATTATATGATTAAGCTTCGAACAAACTAAAGCAAATTTAGAGACACACATGAAACCTACACAGTATCATGTTAAAGATTTTGAAAATAAGTGCTGCAGCATGAACACCCAATTGGGAAAGTTCCTTTGAACTGGCAGAAAGGTCCTTCCTCTGTAAAACACTGCGGTGACCCATAAAGAAGAAGGGAGCACAGCTGAGAGAAGACACGTACAAGGGAAACCAATATGAGCAAAATATGACTACTGGTCCAGGGTTAGGTTCACCATACCTTCACTATTGCAATAGGAAAAGCTATTGGATCCTCTAAGGCTTAGGATCTGTTTTTACAATATACAGCACACGAGTCCAGCACAGAATGAAGCAGAAGAGCACCACCAACCCCAGTACCGCTCTCAGGCTGCAGTACTGGGTGCCATGGGGAAGAGCAACTGTGCCTGTGAAAAATCAAGACTTAGAAGCAACATCCCATGGCACTGAATCCAGCTTCCTGAACTGGAAAGCTCTGCACAGTTTGCTTATTTCCATAGTCAGACACTTACTAGTTTTCAAAATAAGTTTATTCACAGCCTACTCAGTGCCACTCAGTACACAGTGCCAAAGATGATGTTGATCACACCGTGCCTCGGCCTGCCCTGCTCTTAGGTTTTTCCTTTCCATCATATCACGATTTCCATCATTTTCTAGGTACACTCTGATCTAGCCCTATCCAAGTCATATTCTTTTGCCACAACACTTGCAAAATTGTACTCATGCTTTATGAGCTGGTGTTTCCAGCGCCTATCACAATTACCAGCCCTTTCCCCTTCTGCCATATGGTTCCCATTTCCCTCTCTCTCCTGTGTCTTAGTGGATCATGGTTCTAGTCCACAAACAAAACTTCTCCATGCTACCAAAACACTACAAATAACAAGCCTTATCAAGACTTTAAAGACCCATGCTACCTGTTGTCAGAGATTCTGGAAGGAAAAGTGAAGTGTGTATATGGAATAATTTTAAAAATTTCGAAGAACCATATGGTTAAACTCAGGGGAGGGAGCAGGGGGATGTGACAAGATTATTCACCAACCCTGACCTCTAACCACCCGCCTCCATCAAACTGCCTAAACTACTTGAAACTGACCTGCAACATTCTCCCCCTCCAACCTTCGTCAGCTTCATTTTTGTAAGGTTTGTCCTTCCCCCACTGAAAAGGGCAAGATACCAACAGACTTTCAGAACCTGGCAAATTATCTCTTTTTAAATACCTGAATCGGATCAAGTGAAAGGAAGGGTGGGAGCCTGACTGGCTGCCTGTGCTTTTAAAACACTTTTCTTTTTAACTGGCTACATCATTCCAGAACAAGGGAAGAAGCAAGAGCTAGGCCAGTAGACTCTGATAATTTTCTGTGTATGGTTCTTAGATTATATCATAAAAAATTAACTCCATTGTGCATGTTACTTATTTATTTCACCTAAGAAAAGCGTTTATTTCCTGGGCACATCTCAGGAAGCGGGTGATAAACTCTTGCCAACATAGCAAATGCGGCAGACTGCCTCTTTTATACTTCAGGCTTAAGCAGCCTACTAATAACCTTTACCATAATGGCTCCTACACAAAAGCTGGCATTACAAACGAGCTAGACAACAATCTCTCTCTTTCCAGTAGGTAGGAGGGGTTGCCGTTGCTGCATGAGACGAAAAAAGTAGCTTTCTTTCACATTTCAGAAGCCTGGTTGTACACCCCGGGCAGGCTCTCGCCTCTCAGTAGTTTCCGTCTTTCCCACAGTAGCCTTTTCGCCATTCTCCAAGGATCAGACAAACGGACCGAACTTTCCCGGAAGAGCCCCCCATCTTCCAGCACATCGGGGAAGCCGCTCCCCAGCCTGCCGGCGGGAGAAGCGCTCCCGGCCGCCGCTCAGCCCCCGCCGAGACCCCGCTCCCGTCCCCGGCGGAGCTCTCCCGCAGCCTCGGCCGCGGTAACGGCACAGGGAGTTTCGCGCTCCCCCCGCCAGCGGCGGCCCCGGGACGGCGCAGCCCCCTCAGCAGCGGGGCGGAGGAAAGGCCGCTGGGGCCCGCACTCACCTGCGGTTCATGGGCCGCACTCGCACGGCCACCTTCACCGAAGCCATGGCTCATCCCCCGCCGGGCCGCTCGGGGCCCACACCTCCTCCAGCCGCCGGGCCGGCCCGGCCTCGCCCCGCCCGGTCCAGCCTGGCCCTGGCCGCCGACCCGCGCCCCGCCCGCCGGGCCGAGCGCAGGCCGCCCCCCGGCCTAGGCCATGTCGCTATGGCAACCCCGCAGCGGCCTCCCCCCCGCTCCCGGCGGCTATGGGGGCAGCACAGGGACAAACAACAGCGCAAGGCGTTGCTCCGCCCGGCCTTGGAGGAGGAGAAGGAGGAAGACGAGGAAGAGAAAGAGGAAGAAGGCCGGGGGGAGGGGGGCGGGTTGGCGAAGAGGGGTGCAGTTACCGTCTGTGAGTGGGTGGGGGCTTCTCCACAGGGCCCTCCCCCGAAGTGTAGATAGATAGATAGATGATAGATCTGTGTGTATATATATATTGTGTGTGTGTATATGCATATACATACATATGTATACACACCCCCCATAAATATATATCTCCCCATTATATATACCCCTTTGTATACCCCATATATATCTCCCCCTATACATATTAGGGGGGGAGCTGTGTGTAAAGGCATAGACATACATATATATTTGTATACACATCCCCTGTAATAAATATCTCCCCATTATATATAGGGAGATATATATATATAGGGATAGAGATGTCTATATAGATATATAGATACATCCATATATATCTATATATATCTACGTATATATCCAAATATAGGTATATACGTACGTACATGTTTAAGAGAAGGTGTTAGAACTGTGCACATGATCCCTGTCTCACTCTGCCAGGCTGCCACTGGTGAGATGCGGGTGAGGTGCCGGCGAGGCTGGGCTGCCACCGTGGTGGTACGGCGGGGCGGGGGACAGGACCTGGACACGGACCCCCACCATGGTGTCGCACTGCCCACAGGGATGTGCCCACAACGCCACCCTCTCAGCTGCCTTCCGAGGGGAGCTGCCCCAGCCTGGACTAGCCTGAGGCCTTAAGCAATGAGAAACCCTAACGAGGCCTCGGAAAGGGACATGGGACATGGTCCTGGTGCCATGGGAAGGGATAATGGCTCCACCGGCACCAGCCAGGCACATCTTTCCCTGGGGAGCAGCCGGCACTAGGAGGATCTGGCCACAGCAGGATGTCTGGCTCGTAAGGAGTAACTGTGATGAAGACAACATTAAAAAGGAAGGATAAGTAGTGTTATCATAAATAATAAATATTTTTGTTTGTTTGGAGCTTTCGGTGCCTGGAAACTACACCCAGGATGGAGATACCATTTAAAATGCTGCACAAAGGCCATTGCATTCAAGTCATTAAGGCATTACTGGATTGAGAAGCCAAAAAAAGCAATTGCTGAAATACAGGAGAAGGTCTCAGACCTTCTCAGATCTCGTCTTTAGAGATGACTGCTACCAATAACTGCCTCCAAAAAGGGGAAAGAATGAAGAAACGGGGGGTGACAGTGAAAACAACAGCTGATGAGCATTTAGAATTGGGATTCGGGATCACATAGATGAATGAGATGACCTGAGAAAAGGAGAGCAGAGAAGGGAAAGCGAGAGCCAGAAGGACCCCAGGTTTGCACCCCACAGGTGCAGGGGAAGCACTAGGAGGAGGTCAGAGGAACACAGCAAGCCAGGACGGAAGAGATTTAGAGGGTGACTGGCTGCTGGAGGTGGTCAAAGGGGGACCGGGTGGAAGGCCACTGGACACAGAAACACAGCTGAAAACCAGGGCAAAAAGAGATGCCACGGGGTGGAGAAAGGAGAGGAGGAAGAAAGAAGCCAGAGAAGTGATGTCCCCTGCGGTGCATCAGATCAACTGGGAGATGAGGTGATGTTTGAAGAGAGAGGTCAGGTCCAAGGGGTGGTTTTATAGCAAAAGAGAAAGCATTGTGTGTTCAATTTGCTCGAGGAAGAGAAGAGGAGGGATGAGAACAAGAGAGTTCCGGGGCAAGGGGTTAGAAAGTCACTGGTGCAGCAGCTTAAAAGAGAAGAAGGGAGGAAGAAATATTGGACTGGTAATAGGAAAGAAGGAGGAAGGAACAATATGTGGAGAAAGAGAGAGAAGAGCACACTGTTAGAGACCCAGGAGGCTTTCAAAAGCCAGATGGGACCTCTGGCCTGAGAGTCAGAGATTAAAAGCCGTATTAGAGGTTTGGAGATGGAAAAGAAAGTAGTCGATTCATAACATGGATTTTTCCTGAGGTTTTTGGCAATGTGAGAGGGCAACGCTGGGGGAAAGATGCAAGGAGGGAGCCGGAGTTTGTGGTGCTGAGACGAACTGCAAGGGTAAAAGAAGACGAGTCGGGAGAAGTTTCGGCACCAGTGTCAGAGTATCGTGGACCAGAGGCCACAGGAGCGCAAAAAAAGGCGGAAGGGATCAACTGTGCTATGCCAGAGAGGTGTCTCAGTGGGAGAGAAAGAATGGGAGCGTTGGGAAATCACAGAAGGAGAGATATTTGCTTAAAGATCAGCCAAGGACCGGGTCACCCTGGTGAGCGCGGGAGCTGACACACTGCAGCAGCCAAATATGCAGGGGAGGAGGCTCCCCCCAAGGCATCGGGCAAATCGATAAAAGTGTCTTGAAGGCTTTAAAGAGGATCTGGGAGACATGTGACAAGCTGACAGGGAAGAGCACAAACACATTAGAAAGACAGAATGAGCTAAAAAGTGTGTTAGAAAAAAAAGAGACGTGTACATGCATGCATAATAGGGTAAAAGAACAAAAAGCAGTAATAAAAAATACAATAAAATGTCATGATTTGCCACACCAGTTAAGGGTCCTAGAAAGGCCAACCAATATGTAGTTAGTAGAGCATCTACTAACTCCTCTCAGACAGTCATGCTTCCCCTTCCCCTGATGAGCAAAGCTATTGCAGAAATCCGTCTGGTTCAGTGTGTCTCCCCATGCTGCGTTCTGAGACACCCAGCCATCAGGGGATACAATGAGCTTCTCCACCCACACAGATCCCCCTGTGAAATGGAAAACATTTTTCCACTGGTGTAGCGAGTGCCATTTGCAGGTGGGAGCTGCAGCAGCTGAAGGCACCCGCAGCATTCCTGGCACGAAGCAGCAGCAAAACATTTCCAGGTTCTCCTGTCCTCCTGCAACTCCCGGCGCCTGGATATTTCAGAAATGCCTTTCCTTTGCCGGGCCAGGACACGAACGCTGCAGGCAGCCTGTGGAGAGTAAAGCCAGACCTGGTTTTGTCCAGCAGCACCGATGAAACCTTGAACGTTGTCCACGGGCTGTGACCAGCATCCTGTGCTTGCATGGTTACGGCAGGACCCAGCGGCAGGGTCAGGGGGGGCTGGTTCCGCTTGGGTTGTTATTCAATACAATGCAAATTATAGCCAGGGAAGTGGGATAAATTAGTCTGCTCCGTAAAACTAAGCAGAACGTAGTTAAATATTGCTCTAGTCAGACACATTTAGCATCAGCTCTATTTGCCCAGCTTTAACATCCATCCATAGGCAGCACAGTTTGCTCCTTTGACCCGTTACTGTCTCTTCTGCCCCTTGGTTCAGCAAAAAGTTAATATTTTGCTTGAAATTCTTGTCGATTCAGCCACATTAAATTATTACACACTGTATCTAACATCTCCTGCAGTTTCAGTAACGAACAAGTAAGTTTTATGAGAGGAGGAGCAAGGCAGAAGGCTGCTCTCTTAGGGCTGCCTCCTGTAATTAAGCCATTCAGCGGATGTTCGAAGGATTGAGGCTTTAGGAAAGTCGCTCTGTTCCCAGCCTGACTTCTACAAAACTTTCCGGAAAGGGATATTTTTGAGACTTCCATCCGCAGATGACAGTTTCTAAACATCAATCCAAAAAAAGCAAAGACAAAGGTATGTAAATATACATACCTCCACCAAGCCTGTCAAAGTCCTTTCCTTAAAAACTGGATGGGAAATACAGTTGTCACATTCTAAATACTAAATATTTTGCACTCAGAAACACCTGGCAAAGTCTGTAAACCCAAATCCAAACCAAACCCAAAGCACACACATTCCCAAATATTTCTCTACTCCTCAGGCATAAGTGTCTTTAATAAGCACGTGGCTCAGACATGGTTAACGAAGCATTTCCAAGGTTTTTCCTTGTGTTATCACAAAGAGCCTCTCTGCTACCCTTCACTCAGAGTTGGGAAAGCCATTTTCCCCTGTGGTAGAAATTATGGTTGGACTCTGAGGTGGGATCTCTGGAGCTTCTGCGACTCTCCAGCCTGCTGGCAAGGAGATGGGCACCTGGCTGACTCCTGACCACTGGCTGCTGCACTTCCTTCCCGCTCCTAATTGACCTCCTGCGATGGACCTTCTCGGTCAGAAACACCTTCAGGCACATACCCTCGTTTCCTGGGGTTGCAAAACAGGTTCCAAGCCCAGGAGATGACAGGCTGGACCTTACTAATAATGAGTGGTGCAAAGTCTTTCATTCAAGCCCTTCCACTGCACACTCCCCCTGACGATGATGCCTTTCCGTGTGTTCATATGCAAATAGCCTAGAAGGGCAGGAATTACTGACTCAGCGAATGGTTACATCTTATCTGCCACCATCCTCTTTTACCATCGCAGTTTGAAATATGTTTCCAATAAAGGAGACATCGACCATGACTTCTACCTGAGCATGCTGAGATACCCTTCCAGTTGGCAGACGATGGAGGGGACAGACAGTCCCATCCCATGGGACTTGCTGTCAGGCTGGAGCTCACCATCACCCTCAGTTCAGTTTGCATTTGCTAATTGATGCAGAAAGCCCAGCTGCTGAAGAGATTAAGAGGGCCTTCCATGGCCAGTATCTGGGAGAAAGTATTATCTCGTCATGGATCGATCTGTCGGGAAAGTTATCCTTCTCTCCATTCCTGGGAATCATTGCTCAGCATCGTCCTCCAGCCTGCTTCTGCGGGGCTTGTCACATCCGACGTGCCACGCAGAGTCAGATGTCATTTCTGCTGTCCCCGCTGAGACGGGGTGTGAACTCCTTTATCTCAGCCAGGGAAATCGTCCTCCTCCTCAGGCTGCTCTGATTTTCCAATCTGTCAAAAACATTAGGAATAAACAGCATTGCCCGTTCCCAGCAACACACAAACACGGTCCTTTTAATCTGTACACACATTTTGCTTTCTGGAGCTCATTCCCAAGCCAAGTTTTGGGTCTATATTCATGCCCACTTTGCACAAAATGCAGCTGTACATCTCTGGTTTGAACTCACATTTGTGTTCAGATGGAGGAGCTTGCCGTGGATAACTTCTCAAGGGGGCAAGTGCCCCTCTGCTAGCCCTGGCGAGTGCCAGGGCTTCACTACGGCTTCCTGATGGAAGATCCAAACAGAGCCACCTGATGGATGAAAAATAAAGGATTTCACTCTATTAAAAACTAACCAAAGTGCTGCATGAATCCACACTAAACAAGGAGAATTATCCCATTTCCAGCAGGTCTCAGCATGCAGTTTCAAGTAAATAAGCATCAAGCTGGCAGCTTGAAATTCTCCTTGGGAGCTGTGCGATTTTAATGGGCTACCACCAGGGCTGGGGTTTGGTATTTCCCCCTTCCTCCTTCCAGCAGTTGCCTTTTTCTTTTAAAGGAAACACCCTGGATGTGGAGCCAGTCCATCTGCCAGGATGCCACAGGCGGCTGAGGGTGGGAGTGAAGAATTTGGGGAAGCCCTGGGGGTCTCCTGGAGCTCGTGGGGCCAGCATCACCCCCAGCATTCGGGTAGAGCAGCAGCAGCAATTGCAGAAGACATGGCAGCATTTTGGTGCCACTGCCGTGCCAGGCTGTGTGCCAGCGCTCTGCTTGCTACAATTTGGGAAATTAGCTTAAACTAAATGTTAGCAGGTACATTTTCGTTTGCATCCAGCCCTCTCGCTGACCGCTACATTATCACCGTAATGATGATAATATAAATGGGAACGTGACCGTTCCTCCCGCGCTTGGCAGAGGGACCATCAGCAGCTCATCCAGCAGCTGGATGTGGTGGTCGGTGACTGCTGCCCATCTTTCCAGGTGTGCCTGGAGAGCCCCGTGCCCATCACAAAGGTTTGGAGGCTGCATCATGAGGGGCTGGGATGGGAGATAGTGGCCTGTTCCCAGTGCAGACAGCACATGCGCAGGGGTCCTCCAAATTCCTGGCCCGAGGACATAAGGAAATGACTAGCTGGGTTGAAGGGTGTCCTCGCTGGCACCCCCTTACACAGACCTTCATTTGAGCCATGAGGGAGGGTGCAAAGGGGTTACAGCCACACTGTCTGTCCTGGTTTGAGCAATACAGGATTAATTTTTTTTTCAGTAATTTTACTTTTTGGTAAGGCCTCTTCTAATGCTAGAGAACACTGCATTTTTAGAAGACTCTAGTGTCTGAATCTGTGAAAATATTTACTTTATAGCCAGCTATGGTGTGTGGGTTTCAAGGTTTCTGGAGTTTTTGAGTTAGCCAGGTGTGGGGATGAGGAGGAGCGAGACCCGGGCACTTGACCCAAGCTGGATTATTTCATACCACGAACATCACTTTCAATATAAATTAGAAAGTTTGCTGAGGAGTTTTCCCTTTTCTATGGTGGCTGCCATCCTGAGAACTCCTTGCCCCGCTGCTGGACCCCTGAGCCCTTCCCTTCCTCCCGAGGCCGCAGAGCTTGCGGTGTCCCACGTTGGCTGTCCCCTGCGGGGAGTGCACAGCTGCCTGCTGATGTAATCCTTGTGTATTTTATGTTGTTGTAGGGATCAATATTGGCTCTTCAGTGTTATTAATGTTAATTATTTAGTCTAATTCTATTAAATCTGTTTATATTTCAACCCCCAGGTTTCCTTTTTTTTTTTCTTGATTCCACTTCCCAGGTGGGGAGGGCTCATCGGGTGAGAGAATAATTGTCTAAACGACAATAAATTGTGGTGAGTTCCTCAAACCATAACCCAGGCTCTCGCGCTGGGGTGGGGAAGCAGACACCGGTCCCTGCCCCGCCGCAGAGGGAGCCGAGAAGACGACGTGGTGCAGCCGTGGCAGGACAGGGAAACACCAAAGTCCACACCAAAAATTTCCTGAGGTCTGCTGGACCACACAAAAGAAGAAACCGTTTGTAAATAGCCTTTGAGTTTGATCATCCGGGGGAATTAATCAAGCCAAGATTCAAACCACTGAGCACACGTCATCGTTTTCAAGTTGTTGTGTTAGGCTTGATCCAGAACTGAAGCTTCAGCCAAAACGTAGTTAGATCTGAACCACAAAGTCACCAGCCTGACTCTCTGCTGCTTTCATCTACTGCTAATTGCTTAATTAATTCTTCTGTGAGCTGATTTTCCTTTTGCTGTGCTTTCCACGTCCGTTTAGTTTCAAAGCATTTGAGACATAATTCACGTGGGAATACGCAAATAAGGTACATAACAACAGAGAAGCAAACGTACTGCTCATATTCATATATGTATTCTATAGGAGACAACTTTCTCCTTTGACACACAATCTTCACCTCAAAATTTAACCGTGAAAACAGCCACCTAATTTCTATTTTAAAATACGAAAGGGAGATGGCTTTGCACAACAGCAGTTTGCCCTACACAGAAACTTTTCTCATTATGAAAAGCACTCATGAGTTTCACAGAGCATGCTCCCGCATTTTAAATCTGTTGTTGGCTTCTTAGAAATGAGGTTGTTTTTGTCCCCTCTCCCGCTTCACTTTCAGTTAAGGAGCCTGACAAGGAAAAGTATGGTACAGAGAAGTGGAAACGAAGAATAAGTGGTTGTAGTTGACATTTAATTTCTGCACAGTTGGAAAGAGAAATGAGATTGTCTATTGTTCAACTCATTATTTTTCCCAACCATCCAACAACGTAGCGATTTCTTGTTCCTTTATTAAGTATAATAGGGAGATGTTCTGATAATTTTTCCTTATCGAGTTCTTATTATTTACAATACATGGACGGTGGCAGCCTCTGAGCTCTCTCGTTTGCTCTGTTTTCTGGTGTATCATTCAATTAACACAGAGGCCATCTGTTACATCCAAAAGGCAATATGACAGGGCTCGATAAGAAAGCAAGCCACAAAAAGATCTAACAATGTTTAATGAATTATCGCAGTGCCGGGTTTGGAGATGTTCTCTCGGCGGCACCCTGGGATTTACACAACACATCAACGTGTCACTACTTGGGATCAAAAATAGCATGTATTTCAAGGCTAGGTCAGGGCCAAGTTCTTGGGTAGGCCAGTGTAGTTTTAGCCACAAGGCCAAGGAAATTCCTTGTGTACAGCACTGCGATTTACTTCTGGCTTTTTAAAAGCCCTCTCACTCCTCACTCCAGGACCCCTTTTATTGCCTTTATTGGCATTAAAGAAGGAGGGGGTTTGAGGCTGCAAAGCCTCTTCCAGAGAAGTCTCTTCCAGACTTTTCAGTGAGACGTGAGACTGAGCACATACCTGTTGCCATCTCGCACCCCCAGCCACACCGCACCTCAACAAGCCACAGAGCTGGAGGGACCGAAGAGATTAGCAGCGAGAATCACTTCACCCTGCATCCAGACACGTGAAACAGATATGGCTGCCCCTTCCCTGGAGGTGTTCAAGGCCAGGCTGGATGAGGCTTGGAGCAACCTGGTCTGGTGGTTGGTGTCCCTGCCCAGGGCAGGGGGGTGGAACTAGATAATCTTTAAGGACCCTTCCAACCCAAACCATTCTGTGATTCTATGATTCTATGAGGCTGATGCCCACGTCCTCACAGAGCAAGAGACAAAGGCCTTGAAGGGCATCTCACTGGCTTGCTAAGCCGAGGAGCTCAGCTATGGTTGCTGTCAGGGTATCTAGGTTCAAGGCAGGAAAGTGTCCTTCAGGTCTCCACCTTGGGGTACGTCAGGCTGCAGACAGAGGCCATGGTTCGCCTAAAACACGTGAGAAGTTTTCCTGGAGGCCAGGGAAGGTTTGGTTGATGGCGTACAGGAAAGGAAAAGTAATTAAGCTTTCTTTCTGCATTTCCAATGTTATTTCTGTTTCTTCTCATGGCAGAAAGTCCCTTTATCTTTGCCTAGAGAGGTTCAGGGTGGGAATTAGTGTGTGATTTATACTGCAGGTTTAGGATAACTGATAATGAATGACTGCTTGAGACTGGACACTGGAAGTGTGGGCAGAAAAAAGTATCACTGCGTGTATTTTACACTCAGTTTGAATGTAATCTTTAGCAGTTCCTGGATTTCCAACGGAAATGAAGGTGAGTGTTATAGTCAAACTCCAAATAAAATAACAACAACCTGGGAAAATACAAATTGATGCAAAGCTGAAAGTAAAACGCTGAAAAGCATTGAGAAATCTTGTACTGACTTCAGCGCCATTTGATCAATATCTACAGGGAAAAGCAGACAAATATATTCTTGGAATAATGCTCCCTGAGAAAACACTTGGAGATTTGGATAAGCCAAATTTGGAGAGAAATAAAGAGATTACTCTGTTAGGATAGAGCACATTTATGTCCTAATACACTGCTTCTACATGAAATCTTGTTGTATTTAATGTTAAGATTAGGATCAGCAGAAAAATAGACTGGAGTACGGGTCAGCCTTCTTAATAAGATAAGGCTTTATCTGTAATCCCCAGGGAAAGAAACAGTGTAGGTCTGAGCTGCTGAATATGGTAATATCCATAAGAAAACTATTTTAGGAAGTACTTGAAAGGCGGCACACACGTCTTCAAAGGATCTACAGATTCCTCTTGACCGGAATGAAATATTTAGGCCGCCTGGAAAGCCATTTTACTGATACTCGCTCATGAAAATAAACATAACCTTCTTTCTAATCAGGCTAGCAAGCCGAGTCCACCACCCGGCATGCCAGCGCGCCGGTCCCGCTGAGAATTTCAAGGGGCAAAAGAGAGGGCGAGGAAAGAAACAGCAAACAGAAGCAAGGGCGGGATGAGAGATTGCTGCCTGGGGCTGGGAGGCAGGGACAGGCGGGCTCCTGCTGAAGAAAGGAGCCCACGGGAAGCATCGGTGGAAGGAGAATCACTGACGGACGAACACCAGCTGTGCTTCTGCATGGGGTTGACAAGGGACGCTTCAGCCTGTCAGGGGGGACACGACGGGAAGCCCACTGCTTACATCCCTCCCCGAAGTTCCTGCCCACCCCCTGGAGATCGATTGAAGTGATTGCTCTTTTATCGTCCGCAAGATAAAAATAAGCTTCATTGTGGGCTTCAAAGGCTGGTTTTGCCTGAATAGGAAGTAAGAACTGCGGGACTTCTTGGCCTCTTTCGAAAGGATGGGTAGAGGTTGGTGTGCCCTCCAAAATCGCCGTCAGTGCTGCTCCGGCTGCGGAGCAGCCTCCACGAAGACGGCATCCCTGTACAGTGTGGCAGGGTACCAGGCCCGTGAAACACGCTCCCAAACGCAGCCCTTAGCAGGTGGCTTTAGATGCCTCTCTTCATTCACTGATGCAAAATATACTGTCCACGAGCAGAAGAGATGCTGGGATAAGGTCACTGAACAGCCCATCCAGAAAAAAAAAACAAATCTGGGCATTGGTGTTTATTTAAAAAAGCATTTTGGGGAGAATTTATCAAGAAACTAAACGCCACCAGAAAGGTGTTTTTCTTCCAAGTTGCCAGCATGACCTGGTCCTGGTTCCTTCTAGAAATAACCCTTAATACTAAGAAATTACTCGTTTATTATTAAGTAATCTTTCAATTCACAACCTCTGTTAGTAATATCCGCAAAGGGCATTAGGCAATGCTTGCTGCAATTTACATTCTAATCAAGCCAAACAAAGTATTTTAATCAAACTACAGCTAGTCATTCTTACTTCACTGTGCTTCTGCAATGAGAGAAAACTAGATTAGGATCACACAAACCAGAACAAGAAAAACAGGTTTTATGTGTCAGTAACTGCATATAGAAGACGTATTTAACATGAATAAGAAGTATGCATGTACAAATCAAATGCATAACCTATTCTCCCTCTAGTGGCCACTGCTTCTCATTAAAAAAAAAAAAAAAAAACCACCAAAAACCTGGCATAGAGATTAATCATACCACGTTGGAAAAGAAAGAGTGAAAAAGACCTGAAACTGCTTTTAATTTCAAGTGCCTACTTTTCTGCTTAGTGATGTCTCAGTCCCAGATTTAATGTTGCTGGTAAAAGGCAGCACGCTGAGATCTTGCACGTCCTCCCGTGTGAGCTACAGGGAGAATCATCTGTTTCCAAACCGAAATGATTTCGTTGGAGAGGGGCCAGCAGCCTTTCACTGGCTGAATTATGGATCCAGTGAAAAAGCACAAAACCCATTTCTGATCTGCCATATAACGATTACATTAAGAAGTTGCCATTCTTTGCTAGAGTTCAAAATAGAAGAAACTCGAAGATATGAACACATCTTTGCGAAGTATTTAAATTGATACAGTTTCCCATCTTTGATATGAGGTATAACCAGTGTTTCAATTATTTCAAGTAATATCACTTTCTTACTGGAAAAAAAAGTTGTGCATATAAACACATAAAACACTAATACAGTATTTCACCGATACTTGACTGCATTAAAAAAAGCTGATAGCATTTATGTTGGCTGCGAGAAGCATCACTGCTGCTATAATGATGATGGCACATTTAGAAAATTTACATGGGATATTGTTGTACACATACTTCTGGATGATAAGCATTGCCAGAGAGAATTTATGTTTACCCTGCTTGCGTTGGGATAAATATGTTAATATTATTATTGGCAATAACAGTTTATATTGCTATATAAAATGGCTGGAGTATCCACTCACTCAAGCCAGAAAGCCCATGGTAGCAGATAGGCTGTAGTGTGTTTCCTTCCATGCCAGGAATTTGCAGCTGAATAGGGAAGACAGGGAAAAGAGGATGGGGAAAAGATGGGAAAGGAGATGCACATGGTCACCCAAGAAATCAATGAGCTCGTGAGAGCAGAGGTTTTATGAACAAAGGTTTTATGAACCGTATGCTCGCAGCCCAACACCTGGGTCACACGGACTTGATGGAAAGGGCACAGCTAGAGCTTGGTGCATGTCGTGTTAGAAAACCAAGGAACAGCCCCCTCCATCCCCCCCATCTAATCCTCCCACTGCTTAAAAAGAAGAGAAAGACTAACAATATAATGTCCTGCATGTGTTTTATCTCGTATACCTGCCCCATCTGGCATGCCACGGAGAAATGTGCCCTGCCTCTAAACAAAAACCAATCTGCTCATGTATGAAATTGAGTCTAGTAAATCAATAAAGTCCTGGAATTTAAGTTGGTGTAATTTTAAGGCATATTTACCATTCAAAGGCTGAAATGAAACACCTCATAACAGCATAGAGTCAGAAGATGTTGCTAATCCCATATGGAAAAGCAGCAGTAATCAGTGTGTTCCTGCACGCTCATAGCAAAGGAGAAGCAGCCCTGGACAGTGCTAAATATGATCATAATTTTCTTGCGGCTAAATATGATCACAATTTTCAGCCGTTATGTTTGTAACGGAGCCCTAAATGATCTGTCAAATAACAGAGTCCCAAGAGAAGTCCCGTTGACTAAGGGTAGCTTGCCTGGTTGCTCCACCACAGGCATCTTCCAGGTGTTCACCCACCACCAAGTCAGTGCAAGGTCGGCGTTCATCTCACTGAGGAAAGGCATCTTCCTAAAGGCAGGGTGATAGGCAGCTGCAGCAAGAAAGCACTCGCCATTAGAGAGGTGCAGCCATCTCCATCTGGTTCACAGGGTCTTCCAGGGAACCATTTCACTTCTCACTTTCTCCCTGAATCCGTTTAGAGGAGGCCTCCAGCACGAAGGCAAACACAGTGCTTTGGGGCTCTCTCTTGTTCTGCTTTGTCCCCTCTCAGAAGCTCCCCTCCGATGAACGGGCTCTGCCTCTTTAATCTCCCCATTTTCACATACCATCGGCTGGAAAGGTGAAAACGACAGGCGTGATCACCATGGCCCCCTCCTTCAGAAGCCGGGTTATACCTTTCACAAGATTGTTTTTGCTTCTCTTGAAAGATATATTTACCAGAGGTTAGTGCACTTTTTTCTTTGGAGATGATTGCTATCAGCACTGGAAGAGCTTCCCAAGATTGCTAAAAGGAAATGTCATATCACGGTATGTAATTTCTGAAGGGATGGTACAAGACAGCCTCTCTGCACGCGACCCCAGAGCAGCACTCAGGAGTTCTGCCTCGCTTCCCGTCGGGGCGAGTTTAGAGTATTATGACCAATTTAAACATTTCTCGAGAAGCGCTATTTGAATAATTAAGAACAAGATCTAGTTTGCTGCTTTCGGAGTGATTGCAATCGAAGACACACAAATGGCAGTCCATCCATTGTAAGGGGAGTGAGCTTTCCAGGGTGATGGGCAAGGAGACGCACTGCCGCTGCTGACACCTACGTCCTTACCCCCAACATCATTTCAGCTGAGCTGTACTTTCCACTGAGCATTTATAAAACACGTACGGAGCCATTTTAGAAGAGCCACACACACAGAGATTGCTTTTCTTGAAGATTAAAGAACAGAAGGACTAAAAGCTGGCTCAGACTTTCATTATAATCAGCCCCCTGACTTGCAAGGAGTCTCCTGTGTGAGAGTCCATCAGAGCTCAAGGGCACTGAGATTTCATGGGGCTTTTCCCTGCCTTGGAAATTCCAGCCTAAGGACAAGTGATTGCTCACTGTGAAAAATAGCTGTTGCTTTAAAAAAAAAAAAAAAATTATTCTCAACTTCTCTGAAGTCTTTGCTATAGTTCACTATATTCCTATTACACCCATTTGAACAAATCATTCTGAAGTAGTGGTAAAAACCAAAGGAGCGGAATCATAAAACTTTACAAGATTTCATTACCCTTACTAGGAACTGATGCTAATCCCTTCCAAGGCAGCAGGACAACATAAAGTGCCCTGTACGGGACAAACCTTTAAGAAACTCTACCATTTTATGAATGTGCAAATATGAACCTTTCCCAGTCTTTCCCACTGGGCGAACACTAGAAGATATTGCACTCAAGAAACAAAAATAAAAGCCCTCAAATTTAAGTAAAATCCTGACCACTGCATCCCCACCCTTGGGACTTACCAAAGATCTTGCCTTAATTCTGCTCACAGGCAAGCCTATCTAGAAAAGCTCCATCTCTTTTTAACAGATTCTTCCTTTTGCAGTAAAAATATGAGCATCCCTCTGCTTATCATCTAACGATAACACTCGATGGTCCCCGATCCTCGCTGAGGCAAGTCACCTTAGTTATATTCTCCTCACCTAAAAAGCAAACAGCACAAATACTTTATGCACAAGTATAACATCCCATAAAACTCTATTGTACGGGGGTAGAGGAGGTTTTTCAGAGCTCTAACATGATGCTGTTGTTGGCTGAAGATTCTCTAATGTTCCACATCTCTACAAAACCATTAGCGAAACGACCTTCCGAAATTTCCGCCAGCTTGTGCAGGGATTCATGTTTGCCAACAATAGAGATCTCGTGTCTGCCAAGCACGTGATTAATGCGGCTGCCCGCTATCCCCATCATCAAGCCGGCATCCCTATACTTTCCTTACCGTTTCCCGGCAACAAAGCACCGAGGCCCTTTCATGAATGCTAACAATCCGTATTCATCCCACCAGCAGACCTTTCCGGAGAGCCCTGCCCAAATGAATGAGTGGATCAGTGGTATCTGCTCCTGCAATAGCAGACTCAAACACAATTTTTTTTTCTTTTTCCCTGCACGGGGAAAGCATTATTAATGTGATTTTTATCTAAAAATCACTTCTATTTTTCTTTCTAGGCATTTATTTTTGGAGTCATACCGTATTATTTCACCCCACAATATATAACAATCCCATTTCTGTTCATTTTGCGTAGAACGAGCCTGATTATCTTTGATGGTTGGGGTATTATTTTTTTTTCCCAGTTTACAGGATCAATGTGTGGTAATGTGACAAATCTAATACCGGGTGTATCACAGATCTTTCTTTTAAAAAGGTAAATAACTAGCGTTTCCATTTTTAAGCAGAGAGATTTTTTCATTAATAGCAAACTAAAAGACAAAGAGCCATGCCATGAGGATGGGAGGCTTTCTCCTGTTTGGGTGATATTAGTCTTGAGCCCTCTTAGCACTAAACTAAGGCAGAAATAACTAAGAGCAGAAAAGCAGGAAAAGGAGATGCTTTTTGGATCGTGAACTGCTGTGAATGCACAAGGAGAGAGGATTGCTTCCTCCGAGAGCAAGTTCTTCCTGACTTTGGAGCAGGCAAGGGCTGAGAAAGGCGATGCAGAAAAAGCAACGCTCACAGTGTTCTCAAATAAAAAAATATTTAACCACTTTTTCCCCTCCTCCCCATAGCTAGCCACTGTTTTGAAGGCTCTGAACTGAGCAAGAATCAGAAGGGAAAAGGAAAGGGAATAAAGGGGGAAAAGGGTGAAAAAAGGGGGGAAAGGGGGAGAAGGAGATAAAATGGAGGGAAAAGAGGAGAAAGGGGGGCGAATGGGGAAAAAGGGGGGGAAAGAGGGGAAAAAAGGGGGGATGGTGGGAAAAAAGAGAGGAAAGGGGGAAAGGGGGAAGGGAAGGGAAGGGAAGGGAAGGGAAGGGAAGGGAAGGGAAGGGAAGGGAAGGGAAGGGAAGGGAAGGGGGAAAGAGGGAGCAAGGGGGGAAAAGGGGGAAAGGGGGGGAGGAGGGGAAGGGGGTGAAAGGGGGAAAAAAGGGGGAAAGGAGAAAAAAGGGAAAGGAAAAGGGAAGGGAAAAGGGAAAGGAAAAGGGAAGAGAAAAGGGGGGAAAAGTGAAGAAAAGAGGGGAAAGGGGCGAAGGGGAAGAGGAAGGGAATGGGCAGGATCCTCCCACAGCACTGCGATGCTACCCACACCACACTTCTGCCTCTCTGCTCTGCCAGGATCTTTGCCGTCCACCAGAAGCTTTTCTCATCTGTACTTGTCATCTGAAAGGGTACCCACTAGCAAGCATCTTTTTCAGCCCAGAGGAGACCTGGACAGGTTAAAAAAACTCCAGAAAATAACCCAAAATAATCCTGCTGAATTAGGATTAGGACAGGTTTTGAAGTATATGGGAAGAGAGAGTTCTTGGTTATGGAGAACTTCCACCAGTGTTTTGATACCAAGGGTCTTCTCTCATTTCCGTTCTGTTCATTTTATTAGACTATACAGGGTACCTACAGCCCCCTGACAAACATCTAATTTGACCCTCACTCCTCACAACCTCCCTCCCCAGCCCTGGTGAGGCTTTTGTTAACGTTACGGTGCTCGTTTAACAAATGAACAGACCCTCATGCACTGCCCCTGCCTTCCCCAAGGGCTTGGTCATGCCGAAATGCTCTCAGCTTCACAGCAGGTGGACACAGAGAAAACAGATTGCATGGTCTTGTCATCAAGAAAACACACTTTATTGACAAACAATCAATACTCAGGTTTGTAGTGACGCTGCCAATATTGTTAATACTTTAATGTCCTATGGCAAAATTTGTTTGACTTGAAAAAGGTCTGAGCGCACCCTGGAACAGATCATTCTCTGTGCTTTTCCTTCTGGCAGCTGACTCTGGTTTGAAGTCAGGGCAAAGAAACCTTTTGGATCATTAACATTGCTCTATGTTAGTCTGCATAGTGTGATTTCTTCCCCCCAACGATTGTTTTCTTGGATAAAACTGTCCAGGTAGTGAGAAAGTGAGTAATGCGTTTCAATCACACTTAGCAGATCTAAAGGGTTAGCTGCCCCTTTCTGTAATATATGGCTTTGACTGTGTTAGCCTAAAATGAGTTTAAGATGGATTCCCTGAAGAAACGGTTCATGGCGTATAATCTGGCTGCTGAGCAGTATTTCTTAGGGTGACAGCATCCCCAGCTGTCTCACTCGAAGGCTGTGGCTGCTGAATGAAGTTGGCACGGCGATGTTGCCCATGTAAAAGCAGATGCCCCACAAAAAAAAAAATTAACATTTTTGCAGGACTCACTGAAGGAGAGAAAGCCAATCTCTGATATATGACCTGTGACACCGTTCATGGCTGTGGTCATTTATACACACATGTGGTCTCAGTACAGAGGGGCAAGAGGTGACACTGTTACAGCCACAATGGACCGGGGAAAGTCACACGGGGTGCAGAGACGTGAGCGCCGAGCACCGAGGAACAATATTCATCCTCTCCTCATTGATAGGCTCACTTAGGCTAAAGGACAGGCTACTCCCTCCCCAGGGTACGGGTTTCTCCCTTCAAGCTTCGCCTGAAATTGAGAGTTCAAAGTTTGCCGAAGTCCAAAGGGGCAATGACAGTCCCAAGCCTTGTTTGCTGCTTGGCTATAAAGAGCAGGCACGGATGCAGCATGCTGAGGTCCAAACGCAACCGATTAGCTGACTCTGCACTCAGACATGTTTTGGATGCCAGTTCCCACTCACAGTCTCTATTTTCAGAGGATTAGGGGCCAATTTGCCAGAGCTGAGAAGCTTCGGGCTGTCCCTCGCAGGGCTGGCTGCTGGTGCTTGGATGGAGACTGTGGCAGAGGGAGCCTGTACTGGGAACAGCCAAAGCCGGTATAGGAGCATGGGACCAGAGATTTCTGCCTTTATTTAATATTATAATATTTCATAGGATAGGCTATAGAAATTTCTTCTCTTTCACAGAAAATGCATTTTCAGCCACCAAATTTCAATTTGGCATTACCTGTGAATGGTTAACACTGCTTTATTCCTAACGCCCCCACAACCACCTCAAATACTGTGTCCAGTTTTGGGCCCTCGCCACAAGACAGACATTGAGGTGCGGAGCGTGTCCAGAGAAGGACAACGGAGCTGGTGAGGGGTCTGGAGCACAAGTCTTGTGAGGAGCATCTGAGGGAGCTGGGGGTGTTCAGCCTGGAGAAAAGGAGGCCGAGGGGAGACCTTCTCGCTCTCTACAACTGCCTGAAAGGAGGGTGTAGAGAGGTGGGGGTTCGTCTCTTCTCCCAAGTAACAAGGAAAAGGACAAGAGGAAATGGCCTCAAGTTGCACCAGGGGAAGTTCAGATTGGATATTAGGAAAAACTTCTTCACTGAAAGGGTTTTCAAGCATTGCAGGCTGCCCTGGGAAGTGGTTGACTCACCATCCCTGGAGGTATTAAAAGATGTGTAGACGTGGTGCTGAGGGACATGGTTTAGTGGTGGACTTGGCAGGTTAATGGTTGGACTCAGTGATCTTAAAGGTCTTTTCCAACCTAAACAATTCAATGATTTTATGAATACCTACCTGAATGAAGCAGGGGAGGGAAGGACAGTGAAACGCCGCCATCCAAGCACCTGGAATCACCAGTGGTTTTGCAGAAGTCATCCTTCTGTGCTTTTGTCACCTTGATGTTACTGCTGCACGAGCTGGCTGAATTACTGATAGAGCAGAAATGTCTCCCTGTGCTGGAAATCACACCTTCGGCAGAGACTTACCTTCGGATAGCAACCACATTTTCACATTTATCTGAAAAATGACTAACCTCAAAGTAATGAAGTTGTATTGGTTGGATGGGATTCCCCAGGATAAACTATCACTCCACATGGAAATAAGGAGGCAGAAAGAAGAATATGGGGAGACTTCATAGTTCCTCTGCCTTGCAAGAAAATAACAAAATACCTTTTTCATATTAAACTGTTCAGTGCTTGAAAATGTTGGATGTTTCATCCATTTTATTAAGAAGAAAAACCTGTTATAAAATTTTAATACAATTTATAAAAATATTCTTAAACAAAAGGCTTTGTCACTACTAGTTTTCTCTTGAAAAATTACAACCAGCTTTATGTGAAATAATCGCCTTTCAGGCTGAAAACAGGAAATTTTTATTTGATTTAGGATGTTGACTGCTTAATATCATGTAGCCTTACTTTGTAACAAGAAGCACGGTGGAAAGAATTGTCTTAATCCACCTGCACACTTAATTGTAAGCCAGTGGATTCATACGTTCATATATCCGAGCACCTGTTCTCACTTCACTCTTTGGAGGTGGGAAATTTATTCATTCGGAGGTAAGATCTCATCTCGCAGAGCTGAGATTTATTTTTTACATTATTGAAGGCAAGACGGTGTAAATCATAGTGGGAACAGAGTCTTTTAGAAAGCCAACACGCGCAGAGCTGCTCCGGAGCGGAATTCTGACCGAGAGAAGATTGAAGCCGTGTTTGATGTTGCTGTTAACCTACACTATTTGTTGATGTCGGGTTTTTTTTAAGGGGATGGTGGACGAGAACCCTAACAGTTGGAAGGGTTACCTTTACCACGCTGAGTCTAAATGAGAAATAGGCACCGAAATGCGCTCTGACTCTGCAAACATACGGCAGCACAACACATACCGGCTTTTCCACAGCCAGACAAGCTTCAGGAGCACAAAAAGAATTTATAGCCAGCTCAAGACTACCAGATATGGTAAATTTACAGCCAACTCAAGTACCAGAGATGGTATGATTTACCATCAGCTCCCCAGTGTCTGCTGTGACTGAGAACGAAATGGTTTAAATCAATAAATGTTTGAAGGAATGAGACAATCAAAATAACTCACGAGTTTTATTAGTATCCATACAGGGAACTGTCAGAGCTTCAACACAAGCCCAGGCAGAACTTGTTAGAGGGGCTTACTACTGCTGTTTGCCCAAAATGCAGTAATTATTAACCATAAGGCTAGTAATAAACAAGCTTATTTATGGCTTCATAGCTTGATGCTGGCATAGGTCTCGGCAATTTCAAGGCTGAGCTGGCTTGAGAAAGAAGTGTTTGGAAATCTGAGAGCTTCTTTACAGGATCTTATTGCTGACGGAGCCCCACACTCGATGTGGAAACCCTCAGCTGGGCAGACCTCCCTCCTCGGGTAGGATTGGTGTAACCAGCCCTCTGCTCTTGAGGTCCTCCTTCTGGGCAAACCTGTCTCTGTCTTCCTGTCAATCAGTGTTTTCAAGGGCAGGTTTGCCCTTCCATCCAGGACATACTGTATTCCCTCCCCATCTGGGAAGGGGGTTCCTCAGCTCCACAGTGGTGCCACCAGCTATTTAAGACCACTGTGCCCACCCACTGCCCTGGCTTCCAGCCCAGCAATGCCACTTAAAGCAGGCAAAGCTTCCTACTCATGTCTTTGCCACAGTTCTTCCAAGCTCAGGTTGGACAGGGCACTAAGCAACCTGACCTAGTTGAAGATGTCCCCACGCACTGCAGGGGAGATTGGACTAGATGACCTTTAAAGGTCCCTTCCAACCCAAAATATTCTATGATTCTATGACTGTTGCAGACATCACCTCTAGCCTCCTACTTCCCAGCTGCTTTAAGCTCAGAGGTACAGGTAACATTCCCAGCACCCATCTCCACCTTCAGCAGTCCTTCAGGTGTCTAGTTTGCATCAGGGTCCCTAGCTCATCCTTCCCGGGTGTCTGGTGGCTCCTCTGTCTCCATTTCCCTGTGAACTGACAATGATGCCTTCTCCAGCTGCTTTACCAAACACTGTTGGCTTCACGGATCACCCAGGCTTGTTCCTGTAGCAGGTCACGCTCTGCAGCCAGTTCCTAGTTTCCTGCTCCAGGCAGGGCTTCGTGGCCTGTGAGAGCTCATCCCTCTGGTACCCAGTGCCCCCTGCGAGCGTGGTGGACACAGCACTGCTCCTCTTCTTTTGTCCAGCCTCACAGCCACGACACCCCTGGTGGCTAACAACTCGTGCACTGGGGCAACATCGCAAGAGCTGCAGCTAAAACTCGTTTGTAATGATGTGAGTGAAGATATTCACAACGGGGGACTGGGGGTTTGTGAGATTTAAAAAGAAAAAGTGATGGAAACAACCAGGCAATTTTGTACAACTAAGCAGCTAAGTTCTTGATTTCATTATACTACAATGTACTGCATATATTAGGATTCAAAAGTATTGAATTTCAAACGCTCGATGTAAGTCACGTCACTTATACTATATTAGTATGTGGATTCCAGTAAAAGTAAAAAATGAATCCAGACTGAAAGAAAAAGGGAAGGAATGCAGGTATTCTTGCACAATAATAAATCAAACCGGTGCGGTGCTATTCTTCCCAGCAAAGAGTTCCAGTGTGGGCAGATGGCACTGCCACCAATTAATACTAACAAAAGGACAACCCCAGCGCCCTGAACCAATTTGGAACCACCGCACGAAATTAAAAGCACTACCCACATTTAATCTTTTTCAGTGTATTAGCAAACCCAAACTAATTGTGAATCATCCTAATGATAAATACAGCAAATATGAGGAGTTCTCTGTTGAGGGCAGTGCTCAGGAGATTGAAGTAGCGATGTAACGTGAGAGACACTAGTGTCGTCAACGGCATCTGGTCTGAGAGGGAAAAGGCTCTCCCATAAAGGAAAGGCCAGTCTGGAAGCAGAACACAACCACAGCACAAACTGAATTAAGGGTCTGGCACGTTCTCTGGGGCGCAGACCCTTCCTTTCTGTGGGTCTGGGTTTTTTTGGGGGGGGCAGGGAGGTCGTCTGTTCCTGGCTTCCCAAAGCCCTGATGTTAACAGAAACTTTAAGGTATTAATAGAGCAGTGACAGTTGCTGTCATCTGGTGAGCCCTAAAATTGAAGAAACCCAGCTGAGGTGGGAAAGCAGGTAATTCACTAATGAACTCGGATGGCTTCTGTTGAACAAGTTTGTTGTGTGACCTGGTCAGTCCCCCTCCCAGTTACAGCGTTTCTTGAATTTGTTTCCTAGCATACTTGATAAAGCACCAAGATGAAATATTCCACAGTTTATGCTAGATATAACTAATGAACTATGAAAGTCAAGTATCTAACATTTAATTCTGGTTCGCTTAAGCAATGGTAAATATTAAATTTACCTTTTTTTAACAATGCACCTGTTTTCTGTTGCCAGAAACTAGAAGCACGTCCAAAGAAACAAAGTGATCTGCTGCTTTTTCCTGGGGACTTGGTAAGGGAGAAAGGAGAATTGGTCAACAGAACAAGAAAACAGTTGCATTAGTCACAATAGAACGATTTTCCTCTGAAACAATAGTAATAAATAATTGGGTTTGATGGTGCACTCTTTCTTGGTTGGTGAAGCTCCCTTGACTAAATCACATCATCTACCTAAAAGGCCTGTCACGTACTGTATTTAATAATTAAAAGTACAGATGTCAGAGGAATGCATGGAGGTTTTTTTTGGTTTTGATCAAGCAGTAATACATTCAAGCACCTTTTCAGACGTTAAAAACAGCCTTATTAAAGGAACTGCAGTGCATTTTTCCCCTTCCACACGGCGTTTTTGTTTGCTGCTCTCCCTACCTCTGGGTGTTTTATTGTCCCCCAAAGGGGGTCAGCTGGGTCCTCCTCCTGAGTGGTTACAGTTAATTCAAGTGGCTCAAACGATGCTTTTCCAAGTGCTTTGCCACGCGTTTGTCAATACTAAATTTCTCCTGCTGTCACGTTGTCCGTTCATTTTGCTTTGTTAGTTTGCAGAGATCATGTATCGTGAGACTGTGAACAATAATCTGTAAATCACTGCAGCCTCCTCGGCTCCTTCTGGCAATTTACTCTGGTGGATGGCAGTCAGTACAACTGCCCAGCAACCACTGATTTATAGGACGCAATTCCTTCTCTTTTGCACCTTCCAATTGAATATAGATCCCAAAGTTGTTCAACCTTCAAAGAACCTTTTCTGTCTTAAATGTAAGGTTTTGTGTACATTGACTTTGCAAGTGCTCACAGCACCACTGCCATGTTTGTACTTGCTAGGGAATTTCCTTATTTCCTGTCATTTTGTTCATTGTCTTCATCCATGTTCCAATGTTTAATGATGTGTTAACATACTCCTTGGCACAGCAAAACACATCAGTCAAAGGGTAGAACCAAAGTACTGAAGCCCAATCCAGCCATATCACACTCGTGTTTCTTTCTAGCATGGGATTTTTATTCCCTCCCCTCCACTGGTGAGATGAAAATATTTCTATACTGATAAATTAGAGTGACTTTATCTATCTTCCTGTATGAGGATTGTGAAACAACTGTGAAAAGTGTGAAGCATCATTATGTGTATGTGGACCAAATCAAAGCTGTGAGGATGGCACAATGTTGTAAAGCTTCCACTATATGCAGCTCTCGGTTATTGTTCTTTAGTTCAGGGAATTGCATTGAATTTAGAAAAGGAAGATGAAGGGGAAAAAAACCAAACAAAAGCGATTTTTATTACAGGTTTCATAACAAACAACAGCAATAATAATGAAATGCTAGGCTCCCCTGACCTCGAGCAAAGGGCAGGAAGGGGGAAAGAGCAGTGGCTACAAAGATACTTTCGAGAACCCTCTGCTCTCTGCCTTGTTTCTCCAACACTGTTTGACAGTATCTGACGAAGCAGCTACCTGTTCAAGCTGGAAGTAGGTTTCTAGCCCATTATGTTGGTGATTAATTATAATTGCTTACTAAGTTGCTACAGGCATTCTTGCTAAGAAACTTGAAATAATTTTTACGGTACTTCAAGCTTTCAGGGACTTTTAAACAAATGGCCGTTGTAGTGAATATAAGCGCACTGTATCGCTCTGTTTGGGGATTAAGAAAACAAAAGTAATCCAAATAAACCTTGGGGAGGAGAGGGGGAAGCCAACCTGAGGAATGAATGTCACTTCTATTGAACTGGCAGGCAGACTGTGAAATCCCACCTGAGGAGCAGGAAAGATATAGCTTTTCTGCTTTATTGCATTCAAATTCTGCAAAAATAAATCCGCTGTGCTTAAAGTGACTCTGAGCAAGTATGAGTGTGGCATACTGCACTGGAAGAATTAAAGAAGCCATGAATTCTTCCGTACCTTGTGTCAGGTTGAGGCTTTTTGTGTGTTTGTTTTCTTTAGTGTCTTCTCTATGAACAGTTGAAGGACTTTATTTTAAAAATCATTTATAATATGTCAGTATTTTTGATTCCATAGGACAAACTCCCTAAACTATGTTGACTCAATAACATATAAGTAGTTTTGAACATGGTTACTAAATTACGAAGTTACATGGACTACACTGCTGATCAACATGTAAAATAACACGGTCAGACTGTCTGAAACAGAGTGGTTTAATGTATTGTTCATGATTGGATTTCAAAATTATGCTTTATCTTAACAACTACTTCTAAGACAATAAAAAAATAAAAATAAATAGGACCCCAAAACTTGACTGGAATTGTTGCCAATCATGTTTTGACTGTGGCATGCATGCGTTCTGTATGGCATTGTACCAGCACACCAGTTCCCATACCATGCAAGGCTACCAACTACTGAAGAACACGCTGTTCCTTCCACCAGTAAGTAACAACTCAATCAACAGCTTTTTTTTTGGCTTTTATACTCAAACCACTACAATCCATATTGTTCTTTACAGGCTTCCTAAATAGCAGATTTCCTTTTTACTCAAGCAAACTCTAGAATCTGGAAGTAATGTTGAGTTTTTTTCCTGAAGTGTAACTGAACCAAGAACCTTCTACTCAAGGTTCCTGCCTCTTTACAAAGAGATGGCCTGTCCAAACAAAATTTTTAGTTTAAGCAAGAACTATCTTATTGATTATATTTCCCCCTCTCAAGAACTTCTTTTTGATATGTAACCAGGTTTAACCTTTGCAACTTAAAATTGTTTCTGAAAAAGCCTGCGTAATTATTCACAGAAATGAAGGTATGTAGCCTGCAAAATTATTCCAAAAATTCAAAGGCTGCAACCTCAATCTTTGCTCTATTTATCCTGAGCTACCACTACCACAGGGATTTTCAAAGTACCTTCAAGAAATAATGTGCTCGAATACTTTGCCTTTTCGATATCAAAACCAAATGTTAGCTAATGAATGTCTACAGGCATTTTTAAATTACTGCTTCTCTTAGTTTTTTAAAAGTTGCTGTATCAGATGTTAACTGTGAAGACACAATAAAATGACAGCTCACTTTGTTTACTACTGTATTGGCACAGAGGTTAAAGCTGGGGGAGGAGATCCCCATGTCGGTCACTTTCGACTCTCGCTGATTTCTGTGGAGCCCCAACTACCACCCTCTCTCGATCCTGGCAGGAATCCACAGGCAGACTGAGCTCCCCGTGGCATTACTGTGGGCTTCACCAGATGGTGGTGTGGGCTCAGCACCCTTCCAGCCCGACCAGAGCCAGGCCTAGCCACAGGCTGCTTTCCTTCTGCGGTGAGGGCCACGAACAAATCATAGAAGGGTTTAGGATTGAAGGGACCTTAAAAGACCATCTAGTTCCAACCCCCCTGCCCTGGGCAGGGACACTTCCCACTAGACCAGGCTGCTCCAAGCCCCGTCCAGCCTGGCCTTGAACCCCTCCAGGGAGGGGGCAGCCACAGCTTCTCTGGGCAACCCGGGCCAGGGGCTCACCGCCCTCACACGAAAGAATTTCTTCCTTATATCTAATCTAAATCTCCTCTCTTCCACTTTGAAGCCTCCTCGTCCTACCACTACATGCCCTTGTAAAAAGCCCCTCCCCATCTCTCCTGCAGCCCCTTTAGGGACTGGAAGGGGCTGTAAGGTCTCCCTGGAGCTTTCTCTTCTCTAGGCTGAACAACCCCAACCCTCTCAGCCTGGCATAACCGACACAGTTTGCTAACCCACGTTATTTAAACCGAGCCGCTTGTCGAACGGCTTTATGAGCTGCTTCCCCTTTCACCTCGCTGCCCCAAGGGTGAGAACACAACCCGCCAAACTCATCAGAGCCTGAGGAGCCCGACTAATATGGCGGCGGTGGCCGCCACCGCGCAGGCGCCGCTCGGCGAATCGGCGCTCGGCCCATCGATTGCTGTGGGAGCGGCTCTGCCGCCTGCGTCGCGTGCCTGGCGGCGTGGGAAGAGCCGGCCGCCATCTCGGCGGGAGGAGGTGAGGTGAGGTACGGTGAGGCGGCCCGGAACCCGGGTGGCGGGAGGAGGGGGAGAGGCGGTGGGCTGCTGCGGGGCTGACTCCTAGTAGCGCCCGTCCTGCGGGCCTGCCTGGGGAGGGTAGGAGCGGGGCGGGTAGGAGCGGAGCGGGAGAGCGGACAGGCCCCCGCGGACCGTCCCAGGTCTTAGGGCGGGGGGAGCCCTGGGGCCTGTCTCAGGTCCCGCGGCGGGGTCCAGGATGTTGTTGGCTCTGGCGGCTCGTTCCGCGCCCCGGCCGCCGCTAAGGGATCCCCGCGTGTGCTCTGCCCGCAGGCAGGTCTGTCAGCCGCCGCTGAGGATGGACATCAGGCCCAACCACACCATCTACATCAACAACATCAACGACAAGATTAAGAAAGAAGGTATCAGTGTCTGCGATTCGGGCTGGCTTCCCACTCGCACACAGCAGTTGGCGTTTTGGCGGTGCCGGGTCTCCCAGGTGCCACACGGATGGTCGTCCTGCAGTGGGCTCCCAGCAGCTGGCTGCTTGTCATGGAATGGTTTAGGTTGGAAGGGACCTTAAAGATCACCCAGTTCCAACCGCCCTGCCGTGGACAGGGACACCTCCCACTGGAGCAGGTTGCTCAAAGCCTCATCCAGCCTGGTCTTGAACACCTCCAGGGATGGAGCAGCCACAGCTTCTCTGGGCAACCTGGGCCAGGGGCTCACCGCCCTCACAGTAAAGAATTTCTTCCTCATATCTAATCTAAATCTCTCCTCTTTCAGTTTAAAACTGTTAGCCCTTGTTCTATCACTACACTCCCTGATCCAGAGTCCCTCCTTGTCTTTTCTATAGGCCCCTATTAGGTACTGGGCTCTTGGCTCTAAGGTCTCCCTGGAGCCTTCTCTTCTCCAGGCTGAAGAACCCCAACTCTCTCAGTCTGTTCTTACAAAACAGACTGAGAAAGCCTCCTGTGCTGAGAGCTCCAAAGCTGGACGCAGTATTCCAGGTGGGGTCTTACCAGAACGGAGTAGAAGGGCAGAATCTCCTTCCTTGACCTGCTTCTTGTAAGGAAGCAGCAGCTGCCACCAACAAACGCAGCACAATGTTCAACTCTTTTTGTAAACCAGGACCAGTATTTCTAAGGAAGCTTCTGATTGCCTCTCTATTGTAGTTTTGTCACTAATTGGAACCAGATGGTCTTTAGGGTCCTTTCCAACCCCAACCATTCTATGATTCTATAATTGCATAGGTTAGGTTTGCTGGTCAGTGAATAACTGCAGCCACGGCAGTAATCAGAATATCTGATGGATGCGAAGAGGTGTGTTGGTATAGGTTTTGGTGGTCAGTAGTCTCTGCTCACTGAAATGTGGGAACATCTGTGTGCTCCTTATTTTTTAACACGGCGCAGAAGCGGTGAACGTGGCATGAGCGAGCCTGCTTTGCATCATCCTCTTAGAGACACTGCCTTGCAGTTACTGCAGCCCTCTCTAGAGAGAAATGATGTCATCCTGAGGAATTTTAGCTCCTCACAGTGTGCTAACAAAAAAAAAGCTCTTGCCCTTATGTGGCTCTATATACAATGTCTGCATAGAACCATCCACTTCATGCTCATGCTTAGCTTGTAATCTAAAGTGATCAAGGTAATTTATTTGTTATTGTTTGTGAACTGAGTGGCTGGATCAGACTAGTTCTACTTAAATGTTTCTTCAGGGAGAGATCTGAAAGTGGAAACAACTTTGCTGAGAAATTGTTTATTAACTTGTCAAGATGATTCTACTGAATAAACTTAATTTGGGGCTTTGTTTGTAGCATGTTAAGCGCCCTATAAACTAGTAAGTCTCCACTATGAAGTTGCATGGTTATAATTTTTAAATGTAGGTTTTCAAATTCTCTGTAAAGCTTACAAATGCGACATTTTTTTAAAATACACTTTTAAAAGTTATTTTCAAGGATATTATTTTTGAAAAAAAAACTTTTTTAGAAAAACAGTGCTGTGGTTGGTCAAGCACAGCTGGAGTAGGTGTCAGTGGGTTGGTATTACCAAGTCTTAACAGCAGTAAACAAGAGGCAGTGCTCTTATGTGGCTGAAATATTTCAAATGTAAGATTTGTGAGTTAGAACAATTATGCAATTGGAGAAGATTAAGGTTTAATTTGGCATGTGATTTTAAATAATGAAAATAAATCCATTGCAGCTGTAAGGTACAGTGTGATCACACAAAAACGTATGCGTATCTAGAATATGAAAAAAATATTTCATATGTGTGAGAGAATTGAATAAATAGTTACAAAAAAAATTTCCAAATTTAGTTAGCCTTTAAGTAGTGACTATTTTGCTGTGTTCTTGTTTTAAGTCATACCTCTTTACTGTTGCGTGTTACAGCATGGATTTCCTGATCAGTCTTTGATAGCTTTCATACATCATACTTGAATGTGTGAGTGTGTGTTTGTATATATATGTATATACATGTATATACAGAAATGTGTATATATATACACCTTTGTCTAATTGTTACTCTTAGAATGGTAGAACGGATGGCAATACAACTTTTTTACTAGCTGAATACTTAAAGTGTGAAACCAAGCATTATGCACCAACTTACAAAAACTGGGTAAATAAACTTGTACTGGTGCAACAGTTTTGACTAATCTGATGTAACACATCACTGTGTGAGCTAAAGCTGGCAAAAGCCACTGTCCCTAAAGGACAGCACTCTCTGTAGAAGTGGGCATTTGCATGTAGCTTGTTATAATCTATTTTTTTGTATTGTCAACAGAACTGAAGAGGTCCCTGTACGCGTTATTCTCACAGTTTGGTCATGTGGTCGACATCGTGGCATTAAAGACTATGAAGATGAGAGGACAGGCTTTTGTTATATTTAAAGAACTTGGATCGTCTACTAATGCTTTGAGACAACTACAAGGCTTTCCGTTTTATGGGAAACCAATGGTAAGTTATTTTCTTAGCTTTTTAAAGGAAAAAAATTGCCATGGTAGGATATGGTGTTTTGGTACACACATTGTGAATTAACTATTATGTGTACTTGTAGTTGTATTGTTATTCACTCACGTCACGTCTTGATGAATATATGTATTTATGCAAGCTAGGGGGATGCTGGAGAGACTGTAGCTAAAACACAGACAGAGACTGAATTTAGCATTTAGGTTTCCTTAGGGGTGGCTTTATGTTTTTCTGTGCTGGATTAAAGTTTTTAAGATCTTAAATGCTTCCCATTTTACTCATGTCTTCTGTTGAACCAATTAAGTTTTTTTGGTAATGTTACTGAAATTAGGTCCTTTCAGTTAATTCCTCTAGAGTAACCTTAATTACTATTATGTTCCTAATAAATAGCTAGAACGTGATGCTTCCTTTTTGAGGTAGCAGTGAGTTGGATGAAGATCTCTGCAGTTTTACTTTCCAGAAATCAACAGATGTGACTAGTGATTTATTTTTTTAAATCGATGGTTAGTGCTGCTTGTGCATGCATCAGATCACCAAACCAAGTAACTGAATTTCAGTATAACTTCAGTGAAGCAAACACACTGCTGGTTGATAGAATGTCATTTAATAATGTACTCGATAACGTGCAGAACAGCACAACAATTGACACGTTGTTGCCTGTTTGGATAATTAGGCATCTCTTAATTCTGCAATTATTTGTGAGGCATAATGATACATGCAAATGGCCCACTTAACTTCAGTGACGGATGGGTATATTAATACTGGCTTTCAGCTCATAGCTTTGAGCATTAAGGAGAGCATAGGCAGTTCTTGTGTTGCTGAGCCATGAGCTTTTTTCATTAACACTTTCAGATTCTCTAATTAAATCCTTAACAAGGAATTGTGCAAGCTCAGTTCTGTCAGTTACCCTTAAAGAGTTGTGTGCTCAGTAAAACTCAATAGGAAATAAAAAGATTAAGGCTTCATAAGCTTTCAGGTGTACTTCCCTCTTTGACTATTGCCGGCAGCATGCATATCCTATGTAATCACTGAACAAAAACATTTTTTAAAAAAATCTTCAGCTGCTGTGTAATTTTGTGTTGAGATAGTCTCTGATAGTAAAAGCAATAGGATTTTGTGCGTATATAATGTTGCACACCTGTGTCCTCTTAGCTGAACCTGCTTACCCACTGGCTAGTGCACTGGGCAGCTTTTGTCAGGAAGCGAGCATGGCTGTGCTGCTGACAGAATTTACACAATCCAGTCTGGATTAAGGCAGGTAACTGCCTTTCTATTTAAGAAGTCTGAGTTTTCTTGAACTTGATTTTCTGTACAGATCTGAGAAATTACTGTTAAAATTTTAACTCCCCTTAAAACTTTAACTCCCTCTCAGGTTTTTTAATAGAAGCTAGTGCCAATTTTGTCAAATGTCCTTCTATTGCTTTGTATATGTTACCTTGACAGTTGTTAAAAAGATGCTGTTAGATGAAGAGTTCCAATTTCAATGAATTGAAACTAGTAATTACCATCTTAAGGTTTTTTTAGAGTTCCCTTGCTGTGCGCAGAATTAAATATGAGGATTAGATACTCTGTAAGCATACCTACAGTTCGTAAAAAACATTTTTAATATAATAAGTTCTGCTAAAAACTGTACATGCAGTTTAGTAGGAGACAGTTAATGAAAATGTGGTTTAATCCCAGCCAGCAACTACAACCACGCAGCTGCTTGCTCAGTCCCTGTCCCCTCCCCTCCAAAGGGTAGGGGGAGGAGGTGGGGAAAAAAAAAGGGAGAAGGGGAGGGGGCGGTCAAAGGGAGGAAAAAAACTTGTGGGTTGAGATAAAGACATTTTAATAGAAACAATAACAGAACAGGAAAAATAATAATAATAGTGACACGGGTCACTCTCACTGCCTAGTGAATTGGCACCATCTGGAGCAGTGATTGCAGATTCCACCCCCTCCCCGTTTATGTACTGAGCATCATGTCTATGGTATGGAGTATTTCACTGGCCATTCCATTGTTCTGTCTATGCTTCTATGGGAAGCTGAAAAAAAAGTCCTTGAATAGTGTAAACACCACGTAGCAACAACTAAAAACAATAGGACATTGCTTTCACAGCAATCACTACAAAGAAAAATCAAGTCTTTCCCATCTGAAACTAGGACAGGTACAAAATGTTCAGAGTTAGTAACTGCAAAATGTACTATTTTTTTTCCTTTTAAAAAGCGTATTCAGTATGCAAAAACAGACTCTGATATCATCTCTAAAATGCGTGGTACCTTTGCCGATAAGGAAAAAAGGAAAGAAAAGAAGAAGGCCAAATCTCTGGAGCAGTCAGCAAATGCAGCAAATAAAAAGGTTATCCAGGTAAGCTGCTTCTCTGTTTAAAGAAAGAAAAAAAAAAAAAAAAACCCCAAAAGCTATTTTAAATTATTTTTTTAGGACTAAGCATCGTCTTTTGGTACTTCTCAATTCGCTAAATTGTGGTCTATTGATATCTAGTGCTCTTGAGCACTCACTGTAAGTTGAAGCAGAGGGGGCTGCTAATATATTCTTTGCTGTTCCCTTTTTTTTTTTCTCCTTTCCTATTACCTGCTGAAAACAAAGATGTAGGGCAAAGGTACAATAAACCAAAGTAGAAACTAACATCTTTTTAAAAAAGAAAAAAAAGGAGAGGTGTGTGTGTGTGTCTTTAATGCCAGCTTCAAGTGCTCAACCAGCTTTGCCCTTTAGTATTTTAATGCCTTCTTTGCTCTGTAAGCACTAAGAATGGTAAATGGAAACAAGATAATTCATTTACAGGTAGATGAAAAGGAGTTGCCTTGGAATGTATCTCCACTAAGGGTGGCCTGGCCTAAACTAATAACACCTAATAATTTATGTGGTGAAGTATAGCAGAAAACATCAAGGAACGGATTTTGAATATTGTGTTATTTAACTACATTTCCTGCTAAGGCACAAATTGGTATCAAGGACAGATAAGAGTGTTCAGAGAAAGCAACATTTTCTAGGTAGAATATTCAGATTTCTCAGGATTCATTAAAAAAAACCCCAATCATTATATACAAATCTCTTAGAAGGAAGTAATTGCTACTAGCTATAATGGTAATAGCTTTAGTTATCCTTGCTAAACTGGAATCCTCAGCAGAAACACCTATTTTTCTCCTTTTAGGTATGTCTTGTGCAGGCCTTCATTTTCCAAACTACTTCCTTCCTGTCTATTAAATTAAATTTTATAATGTGGAGAAATAGTGATTTGCTGTATCTGCTGACTCAGCCATTAGTGAGAGCAGATAGTACTGATGTTTTTTTTTAATTGGCTGGCTTTGAAGTTCAATTAAATTCATGTGCTTTATGTTTCCCTTTGGGAGGTATCTCATAAGCAATAAGTATTCCTTGGATTGTAGCTTAAAAAAATCTTAACATACTCCCTTGAGTTGTACAGAACTATGGTGACGTGTGCTTATATATTTCTAACAGAACACCTTTGTAAAAGTATTTTGTACTTACTTAATAGGGAGCAACACAAAATTCAGCCAATGCCTCAGGGACTGCAGCACAGAATCAGCAGGTAATGCCTTTTTCTTTTTTTTAAGTAAAAGCACTAATGTTTAAAATTATTCTTTATGAATAATTGTTTGTTACATGTGGAAACTTGAGGGTATATTTTACAGCTTCCTTTTTGTTTTGCGATACATTTGTCTTAAGAGCTAAATCACAGTAAACAAAAGAAATCACACTTTTACTTTATCTGCTTAATATGAAATGAAAACCTACAATTTTTCACCATTATACAGGAAATCACATTATTAACAAATCCCACTTGATTCTTAAATTTGGACTGTGCTTAGTATCGGTTGAAGGATTCTTTTTTTTTTATTGTTAATAAATTCCCTTTAATTTTGTTCTACTAATAGAAAAGGAGAAGGAAGACTACGCAGGGTGCCAGAATATCTACCTAAAAGCTTCCTTTCAGGAGTTTGGGGGTTCTCTAATCACTTTTTCTCTTTTCTCACAAGTGTCTTATTTTCCAAAGGATTGTGTGGGGATGTAGCACAAGCTCCCGGTGCTTCATGTGTGTTAGAAGTGGAGGTACTAAAGAGCCAGGATCTGCAGGAGGGCAAATACTATAGGAGGATATATTTGCATTGCTGAAGTACTGTCACTGAGAATTGCATGCATAATCCACAGGGGAAAACTTCTTGCTCCCAGTCTGGGTTTTCTTTCAGGCATCATTTGTTACGAGGCACAATATGGGTAGGTCAGTTTGCGTGGAAGCACAACACTGAGTATTTAGGTATTCGTTTGAACTTCAGAAGTTTATTTTCTGATGGCACTGCCTGGAATATTTCCATCAGCTGAAGGAAACTGTTCTCCCGAGGCATTAAGTTGGCACCACTATTAGGACGTTTGAAGTTGTGTCCAGTTCCTCTTCATTTTTGTAATTTCCTTGATGACTTAGGAAGGTCTTTCAGTCCAGTGTCAGTAAACTGACTACTCAGCCTTGTGCGTTGCTATAAATTCATATTAGCAGGCAAATCTGTTAGATAAGGACTCTAAAGTTTAAAATCTAATGGGGTTTCTAATTAATAAATTTGAGAACACTGTAGTAAAACCATATGTGTTTTGTAGGTTTGAGTTGCCCAAAGATATTCAGTATTTCAGTACTACTGTAGATGAACAGGGTATTTATCTTGGCTTCCAACTGCTGTTCCAGAAGGGTGTAAGCCTTTCATAGGTTCTTCCACTGCCATGCATGTGTCTTGGACAGCCGGTGCTTCAGCACCTGGATCCCACCCTGGCAGTGCTGAGAGTAGTGCAGTATCAGCTGTTGAGTTGTCGAGTTTAAATATAGTATATAAGACAGTATGCTGTTGTGATTTTTGTGGAAGAGCCTCTCCAAATTAATATATCAGTGTAAAAGAACTGAGGGGCTATGTCTGCATATTGTGTGAAGGTATAATGAAGTCCAGATAGCAGTGTGATGAGGAAAACTAAGGATATGTGAGTCTCGTTTCAAATAATCATGCAGAGAGATCAAGAGGAACAGATAGCTGTGTATAATCTTCTAAGCTTTGATCTTCTGTTGTTGCAGGTGCCTGATAACCCACCAAACTATATCCTTTTCCTTAATAACTTGCCTGAGGAAACAAATGAGATGATGCTGTCCATGTTATTCAATCAGTAAGTTTTGAATAGAATGAACTTTTCCTTTGAATTCTTCTGTTACCTGTATGCTTTTTCTCAGTTGGCAAGCTGACTTTTTAGAAATGAGAATTTCTTCTGAAGGTATTTCAGTTCTTAGTCTTACTGCCAAGATTACAGATGTTTGTTCTGATGACTTGGTGCAGAAAGCAAATCCGATTTCTTTTTTTGTAGCTGGTTTTGATTGTGTAAGTTACCTACTATCAATCTGCAGTGGATTTAAGCTAGTGACTGTAATCTTGAAGACTTTACGACAGCAGGAGCAGTTTTAAAACTAGCTTTAGTTGCTTCCATATGTGTGCAAGACTGATTAAATTGCTTCCATGTAATGATCCTTAATTGAGGCACGGTTCCAAGGACTGGACTTGTAAACCCCTTCAATTTAAATCTTTCATTAGCAGTAAATATACTGTTAGATGCTTATGATAAGGGCTTATGGCTACGGAAGAGAGATGTATTATCAAACTAGGAAATATTATCTGACTCTCTCACTTTATTTTAAAGGTTTCCTGGATTCAAAGAAGTACGCTTAGTGCCTGGGCGCCATGACATTGCATTTGTGGAGTTTGAAAATGAGAATCAAGCAGGAGCTGCTCGAGATGCTCTCCAGGGATTCAAGATCACACCGTCTCATGCCATGAAAATCACTTATGCGAAGAAATAACGGGATGCTCCTGTAAAGGACTTTTGCGGATAGTTGGTTTTTTTAATACAATGATACTTTGATCAGCTAGCATGTTTGCTGTTCTCTGCAGAAAACTTAAGACTTGTGTAAAACCGCCACAATAGACAGATGCAGGATTTCCACAGATCTACTGGATAGTACATTTTTGTGTCGAAATACTAATTTTTTTTAAAATAAATGCGGTTTGTGCTGTTTTCAAGCCATGGTTTTCCTCAAATCTGTCTTACTATTGATCTGTTAGGCTTGCAGGGCTTACTCAGTATATTAGTTTAACTACTTTTTAGATTACTTTCATGTCTGGGAAATGAGTGCTGGAAAAACAGCTTTCTTTTCAGAGCAAAAAGCATGAGCAGGAATGCTAGACGTCAGCATATTCCAAATAAATGCAACACTCAATCTTCAGTCTCGTTACCAAGGAGACAGCTGCTTTTCAGCAAGGATAATTTTGTCACTTAAGAAAAACAAATTATCATTAGTGGGGGGTTCTTCCAGATTTCGGTAGAAATTGATTACAGTTTGACAGCACTGTTGTTCAGCTTGGTTTTGTCTTTCTCATGGTGGCTGGCTGTAGAAGCAGGTCCACAGAAGAAACATGAAAGTTTATCTGTTGTCCTCTCTTCTGCTCTGCCCAGCCCTATTACCAGTGATATTAATAAATGGTTTAGGAAGGGCTTTCTGGCTCTTTACAAAGTCAGTGCTGATGGGTCTGATGGTCTGTTTTTAGGCAAGTTTTTTCAAAATACATGTCCTAAAGCTTCTGGGTTTGGCTTTTGGTTTGGTGTTTTTCCACTTGTCAAAAATGTTTACAGGTCTTGTGTGACATGAAATACAACGAATGCAGTGAAGTAATCAAGTGTAGTATTGCGAGTTGTAACTGTTCTAAATATCTGGGTGCAAAAATCACTTCAAAGGCTGAAGTGTTTTGTTCAGGTGATGGAAGACATGTGGTGCTGTGTGTTGTTCAGTGTCTTGCATCTGCAGACTCCCCACTGAGTTCAGCTATGTAAATCAAAGTGAAATGGCCGCTGTGCAGGTGTAACCTGTGTGTTCTGCTCTCAACTGTGTCTCCCTGTGGAAGGGATCTTGCCTGTACAGGTATGCAGCGTTTGCACCTTTTAGACTTCAAATTTGAATTGCTGACCTGCAAAGCCTTCTTTGACTGTTTCAGCTCCCTGATGGCTTGTGTACATTTGCGTCCATCTGTTAGGGTCCTAGTAGGTCCTTTCTGTAGACCGTAACAGGGGAATCTCTGCCACTGAGGGTTTACGATCTTGTGGAGATTACACTTGTCAGTGAGCATTTGTGAAAATGAAGAACTTGAGGATTTGGAAGGACGTAATTTCCTTTGCTGCTTACCAGGATCTGACTTAATTTTCGTTCTCAAACTCCGCTTGAGGTAAGATTAAGACTATGGACCGCTACAGGAAGGCTTTAAATGTTTAAATAATACAGTTGCTGATTGAAATGTTAATGCAGAATGGCTTTGGGAAGGGATTCGGTTTCATGAGTAGACCCTGAGGTCTTCCTCCCACCTATGGCCCCTCTGGTGGGGTGGAATGTCACCCTCACCCCTTCCCATTGGCCCGGCGTGTTTGTCCAGGTGTCTGCCTCTTCCATAAAAGACAGGGATTGCTGGACCCGGCACGCATTTGGCAAATGCTGCAGAAAAGAAAAATGACACAACGTGCTTATTTGGTTGTTTTGCTTTTGTGTCTCGGATTAATGTGTCCTCTTGTAACTGGAATTTTTATGGACAAGCTCGCCAGCAAGAAACTCTGTGCTGATGACAACTGTGTCTGTAAGTAATTTTGTTTTAATTTTAAGAATAGAGTCTCAAAAATGCAGTTTAGATGCTGTAGTGGGGGGGGGGGGGGAAGTATTCTGCTTATTTAGCTCTCTTAATTTGCAGTGGTTTGTCAACTTTAAAAGCAGAGTGGGAGGGTTTATGTGGAATGTCACATGCAGTTTTACTGCAAAAAGGATTTTGGAAGGACATGTTTCACTCAAGTGAAAGGTAAATGCAGAGAGAAGGATTATAACTTCCACTATGATGAAATGGCACATTCTTAAACTGTTACTTTGCATACTGGAGAATGAGTAGAACAAATTCTTGAAGACTTCTGTTAATTTCAGGATAACCTACTTTTGTCTGTAGAAATAGTTTAACATGTATGCATACACACACACATACATTTATATTTCTCTTTGTAAAAGTATATGTATTTAAATTTGTCCACCTCGTACTTTTTTTTTCTAGACACCATTTCCCTTGCCAGAGCAGAAGAGGATTATAATGCTCCAGACTGCAGATTCATTAATATTAAAAAAGGGCAGTTGATTTACGTTTACTCAAAACTAGTGAAAGAAAAAGACTCTGGTGAATTCTGGGCTGGAAGTGTAAGAGGAGATTCTTGTTTATATGAGCAAACCAGAAGTAGATTAACACACATTTCTATCAAGAAATGGATGCTAATCCTGAGCTATTGTGGGTTTTAAAGTAGCAACTTAATTTTCAAAGTGAATGTTTAAACTTAGACAGATTGAGGAGTTTTGAGGGTTTTAATACTTTTTTTTTGTTTGTTTTATGGAATATCTCCGATAACTATGTGGTAATTAGGAACTGAACCTTAACAGAAGGGCTCGACAGTCCTTTTCTGTGGCTGCTTGCTGAAACTACGGAGGAGAAAGCTTTTATCACAGGGGGTTGTAAAACCCTTAAATTAAAGGGAAGCAAAGATAAATATTAGCTGCATTTATTAAAAAAAAAAATCCAGATAAACTACAGGCGGTATTAATTTACTCCAAAAAATGTATGCCTGTATCAGAACTTGTGTTAATGGTTCATTTCACGTGCCAGCTAATTGGAAACTAGGAAATCTAAAACCAGAGTAAGAAGCAATATTAGTAACTGCTTTTGACTAAATTGTGATCTTGCTCAGACCGGATGACTGTTTTAAGGTACCTAATTATACATCTCCTTGCTTGAAGGTTTATGGAGAACAGTATGAAGACCATATGGGGACAGTTGGTTATTTCCCTAGCAGTTTAGTCTCAGAACAACATGTCTATCAAGAAGCAAATAAGACTGTTCCTACAACGGTAAGGAATTTGCAAAAGCCCAGCTGGCTGCATAATTATACTTGGCTGTTTAATGCTAATTTGCTGTAAAAACAAATCATAATTGTGGCAGTTGATTGTAGCTTATCACAGCTGCTATGGGATCCAATCTTTGGGCCTTTGTACAGTCAAATAGCCTCAATAAAATCCTTAACATAAGCTCTGATATTGCAGACATTGCGAATGCTGCATTAAGGGCCTGATCCTATTAGAGTTCCTGTTTGCTATTGATTTGAGTAGCATTCCTTCAAGGCCACATAAGTTTTACCCAAAGCTTTCTTTTCCAGAGCCAGGATATTGTGCTGCATGCTTTAGTAAAGTGTACAAGTGCGTTTTCTGTTAATTGTATGTATAGGTGGGCACTGTCATACAGAACTTCTCATTTACGGAAAGCATGCTGGCTTTCTCGTAACAAAGTTATTGGTATGTCAAAAAACTGAATTAAAAAGCTTTTGGAAAGACATTAGTGATGTGTGAGTAAGCAGGCTGTATTTCTGAAAGCGTGATTGTCCCTGATTATGTAGTGTCTCACTACACCACACAACTCATGATTTTACTAAAGATCTGAAACACTTCACAGAGGAGTGGAAGAGGAGGGTCCTTCTCAGAGGCTGGTATGGTTTGGCTTACAACTAATGCTTACTGGTAGCTTATTCCCAGGCTTAAAATCAAGTTCAGTGGTAGGTTTACAGTAATTGCCTTCATCAATATTGAATATTTAGCTATATGTGGTTTTGAAGTGCATGGCAAAATACAACAATTAGTGCTTCAATCTTGAAATCACATATGGAGTTTTTAATCCTAGCTCCAGGTTACTAGATGGGTTTCATTAACACAGAGGAAGTAAGTGAAAGGAAGAATTTTGTTTCATGTGTCAAACAAGCTTTATTTGAGGAAGTGTGAATCTTCGATAAGTGATTGCTTTTCTTGACACTACATTAAGTTGTTCTGAATTTGGCCCAGAAGCATTGCAACAATTAATTAGTCACAGAACATGAAAGAATGACTTAAATACGTTTCTAAGCTCTTTTCTCAACAATATGACAGCCAGTCTGCTGCACGGCAAGTGGAACTGGAAGCAGAGGCAGGTTAAACCGATGTTTTAGCCTGCAGGCTGACTCAGGGTCCAGAATGGGCTGTTGTCAGGTAGCAATGCAGAACTTAAAATTGGAAAGTAATTTTCTTTCCCAAAACTAGCAACACAGACTTTCACGGTCAATTCACTTACTTCACATTCAAAGCAGGAGCTTCGCAACAAAAATGAAGGGTGATACAGATACGTTCTTCTCCTTGTTCTACTGCTCTTGCCTGTATGTTGCAAATGTGACCTTAAGGATCTGGCTCTTTCTAAATTCACATTTAAAACAGTCTACAGCACATCTTGACCAATCTGTGTATGGGCATGTTGCTTGCTCCAGAAACATCCCTTAAAGTTGCTGTTTGGTTTTGTTTTTTTTTTTTTTTTTTAAAAATAAAACACTCACTTTTTAAAGAGCGAGTGTTGCACACTGACATAGATGCCTCTCATGCCACCAGCCTTCCATCTGCAGGTGATGGAAGAAGCTGGTCTCTTGCTCACAGCTCTCTAATCATCCCCCAAGCTGCTTGCAATGTTTTTGCCTTGCTTTCCTGGCCTTGCCCCTGCAAAGCCCAATATTGGCATTACGGTGGGGTCTCTTGGGGAAGGGACTGCCATTTATATTAGGGGACCTGATGATGCCCGAAGCTTCATGGTTAATCAGCATGTAGCACCTGGGTGGCACACAGAAATGGCATTGCATGGAGGAAGAACGGGTAGGGAGCTTGATGGGGAAAAGTGTTACGGGAGGGCACCTGCTGCACTGGACAGAAGCCTGAAAGAGGACATCAGCCTGGGGGCCTCTGTGTCTCTGACCCTCCTTTTTCTCTACACCCCCCCTGCCCACCACCACCCCCCCCGCAAAGGACCTTTCACTGTTGGAGTAAATGTATGCCATCAGCTACAAACCCTGCCAATGAACATTTCTGCCTGTGAAACTTCTCTCAGCATCCTTTTGCGCAGCTCTTGGTAATCCATGCCTGTTGGTTGCTGCTTGAGTAGTAAATCTTAGGAGATTTCCCCCCTCTCCTCCCTCCCCCAATGCTGCTACTTCTGAACCATTGAATCACACTGAATACAATAGACTCAACAGGAAAGACTGTGTGTACTACAAAGCAGTACTGGATTGTCTGCCTTCCCTCGATTGCTTAAAATTGGCCATTTGCTGGCTAAGATGAGAGTACTTTCATTACCAGTAAGCATCTGTTCTGAAACAGCTCCCTGTCTTCTGTTTCCAGTGGACAGCTATATGGGATAGGCTGGTCTCATGTAAAAGTCGTATAGTTTGAGCACCACTATGTGATAATTCCCTGCAGCAGAACAGAGATCTACATAGCCGTATAAAATAATAGCAGAAAGTTAGATGAAAACAATATGCCATGGAAGTCTAGCCCAGGCTGGAAGTTTTTCAAGCAAAATACTGGCATTTAATTTTCTAGTCACATTTCTCCATAGCAAGTGTGTCGCATAACCCCAGTCTGTTCAAGGCATCCTTTTCATGTGTGATTAGGAACTGTTTAAAGATATAGGGTTACATAAGCCTAATAAATCCAGGTATGGATGTGGGAATACAAAACAAAAAAGCGAGATAAAGGAATCATTTGAAATGGAGAAGGTGGTATTGCCTAATTCACTTAAAAAATTTATGACAGGAACAAACCAGCCCACTATGTAAAAGGAGTTGAAAGACAAAGGACCTTTTTCAGGATTCTGTGAAGTTAATTTATTTACGGAAAACATAATTTGAGTATATTACGGTGTACTTTGAGTACATGATAGTGTATTCTGTGTTTGCATCTACTCATGTACCTTTGGGGGGTGATAAAGGAACATTAATCCTTCAGTAATCTCAAAATATCTTTCCTTTTGACTCTCTCTTTCAGGACATTGATTTCTTCTGTGAATAGTGCTGAAAGCAGTCAGGTAATCTCTCGGCTGCTACCAGGAAAAACTGACAGGAGGAAACCTGGACGCCCTCCCTGAATACACAGCCCTTCCTGTAACAGATGTTTGTGAAACACATAATCCTTCTTCAAAACAAGAAAGTTTTCATTTGAAGGGAGTGATTTGGGATGGGGAAGTAGTGCCACACAGGATTTGTTCTTTAGAAAGATTTTACCTGTATATACTTCATTAGTTGTTAATAAAGCTAATAGCCTTTGAATTGCTGTGAATCTGTGTATAGGATTAGATGTGTGACCTTGACCTGTGTTTCCTGCCATAACCTTACACCGTGTATTAGATATTAAAAATACCTTCCTTGGGTCAGCTATATGTGACTCATATTCCACTCACTTGTGGCAAGAGCTATCTAACAACTGAGAAATCACCAGTAACTGGATGCGGGCCTTAATCCCGTGTTGGAAAGACTATCTCACCTGTTGTATGTGCTGGTACGGGGCATGTTCAAGCTGAAATTGTGGACCAGAGCCATGGGCTGATCACAGGAGGAGTGCGTTAACGCTGGGGATGGTGCCTGCCCAGGCAGCTTGGAGGGAGCACAGTGCCCTGTTGCTTCTCCAGAGCACCGATATGGAAGACGTTTAGCCTCTGCTAAATATTCAAGGCATGAGAATTGGAGGAGGCCTCTAGCAGTCGGGTTGCCACTATGCGGCTGCCTGCTGAGAGCCTCACTCGTGGAACTGGGTGATGAAGAAGAAATTTTTATTTTTTTTTTTCACGAAAAAGCATGTTTCTGAAGCCACGCAGAACAGAGCAAGGCCCTCCGCCTCAAAAACGAAGCCTCGCCACGGCTCCCACCATCCTCTTGCAGCTGCCCCGTCCCGGGCGAAGCTCCTCCCGCCCTCAGGGACGCCCCGCGCCTCAGCCGGCCCAGAACCCTCTCGAAGGGCGGGGCCGCGCGCACGCCAGCCAATGGCAATGGGGCATTCTCCCCCTCCTGCCTCGCGCCGCCAGCTCGCGGCTGCGGGAGGGGGAGAGGGGCTGCTTGGGACACCATGGCGGCGCGGGTGGCCGCCCGCGGGCGGGACAGCGCTTGCTCTGCCCTCAGCTGTCGCCGTCCGGGAGCCGCTGGGCTGAGGGTCCTGCCCTTGCCGGAGCGGGAGGTTGTGTCACTCCACTGTAAACGTGCCTGTGACTGAAAGTGGCTGTGGTTTTCAGCCACCGTGTTGTCCGTTCAGCCTCAAAAAGTAGGTAAAATTTCAAAATTTCATTTTCATTAGGTAAAATTTCATGGCTCTGGGGAGGCTGAATGACGGCACATTGAAGGACTAGCAGTACTTGCATTTGTGTTACGGTTTGAGGAACCCACCGCAATTCATTATCTTTTAGACAATTATTCTATCACTCGGTGAGCCCTCCCCACCTGGGAATGGGAATTGGTGAAAAAAACAAGGAAACCTGAGGGTTGAAATATAAACGGATTTAATAGAATAAGAAAAGTAATTAACATTAATAACACTACAGAACCAGGATTGATCCTGATACCAATATAAAATATACAAGGATTATACCCAGCCCATTCTCTCAGCAATGAAGCTGTGCACTTCCAGCAGGGGACAGTAAATGTCGGACACTGCGAGTGCTACAGCCATCATAGAAGAGGGAGACTCCTCAGAAGACTTTCTAATGCATATTGAATGCGACATTCATGGTATGAAATAATCCTGTTGGCCAGGTTGGGCCAAGTGCCCGGCTCTTGCTCCTCCTCATCCCCACACCTGCTGAGCTCGAAAACACTGAGACCTTGAAACCCACACACCATAGCTGGCTATAAAGTAAATATTTTCACAGATTCACACACTAAAGTCTTCTAAAAGTGCAGTTTTCCTTAGCATTAGAAGGGACCTTACTGAAAAGTAAAATTACTGAAAGAGAAATTAACCTTGTGTCACTCAAACCAGGACAATTTGTCAAAGACTTGGCAGCGTGGTGAGCAAACAGTTACTTTCTAACCAACAAAGTGTCATTTTTCAGCTGGATCCTTCCCACTCAGCACAGCTCTGCAGGGTGAGGTGTTTGCAATTGTGTGCATTCATTTTAAATAAGCTTAATGGCAATCCGTCCTATACCTGGTCACACGTTAGAAGCTGCAGGTACCAGAAAGAGTACGCATAGCAGTAGGTGTTTGCAAACAACACACAAAATACATTAAATTGCACTGTGGATATCGTGAATGAAAATTCAGAGGTGAGGCTTAGCACTTGCTATTGGAAAATAGGAGCTTTTCCTCAAATCATCATCTCAGATAACTACTTCCAGTTATTAATGTACTCAGTTCTATGTGAATATATGAGGCAGATGTAAAAAGCTTTGTATACATTTCTCCACAAAGATACTGTCCTTTCCTCTTCATTTACAGTACAGGAGCTCCAGGTGAGGAGAACTGTGGTATAAAGTGAGACCAGTATTTTTAGTCCTTGACATTGCGCTTAATCCTTAACACATGTCCTTATAAAGAAAAGCTTTGCAGACATAACTGGTTTCAGCTCCTGTTTGCTCTTTAACCAGCTTGTATGAGCTATGGATACTTCAGGACAGTAAAACAACAAAGAGGAGAAGACCATCAGTGCAGGATGCATACAACAGGGAGTACGTATACATATATTGTCCTTTTTGAGCTTGCACAAAGGGCAACGTTTGGAGTATCGGTGAAAAACAGCCTGCTATTACTTCTTTGGCAGTTATAGCAAGTCTGGGGCCATCATGGCAGAATGTGGGCAGTATATATTTGTTTTTCTTTGCTTTTTCCCTGGCTGCCATCGGAGGCCCTGTTCTGCGGTGATCTCTTCTGTGCAGAAAATAACTCAGCAGGCTTTCAAGGGGCTTCAAAGTCTGATTTTGCTACTTGAAAATCTAATTCTGTGGAAAGTAAGATAAGGGTTCACTTTGTTGAATTCATAAAGCATCTGGCTGTGAAGAAGTATTGTACTGGCAAAGCTGCTTGTCTACTGAATTCAGTCTCTAATGTGCAACTGTTGGACAGTTTCCAATCTAATGAAGCTTTGTAGCACCTTTTGTCTGCACAATGTCATAGGTACTTGTTTTATACATCCACACTGTGTAAACTGTCCTCTCACAAGCACTGGTGACCTATGCTACAATCTGAACTCTGGTGTGACAGACTAGATAAATTTATAGCTTCATCATGTGACTTTTTGGCAGGATCCTTTTTTTAGTTGTCCGAAGGAGAATTGTGACTTCATTTGTCACCAGGGGCATGACAAAAGTGCAGAAATCCCTGATCTTCATGGCCATTGCCTCTCTGAGGGCAATCCCTTCATGGTGTAAATGCTACACTGAGTAGGCATGTTGGGTAGATTCACTTTGCAAGGGATGGTGTGTGTGCTCAGAAGAGTGGAGATGTTGCAGTCTGACATGGTCTTCTCACTCTAGAGAAGAGGCACAATATGCCTCAATTGTCATTATTTTATTGCAAGTTTCACAATGTTTGATTAATTTAAAATTGCCATTGCTGAGGCTTGAGTTATTACTTGGGAATCTCTTGTTTTTAGAGGAAAGTCTAAGTTTCTACCCTTTACAAATGTAGGGAAGTGTGAAAACCTTAATCTTAACAGCATGGCCACCAAAGGTAAACAAAATTATCCCAGACTTGTACAATGAAATCTGGGGGAAGTGGGGAAGGGAGAAATGGCAGGGGAGCATGAGATGCCTGGAGAAAACTTTTGAGTGCTTCCAGTTGGCAGCACTATTAATGTGAAGTTGACAGTTAAAGATCAATAGTTTTGACAATGAACACAGATCTGCTTTCTGCATTTCACATTCTTAGGTGAAGCTTGTTTCAGAACAGATCATTCAGGCCCTTAAGTGTTCATGCTGTAGTGTACCTGGCTGAAATAAACAGGAACTGACTTTCAGGAGGAGGAGAGGAGAATCAATATTATGCTAGCAGGCAGTGGAGGATGCTTTTGATTTTCTAGTTTCTTTCTTTTCCCCTACAGTGATTATTGTCCTTGCAGTCTCTTTCTAGAAATCACAGCAGTTTCACTGTTATTGTTTTAGTAATATGTATACAATATCTTACATGCAGTGTGTGCTATTTATATGACAATATCTTACAGTCTGTTTCTGTTCATTTTATCCCAGCATAGGGGAAATATACACACAGTTTGATGTGTATTCGATTTTTGCGTTTAAACAAGGCTGTGTAGGACTCTTGATGTGGCCTCAAACTGCCTCAAACTTGCAATCTTACGGTATCTATTTGGCTGAAATTAGCATTAAGTTTTCAACCTTAAGTGGGGATTCAGAAGCTTTTAAACTAAACTGTTGTGTATTTTTCAGCAAGGTTGGCTTTGAAGAAGTGTCATGCTCCTAAGTCATTACCTGAAGTAAAGAGCTTGTAATTAAGAAAGCCTTCCCACTGCTATGGGATTTGATCCTTTGTTTGCCGGTGGGAGTGGCGTTCGGTGAGCGCAGGGTGACATCCAGTGGCTGGCTTCTGGCTGGCTGTGGAAGGACTCAGCTGATTAGTAGCATCACAGGGATAACCCAGCTGGGAGGGCCTTCGGGGGTCTCCTGCTCAAACCAGGGTCACACTGAATCCACATCAGAGTGCTTACGGATTTGCCCAGTCCTGAAAACCTCCAAGGACTCTGGGTAACTCGTTCCTTAATTATAGTGAAAATTACTTTCTTTATCTAAAATGTGTTTTTTTCAAATTTATATCCATTGTGCCTTTTCTTCCACAGAGCACCCCAATAAAGAGCCCAGATCTGTCTTCTCAATAAACCCATTGTAGTTACTGGGGGGCTGTTTTTGTGCCCCCCTGAAGCTGTTTCTCCCCCAGGCTGAACAAGCCCAGCTCCCACAGCTTCTCCAGTCAGGGTTGGTGGCCCCGTGCCCATCTCAGTGTCTCTCCACAGTACGTGCTCAAATTGCACAGCAGCAGGCCAGGTTTCTGATTTGGCTTGTTGGTAACAGTAAGGATGACTGAGTTTATGAAGGATTCACATATGCTTATTTAATTCTTACATTTTACACTAGAGATTTTTTCCTAATTGCATACACTACTGAAAACATCTTGTTATCTATTCTACTATCAATAAACATGCCTGGGGTCTTATGAAAGATGACAAGGAATTCACTCAGAGCTTTCCTGCAACGTGTTTCTTCCACAGAAGATGTGTTCTGGCCACCACAATTTTGTCATGCCAATGCACTCTGACAAGGAGAGTGCTGCGTGTTCCTGAAGTGTTCTGGCCCTGTGGTGAAGAGGCAGTGCATGTACCCACAGTGAGGTGGTGTTACCAACACCAGCCAGCTCCGTACGACGGACTTCAGTGACAGAAAACAGCAGGCAGAGGGTAGGTGCTGAGTTCCTTTCCACACACAGGCTGCAGCACGAGGGCTTTGGAGGAGGGGAAACAACACGCCCAGCTACCCTGCTGCAGGGCTAATGAGGGGCTAATTGCAGCCCTGACTGGGATCAAGGAGTGATGTGCAACAGCTGCTGTAAAAATCACCACCTCAGCAGGGCGAGGGGGAAGTTGGGGGCTGCAAGGATAGACTGAGGGAGGAGGTTGGGCTGACAGATAGTGTATATGCAGGAGAGGATGAGGTGTGGTGACCTTTAATCTGAAGTGTTGTGGCTTGTGTTCTTCTAGTCTCTGTCACCCAGAGTACTTTATTTGAGGTGGCTGTTGCAAGAAGAAGATACCTTTCTGATATGAATCTGAAACCTCTCATGACCTTGAGATTTAGGAACCCTTATTAGGAAGTAGCTAGGTAAGGAAAAGAATAACTGGAGAATATAATTGCTAACCTTGGGGTCTGAGTCGATCTTAAAATAGTGCTTGCTGTTAAACTATTCCTAATTTACATTTATTTACTGGAAATACCTAATTTAAGCTAGAAGATAGTTTGTCTTTCTTTTTCTTTTGCAAAGGAGAGATGCTTTCTCTTCTGTTGGCTGACGCTGACCTGTCTGCAGGGTTTTTTCCCTTACAGCGTCCCATCCCTGCTTGCTTTTCTTGAACTGGTGTGGTATGGCTGTGTCACCAGCCCTCGAAGGTGACTGATGGGTTTCAGTTTTAGAAATGGCTGTTTTTTCAGGGGTGGGTGGAAAAAAAAACGCTTTGGGATGGGTGAATAGTGTTATGTCAATACAAATCACAAGGAACCAGTGTGAAGCTGATTGTTCTTCCTGCTCAGACTGAAATTCCACTGCCAGCCTGTGAAAAGTGGGAGCTCAAAACATATGGTGTTATGTAAAATTGCATGAGTATTTAGTAAATAGCATTGAATATATATACATGTAATACTTGAGTTTCTCAGCATTGCTTAAACAAAGGTGTGAATGTCTCTGAAGAGTGTAAAATGCAAAAGAACACTTAGTCTTGAACAAGTACACAAACTGTAAATCTTGTCTTAATGATAGCGTGGTGAGAATGCAGCTTAAAAACATATCTCCTGTCTGTATTGTAATGCTTGTTTTCATATATGCTATAGCAAAGCACTGCCTATGGTCAGGCCCTTAACAGTGGCAGTGATGTTAAGATTTGTTGGAGGATTCCACCAAAGATATTTTTTTTCAGATGGGAGAATTCCCATAAAAGGAGTCTGGGCTCCACTACTACATCTTTTGCCATCAGAGTGAGTGTGTAAAATTGCTTAAGTGGTGGACTAACTTTGGATGTGTAGTACTCAGCTCTACACAGATTAGATTTTTTTTTTTTTCCTCCCATATGGTATACCACTTGAACAGCAGTGTGGAAGAGAAGAGCTGCTAGTCCATCTGCTAGTGGCTGTGTTGGATTATAGCCCACACCAGTCAGTTACGAATCTACCCAATCCAGTGACGTGTTTTTGGCTGAAGGCTGCTGAAGTACTAGGCAGACTTTCTGGAAGCCAGAGGTGGAGAAATCCCTCTGCATGCATAATAACCCAGGGGACCGGGCACTCAGCTGTGATACAGGGAAATGTTGTTTCTAATTCCTGGTGGTTGAAACTCTGACTAACTGCATCCTACCTGTCCTAATTTCTGAAGATTACTAGGATAGTTATTGGTGACAGAAGGGAACGGTTTGCAGTTATGGTGCAGGATAGAGAAGTTCCTCACTAAGAAGGCTTCACAGGACAAAAGCAACTACTTCCTTCTGAGTTAGAGTGGATTTTGAAAGTCTTTGTGTTGAGTAAAATGTGCACTCCCTGGATGTGAGAAATAAGTTCCGGTCCGAATGAAATAGGCTCGGGCAGAATCCTCTGTGAAGCACACTTTTATTCACGTTCTTGCAAGAGCGGGTGACCTAGCAAGTAGGCACACTTTCAGTTCTTGAAACACACCTTTTTATTCCCTAATCCTGGCCGAATGTTTCCCATTGGTTAGGTACTCCAGGGTTCACAGTCTGTCCGAGGCGCCTAAAATTCTTCCCGCATGTCCTGCCTCTGTTTCCTTCTCTTTATGCTACACCTAAAGGGATTATCTGACTAGTTTATTTCTTTCCTTTTTGGTAAAAAATTGCTCAATGTCATTAGCCCTGGTTAAATGTTTGACTACCCTTCTAGACACTAACCCAGTATGAATCAATTTGTCCTTTTGTCTGTGTAATAAGAGATGTTCTACAAGCCTTTGTCTTGGTCATTCCCTTATCATGCCACCTCTGATGGAAATGGCTTTTCTCCTCTGCAAAAGCAATACCTGCCTTTCTTACACTGGACCAGCAGTGATGTCTTTGCATTTAGTAACTCTGGATGGAATCATCTTTCACAAGTTCGCTTCATTGCTTTGTGAAGCTTATCCCAGTCACTGTAGCTTAATCTACTTAGTGTACCTGCCTAATTACACTTCCTGTGTTGCAAGGATACTCAATGTGCACCAGGCTTAGTTACAACTACACAGGGCAAAATCACGTTGTTCCAAGCTATGGATGTGGCTCCTGAAAGCTGCTTGGCCATGTGAGTGTGACATTGTACCTGCTGTAAATTAGCACTACCTTTCAACTCAATAAGTAGCTTTTGCAGTGCACCACAGTGTTGTAACTCTCGTGCTCACAGCTTGTTTCTATCTAGCTCAGGGCTCTCCTCCTTATGCTGCTTTTTGCAGTGTAGACAGACTTGTGGATCTTGCTGTTAACTCAAAAGAAAAGGTCAGAGTGTTGTGGCCCAAGTGCCAAGCTTTTCAATAGGAAAAGCTGCATTTACAAAAAAAGCCTTATGTCATTAAGCCTAATCAATAGAGGGAAGACAGCGAAGTCTCTGTCCCTAAGGCATTACCACCACTTCCTTCCCTGGGGGTTTTCTGCCAGAACAAGTTCAATATGCTTTCACTAGCTTGTGGTTTGTTTGTACTGTAGAACTGTAAGCAGATGCTATGTGCTCTTAAGGGTTTGAACTGCTACCTTTTGTTCCAATTACAGATCTCCGTTCAAAACACTGTGATTTTTGTTTTCTTTTGTTTTAAGGGTGAGAGGAAAGTGCAGAAGGAAATAGCCGTTCAAAGATACTCAGAACAGCCATGGCAGAAAATTAATAATTCTGTGGTTCAGGCTGTTAAACTAGGTCATCCATTGTTATTTGCAGCATGCCTGTATGTAAAGTGATAATATGCTGCTGAGCAAATTCATCTGATTAGCTTGTGTTTTCATTTGTGTGGGTTAGACATACTTGGGCACTAGGAAAATATTGAGTTGTTTGGAAGCGCATACAACTTCTGAGTAAGTGTTAGTGTGGTGATGCTTTATGGAGTTGCTTAAAATTGCCTGAATGTGACCACTGAACACATGGAGTCTTACAGGCCAGCTCCAGCTTTTTCAGGAAAGTGATGTTGCACTAGTATCTAGCTTAGTAGGGCTTATGGAGAGGAGAAAAAAAGTGTAGTAGAAAAATGCTTATTTTGACTGTTTATGCAAACATACATACTGATAGATTCCCACAGTTGTTTTCCTCTACCTGTCAACTAAATACCACTATAACTAGGTTTGTTGCATGATGAGTGATGGATATGCTTCTTTAAGTATTTCTCATGCTGTGAGTTCTGCAGCTCTATTCTATTCTTCCTTGAACTGATTGAGGCACTTTGGTTCTAGCTGTGCTGAAACTTAAATCTGGCAGTAGCAAGGCCCCTAACTGCAGGGTGCAGGCAGTGGCTTTCTTGTTCTGCTCAAATTGGTAGCTGCTGATGGCTGGTGGTGTGTGAAGAGCAGCTGGTGTGATTGGGAAGATTGTCAGCTTTTAAAGCCTTTCTCTTTGTGGGAGGCAGAGCGCGGCATGGATTAGATGTCTCCATGATGTAATGCAGCTCATTGCTCTGGTTGCAATGTAACTTAAAGCAGCACAGTTCTGTGTACTTAATGCATGACACCACGGTCATCTCATCATCATGAGGTTCCTCTTCATAAGCCAGCCTTGTTGGTTTCTTCATCCATTTGCAGACACAATCTCATCTGTTTTCTCTGACATTCTGAAGCTGTCAGAGAATTTTGACAGCTGCTTTGAATTTTGTTCCTTTTTCAGGTAAATATTTTTTTATAAACAAGATGAAGCTACTTACAACCATCCATTTCCATCGATAGCCTAGGGAGCAAACATGCAAAAATCACTGCCTGCACGATCTCCTGGGAGGTGGGAATTGCACATTGCATCCCTACATTGGGGTTGCCATGATGCACTCGGAACAAACAACTATTGCTATGCTGTCTCTTCTAGGAAGAAACATTAACATTCAACTACTAGCAGGAATGATGGTAACCCTAAGTGGTTCTGCGAGCTTATGTTTGAAAGACTTTACATTTATACCCATCTTACCATGTTTGATGCCACCATCAAATTCTTTCTCCAATAATGTTAAAAAAGTTCATGTAAGTGAATCTCCTAAATACTAGTTTTTAAGAACATTTTGCATGCTCCCTGAGATCTACAGGCAAGGAAAGCCTGTTGACCTCTTGTCATATCCCACAGCAGTTGCTTCACTAAAGCACTGCTGAGACTCATCAGAACCTCAGTCCCCTTACCATGTGAAGAAATGCTTTTTTTCTTCAAATTATATCTTGTTCTGCACATACCATGAACACTTTCCCTACCAACCCCTTTGTTATCAGCATGGGTGTCACTGCCATCCAACTGGAGACTGCAGAGCCTACAGAAACACAATCAGCCATGTTTTCTAACCCCAAATGTATCTTGAATAGATTTGTTTTACCATCTACAGATGGTACTTTCTCCAAACAGAAAGTGCCAAGATGGATGTGTACGTAAGCTGATTTCTTCCACTTTTCTCATAAACCACTGCAGGGAAAAGATTTAAAGTGATTGTACCACAAAACAGAAAAAGAAATGCTTTTGCAGAGCTGGCTGCAAGCCCAAATGCTAGCAAAGTTTGACAGGTAGTGTCAGCCACCCCTTCTAATTTTTGAGGAGGCCTGCAGCAGAGCTGTGTTGGTAATCTGAACCTCAGAGTGATTTGTTGATATATGCAGTTTAAAATCTCTTCCTGGAGTCTTGAGTCTTCCCCATAATTTGCTTCCCACTAGGCTTATGTAGTTCCTAGGTTGAGGAGCTGAAGAGTCAATTTTCTCTGAGAGATTGGAAGTGGTTGTTGCTGAAGCCTTTTGAGACAATGGAACAGATTTCTGTTTGAACTGTTATTAGAGAACAGAGATAGGATCTCTTTGGACACAACAGCTACTAGCAGAGTGGTTTTGTTTGTTGGGTTTTTTTAACCCCTGTTTATAGTAGGCAGGCTATTGAAGATTCATAGTTACCTTGCTTTAACCTGTTGGTGCTCAAGAAAGGTACCTTGCAGGCTATTGTAATGTTATGGATCCATAATTCTTAGCATCTAATGCACTAGTTTACTGCTTGTAAAACTCGGTCTATTTCGTTCATGTGCAGGTCTCCCTCTTCCAGCATCATGGGGGGAGTATGGGGAGCATACCTGGGGATCTTCAGTTTAAAGGAATTAGGCCTAGGGTATCTGCAACTTTTTTATATTCTGGCTGCACTTACCTTGTGTTAATTTCTTCCTTTTCAGCCTATGCTTCCCTTTCAGCCAGTATACATTATGTCATAACATCAGTTTCAGCTGCAGTATTGATTTAATTCAAGGAGATTAATTTGGGCTCTGCAGTATTATGAGCCGATAAGCTTCTTGTAGATGGAAAGATCTCTTAACAATCTTCCCAGTCTGTAGGGTGATACAGCAAAATAATAGCTGGATCTGTTTGGGCACCCTTTTGTAAAACAATGAATTGCTCATGACCAGCCCTCTGCAGCACCATTCCTGGCTCATCTGGAGGAGTGTGGAACTGACCAGGGTTAGACCTCCATGAGCTGGGACTTCCTCTGAACAAGTAGCTGTTTAGACATAAAACAACAGATGATAGAACTAGATATTGGCCTCACTGCTCAGTTTCTTTTTTTTCTATAAAAGGGAATTAGGAGAGAGGAATGAAAACTATGAATGTTCCATTGGCTGCTCAGGGCAGCAGGGTGCTGCTGGGCAGGGTGTTGGAGACCGGTAAATCCGGATGAACTCTGCTCTTGTAAGGCTTGAGTGAAGCCTTAGATACTTGTTTTGGTTTTATTATCCTGAATGCATGGAGTTTTTTCACTTCCATTTAGCTAGCCCAGACTCTCCTCTCTGCCTATATAACTAATTGAGATTAAAGAAATTAAGGGCTATTTGCATTTAATTTAGCAAAACAAGAAATTATTGGAGGATGAAAAGCCAGCTGCTTTTTTGATAGTATCCATCATCTTATTAAATCATTCTTTGCAGTGATCTGCATTTGCTGTGTCATGTTTTTATGCTGTACTTTTTCTTTTGATGAGGCTTCTATTTGAGAGTTGGTGGTCATATATCAAAATCCTCTTCTATTTTATTTGTAGTTGTTTGAGATTCTGCATACACAAGCAACATTATTTTTGTTGTTGTTGTTGCATGTCAGTTAAATGGAAATTATTTTCTCAAAGGAACAGTCTGTAGATGCTAGGGAGTTAAAGCGAATGAGGAAAAAAATCACTGAAGTCATTTTACAAATTGCTCACATCCTCTTTTTAGAAGGCTCCAGTTTAAAATTCAGTAAAGGATAGTTTATACTTACAGATCTTCATATATGCACTTAATCCTAGATTAGGTTATATTCAGATTTTTAAAAAAATCAGATTTTAATGCATTATTTTATACCAGCTACAATGATTGAAAGAACTGTGTCTTTCTCTGCCCTTCCTGTTTAACATGAACCAGGGTAACAGCAGATTAAAAGCGCTCAATTAGCGCTCTTGGACGGGGGGGGGGGGTGGGGGGGAGATTGCTTGCAAGAAAGAGAGCAATTATTAAGCCCAGCTCAGGGGAAGATGCAGTAAAAGGGAAACACAGAAGCAAGTTTTCAGGGTCAGAGAAATGCAAGGAAACAAAACTGAAGAGAAGAAAAGGAGACCAACCGGGGGGGAAGAATAGATTTTGCTGAATTAGCAGGTACTATGAAGAAAAAGGAATGTTTTACAAAAGGAGACCCTCCCTTTGCTTTTATTATTCATTAATAATTAGTTTGGATTTTTTAAGGGTGTAGCTCTTTGGCTCGAAACTGCCAAGCAGTCTTGAAGTCATGCTTTTCAAAGTACATAGCAATTGCATCTGGAGGAGAAACACTGCACTGTAGTCCTGTAGAAAAACAGATTGATCTTGGTATTGTCAGAGTCCTGTGAACGTAGGCAGAGAAGACAGGGTTTCTTTCATAGTAGTTCCAGAGTTGGATGGTTTGTTTGTAACCTAAGCTATAATTTGGAGTAACACATTATTGAGAGGTATGGGGTTTTTATTTAGTACAAAATATTTACAGTTAAATGAAGGGGAGCTAATACCAAATTTTTGTTGACCGTATGCTTTTTTCTTTTGCTTTTTCTGAGATCACATCTGCCAGACTATTACAATATAGCCTGATAAGCAATTGTGCTGCTGCAGAGTCTGAGCTGCTTAAGCAGCCGAGGTAGGCCCCCTAGTGCTGTGTATGGCGCGGCGAAGGTGTTCTGCTCCTGCAAAGAATCGCTGCAGAGTCACAGAATCACAGGCATCTCTTGCCACACTAGGAGTGCCACAAAATGCAAATGATCTTTTAAGTAAGAATCAGCAAAAAGTCCTAGATGTCCTTGGCTTTATTAAAACTCTTGAGTTCTTCAGACTTTTTTAACTGTTTGTAGCAGAATTCCCAAGCAGCGTTCATCCCTCTTAAATGCAAGCTTTATGGTGTTATGATTTCCAGAATGAACAGCAATTATGTTAGAAGGCCTATGTATAGAAGACTAATTCTATAATTATATGATTGAAAATGGCAAACTCTTGTTTTTAGGACACTGGAGAAACTAAAGTACACTTGGTTGTAGGGTGCTGAAATTTGTTTACTTACTTTTAAAAGTATTCAACAGCAAGTTTAACAATATGTGCCCTAGTGTAGAGTGAAAGTTTTTTATTCTTGTTTTGTTTTTTAATCTAAAGCTAGATTTTAGACTTGTTTTGCCTGACATCTATTCTTAAGGCTTGGTAGCTGTGATAGTTAGGCAATGTTTTTCATGTGGGAGCTGCTGTTGTGCACTCGTGCTACAAGTTGTAGATTTTCAATGTGCAGTCCATGCCCTACCTGCATGATTTGTACCTAGCAGTCATCCTTTTGCTGTATCTTATGTTGCAAGGCTTTCCAGTGTCCCTTGTCCTCATTTTGTTCAGCTTCAGAGACCGAGATACAGCTAATCTTCATGCAGTTGCTGCTGTTGTTGCTTGACTGCCTTTATGGACTCCTTTGGGAGAAGTTTTGCTTGATTTACTTGCCAAATAAAATATCACTGTGAATGTGTGAGCCATAGCATTTTGTGCTCACCACTTGAGGGGCACTGCATACAGTGCCTTTTACTTTTCTAGTCTGTGCTTTTAAAAGGTTTTTTGGTGAAGTTGCTGGTTTCCATTTTCTTCCACAAGTGGACTACAGACATTCCTATAAACAAGTCTTTCTTTTAACCAAAGAAAATCCTAGGGTTTCACCCAAAATGGGGGGGGGGGGGGGATATGCAGCTGGATTGTCTGTCAACAGTAAACAGAAGTTTGCTTTGAATAGAAGGGCTGTGATACTTGCTGTGCAGAGTGCCTCCTTGTGCCATCTTTTCCTCCTTTATCCATTTGAAAATGGTTTGTTTGCACCTTCTCTTTCTTCCTCCCCTATCAATTTCTTAAGGTTACCACCACCAGGGAAGAGCAGCGAAGGAGCTAAGGTAAAAGGGCAGGAATTTGCAGAGTTTCTGGCACCTGGTAAGGAGAAGAAAGAGGCTGGGCTGTGTCCCTACCTCTCTTCTGTGCAAAAGTGTGGACATGTTGTATGGAGAGAGGGTTCCTGGGGCTGTGAGCTAAACATGTGCTTTGTTACTGCCTAGTCTCATCCTTAACAAGGTGACTTAACAAGGTTTTGCTGTCTGTTGGCTTTGACACAATTAATTATGGAGTTTCTAGAATGCTGGGCTAATTTTCAGGGAAGAACTTGTTTTGCTCAGTCTAATGCGTGGCTTGTTAGTAGTGCCCTAGATAGAAGAGGCCTTGTAACAAACTCAAGTTCACCTCTACAGTGACTCAGCTGAAATTGGTAATTGTATCTGGGGGAAGAGCTTTCTTTTGCAGCTGTGGAGTATCTAATCCAGTATTGGAAGAGCTTCTTTGTCTTGTACCTCCACAGATATTTTCCATGTAACGTTGCAAGCTGCTGCCCTTCGATGTCGAAATACCTCAGCCGTGTGTCCAGAAGCCTTTACTGAAGGGGAGTGATTTATCTTGGACTTAATGTTCTACCAATCATATGGGTTTAAAAACAAGCAATGTCAGCAGTTGTGAATAAAATGCCATAGACTTTTGAAGGTGAAGGTGGTGTGCTATGGTCTCACTTTCTGCAGTTTAAATGGTCCTCATGAACAAAAACATAAAACTGAGAAGATGAGGTGAAATTTGCTGTTGCTTAGTTTTGAGCTTTTTTCCTGACCTACCCCTTGAATGTAGGGGGGAAAACAGGGTTCTTGCCTCCAAGGCTGTCAATGATTGTTAGAGGAGGCAATGCCAAATAAGTTGGTAGTGTGGAGTTGAGTGGGTGGCTAGTTGCTTTCCATCCAGTGCTGATGGGCCTTGACAGCTCTCACAGTCTTATGTAAACAAACCTGACAATTAAAATGTGCTTATTGATCTAGTTGAAAGAAATGCAATGTAGCTTTTCTAAAGTTTAGGCTTTCTGAAGTCTGAAATAACAGTTTCCTTACATGAATCCTTTTCCTGGAAATGGGTCTGTGCTCTCCCCTTTCTAAACAAGAGAGACTAAAGCAGTAATTATGAGGCAGAGAATTTTTACTTGCCTGACAACCTGGTTAATGGGCTGTTTCTTTTTACTTCAGGATTGATTTTTTTTTTTCTTTTCCTCTCACCTAAGCATACACTTGTTTTTAAGGTGTAGTTGTGACTACAGGTCCTAACTGAGCAGCATTGTTGAACAGTTGGGAAGGGAGAAAGGGGAGACTTACTTTGTGAATGGTGCCTAAAATTGGGCTTAATATACAGTGTTCAGTTGACCAGAAGAAGACAAGATTGTTACACCGTATCAGCAGCCTTCAGGGGAGATGAAAGATTCCTTGTCCCTCTTTATGCTTTACAGCTGAAAACTGAGAAGGCAAAGCAAGTCATGGCAAAATGTAATACGTACCACTTAAGTAGTTTGGTAACAGGGCTGAACATGGAGACCAGGTCACTCAGTCACTGTAACATCTCATACAAATGGTTCCTTGAGGCTTCAAAAGATGGTTCTTCAAGTAAATACTGTAGCTACTCAAGATGAATTGGAATCAGTAAAAATATGTGTTAACTTGGCCCTCCCCAGAACGAAACCCAGAATCTCAAGGTAGATTTCTACTTAAATCTTCTCAGAATTTGGAAACAGAGACATCTGGAAGAATTGTCCTTGCTAGTCTGAAGATCCTCACTGTGTGTCACTGTGGCATGGCCTGGAGAAGAGAGGGAGGTAACTACTGAGCACAACCTGCGAAGTGGGGAGGTTGTTGAACATGTTAGCTATGTCAGAAAGGAATCTCTGTCTCCTTTCATTGGGAAGGTGAATGCTGATCAACGATGACATAAAGCTATGTTTGCTCACCACGAGAGGGTGACCACATCAAAGACTGGGGCCTAATGCAAAAATACTTCTGTTACAGACTCGCTTCCATTTTTAGTTCAGTGTCCATGAAAACTGTCACGGAAACAAAACTATTCTCATTCTAAGAGAAACTGCAAGCTGTAGATTTGATTTGATTAGACTTTGAACAAACAGCTTGGCTTTGCTGCATTCATATCAATGCAAAGCAAGGTCAGGCGATGGCAGAAACAATTCAGCTATCTTTCTTTCACAGTATTAAACTTATTATTTTGGACAAGAGACTGAAGCCTTCTGAAACACATCAGCTATGTCCATTATCACTAGATGCATTATCTTCTTACAGTTTCTAATACATCCTAGTTCTACATCACAGATTAGTTGGCTGGTGGTTGGCTGAGTTAAGAAAATAACAGTCTTAAAACAGCACTCCCCAAAACAGTGTGTCTCTTCAGCATAGTGGTAGCCATATTGTTGGCCTTCAGTATTCTTGCTCTTGAAGCCAAACTCACTCTATTCAGCACCAGTATCTTGCACCTCCTGAAAATGGCTAAAACTAGGAAGGGGAGATGCATAGAAAATGAGAAAAAGAAATTAAATTCTCTTGCACTTTGTTTGCCAACAGAATAACTATTGTTCCCGTGTTGATGGGGATGGGAACATCCCTACAATCTTCTCTGTATAAAATTGAGCAATTGACTACAGACTGAATTTAGTCAGACTACTTTCCAGTACCTGTACACACTAAACTTGTTTGTTAAACATGGGTACATGTATTAAACACACAGAGAGCATGGTGTTAATGGGGTTAATATGTATATTATAGCTACTTTGTGCTCATGTAAAGTTTCTTCTGTTGGAACTTGGCTTGTTTGCACAGCTAAGTGATAAGTGCTAATTTCTGTATAATGAAAGGTATATCTGCTTTGAAAATATAGTCTTTAGAAGCTACATGAAAAATTATAGAGTACCTGACATGATTTTTTTTTTTTTCCTGTGGGCTGGTTTAGAAAACCCAGCTTGCAGTAGAAAAGCAGCTGTTATATATAGTTACAAAATTCACTAATATGCAGTGAACCTTCTTTCTAACTTGGGAGTTCATGCATATGGATTAGATGGTGGCAGATGACTTCATGTCGTAGCTTTTCTTCTTTGCCTCATTATTTGCAACTTGCAGAAGCTCATGTCACCTGCAGATCCAAGAGTCAGGGCAGCTTTTGCTCAACAAAATTGCCAAGCCCTTATTTCTGCCCTCTTTGTTACTCATTAGGTTTTAGGCAGATTGGCTTTTCACTCATGAAGCAGTAATTTTAATTTTCAGCACTACATATGTATTTTAATCTTACTGGCAATTTGCAACATGCTAATTTAGAGTGGAGCTTTTTCCCCTATTTCCATTTTCAAGGACCCTGGAGGTCTATTAAACTGTGTTTGTATCTGTGTGAAAGCAGCTACTTCGTTAGCACAAAGCATTTAGAATACAATGTGAAAGGTCAGGCATTTCAGGAAGGATGGGTTTTATTTGGAGGGTGAGAGAGAGCGAAAGGGATGGAACTTAAAAAAGAAGTCTCTAAATGTAGAGTTTACAACCACAGCTGTAGAACATTCTTGTAGAACAAGAATGCGTTGGATAGATGGGCTGCTGTTATAATACATATGTACAAATGGTTATTGTTTTGCATTAAATACACAGGCCAGACTACTGTTTTCTGTCAGAAGGTATGCTCACCAAAAAAGCTGCAAAAGTCAAGGTCATCTGTACAGATTGTCCTAAGAATTGGTTACTCGGAGCAAAAAGCACTTCCCTGACATAAAAGGCATTATCTGCTGTGATCCGAGGGAGGTCAAAGAGAATAAAACCCAATCAAATTAAAATAAAATTAACATGGTGCATATCTATAGACCCTTATTTAAGATGGTCAGAGTAAGTTAGGAGTTAAGTCTAGGACAAAGGGGCTGCTTCAAATACTGGTTGGGAATTTTATGGTAGGGAAGAACAACAATAATTTTATTTCAAAGTCTCTGCATCTCAAATCTGACTGACTTCAAGTCACCTCTGGATGCAAGTAACACCTAATGCTTTTAATGACAAAAACCCTAACAAAATCTCAAAGTTCAAGACTTCTATAGCTTGGGACTCTTGTCATGCTGTTTGGAAAATAGAGTTTTAAGTTCTTGCTTTGCTTGCTTCAGGATTAGAACGTGTGGGGGAAATGGTCTTGGTGGTTATGGTGAAGGCTTTTTGTATTTCCTCAGACTTTAACTATAATTTCCATCTCGAATATGAGAGGAGTTTTCACTGGGACTTAGTTTTTGAGAAAAGCTTTGTTTTGGGTGAGAGAACATCAGAAACCCCTGAAAGTGCTTTTTGGCTTTATTTCAAGTGTACTGAGAATACCAAGTGTACTGAGAATACCGAGACTTTGGCTTTCTGCTGTCGTTGTACTACATTGAGTTGACCCTAGTGTCTGGCAGAAATACATTTACTCTTCAGAGCTTAACTGAAGGAGAAAACGAGCGTAGGCAGGCTGCAGGACAGGCAAGAAGCCACTGGATGGCAGATAAGACTGAAATACACAAGAGCCCAGCAGGTGTCATTGCTGGTCTTGTGTTCACAACAGGTACAGGGAAAGAGATTAGGCGAAATGTACCCGAGCTCCTTGCTGATATATGCTAGTGGATTTGTCAGGAGCTGGAAAAGCAGAGAGGAGGGAAAAGATTACTGTAGACCTAGTAATAGACCTAAGTATTCTGTGGTCCAGCTTGAATTGCTACACTGGAGTTGCATTGAGAGTCAACATAATCTAATGCACAGTTATGAGGCAGGCTTTCAATAACATCTATGTCCAAAAGCAGCATACGTTTTTGACTGTTGTCCTTTTTTTCTATTTGTTTCTTATAAAAAAAGGTGAAAAATTGGTTACTTTAAAGAAGGTAAAATGGGGGGGGGGAATCTCTAATAATTTTCCCTTCTCTGGTGTACTGAAAACTTAAATATTGGTATTTTTCTTCAACAAGGTAGCAGCATATTCCCATTTTCCTGTGGTGTGTGGGAAGGGTCGCTTATACTCTGAACTCTACTGCCTTTTACCTCACTTATATTTGACAAGGTTATGTTGCTAGTTCAGGCTTATAGCTTTAAAACAAGTGAAAAAATAAATTTTCCAAGTTGCAGTGGGGTTTCCTCTGATGGAACAGCTCTGCATTCACCTCATGCTTAGTTTGCTAGATTGGTTTCAATTAGGTTTTCCTTGATTTATGGTCAGTGATATTTGTGCTGCAGTTGACTCTGCAGCTCATTAATTGAGGTCTCTGCATCAGTCTAGTGCCAGCGAATTCCCAGCTGGCAGCCCACCACTGCAGGGACATGAGGTGTGTGGCTGTAGCCCTGCAGGGGACCTGGATGGAGGGCCACATGTGGGTGGAGAAGTGCTGTCCCCTCTCTTGCTCCCTCTGTGTACCGTGGGGTGGACTGGAGCACTTGACCTACCACTCTTGAATTGTGTTAAAGCTGCCCCTTTAACTTAAAATGAACCTCTTCAGTACATCCTCTGTGAACATTTATTTACCTGTTAGCATAAAAAAAAACCCAACCCAGAACAGCATCTGGTAGGTGAGCAGCAGACAGCTTGTTATAACATCAGTAATAAAGTCCAGTTATTCTCTTTCTAGTGTCAACAAATAATCTAATTTCCTGCTACATTGAAGAATATTGTTAATTGGCTAATACTGAAGTAGGGGGACTATGTCTGGTTAACAACAGCTGTCTGGAGACTTGAGGCTTTGCAGGTTTGGCAGGAATAACACCTTCTTTAAAGGCTTACAGATTCCTAGATGACAGCATACAGAAACTGAATAGCAGGGGAAACATAGGCAGCAGTAGTCACTGAAGGACAAGGGTGTTAAAAAAAGAATTGTCTCTTTCCAAAGCAACCAAGTGAGGGGGGAGCGGGTGTCAATGGGCCTATGTTCTCCTTTGCAGATAGAGCCTGGGACATGCATACGTTCTTCTTGTTTTGGAAATGTAATTTATGGCTGAGACTGTTCTCTGATTTATAAAGAGCATGGAAATCATTCACCTAGGGCCTGAATGCTCTGCCATGTGATTCCTTTCATGTTTAGAGTAAAGCTTATCTGTCATGTGCTAACCCTTCTTTTCTTCATGCTGCAAATTAAAGTAATTAGCAAACAAAAGCCAGCTTGTAGACTTTCCATTGAAGCTGCAAAAGTACAAACAGAAAAGAAGCATCAAGGCGCTTTTTCTTTCTTGTTTAAACATTACAAATGTCATTGATCATTTTACAGAATTAATCTTGGAAGGTTAAAAAAAACATCTCATAGCAGAAAGAGTGTGAAAGGGTAGGCAGTGAAAAACCATTAGGGTGAATGTTAACGCAAGTACTCCGGTTGTCACTGGTAGTGATTCAAGCAAACAAGACACTTTGCTGTAGCCTGGCTGAAGAATATTTCTATAATACAGAGAAATGAAGTGTATAGCATAGTAAATGTGCTCTGAAGAGCCATTTCCTGGAAGCCATTTTCGTTTGTATCATAGCCCATCATTAAACAAAGCGTGGCTGCCCCTTTCTGTGCTTTTGTGCTGGGACTTTCCATTCTTTACTGTGAGCTACAGCAATGTGGGGTTCCTGTTGGGAGAGGAAACTTTCCAGGAAGGTGTAAATGGTAAAGAAAGCAAAGGGTTGCTTCTTTGCTTATGCAGAGTTTTGCTTGAAATAGCTGCGCAGAAAACAGATTGTGATTGCTCCTCCAGTAATGATTTGGGTTCAGATTTGTCTGGGAGAACAACTTGGTGACTGACTGATTTTTTTTTTTTTTTTTTTTCCCCATTAGGTTTGTGGACGGTTTTTTGTGGTAGATCAAAATCTGACAGGTTTTTTAAAGGTACTTCTCTTTTGTAGTGGCTTGTTTGTCTTGTTTTACTGCATTTTGGGCACCTGTACAGCTATCTTTTATTTTCTATAATTTTTTTACTTATTTTCTTGTAGTGCCTCTTGTTCTTGGCTGGATTTAAAGGCTCTGATGCTCAGCTATGCAGAGCTTCTGCATCATGTTACAAAGAGCAGATGCTGCAAAACTTTCGGGTTCCCTTTCTATCAGGAGCTGCCTAGATGTTCAAGTGCCTTAAATGAGTTAGAGCTGCATTATCTCTGTGTTGGTTAGGGCAGGTTGTAGGAAACAGTCCAAGTGAACAGGGTGTGCCAACCCCATGTGCTGTTACGCCCCTCTTGAATTTTCCTGTGTTGTGCTGTAGAGATGGATCTGTGAGTGAAGGCCCTGTGATTTGGCTCATGACAGACTGACTCATGAACCCCGCAAGCTAGGATAAATGGCAAGATTCACAAATGTAAATCAATCAGTGGGCCTAAAGAGTAGGTTTCTCTACCTAAAGAGTAGGTAGCGCGTATTGCCATTTCCTTCAGCGCAAACAGTGCTGATCAAACTCTGAAAAGCTGAGTGTGGAAAGAATGCAGTATGGGTGCACTCTCCATGAATAAAACATGGTTTTATGCCTCAGATGGGGTTGAACTTGTTTTTACAGGTCAGACTCTTACAAATGTCACAAACATGGAAATTTGTGCACAATCTCTATAGAACTACGTAAATAACCTAATTACCAGTCCAGATTTTCCCACTTTCTTTTGGCATTAAAGGCAGCTATGAAATACAACTATTTTTCAGTGAATAAAAGTTCTTATTATATTTGTACTTGAAGTTAAATGAGTCATGCAGTCAGGCAGTGGATAAAAGTTTGAGAGAACGAGGCAAAACTATTTCTCTACAGTGTCATCCCTATCTTCATTGTATGAGTCATGACACAAAAAACCCCATGAAACTGACTCCAGCTCTGCAGCAGGGGTCCTTCATTGGCAATAAAGATGTAAAAAACAATCCTACCCCACCGAGTTAAAATCCAAATATTGCTGTGAGTGTAAACGTTTTAAAATCATTCTTTCCTGAGCTGCAGCTCAAACAATCTGTGCTCTAAAAATGATTTTTTTAAACTTATCTCTGCTGATGAAATTTGCAGGGTTTTGGATCTACCTGACCTCTTGTTCAATGGTGGTTTGTTGCATTTCTTTTTTTTTCCGGTTACTGAGTTATTACTATTGGATTGGAGATACTGAGAAGAAAGTGTTGAGATTAAACAAAAGTGAAAGCCAAAATATTCTTCAGGTCGTTTAAACTGCCTCACCTCTCTCTCTTAAGGATTGCTTCAGATAACAGGGTACTTTCCTTCTTCTCTAATCCTTACAGCCGATCAGCAAAGGCTGCAGCGCTTAAAAGGCCAGGATGTACCAGGACAGCAAGAATTTGGGGAGGCTAAGAAGAGTTAGAATGATAATCTTGGCTGTGAGGAAACGGAAGACATGTAAGTAAAACTATTACAGGCAAAGTGGAAATAAAACTGCAATAAGATTGCAGTTTGGGGAGGGCAAAGGAAAAACAGTAACAAGAAGTAGTCCTTTCTGAAATGCTCAAGATAGCTTAATTTGACCGGAAAGCTCCCTTTAGAATTGTACCTGAGGTGTCTCAGGCTGATTTTGCAGAGAGAGACTGTTTAGTTCAGCCTCTGATCCTACTGTCTGTTCTCCTGTCGGTTCTCCCGAGGCTGTTTGCAGGGAAATGGTGTCTTCCTGTGCGCTCATCTTCCTCTCTTCCTCTTCGCTGCACCCCTTCTGAATACCCTTGCCAGTGTATTGGAGTGTGCCGCAAGAATGGCTCTGCGTTGGGATGTTGCTGCAGCCCTGGAAGTGGAATGCCATTCCTGCTACCTGGTCCCAGATCACCCTTAGTCCCAAACAGAAACGCAAGAAGAAATCTGTTTTTGTGTTCCTGTCTTTTAGCCTAATAAATATGACGCCGATACCTGGATTTTATAAAGGAAAACTGCACTAGTCCCACTTGAACTGCCAGCTCTCACATACTTGTTTCTCTTTCTTCCTGTCTGTATAATTCATCTATTAAGGAGGTGCGAGGACATCCTTCAAACAAAAAAATTTCAGCTAAGTGGAGTGTTAACGGAAGGGTGGTCCTGTTTTGGGATGCATATTTCCTGACATACCCAGAGGTTCTCTGAAATTCTAGTGTAGATGCAGATCTCCTCCCTGGTGTTTCTTGTGACCCAAACCTTAATTAGGATGTTTGGTTTAGCATCTAAATCTTTAGAAATGTTAATTTCCCTTGGGCATGGTTTGTTGAAGCCATCTCCTGTCTAGATGGTAAACAGAAGCGTTAATGAAGTGTTAATGATTGCTCTAGTATTTCACTTGGTGATAAACAAATAGCTAATTTTGAAGTAAATGCTGCCTTTCCCTGGAGCAGAGTGTGTGAGGGTGGGAGGGCTTGGAAAGGGGGTAAAAGGATGATATGCAGCCCTTACTCAACAGATTTTCATCTTACAGGACAGCTTTTTTTAACGATGCTTGATGCTACATGTTGCAGATGCATGTATATGCATGCGTGAGTAATGTCTGTAACTCATTACTAACTTGTAGGATATACTGTCACAGTGAAAGCTAAGTTCTCTGAGTTGATGGCGGGTTTGTGCTGCTGAGGTGGAATTTGGGGGATATTATGACAGCAGGATGACACACGAATGGGAAATGGGGGTAAAAACGTAGTCTGAATTACCAAAATGAGGTTGTTTGAGAAAACACTGCCACCTCTTATCTTTGAATTAAATTCACATTTGTCTGGATGTCACTTAGATTTGTATAATGCCATATGAGAAAGGAACTATAGGGGGTTATTACAAGAACTTGGGGGGGAGAGACCGGAAGAAAAAAAAGGAAAGAAAATAATTCAGAATTTTCTATTGATCGTTATTTTTAAGAAATGTATTTCTGTAGGAGAAATAGTACAAGAAGAAAGACTGTACAAATTAAATCTGTTAATGCCAGAGTTAAACAAGCAAAAAAGTGTCATTGCTGAGAAGTACAGAAAAATCATACAAGGGGTCTTGGGTTGCTCTGAAGCCTTGAAAACGAACCTCCACTTAGTCCAGGGCTGTGAATTTAGCAACACGTAATAGGAGCTTCTGCTTGGGGCAAATATTATCTTTTTTTCAAAACTGGGCACAGTTAAAGTAAGAGCAAAAGCAGCTTTAATGCCTTTGCAAACAGTGCTCCACTGAATTCAAACAGCAACTAGATCAGAGGAGACTCCTGGGAATGGAGGAGACTGTCTCATTTGGGATCTGAAAGAGCATGTGGAAGCTGGCAGATGGGGGTTTGTTGAGTGACTAGGAAAGCGAGGAGGCTTGGCCTCCGCTGCTTCTTTCAGGGAAAGGGTAACTTTTTCTATAAACATAGTAACAAGTGTTTTGGGGCTCAGGCACCCTGTAGGACCTTTCCAATGGCATGATTTTATTCTATTGCTTTTTGTGACATGGTGTCCTCTTTGGAACAAAAATCTCTGCGTGAGCTGGCTTCCTGCATCTGGCAAACTTGAAAGTAAATCTCATAACATCAGGCAAAAGCACCGCTGAATCGGAGACCATGAGTGAGTCCTGCATGGACTATGAGTGGCTTGCTTTTAAAAAGCTCTAAACTAATGTGCCAAGTTAATCAAATACTATGATGGCAGATACGTAAACATTTTACAGGTTGTGGTGGGGGGAACTGACAACTGCATATTGGCACAAAGCTTTGAAGGGGAGAGGGACTGTATGTTTCAAACAAGGTGCACTAATAGAATGGCAGGTGGGATGATCTAAATTCTTGTTGCTTTTCTTCCTAAGAGCGTTTTCACTGAAATGTATTGCTCTGAGTACCTGGATGCATTAGGTGGTTTGCAGGTGTGGTGGCCTTGTGGCTGAATGTCTGAAGTCAGAATTTTTTTGAGAGGGTTGTCTTGTCTTCCTTTTCAGCAGGGCCAGACAAAGTGTAATGATGTAAATGGTCTGCATTGTTTCTTAAAGTCTGCTTTTGGTAAAATATTTTAAATAACACAAAATATGTTGTGGTTTAGTATGCAACAATGAAGAGCTCTTCAAAAAGCTGTGCATTTTTAAAGACTGTAGAGTTTCAAGTAGAGTTTCAGCCTTGCAATGTATGGAGATTATGCAATATCAGAAACTAAACGAGTTGAAGATTTCCAGGTATATACTCCAAGCTGGTGAGCAACAATTTGCTTAGAGGTGCTGGTTTTCCATCAGAGAGCAATAGAGCAGAAATACAGAATGGGTAAATGTTTGCAGGAGGAAGGTAAACTTGTTTGTGATGAGTGCTTATCATGAGTTGGGTGATGAGGACAGCTAGCCTATGTCATAGAAAATATCATTTCTGTTCTCTCTGCAGTTTACGTATGCATCTTAGCTAAGTGCATCAGAGCCTTAATTCAGATACAATGTCTGCCTCGCATTGCTTCATGCTGGAAAAATAGACCTTTTTCCAGTGAACTAGAATGAACAGATGCAGTCGCAAACAGCTAGCAGATGTTAGAAGCAAGTGAGCAGGAATCAGCTTGAGGGGCTTGTCCGGAGGTAGACAGCCCTCCCTGGAGTTAGGAGACAGGGAGGGAGCTGAGGACATTTTCCCTGAAGAGACAGCAAACAATGCTGGAATGACGTTTTTAGATTAGGTGAACAAGGTCCCCTTAAATTCCAGAAATCTCTTGCCTCCCCCCATTGCCTCCACCACCAACCCCACCCCCCCCACCCCCACCCCCGTTCGTTCTTTTTTTAAAGACAGTCCAAGCATCTTGTGCTTATTGTTTGGCAGCCCAGGTGAGACTGCTATCTTGGACATATCTTTAGGGCATAAGAATGGACAATAATTATTCTTCTTAGTCTCCAGAAGTTGTCTAATATCTAAAAAGAAAGTGGCTTTTGTTACCTCTTGGCAGAACTGGAGTGAATGGGGGAAGATAAGTATGAATGAGGGAAGATAAGTAAGAATAGGGCCATGTGAAAAATTAGTCGCAACTTCTTTCTCTGCAGCTCTGAAAGAGCTTGATTGTTCCCACCCACCAGTTTTGCAGAAGTTTTAAACAGTCTCTGTAAAAGGGGGGCTACTGGATTAAAAGCTGAAAATTACTGTTGTGGGCAAGGTGCTTCCGGTGATGCAGGTTACCTGTTCTGTTATTTTATGTAAGGTTTTACTCATGGAGCATTAAGAAACCTGGTAATTTACAGAAATCTATTTTGAATCTGCTTATGAGACCATGCCGTGCTGCTCTGTTTCTTGGAAACAAGATCTTGTGAAAGAGTCACTCTTTTTTTTTTTTTTTTTTTTTTTTAAGCAAATCAAACAAAAAAACCCAGCTAAACCACACACCCCCAACATTAATTGGGGAAAATCTGACTGTGTAAAGTGCAGAATGGACTTTACAGCAGGTAGCTTGTCTCTATGCTATTAAATACAGATGGACTGCGGATGGAAAAGGTGGTTTGTCATTTACCCTGTGAGCCAAGGCCTCTGATGTTGTTAAAGGAGAAGGTGGCCTAGAGCATGGGAGTTGCAATTCCCCACTAATTACAACAGGAATCACAGAATAGCTGAGGTTGGAAGGCATTTCTGTAGATCATCTAGTCCAACCCCCTCCCTCCAAGCAACGTCAATTAGAGATTTTTCAGGGCTGTGTCCAGGTGCATATTGTCCATCTCCAAGGGTGAAGATTCCACAGCCTCACTGGGCAGCTTGTTCCAGTACTCTGTCACCCTTAAAGCTTTTTTTACTGTTTCTTCCTTCATAAAGAATTTCCTGCATTTCAGCTCGTGGCCAGCTTGTCACTGGGCACCACTGAGACGAGTTTAGCTCCCTCTTTACTAACAATGCTGTCTGGCCTCCTGCGCTGTTTTTATATACACGCTGATCTGCTTGAGCCTTCTTTTCTCCAGGCTGAGCAAGCCCAGCTTCTTCAGTCTCTCCTTGTGTGTTTCATGCTTCAAGCCCCTCATTTGTAGCCATCTGCTGGTCTCACTCCAGTATGTCCATGTCTCTCTCAGAACTAGACCTGGAACTGAAGACGTGGTTCACCAGTGCTGAACCAGAGGGGAAGGATCGCCTCCCTTGACCTCCTGGTGAGTCTAAAAAGAAATATATTCAATTATATAGGGTGAGTGAAGTGTCTCCACACCACCAGATTCATGCCCCAGCTTGGAAAGCCTGGTGCCTGAATGCTTCTTGGATCTCTGTGTAAATATGAGTGCCGGGTGAAGTGGATCTGTTTTTTGCAGCTTCCAAAAAAGGTGCATCCTCTCCAGAGATATGGTTTAGGGTATTTCATTTTGTCAAGTTTTCTTACAGTCTGTGCTGACCTCCTCCCGAGTGTGCTGACTCTTCTGAAGCACCTGGACTTTCACGTATGTTGTATGGGAAGGGAGCCAAACTGAGGGCTGAGTGCCCCTCTTTTGGGGCCTAGGCATGCCTGCACCTCTGTAGAGGCAGTGACCCATCTTGGTTTCCCACCTTTAAAGTTCAGTAGTCCTTCTATATGTTGCAGTGTTATTTTGAAGGTACATTCATTATATGAACTCAGAGGAGAGAATAACGGCCACCATGTAAGGGATATATTAGATAGGATAAAGGCTCAAATAAAGAATATGAAACAAGATCAACCAGACATCCACTGCAGCCTTTGCTGGGGCTGAGAATTTTCTAGTGAGTGAGCACTCCTATAAATGATAGTATGGTATTTCACTGGGGGTTGTAAACAGAGAAGGGAAGAGAGGCTGATGATCAAGATTATGCATCCTGTAAGTTAAAACCAGTCAGTAGAAACAAAGTACTATCTAATGGCAGCCTTACTTTATTTTTAAAATTGGAGAAGTGTTAAGTCTAGAGAGTACACTGATGGTGTTATATTTTTATTAATGAGAAGGTGGGGAAATTATTCCTGCAGCAGGATCTAACCTTCAGCACTGGTGTTTCATTTACAGCCTAAAAGCCACTGTATGTCTTCTGAGTAATTGAAATGACACTACCAGTCCTTATCACTGAAAAAAATCCTGTGCAAATCTCTGGGGGAGACCATATTAATGGTTTGGCATTAAATCTATATTGAGTGTAGCCCAGTTGCCCTGCTTTAACTTGTAGTTGTGGCTGAGAAACTATTTAGCAGGGATTTTACTGTCACTTTATTGTAGTTGATGTCACAAATTCCTGAGCCCTTGCTATTTATACTGTCTGTAACAGAAGCTAGATCCAGTATCATCTGTGAAGTACAGATGATTTTAATGAGATTGCCCATACTGTCTTAAAAGCAGAGAGTGGTTTCCAGAGCAAAATTAAATACAATTAGATCCTGTTGTGGTTTTGTCTGGATTGGCCAAGCAGAACGACAGATGGCCCTTCCCCCCCCCGCCCCTCCTCACAGAGGAGAGGAAGAGATAAGGAGATTATGAGTTTAGAAAAAGAACTAAACTACTTTAATGAAAATAATAATAAATAAGAAAATAGTAAATAATAATAGAATAATAGAAATTAGAGGGTGAAAAAAGTATACAATATATACAAAACCGTATCCAGCTCCCAGGCTGACGATCGCGTCACCAGCAGACACAGGAAAAGTCCCAGACTAGAGTCAGCAACGGACAGGAGCTGAATTCCAGAACTAGAGTCAGGAATGCTCGGATCAGGATCAAAGGCAGACGAACAGACAGGGTCCTCCTCAGATGTTGGCCATTGAAGAAAAAATGAGCCAGAGCCCCCTTTGCCCCTTTGATCCCTCAGCTTTTATACTGAGCGTGATGCAGATGGGATGGAATACCCTGTTGGTTAGTTTTGGGTCACCTCTCCCGTCTGCTCCTCCCTGCAGGTGGGACCCCTCTATGCTTCTCCGCTTCCGACCCTCTAACGGGGCAAAACAGCAAAGTTAGCTGACCTTGGTTGTTAGAGCAATAAGTCTAACCAAGAGCCTTTGCACATACCGTTCCTTGGTATAATCAGGTCTTATCACTCTGAGAGTGAACAGTGTCTGAAAAATATGCTGTCAATTCCAGACTTTAGTCAGTTAGAAGAGGCCCAGCTAAAAAGTAAAATTACAAATCAGAAAATTCTAGGAGTTTTGCTTCTCAGCATGACTGATTTCTGGTAGATCAGGATTTTTACAAGCTCTTAAGTATGCAGAGGTTGGGTCAGCCATACTGTCTGCACCCTGCTATAAATCCAGTCCCTTGTGGGGTGGTGAGGAGGGGCACGGGGGCAGGAGATGCTGCCACCTTCTTTGAGTCACTGTTGTAAGGCCCGTGCAACTTTTCTAACAGAGCAATTTCCTTCATTTAGGAGCGGATCTCTGCTGTTTCTTTAGCACCAGTCTAGGACAGGAAACTTCCCTGCTATAATAGGTAATACAGCGTTTTTTTCAAGTGGAGCTTTCCTATGGCACTTACAGTTCAAATACAAAATTGTTTTCTTCCAGAGCTCTTACTTTGTGTAACTAGCTTTGCATGCTGCAGTGAAGTGGTATTTTGTAGAAGGGCAGCATCTTTGGGGGATGATAGCAGTTTTGTGCTTTTAGCTTTGCAACGACATAGAGAACTTGTTGTCTCTAGTACATGAGTGGCAAAGCAAATGGTGCACAAAAATAGCTAATCCTGTTCAGACTGTCCTGCACCCGTTTTTCTCAGTGCTCCTGAAGGATGATGCCTTTAATAAAGTTCAGTCCAAACATCTAACTCCTAAAGGTAGAAACTGTTGAATACGTTGTCTTTGTCTGTGGTGGAATACAAAAATCATCTGTCTGTTGGTCCAAGCAGAAGACTGGTGAAAGGTCGAGAGCACAAGTGTTATGAGGAGCGGCTGAGGGAACAGAGGTTGTTTAGCCTGGAGGAAAGGGGGCTGAGGGGAGACCTTATCACTCTCTACAACTACCTGGAAGAAGGTTGTAGTGAGGTGGGAGTCGGTCTCTTCTCCCAGATAAAAAGCAATAGGACAAGACGAAATGGCCTCAAGTTGTGCCAGGAGAAGTTCAGATTGGCTATTAGGAAAAATTTCTTCACTGAAAGAATTGGAACAGGCTGCCTGGGGAAGTGGTTGAGTCACCATCCCTGGAGGTGGTGCCGAGGGGCATGGTTTAGTGGTGGACTTGGCAGTGTTAGATTAATGGTTGGACTTGGCGATCTTAAAGGTCTTTTCCAACATAAACAATTCTATGATTTTATGACCATAGGTTGGCATATGGATAGTTTCAGTATGTAACTTGATTTCCAAGTGTATGAGCAGAAACTTGTATCTAAATGTTTTGAGTTCTGCACTGTGTGTTCAGCTAAGACTTACATCTGTGCTCTATGCTATATTGGCTACCACAAGCTGTGGAAAGAAACAATGATTTGATCACTGATTGCTTGTAGTAATATACCAGGCATTCCTGATAGCTTGGATTTGTCTTGTGTAAAACTGCCAAATCTGCTTATTGTCAGCTTTGACAGAACACTTTTAAGGACTCACAAACAATTGAATTAAAATCCATGGAGAATCCAAGTTTTATATTTCTGTCTGATCTTAAGCATGTTCTTACAAGATTGGTGAACACGCATGTATTTCACATATCTATGTGTAATTGTTGTCTCCAGCTGCTAAGATACACTTTTGGGGAAAACCAAATATCCAAAATACTATTCTCACCTTTTCATTTTATCTGGTATCTATTGGTGACTCTTATTATTATGGAAGATGTCTGACAGTGCTGTCGTCACAGTGTCTTGAGCAAAGATGAGCTATTATTGCAGCAACAACTTGTAGAATCATAGGGTTGGAAGAGACGTCTGGAGATCATCTAGTCCAACCCCCCTGCCAGAGCAGGGTCACCTTAGAGCAGGTTGCACAGGAACGTGTCCAGGTGGGTTTTGAATGTCTCCAGAGCTGGAGACTCCACCACCTCTCTGGGCAGCCTATGCCAGTGCTCTGCCACCCTCAGGGTAAAGAAGCTCCTCCTCATGTTTAGGTGAAACTTCCTATGCTCAAGTTTGTGCCCATTACCTCTTGTTGTGTTGCTGGGCACCACTGAAAAGAGCCTGGCCCCATCCTCCTGACACCTACCCTTTTGGTATTTATAAGTGTTGATAAGGTCCCCCCTCAGCCGTCTTTTTTCCAGACTGAAGAAACCCAAATCCCTCAGCCTTTCCTCATAATAGAGGTGTTTCAGTCCCCTAATCATCTTTGTAGCCTTTGCTGCACCCTCTCCAGCAGTTCCCTGTCCTTCTTGAACCGGGGAGCCCACAACTGGACACAGTACTCCAGGTGCGGCCTCACCAAGGCAGAGTAGAGGGGGAGGATGACCTCCCTCGACCTGCTGGCCGCACTCTTCTTGATGCACCCCAGGATGCCATTGGCCTTCTTGGCCACGAGGGCACATTGCTGGCTCATGGTCACCCTGTTGTCCACCAGGACTCCCAGGTCTCTTTCCACTGAGCTGCTCTCCAGCAGGTCAGCCCCCAAGCTGTCCTGGTGCATGGGGTTATTCCTCCCCAGGTGCAGCACCCTGCACTTGCCCTTGTTGAGTTTCATAAGGTTCCTCTTTGCCCAAATCTCCAGCCTGTCCAGGTCTCTCTGTATGGCGGCAGAGCCTTCCGGTGTGCCAGCCACTCCGCCCCCAGCTTTGTGTCATCATCAGACTTGCTGAGGGTGCACTCTATCCCCTCATCCAGGTCATTGATGAATATATTGAAGAGGACTGGACCCAGTACTGACCCCTGGGGAACATCACTCGTCACTGACCTCCAACTAGACTCTGTGCCCCTAATTGCAACCCTCTGAGCTCTGTCTTTCAGCCAGTTATCTATCCACCTTACTGTCCATTCATCTAACCCATGTGTGAGTATGTGATAAGTATGCTTATTAAATGAGCAGATGCTCTGAAACTGGGGAAAAAACATTGTGTTTAGATAGGATTGCTCTGTCCATAACAGATCTGAGTAATGCCATTCACTCATTCTGTCCTCACAAGGGTTACCATTTGCTTGGTTACACTGATTCAAATGTGAGCGCTTCCTGAAACATAATCTGTGAAATGATCAGGCTTTAAAAAAAAAATCAAAATCAAACGAAGCAAATGTTCCTGCTCCAATTTCAAAGAAAAGCTATTCAAAGACAGTTTTGAGTTTTTTCATTATATATATGCTATATATATGGTCCTATAAAAACCCACATATAAACAAGAATAGGCATATATGGTTTAAAAATTAGCTATATACTTTTGATGACAGATCTGCCAATGTGGTAACCCTTGCTAGGGCAGAAGGACAATTCTGGGAAAAACGGTCAGCTGATATTGGTGATAACTTACAGCACTTCCACTGCTGACAAAACAATTCATGTAACATGTGTCCTTGGCATCAGTAAAGCTGCATTTAAGGGAAAAAGAAAAAAAACAAACCCCCACACCTCCTCCCCTAAACAAACAAAAAAGAAACCTACCCCCCAAAAAACACTGTAGGCCAGCTGAAAATTTCCTTCCAGATAGGGAGATCTTCTGGATGTTTGGTATCACCAGGATCTTCAGGTGAATGATGCCTTCCTATGTAGGGAAGAAAGGACTAAGGGTTATTGTAGTTGGTTAAATGTAGAATTACAGATGGGGTCCTCTAACCTTGTGCTGGGACTGATGTAGCTCTTAAGTTTTGGGTGTTGGGAAACTGCAGAAGTTCTTGCCTTTTGTCTCCGATTTTGGTCTCACACTGAGGAGATTAGGCTGAAAGATTCAATACTGGGGACAAAATTTTCTAATACAGGGTGTGTTGTTGGAATTGGATTTTGTTTCATACATACATAGTAGCTTTGACTTTTGAGAGCAGAGGCTTATGTAGAAATATATGAAGAAAGAATGAAACTAGATGTCTGCATAGCCAGTCTGGCTTCAACTTCATCCTTTATTTCATGCTAGTGCAAATCTGAAGCTCTTCTTTCAGAAGAGAGAGACAAAAAAACATTAGAGAGAGCCATTAGAGATCCTCCCTTCTGATTTCTGTTTGGTTTTGTTTCGTCTCACGATATGCTGGTGTCAGGTTGCCTGTCACTTCTAGAAAAATTAAAACTATGTTATGTTGCCTCTTCACATCAATTTCCTGTAATTTTGGAAATTGAAGAAAAAGTCCAAAGGAAACAGAGTTTGTGCTTCTACAAGGCAATTTTCTAGCCCTTATTTAATTTTACGTTACATACTATAGATAAAATAAATTTTGATTTGTGTTTCTTCTTTCCTGCATAAGAACAAAAATCTGGTACTAGTATTTAAGCTGTAGCTATGTTCTATGATTAAATATTGCCTGTCATCCTGCAATTAGGAAAGGCACTAAACACAGAAACTGAATTCGGAGAAAAGAAGGAAAATATTGGTGAAAGCTGCAATCATTTTAAAGATGAATGTTTTGATGCATTGAGAAACAAAGGCACCTTCCTGTGAGCAAAACAGAAGGGTCAGGAAACTGGAGAGTAAATAAATCTTTGCCGTGAACTTCCAAAGAGACTTGACATTTTATCTTATTTTTGCTTTTGTAAGTCTAACATTGATGGCCAGGAAGCAGTCAGTTAAGAAGATTAAAACCTGGGCTTAGTATCTCTAGTAGCCTTTACCAGTGGCTGTAGTGGAGTCAAGATTGTAACTGCTCCTAACAGAGCTTTTCCTAAGATGAGTTAAAATATAGGGAGTGTGGATCATCACTGAAATAATACACTCTGAAGTCACTCTAGTTTGTGTAGTTACTGGTAAGCATTTCACTGAAGCATCAGTGACTGTTGTACAGTTGATAGTGCTTTTTGTGATCTTATGGAGATTCTGTAACATGCTGTGTCTTACCATGAAGTCTAGGTAGGAATCCTAATTTTCCAGAAGGTATTGATCTTGGGTAGTAGTTCGGGAGATCTCATACTAAAGGCATCGAAATACTTAAGCATAATAACTATGTAGAATAAGTTTTCATTGTCTGTCCGTAAACATAAAGCTTTATAAATTACATATATGGTGCCTTTTAAGAATAGATGAGTTGGAATTGCATTAATACTTCTTAAATATAAAACTCCTGACCAGGGAAATGCTGGGACACTTTTCTGCTGTACAGAATGTACAGGTATGATGCTGGTTACAGAAGTACAAAACTTCTTATCCTCAAAAGCTGTAAACAAACTTCTTGAATGGGAGTTCTGGTATATTTTGAAGAACAGTTTTTCATCATTCTTGAGATTTCTAAAACAATTAAAAATACACATGTAACCTATATCTCTTGTTCCTTTGGAAAAAAAAAAAAAACAAAAAACAAACAGTGTCTACCTTCCTAAAGCTTCCTGGCTGGGCTGTTCCAGCATGCCTGCATGCACATGAGAAAGTGTAGTGAGTAATAGAGGTATCTACCCACTTAAGTTTGGAACTCCAAGAGAAACCCATCCATTTATTTTGGCCAAAATGCCACCTTGTTTAGCACTCTGAATGCAATCTGGCCAGACAAAGAATTGGACTGATGCTCCTGAGGAGTTTGAGTGCCAAAGTAAGCTGGCAGTGTTTCTCAAGAGCAGGAAGATAATGTACCATAATTACAGATTTAGTCATATTCTGGATTCTCAAAGCTATTAATACTGTATAGGTGTGGCCAAGGGAAAAAACAATTTGGTGTGCTGCTGTGGGTTTCTCTTGCTGATTGTATTCTCATTTTCACAAAAGCTGTTTCCTCCTTGATGTGTTTTATCTTGTGCTTTCCTTTTCTCTTGTGGCTTCACTGTGAGAAGTGGACACAATGCAGAAATACCCTTTGGATGTGATCAAATGATTGTTTGGTGGAGATGAGTCTAAATCAGTAACACTACAATTCTGTAGATGTAGCCTTTCTCTCCCAGTGCTTCAAGAACTGCTGAAATTCAATGGCTTATTAGGAGTGCTTTGATCTTATTGTCTTATTAAATTTGTGGCAACGTGTGAGCCTTTATAAAGAGCTACAAGGGCTTGTCTTTGCTACTTCGAAAGAGATGTCATCAGTCAAAGCTAAGAGTCTGCTTTGAGTTGAACTTTCAGCATTCATTCCATAAAATAATTCCTCTGACACAGCAATTTCCGTAAAAATGGCTAACCAGGAGGGTGGATTTTGTGTTTTCCAGATGTAGTATATTTTGTGCACAGTAGTAAACTACAGAAAAAGTAATACAATTTATTAATCATTACAGGGGTACTTTTAGAATGTGATGATGGCATCCAGCACTTTGACCTGGGAAGTCTCATCTTAAGTTTCAGTAGCAGCAATTTCTGGCTCCATGTCATGAGCAGCTGGGTCTGATGAGGGTACAAACAACCTGGAAGGAGGGTGTCTTTGTTTTCTTGGCAACATGTTTTTTAAGACTCCTGTGAGGTTTTTTTAAGAGATTTGTTGGCTATAGCTCTTTGGCAAAAGTGGAAATGGACACTATGCAAGTTGAGATCTCAGCTGAGGACTACATAACTTATAAGAAATGCTGGGTCAGAATCTGGTTCTGGTCAGTATCAAAGATAGCTGAAAATAAAACCAACAAATTAACTCCATGTGAATTTCTGCAAATGGTCACCTGTAAAAGGGACCAGGACATGAGGAGGAGGTTCAGTAGAAAATATGTGTCTACCTGCATTAGCTGTGGTTTCCTGGAGGGTTATAGAGACAAGTGGATCTATGTAGCAATGAAGAAATAGCAAGACACTTCCTGAGAGCTTTTCTTTGTTTAGATTCATTTTTAATAGATTGAAGTGTTTCTGACTCTGCTCCCATACACTGTGTGTAAATCAATGCTGTATTTAGATCTTATGATGCTTAGATACACTAGAAAAAGATTTTTCTTAAAAGTTTTTACATCTCCTTTTTAACCATTGCATGTGCTCTGAGCTGGATGTTACTGGTTTTGTATCTCTGGTTTATCTGGAATTCAACTAAAGCTCACTTGACACCATGAGTGCTCTGACTAGGGAGGCACTATTACAGGGGATTGGAAATCTCTGCTGAGGTTTTAAGAGTTGGGTTTTTCTGTAAATGGAGAGCACTCATCTGCACCACTTTCCTAATTGTAGATTGTGCTGTGATTAAAAGGATTGAGAAGAAGAAATTGGAAAGGAAATGAAGCTTAAAAAGAAAACAACAACAAAAAGCCTGTTGGGTTCCCTAGCAACAGGGATTTATAGAGTTTTCTACTGTGAGACTGCTCTTTGAGAATTTGCCCAAAAACCAGAATCAATGCTCTACTTGCCACTTGGGGGCATAGGAAAGATAAGTGAAAGATTTCACTGGCCCTGAGCACGATGAGGAATGGAAGGTCGAGAGGTGCTCTCTAGGGATGACATACTTTAGACTTCTGCTTTTGAGTCTTCAAATGACCCTCTGGAAATGTGTTCACCTCTTAATTATGTTCTATTATATATTCTCTTGTTTGTTCTGTTCTTTTCCCATCTCAGAATTTTGTTCTAAAACCTTGCACTGAGGTGAGACTAACCAACCTGTCATGCTCAGATCATCCTCTCCCTCTGCCTGTTCCTCAGACAGGTTCAAATGTGATGTTCTTTACTCAGTGGTATAACCCTTTGCATTTTGGACCTAATATGATAGAAACATAGATTCATTTATGCTCCAGACCCCTCACCAGCTTTGTTGCCCTTCTCTGGACATGCCCTAGCACCTCAATGTCTGTCTTGTGTTGAGGGGCCCAAAACTGGACACAGTATTTGAGGTGGGGCCTCACCAGTGCTGAGTACAGTGGGATGATCACTTCCCTAGTCCTGCTGGCCGCACCATTTCTAATATAAGCCAGGGTGCTTATGCCCTTCTTGGCCACCTGGGCACACTGCTGGCTTGTATTCAGCTGGCTGTTGACCAACACCTCCAGGTCCTTTTCAGTGGGGCAGCTTTCCAGCCACTCTTCCCCAAGCCTGTAGCACTGCATGGGGTTATTGTGACCCAAGTGCAAGACCTGGCACTTGGCCTTGTTGAACCTCATACCATTGGCCTGTCCAGATCCCTCTCTAGAACCATCCTTCCCTCAAGCAGATCAGCACTCCTGACTAACATGGTGTTGTCTGCAAACTTACTGAGGGTGCACTTGATCCCCTCGTCCAGGTCATTGATAAAGATTAAACAGAACCGGCCCCAATACTGAGCCCTGGGAAACACCACATGTGACCAGCCACTGACTGGATTTAACTCCATTCACCACAACTCTTTGGGCCTGGCCATCTAGCCAATTTTTCACCCAGCAAAGAGTACACCTGTCCAAACCACAAGCAGCCGGTTTCTCCAGGAGTATGCTGTGGGAAACTATGCCAAAGGTTTTACTAAAGTCTAGGTAAGAAATCCTTCCTACCCTTTCTGGAAATTCATTTCACTTTCCATGCTGAAAATCAGAAGAAAATAATTAAGTTGTGTAACTTTGTGTAATAATTTCCATCTCTAAATACTTACTAGCTACTCAGTCCATGTTAACATGTTTTACTTTATCCTCTTTTATGGCTAAGGGTTCACTTTGTTTTGGGGATGTCCTTTGAGTAACTTTTTTCCCTGTCTTTCTTCAGTGGTGCAATGAGCCAAATAGAAACAAATTGTGAGCTCCCATGAGGCAACTGGAAAATACAGTATTGAGCTCAAGCAAATGCCTTCTCACTTGCTATAGTTAGTTGGCAGTGCTCACCTTACGTTGTCCCACAGCTCTTGTCACATCAGTCTTGAAAAGATATGAGAGCTCAAGTCATCTTACAGAAGTGCCAGCGGAAAAAAGGTTCCCCAATATCTGCAGGATATGTATTTCCAGTTGCAGGGTTTGTTTTATACTACTGAGATTACTGAGTGCAAGATATGAGTTTGGTTGGATCTCTAGGCTAAAACTTATCTGCTTCCCTTAAGCAGTAGAATAAAGCAGTTGGGTTTTCAGGAGTACATTTTAAGGCTTTGCTTGTGGCCTTTTGTTTAGGTGCCTAGAGTGGAGCTGTGTTCTTTCAGTTGTGTGTACACAGAAGTCCTTGGCATCCCTGTGAGGCTCATCCACAAATCCTTCCATTATAAGTGGCAGGGTGATTACAATAGTTAAGGGAAAAAAAAGGAATCTGAAGTTTAAGTTGAGAGATATAACTAATGTTTTTCCAACCATGTGGCATTGCAGAACATCTCCTTATATAAATTGCCTTGGTACACACTGTACACATCTCCTTGTGCTCTAGACATGAGAGGCAGCCTGTGACTGCACTTTGTTAGCTAGCAGCACTGAATACTGACCTAAATTAAAACTTCATATGCATAGGGACAGTGCCACATTCAGCTTTAGTTCATGTGACTATGTAGGATAATGGGTTGCTATGGTAAAAATTGTGGTGATGATAAGCCATGTGATGTCAAGCTAATATAAGATGGTTTTAGCAAAATGAAGAAAATACATTGAGAGAAATATTAGGCAGATATTTTGGATGAATAAAGCCCTTTATATTTAATGAAAGGAAACACTATTCTACCTGCATTAGTTCTCTTTGGGTAGTGAATCCAAACCAGATGGGACTCATGTAAACATCTGGCCATTTGTTCTGAGCAGTGTGCTCAGAAAAATGGGATCTAATGGACAGAGAAGCACTGTTGTTTCATTTCATGCAGACAATTTATAAATTTCCTAAGATTAAGTTGAATCACAGATGCTCCTGTGAGTGGAAGAACAGTGTATTTGGAGGAAAAACAAGTATGTCCACGGGTATGTGTTGGTCCTCATTTTTTGTTATCCAACTTTCCCAAATCTCCTGTTGCTACTTTTTTGAGAAGTATGAGGTAGAATGTCCATCAGTCTTCAAGATTTGTAGAAGTTCACTGAAGTCTACTGAATTCATATTAGGCTTTATTAGGCATCAAGGCATAAAGGGGCATATGGGTCCTTTTTCAAGTGAGCTGAAATAAGCCTAATTTTTATTGTGGGATCTTTTGGTGCCTGATTGTTCATGTAGTAGTAATTTTTAAAAATTGTCACGCTATTCTAGACAGGTACTCTTCTCACTGCTCATTTCATCATGCTTATAAACCAAAGTTTTGTGAGTATTTTTTGGCTAATTTGTCTCTTTCAATATACTTGTGAGTCAATGGCAGGAAAGACACTGCAGAAATAAAAACAATCATTTTTTTTAGTTCTGAGGAATGAAGATATTAGGAGATGTTATCAAATAATCTAGTCACAATGTAAAACTGCTTAGAAATAAGCTAAGGAATTAGGGAAGTACCGGTTCAGAGAGCATCATGACACTTAAATGAGTTCTTTTTATATTTGAATTTGACTTGAAGTTTTCGCTTGCAGATGTTAAGCCATTTTCTGTAAAGAGGAAGCTAAAATGTTCTTCATGCCCTGTCAATGGTCAATTTATAAAGTAATAAATTAACAGCCTTAAAGTGGGTGTGTGGGCTTCAAAGTGGTAAATCTACTAGTTGTCTAAGGTGCTCGGCAGAAAATGGGTATGAAACTCGAGTCTGTAAGAATAAGAGAAGCTTACTGGCATGGAAAAAATAGAGAAAGAGCAGTATTGCATTTAAAGGATATTTATAATAATTGTCATTCACCTGTTAATCCCTTTTTCCTGAGGATAGCTACCCATAAGCTCCAAGTATGATGTCCTTTTTTCATTTTCTTTTTAAAAAGATGAAAACCCCTTGCACTTACAGTTTGTTTACAGTCTGAGCTGATTTCCTCTCTTGTGAACTCTTAGACTGCTGGGCTGAGAGAAATGGCTGCAGGTTTCCTTTAACAGTCGACCTTATGTCCTTCCGTTCATCACATCTTATTGTTGGTGTCATTTTCATCCAGAATAAGCTATTTTCAAAGTTTTCTTTCAGCTTTTCCTCTGGTTTCTAAAGCTTTTTTCCTGAATGGATTATTTTTTTCAGCTCTGCTGCATGCTTGGTTGAGGAATGAATCTTTTAAATCCATAATATATAGATGTCTTCTGTGTTGCCTCTTCTCAAAGTAATATTGAAGCACAAGAACAGTGGTGGTGTGGTTTAACAGCTGCTAGGAGCATCTCGCTGATACATCCTAGCGCCTACCACTTTTCTGCTGTTATGCTTACCCTTCCATATTCTCTCTGAGTCCTAAAGTTGGGTCAGACTAGGGTGAAGGGTTTACAGTGAGTTATGAGTGTCCCAAATCGTCATCATTGGGGGGAACATGGTGTATTTTTTGCATTTATTTTTATCTGCCCATTGGTGAGTTCTTTATAGCCTTGGGATCTCCAGTGTGAGCCATATCACCCCATGCCTGTATGCCTTAAACCAGGGGATGTTTGTGTGCGGGTGGTATAGTTAAGATTTTTGTGTGTGGTGGTGTGGGTTTTTTTGTGTGTGTGTGGGTTGTTTGGTTTTTTGGTGTTTTTGTTTTTTTTTTTTTTTTTTTTTTTTTTAAGGAAAGAGTAGTCTCTTTTGGGATGTCTAAGGTGTTTCCAGCTGAAGGGTGACTTGTGGCCTTTGCAGAGGTGAGCCAGCAAACCTTCTAGTGCTCAGCTTTTCCAGCCCTGACCCTAAATGTTCCCAGTAGGTGCCTGGAGCCCCTTCTGAGTCACTCCGTGTAGAAGAGACCCTGTATCCCTTGAGGAAATCCTGCAGCAGTTACTACCACCATGGCGATAACCAAGATCAGCTAGTACCATTAAGGGAGGTCATAGTTTGAAAGTTTCTTTGGTGACTATGTAAAAAGCCTTTATGGGCTGTAATAGGCCAGAGGGCTGCATTTTTAATTGCTCTCTTTTAAGATATTAAGAAATCTGTGTAGCTTACAAAGAAAACTGTAGAATAATGCAGCCTAAGCCACAAGGTCTACCTTCCTACTCATGTTGCTATGATGGCAGCTTTAAAAAAAAAACAACAAAAAAACCCAAACCAAAAAGAACCCCACCAAACTAAAGAAAGCTGTATCTGTATTCTTCCCATGTCAAAACAAGACCATCCTCTCTCTCCCTGACTGCAACACCAAAAATACCTTCAGTAGAATTTTAACACAGAATTTAACAGGATTGAATTAGGGGAGAATTAGGCTATCAAGCAAACTGACAGATGGCTTTTTTTTTTTCCCACAAAGAAAGCAGTTAAGTACAGAATATTGTGCCAGCCTCCAGCTATTGAAATATCAGTTGGATTTCCCTTCCTTTCCTTCTTTACCTCCTGTCTTCCCACCCAGGCTGCCAGGTTAATTCTCTGGATTCACACATCTGGGGCTGCTGCCCTCAAAGTCTGAGAAGCTGATTGGTGCCAGCTGGGGTTCAGTGTCCAGATGTGTAGGTACAAGTATGGCTTTTTGATTCATGACCTGGTGGAGACTTCATAACTGCCGCAGTTCCCTGGTCTGTGGGAGGCTGTCTTTCTGCCACCTTGCCCTTATGCAACCAGCAGTGTCAGCTGCAGTTTGCCCCAGGCATTGTTTGAAATCAGTCCAGCACTCAGTGCATCTTGTCGTGTTCTTGTCTCATGACTTTACTACTGTCACAGTCTCCTCCTGCACCATCTTCCATCGTCTGCAGTTTCTGCCGTCAGCTGCTCTTTTCCTGTCCCTCATAATCACTTTCTTATTCTCTGCCTCTTCCGATCAAGCAACTTCATTTATAATGTTGAGAAGAGCAAGAACAAATTGAGGAGAGATGAGTATGAGAATGAAGACTCAACAGTGTTTTCTTGGTCAGGATTTAGATGCATCATTGGAAATACAAGAAGGACCATTAGTTAGACTAGGTATTCTTTTCATACAACCTTGTCTCCATTGTGCTGAGGTGAGTCAGTGGAAAAACCTCAGGTTCTTTCTGTCCTCTAAAAACACTCAATGAAGCAAAGTTCCTTAAGGAAGTTTGTAAGTAAAGGTATTTATTTATTTATTTATTTCTCATCTTCTAGAAGCTTATGTGGAGCAGAGAGGTGCAGACTTCTGCAGCGGTAGGTGCTTTATCAAATAGAAATGCTACAATCCAATCTCCTTTTGATGAGCAAAATAAATGCATTTCTTTATTCAGCCAGCATCATGTTGCATTTTGAGGACTTGGTAAACAGCATTGTCTGCCAAGTCTCATGTCTTAAAATTGTTGGAAACTAGAATATTGCTCTTAAAAGTCAGAGTGAAATACACAGTTTAGATTCATGCATCATCCAAGTGTTTTGTGGACAGCTGAATTAATTCTTGTTCGTAGACTGCAACATTTTAAATTTGTTTTCAGAATTTTATTTGAAAGTTATTTAAGGTCAAGTTACAGAAGTGTTTCTTTATAACTGCTGTTTTGTGTAAGCTTCCAAGAGAGAAGCTTCGCTTGTAGCTCTTCTGATTAGAAATGTGACCTGCTGTTCCAAATTTCCCAGATGTAAGCACCAGGTTTTAGTGTCTTTCCCAGGAATCTATTCAAATGGGCTCCCTTAGCAGTGGCTTGAGGAAACGGACAATTCCAGGTAAGTGGGTGTTATGGCAAGTATTACCTTGTGTCTGTCTTTGCTATTAAAAGAAAACTAAGGAGAGAAAATGAAAGCTGCTGAGGCTTGGCCTTGTGTTGACAGACTCCTGGTGAGTGACAGTATTTCAAAGCTGAATGTCACAGCCAATCCATTCTGGTAGCTTCTGAGGAGAAAACGTGAGGGAGCGGCCTCACAAAGAACACGTCTTACTTGCAGGATTGGGGGAAGGTGTAAATGGCCCAGGGAACTTGTCAGTCCCTTAGGTGCTGTTTTGAAGGCTGCAAATAAAGATAGCTTCTGAAAAGTCAGTGCTTGCCAGTAAGTCAGTGAGAAAGCTTGGGCACGTGCAGAGAAGCAAACACTTTCAAGTGGAGGTCAAAACTTGAACCTGGCGTTTGGTTTAGTTAATTTTCTTTTTTCTGCTTGCTTTAACAGCCCACATAGCCATCATTTCCCAAGTGGAAGATGCATTTGAAGCCTGAAAGTAAAAGCCCGGTGCCCAGTGAAATCAGTGGGCTCCCTTGGGCTTCAGTGAACTCTGCCTTATCAAGGCAGAAGGGAATATGTCTTCCTGCCTCTGATTTGAGTCTTATACTTTAAATCACTAGCTGTACTTCTCTGCACAGGCCTGTATTTCTATGTGCCCTTTCCAATGATAGATTATACTTTTATATCCTTCTATGCAAGTGCAAAATTGGAGTAAAAAAGGTTTAGGTTGAAAATGGTGGCACACGTATGTGGCATTGCACACTAGATTCTTCCAAACCACTGGAACTTTCTGAATTTTTCCCCTCGGCATTTGTCCTCGGGATGGTTTTTTCCCCCTCACTGAGCGTTTTGTGGTGTTTTGATGTTGTCACATACCCTTTTATTTATTTTTATTTGATCTTTTTAGTATTTCACTAAGTACTCTTGTCATTGCTTAGATCTGGAAGACATTACCATAATCAGAATTTGTGCTGGGAATAGATACAGAGAACAAGTGTTTCAAGTGGATAGTTTTGTTTTCTGTACTGAAGTCCTTTTCCTCCCAATGTAACCTGACATGAGATTGAAAGTTAGCAGTCAAAAAGGTATGAACAAATGTGTGTCTAATATGAAATGCAGAAATCTCATAATCTCATACTCTTTTTTTTTTTCTGTCCAGGGACAATAATCTAGTTCTAGATTGCATTTATTAATAAGACTTCTTAATTTTTTTACTTCTCTAATATTAAAAATAAACTACTTTCAGTAAAGCAAACAGACTAGGCAAAGCTTGTATGATTTGGTAATTTATCAAGTGTGGCTGCCAGGGACCCAAGACTTTCATCAGCTGCTTTGAAAAATGTATGTTTGCTTTCATAATGGAGCTGTAGTGTAGGCCAGTGCATGAGGTAGGGAGCGAGCTTATCTCTTAACACAGAAAATATTCTTAAGAAGACAAGCTGATATGTGCACAATCATAATTAGTAATTATTGCAATTAGAAAGAGGGGGAAAGTCAAATGTAACTGAAAGGACTGTGATATTTTCCCCCTCCCGTAGAAAGCGCTGCCTCAGACCTAAGCAAGTAAGGAAGAACAAGACAAAACTAGCAGAAACAGGAATACGAAGTGAATTGAAGCTTTTGTTTAGCACCCTAAATTGCTTTCAGTTCTAGCATGAAAAAATGTTAGATCTTGGTCCATTGCTAATATAAATCCATTTAACTCCCGTTCTGACCTTCTCTGTGGACTGTGTCAAACTTTTACCACAGGGGAATCTGACCTCATATAAAAGGCTTGTGTTAGTATGACATTAGGAGCTCTTGTGCCAGAGTCATCAAACTCAATGTAGCTTAGTTTAGCAAATGCAATGTGAATTTGTAATGTGGAAGTGAGTGAGGACACTGTAAATTTGTCAGTCAAGCTATCGCAAGAAGTAAAGTTGTTTTCTGAAAATGCAAGTTCTCAGACTGAAAGTTGACACAGCAGGGTATGTACTGCTCTGGGAAGGTCTGTGCTGGGCATTGGTAGAACAGTTCGTAAATATCGCATCAACAGGATAACACCATGTACTGTTATTGCACCTACACAGATTATTAATGCTGCTCTTGCTGCTATTTCTTCCCTGTAATTCATATCCCATCTTACGTAGGGCTCTTATTTTGCAAATAATTGTTTGTGGTGAAACTGCATGTAAGTAGCTCTCTCTCATGCTACACTGCAGAAATTGGGTGCAAATAACAGTGAGTCTTTCTAGCACGTGGCTTTTACAGATATTGCTCTGCATTCTGTATGCTTTTTCTTTAGCGTCATACCATGAAAAGTCTTGTAACAAGGTGCATCACCTCTGCCCTTTCCTGTCCCATTCAGTTGATGCTTCTTAGTGAAGGAGTGCACTCTGCAGTGCAAAGCTGCAGCCTTTTCCTGCAAACTACTTGAAGCTTGCCTGTGTATGAGAGCCTGAGATATTTGGAAAGGGCTGTTTGGTTGGGAAACCTGCGTGTAAGTGGGAGGGGATTGAAGGGAGTGTAGACTTTTACTGTGGCAGATAATGTTGTCTAGAAAAACTTCTTCCTGTTGAATATAAACATTTAATTTGTCTGTGTAAGAATCTTCAGAGGAATCTTGATTCTCAAAATGTAGTAATAAGCATAGATAGCATTATTTATGAAAACTTTTTTGTCTATTTTTTCATTTCAATTTTAGATTGTACTGTAAAACTTTTGAAAAGCAAAAGATAGAATTGAGATGTCAAAAAAAGCTGAACATTCTCTTCAATAAAAGTGTACATCTTCCCCTTTTCACTTCTTATTTTCGGTGTCCCTCTAGCCCGTGACTGGGACCTCTTAAACTTATTCATGCAACCAATATGCCTTTACTTGAAAGCAAATGATAGACAAAGTTCACCTTTTAGCAGACAAATTTCCATTTATGGTTGTTCTTTGGCAAGATTGAAGCTACAGGTCATTATGACACAGCATGCAAATACCGTATTATTCTTACTGAAGCTAAGGAGTTATGAAATGTTTTTGACATTTTCCAGAATAGCTGTGGTTGTGCTGTCTGAAAGATCAATTCTGTACGGGATCTGCAGTAACATAAGATGAGTAGGAAGAAGTACAATCGCAGATTTTTGTGTTGTGGGGTTTTAATGAGTTATAGAAACTTTGACATCTACTATGCTGATATGGGAGTGGATACCCATTTTTCCAATCCCAAACACCACCTTTATAGTTAATTGTGGAATTTACTACACTAACTCAGTGATAATGCTGAGGCATTACCTACCAGAATAGATTTATTTTGGGAGGCAAGTTCTTGAGACAAAGTAAGTCTTCACAGAGATCTTTGACTATACTGATTAACGCAACCTCTGTAATCTTCAGTACTATGGGAAGGTAGGGTAATATTTTTTTTTTATTGCTAATCATTGGCTCTAGGCTCCACACACAAAAGAAACCAGTGAACTGATTTGCTATAGAAATAACTGGTACATTAACATTTGCCTTCAGCTGTGATTTGCAGTTGATTATTTTGTTAGACTATGAGTTTTCTGTCTCAAGAAAATATTTATTACCATGTGTTTGTTTATGTGCATAGGACAGTCATGTTCCCTTCTTTCTCCCGCACTACAGCATCGGTCTTTAGAGCTCAGCACTGCAAGATTGGAGATTCAGAGTGAAAGTGAATTCCCTGCAAACACGGCCATGCCCCTACCGGGGGTGTTGCTGAGCTTTGACAGACTTTTCCATTTTGTTGTGAGCACCGGTATCCCCCAGAAGTGTGTCAAGTGGTGGCAGCAGCAGCTGCCTCTGTATGGTGCTGCTGATCACGCTCATAGCTGGACGCTGCATGATATTGCCTCATGCTGCATAATCAAAGTTACTGAAACAGACTGGGCAGGGGTATTCCTGTATTTTCAGTCTGCAGTCTACCACCTGTGCATCCAGGCACTTTGCTTCCTTTAAAAATACAGGTATTGAAAAAGCCTCAGTTATTCCTTACATAACTAGTAATAAAGGCGAGAGTCACTGGGAGTTGGGGAGGGAGCAGATCATGAGGTACTTCTAATGGAAGGTAGGTGAGAGATTAGAGGTAGCAGAGCTATGGGAGGAAAGGAGGATCTGACATAAACTTCCCTTGTCTTAGCTTTGCTGCTGAGTTGCAGGCAATTTAAGAAATATACTGCAAACTTCAGGTAGTAAAATGTGATAGCTCTGGGTACGGTGACTAAGACTTGAATTCCTTCCCCACACACCTAGGGTTTGGAAACAGAGCAATGGTGTCATATTAGTAACTTGCAAAAGGTGTCATGACCCAGGAGATACTATGTGCATGTTGGACCCTAAGGCAGGCTCTGTCCCCTTCTGCCTTTCCACACAGATCTACATGCAGAAACACGCCCTGTGTCTAACAGCTTCACATACTTTAGATAAAAACAGACACCGGATGTTTTTTCTGTTTACCCTTTTGCATGGCTAGAACCCCCTAGTAATACAGGAAAAGAGGAATGAGAATTCGGGCACTAGTATTAGTGAACAAATAGTGTGTGGAGATATGCTTTGAGACTGTCAAAGCAATGATTGTATCTTGCTTGGACAGTTTTGCTGTATCAGTGGGACCATAGCCTGGCTATTAAGACCACTGTGTTTTATTGTGATATGACATTTGAAGCTGGAATTGCTTACAGTTAAAACATCCCCATTCTTTCAAGCCCACTGAGGTTTTCATCATCTAATTGTTCATTGTGTCTGGAAAATTCAGGCACGTCCCCAAAGGCCTCTCTGCCTTCCCAGGTACACAGGGGAATCCTGCAGGTAGAAGGAAAGCAGAACGCTGTGCATGCCTAAATACTCCTTTTGTGAGGAAGCTGATGAGCACAGGGAGAGATGCATGACTGGGATATGGGGCAGAGAGGAGCAGGGTGGATGAATTGAAAGCTCTTAAGATGAGTGTTGCCATGGAAACCACTGCCTTTCCTCTGTGTGTGCAGAGGTATGTTGGATGCTTACCGCTTGTGAAGTCAAGCTCGTATCTCAAATCTGTAATGCAGAAGTGCCTCAGAGGTCCCTGGGGCTGTGCCTGCAGGAAGCCAGTACTGCACAGATAGGGCCGCTTCCATCTCTGCAGCTGAGGAGCTGGCCTGCAGCTTGGTAGTCTAATCGATGTCTGCCTAAGCTCTTGTGGTTTGTTGTGAGGGGGAGCGAGTGTGGTGCCTTGTCAGGTCTCCTCTGACCGCTGCCTCGTGGGACAAGGAATCTGTATCCTGTTCTCAACCCTGGACCTGAGTTCCCTTTTGTGCCTTGGCTTACCCATCTGTAAAATAGTATAGATCTCTTCTTTTTTTTCACAAGTACAAAAAGATCAGGCTCACAACACTTATGATCCAAACTGATAAGAAACCTTCCATAAAAAGCTCTTTAAGTTAATCAAAGAATGGACACAACACCTCAAGTTGCTACGTATGCTGCAGAGGTGGCATCTGGTACCTCCTTCTGTGCCCCTGCAGTCAAGGAGGATTTGCGTGGCAGGATTCCTCCTCATAATCCAGGTGCTAACTTATTTGCCAGAGAAATCTTAAAATTCCTACCCACTCTATGCAGATGTTTTAATTCTTTTTTTTTTTTTGTCTTGCTACTCTGGGATGCAGGACACATGGCAGGGGGTTGTGTACAAAGGCACTGGAAGCTGAGGTAAGGATCCTCTTGGTGGATTGCAAGTCATAAACATCCCACCTGGAGATGCCTGGGCCTTGCAACAAGGCAAGTCAGTGTGCCATAGAGCTGGGCAGAGAGGACCTGTGCCCCACCTCAGAGGGACAAGGAAGAGACAGGGACTTTAGGTCACATTGTGTCCCACAGGACACATACACTGACATGTAAATGATTAATATTGTACCTGTAGCTCTATGGTCAGATTTCCAGTTCCTATTTTGTTAATTTTGTAGGTGATGAAAGCTGCTCTGTATTTATGAGCTGATGTCTGTTGGGTTCAGGCATGTAAATGTACCTGAAGTGTCTCTCAATTTTTCTGGGGTTTGTTTGTTCTACCTACGCAGTACTATATGCTGTCTTTGTATTTTGCTTTCCTGAATTTGTCTTTGAATCTTTTTAAATGATTGGTCCTTTTTTCTTGCTGAGGTTTAAGTCTTGTTCGTTCTTCTCCTTCTGTTAAAAAAAAAAAAAATTAAAAAATCAACATGATCAAATCAATGTTCTGTCTACAAAGCTGGAATAGCACTTGCACCTTTAATAAAATTCTGTGTCATGCCTGTTTTGTTTTAACCTGGTGCAGGCTTAAAAAAAAATCAGACTGAAAACATGATTAAGTGTTGTGATCGTACTTTACTCTCTATGTTTACTGAGCCTTCAGAGTTCCCCCTCTTAAAAGCTTTTATTCTACAGAGAAAATGAAAGCTGGGGGTCTGAGAGAAGACTTGGACTGCAAGAGCTGGAATTCCAGGTGAAACTTTGGTTCTTGGATGCAGATCCTGTTAGTGTACAAATCTTTACCACTTCTACAGAGAATCACTCCTTTTAGTACGTATTTCTTGGTCTCTGCTCCCTGTGTTTATGAAATGGAGATCTTGTGCCTTTCTTCCATCACACTAGAGGCAGTCAGCTTCTTGGCAGGATAAAGAGATAATGTTTCTAATTACTGTTTTCTTCGTGTTAATGCTGCTTTCAAATGTTGCTAGTGATACAGCAATAGTTTCAAACCATCCTTATGGGTTTTTTGTGACCTCGTGTGCTTTTGTATTGCCTTCTGCATTTAGTTTATTGCATTTAAAGAAACAGGGAAAACAAGAGACCAGAATCCATTGATTTTTTTTAAAGACTCAGATTGTTCTGGGAACAGAGCAGAGCAGTTTGGTGACTGACATTTACAATAAGCCTCAATATGCAAGTCTTAAAGTTCTCCCAGCTCAGAGTAGGTGTAAATGAGGGAGGCGTGAAGACTGTGAGATAATTTAGTCTGTTGGCACCCTTCTGTGATCTACATGAAAACTGTTACGAAATCTCCCAGTTGAATTTATGTTAAAAAGTGGGGCTGCGGATGTAAATCCAGAGAGTCTGTGCAGAAATTTAGGACCTGTGGATTCCTTTAATAGGCATCATACTATTTATGGATTGCCCTTGGGAAGACTCTGAAAGAGTAATAATTGCTCACACTTTCTGTATAATAAAGGATGTTTCATCTCCTTTATACACTGCATATTACATCATCGTAGATAATCTTTCAAAAAACTAGCATTTTAGATGGATTTGTGTTAGTGAGGGTACAAAACTAATTAGCATGTGTTGATTTAATTGTTCTGGAGTGTAATAGGGGTTCAGATGGGAACTTCAGTCATTGCTGCTTGAAACAAGGTTAGACAACTGCTTGTTTTGGAAAAGTATAAAGCTTGCAAGATTGCATATTTAATATCAAGATTTTCTTTGTCTGGGGAGAGATAAAGTTACTATGTAAAAGTGAATCTGCTCAGGAGAATAAAGTCATGAGTGTGCTGCCATTGTGAAATGCAGAGATGTTTTTTAATCAAGAAAGCAAAAACCTATTTTTTTATTAGGGTGGAGGTTGCTGAGAGTTGCGTACCATGGCAGAGGCAGTTTTATTGTGTTCCAGCTTAATGATGCAGTGCAGGAAAGGTAGTGCTGCATCAGAGCTACTCCGTAATCATTCATCAGGGTCAGGAGAAGGGTGTTCTCTGCAGTGGGAACATGCTGTGCCTGAGCTCCGGGGGGGATGTTGCTGGCCAATATAGGAGTGTTCATCCAGGATGATGCTGCATAAGAAACAGGAAGAAGGGGTAAACAATTTGCTGCTCCTGGGGCTTGGGTTCCTGCTGAAAGGGATTTGAAAGACCGTTTCATTGCACAAAAGTCTGTCTTTCCAGTGCAACTTGTCTACTTTAACACGCTAACAAATACAGATAAATAAAGATGCTGAAGCAATATGTAGGTTATTCCCTTTTCCTAAGAATGCCGGAGAGTGGGTAATTTTAAGGAAACATCTTAGTTCTCAATAAAATTCATTAACTGGAAATATAGACACGAGAAAATACCTGGGCTGTGGCATCAGACCTGCCCTTGGTGGTATTTGTCATCATTAAGAAGAAAAAAAAGGAATGTGATTATGTAAGTTCAAGTGTAGTAGCAATAGCTAAGAAAACTGCACTGGTACAAATTTTACATGGAGGAAAAACAGATGGTCCAAAAACTACTGTACTATTAGAAGTAACAAAGAAGTATTGAAGCTGGTACTTTAAAGTCTTTAGAGTCGGGGTCTAGAAAAAGGAAACCATGCTGGCTCTGACAATAAATTGTTCTGTGACCTTGAGTGAGTCTCAGTGAACACAAAAAAAAATTGCAAAGACATTTGGAGCACTCAGATTTTCCAAGAGATTGGATGGTTATATCTATCCTTAGAGATTCCCACTGATCTCTCGCTGATCTCTCACCAAAGGAAAAACAGAGGATTTAGCACTTCTGTATTTTCACGGAATCACAGAATTTTTCAGAGTTGGAAGGGACCTCTAGAGATCATCTAGTCCAACTCCCCTGCTAAAGCAGGATTGCCTAGAGCATATTACCCAGGACTGCATCCAGGCAGGTCTTGAAAGTCTGCAGAGAAGGGGACTCCACAGCCTCCCTAGGCAGCCTGTTCCAGTGCTCTGTCACCCTCACCGTAATGAAGTTTTTTCTTACATTTGATTGGAACTTCCTGTGTTCCAGCTTGTCCTGTTACTGGGATCCACTGAAAAGAGTCTGGCTCCATCCTCCTTAAACCCACCGTTTAGATACTTGTAAACGTTAATTTTGAGGAAATGTAACTAGTAAAATAATGCTAGAGCTTGGATCTCTTCAGAATCCCCAATAGCGAGTGACTACCAAGACGCTAATGGCTGTCTTGGCTAATGCCGAAGAAAGCATTCAGCAATTGTTTTCTCTTTCGTAGAATTTCTTACAAGTCAGGGAAGTTTTTGAGAGATGAAGTACTCCTTCCTATTATCTGAATTCAAGGCTATGATTTGAAGGCTTATGCTAGTCCAGAACACAGTATTTGCCAACTGATTTTGTGGGGCTATCTTTAAATTGTAGTGTGAATTTTTCACTGCAGTAATAGAGCATGTGAGTAGGGTGAGCTGAATACAGGGAAGGGCCATGGTATTTTGTGGCACTCCCCTTGCCTATTGCGCAGAGAGGGAGACTCGGGGAATGGCCTGCTCCTGTAAATGAAGCTGGGTGCAGTGACTTTTGGCACTGCTGTATTGATTCTGTGTTAGTCAAGACATAGCGCTGAGCATTTGTTCTTAAGAGACCTGAATTTGTATTCCAGGGCGGGATAGGTGGTCACACAGAATATTTTTTGGAGTGAGGGACCACAACCTAAGTCCTCCCAGCAAAGGTCCTGTGGTCTCTCTCCATCTGCAAAGCCTTGCAGAGTGGCACGTATGCTAAAAGATGGGAGACACAGGGTCAGACCTCCCCAGGAGGAGTAGGGGTTTGAACTCAGACTGCCCATAGCTCTGACAAATGGGAGCAGGGAACACGAAGCAGACATGCACCAGGGTGCTACGTTGCCATGTCACTGACTAATACTTCTCTCTAATGGCACTGTAAAGCAGCAGTGTAGTAGCGTGTTATAGGTAAAAGGCACTATTAACCCCACATTTTACAACCTGCCAGTGTCCTATTATCCAGCTGTGTTAACAACAGAAATGCCTGATGGAGTTGACTTAAATACCGGCTGGGGGTTAGTTTCACGACCACAAGACAGATACGCAGAAGACTAAGCTTCTATGGCCCTAAGGAATATTCAACAGAAGCCTAGTGAATAGCTTGCTTGTGATGTCCTAAAATTATTTGAGGGAAAAAGACTGACAAAGTACAATGGGTTGTGGCTAAAAAGCAGCCTTCCACACAACCTGTAAAATTCTTAAAATCAATTAAAAAACCTTTAAAGAGTTTGTCCTATGTCAGAAAAGCTAGGCTGAAACCTATCAGGAAGCAAGTTGTAGGGTTCTGAGTCAGATGTGTCCAAGCAATAATAATAGCATTTAGGAACTCCGGGGAAATAAAAAACTACAGTAATTCAGCCCCCAGAGGAATACAAAAAAGGGAGGAAAAGGAAGAAAAGAAAAAGATTACATTTACTAGTAGCTTGACACCCTTTGTCCTGAGGGGCAATTCTTCCAGGCGGTGTCATCCAGATGATGAATTTATGCTTTGCAAATTGTTCTGGAGACCATTGTCCCTTTAAAGTCAGATCCCGTTCCAGGCATTTCCTTCCACATAAGTGCAGCTTGTGCAAATAAGGAAATCTTTGCTTTTTCTTTTTTTAGTGGAACCTGGGGACCCTGTTTTGTAATTGGAACAAATACAGGAGGGAATCCCTAACGCTCACTACACCAGTTATTCAGTCCAGTGCTTTCTCTGCTACCAAAATATCCGTGTCTGCTGTTCTCTGAATCTTGGGGAAGGGGCTGAGCATCCGCTCAGCGCTGGTGGGAAGACAGTTATGCTGAGGGCAAGGTCGTGTACAGTTGTGTCAGTCTGGAACGCAATTCTGCCTCTGTGGTAGGTTCCTAACATGACTTGCGGTGGGTTAATTGGTGCTCTCTGATTGACTTACCCTAATGCCAAACAGCAGTGATAAAGCCACGTTCCTCACAAGGGTATTATAATGACTAATGCTTTCTGAAGTATTTAGATATGATGAAGGTGAGGAGTAGTAAAGAAAAGTAGATGCTTGCTGGTTTGAAATGTATTGTGTACAGTCTGTGCTTATTTAGCTGTGGTAAATGAACTGTAGCATATAACAGAGAAGACCTGAGACTAGATCTCTTTCATTATTAAAGTTATGTGTTTCTGGCATTTCCTCCCCCCGCCCCATCCTTCTAATATGCTGTTGTTATGGCAACAGTGTTTCTATCAAGAGATTCATATGAACTACTAAACCTTCCTTGCACTTTTACCAGTTTTGGCACACTCAAGATACTTAAATGCGTATGTTCTTGAGTTGTTGTGGGGTTTTTTTGTTTAGTTTTTTTGTTATTCTGTTTTTTTAACTGGAGGGAATGAAATCATAATTTTGAGCAGAACTTCCCTTGCTCAAAGAGGGCTTTACCAAAATCGTCATAACTACTGTTACATACTGGTGTGTTTAATACAACCTATATTAAAAAATCTAATGTTGTATTTCCTCTTCCATGTCCTAGAGTTGGACAAAGATGCCTCCACAGCAATCTCCTTGCAACTTTTAATAATCATGGATGAGTGGAACAGTACCATCAAGTTCGCGCATAACTTACTACAAAGGATTGTATTTCATTTTACTTTTGCACACCTCATTTATGGGCTCTTGTGTTCTGCTAACAAGAGCCTCTGGAGGGAGGAGATGTCTCAGATATTGCAGGATGTGCAGCTACACACATAGTGATGTCAGTTCTAGCTGTTCACCCCCTCAATAAACAATAACAGCAAAGTGGCACTCTGACAGGGTCATGAAATAGTCATGAGGAGTCCCAAAATAACAGACGGCAGTAAACTGTAATTGGGTCTCCTAACCAAAAGAAATGGAGGTGTGTAATATTACAAGCTTCCAGATGGCAGAATATGGAAAAGACAGCTTTATGATCTGCTCTTATGAATCCTAACTGCTGCGTGTCACTGATGAATGAAAGGTATAATTATTTAGAGGGGGAGGGTGTTTTTCATTTCTTTGAGTGGTATTTCACTAGTTGGATGTGTTAACTCAAGTTGCCTTATGAAATGTTTTCTGGGCAGATAGAGTAGAAGCTTATGCACAGTTCTGTTGTTGAAGTGCTTGGTGTGTTCAGTTATTTTCCTTAATTGTGCCTCAAATCTTGTTTTTAGTACTCTGAACATACCTGTAACTTTTTTCCTTCCTGTAAAAATGTCTGGAAAGCACCTCATGAACAAATACGAAATCAACCACGATTAAAACTTTACACATCTTAGTAACACTTTATACTGAGTTGTGCCTTTAGCTTTGTTTTGTTTGTTTGGGGGACGTTCCTCAAGATAGATTTCTCTGAAACAACGCTTCAGTTGTGACAATCCCAGGGGATCATGACTGGAAATCCTAATCTTTCTACTAATCGTTTACTACAATGGGTCTTGTGCCGTATCTGCCTCTACGATATGAAAAGTATCAACTACATTCTGATAATGCATAAATATATTTATTTTTATGATATTAGTCTTAATATAGATCTTAGTGAAAAGGCAATATTGGGCTGTCTTCACTGCACATCAATTGCAAACTGTTTCAAGCTTAGTGTTCTAGGCATACATTCATGCATCTGTTGGCATTTGGAGGGGAAAGGAGGGCATGTTGATGTTTGGTTGAATTAAAAATTGCTATTACTGTAAGCAAATGGATCTGGAGCTATTTACCTGCTCTTGGTTTCATGAGCTGTAAAATTCTTAGTATCTACACTGGCTTTTGCAGCTAGCAAGCTGTTATTAGCACTGGTCTCAAGAAACAGCTTCTATGTGACTTTTGTGTATAATTTCAACCTGCGGGAAGCCCTCTAAGAGAACTTATTTTCTTTACCTGTTGCTCTTAGGCTATATCTATATATGCTAGTAATTTGGTGCACTAGCGGTGAACCAGTAGATGAAAACAGCTGGTGCTGGGGCCCCTACCTCTGTCTACATTGTGTGCTGCTTGCCAGGCTTGTTTGGGATGAGATTTAGCCTGGTTTCCTGGGCTGACTGCCTCCCATCAAATGGCCTTCAAAGCTGACCAAAGGGTCAGTTATTGGTTCAGACTCTTCTGTACCAGTGAGGCTTGGGAATGTGGTCACGGAGTGGTTTTTTTTTAGAGGTGATGCTGCAGTTGTCCTCGTGCTCTGTAAGGTTCTGGGCTGTTCTGCAGGCCTTGGACGGAAGCAGCGACCTTCAAGGCAAAACTTGGTGCAAATATTCTCAACGTGTATTTATCAAATGCTCAGTATCCATGGCTGATTGCTATGGGAAGATGAGAAGGTGATTTACCTTGATGGTATTTCTAATTCTCAGTGTACTTGCTTTCTGAGGTATTTAAGCTCAGGTGTTTGCACAGTAAGCTCTTTACCTGATTGTTTACTCCGTTGGCTTTTTTTGCTCCTCTATCCTCCAGCTGTCTGTCTCCACTGAGATACCTTGTACTTTATGCTGCCACCTTGTAGGCTGTGCTTTCTCCTCCATCATGCGTCAGTGGGAAAAGACTCAATAAGGTGCTCTCAGATACATTAAATGTACAAATACAGAAAGACAGAAAAGTGGAGAAAGGAAGATGAGAGTTTTTCTTCTTTCAGTCATAATTAGGCTGCCTCCTATGCCACCAGCAAAATTCCTTCTCCACACAATGATGGTTTTTTTAATAGATATGAGCAAGCTGCGACTGACTGTAGTGGATTTTGGCCAGTTTCCAGATCTCTTTAACTACACTTTCTAAGTTTGTTTTTGTTTGTTTGTTGGTTAAGCTAATCCTTGTTGGTATAAAGGAAATACAGAGATCATAACCTGCTCTGATGGGTTTTTCTCCCCCTTTACCGGTCTCTTTACCAGTTGCACAGTGTTATTGGAATATCTTTATAGTGTACAATAAGCACTTACTTTTTTTTTTAAACCAATTCAATACAGTTCTGTCACTAGCAGTGTTCGTCACTTATTGGCATTCATTAGCTGACCCAGTTGGTTTGCATTGCAAATTAACTAATAGCCATGGATGGCTATAAATGAGTAACAAGCTATATTATTCATATGTAAATATTCTTTTGATTAAATCCATCTTCACTTGCTAATGCCCTAAAATGCTTTGATGTTTTTTTCTTCTACAAGTTTATGGAACACGATTTCAGCCATGCTTCACTTTTTCAGTGGTTTGTCTGCTCCCACAGCCTTTTATTTTTCACTCATTAAAAGTAACTGTTGCAACACTTCCTGTGACTAACTAGGAAAATTGGTTCCCTATGTAACAGCGTTCACCTGTTTGATCAAAAATGCTGTTTTGGTGGATTTCTTAAAATTAATTGGAACACTTTTTCAGAAATATTTTTTTTTTCTAGGTTAAAACCGAGATGAAGATAAGAAGTTCTAAATTCTGGCAAGAGAGCTTTTTCACATTCTTACATGCTGTTCCCAAGCCGCTCATTAGTGGGCTGTCAGTTTTATAGCCAGAAGGTAGCCTTCTCCCAAAAGAAACTGTGGGAATTCTGTTTGAAACTATCACGCTAGTGTTATTTCTATAGCTAGTGATTATAAAGATAAACTTTCATGTTAGGAAGTGCAGATGACTTAGAGGCTAATTGCTATGCGTTTCCAAAAGCCTTTTAATTTTCTACTGCCTTTGGGACCTAGTCTTTAAAAGCTGGCCTGAAGAATGCAAATACTCATGAATTGGGTTTCCTTACACAGCAATGTTGTTATGTGCCGTGTCACCTAAGACCAAGCTGTAGTTTAGATGCCAGTTATCATGCTGGTGATTCAGGAATTGGACAAATCAGTTTTTACTTTCAATGTCTGTTGGATCTTGCCCTCTATCTTAATCGATGAGGCTGGTTCATCTTGGATCCTAGTGGCAACGTGCTACAGACAGACAAGTGTCTCAGCTGTCTGTGGCAAAAGGAACATGCATGCTTTTGTGTAATAGACCACCAGAAGGCATAAAGGCTAAGAATATAATTCTTCTGATCTCAGAAGAAACTCATCCTGATTTACATCCCTGTAACTGAGAACAAAATCAGACTCTGAATGTCTTAGGAGACATTATCCAATTAGAGAAAAGGTCGGGTTTGCACATTTACTGTCTATAATAGTATTTCTCAGTTACTGTTGGTCAGACCTGTGTGTGAAATGCAAATGGGCGTGTGGGGGAGTGAGAGAGAATGTCATCTTATCGAGCAAATTTAAGCAGGAATAGTTAGTTTCCACAGAGAATATATTCAGAGCGAATTTGTCCATTAGTCACGCCTATTGCTTTTCCAGCTGCCTTTCATCTCCTCACTTGCATCTCCTAAACATCTTTTCCTTACCTGTGTAATTGTAAAAAGGATAAACTTAGGCTATCAGTAATGCCTTGTTGAGAAGAACAATGCTTAATCAGAATTAATCCATGATCCCAAAAGAGGAGGAAGCAATAAATGTGCTGTTTCCTATCTGAGAAATGGACATAACTGTGTGGTAATAGATCCATTGTTATTAAGAGACATTTAACAAAATGGTGGTGGTTTATCTTGTGAAGGCAGAAGGAGCACACTTTAGATAAAATTAGCTCTTAAAGTCCTCTTTATATAAACAAAGCTAGAGCAGTCTTCATCTTCCTGAAGACCTTTCCAGCTCAAGATCTTCACAGGGAAAGAAATAAAGAAATGCCGTGTAGAGTCATAGATGCACCAATTAATACTGCTTTTACATTACGTAACATGATTTATGTTAGTACAACTGGAACAGACTTGTAATGAACTTGTGTTTTCCAGCCTGAGAGACTGGGGAGAATAATGGCAAATGAAACTAGTGTTTCCACAGCACTTGCAATCTAGGAGCTGTGACAAAGACAGGCTCTCTATTCTCCACACCCTCCCCCCTCGCCTCTTCAGATTGTCTCCTGGACTATACCAAGACTGTGGGAAGCTTGAGTAAAATGAGCCCCGCATATATGCGAGAGTATAATCTGACTGAAAAAAAAAGCCTTGCATGTAATTAGGAGTAGCCAAGTACAAGTCTAAAGAGAACGTTGTTGCTAGTAAAACTCACATATGACTGGGATAATGGTGGAAAGCAACTTGCTTTTTAAGTATTAATTGAGGATGTATATCTGTGACAACAATATTAGACAAAGCCTTTCTGGGCAGTTATTTCAGTTATGGTCAATTAAAGGAGTTTCTTGCGGTCAGGACTACAGTGTGATGTAGGACTAGACAAAGTACTCGGCTGAAGTGCTATATTAGCTTGGGTATGTGCTGCTCAGTGCTACGCAGTGCTGCTTTAGAAATCCCCTTAGCCTGGGCTCGATATATTTACATGGTAGAATAATAACACTGCAAGTACATAAACCAGTCTACTACCAAACTGCAAACTATGCTGACATAGCTGTTCTACTCCTTGGTGTCCCATGACCTGTGGTTTCACTCTGATGTTGGCAGGGGGTGTTGAAGTGAGTTGTTAGCATCTAGAGTCCTTCACCAGGAAGAATATGGGTTTTTTTCTGTTGATGGTTGCTTCTTCCTTATCCTAGGATCTACTTGGGTTCCTTTTTATCTGTCTGGTAACATGGTTGTACATCTCTGCTTTTTCTTTGTTCTGCAGCTCCATTTTACATTCAAATTTACTATGTACGGCCATTTTGCTCATGTTAGATACTATTTCTTTGTTCCCTTCATTAGTCCTAAACCAAGTTTTTTCCAGGTTCGTTCTGCATTTCTTTAACTGACCATTGGTGAGTTATTCATAGCTGTGGAGTTCCAAGTGCTATGCCTGTACTTCTCTACTCTACTCAACTATCTCTAATCGTTCCGTGCCTGTACTTCTATACTGCATCACGTGTCTACATTTCCTCAGGCCTCTGTCATATCAGGCTGCATTTGTCTGTACCATGTTGTTAGTCAGAACCATGGTGGTGCCATACAAAGATAAACAGAAGTAAAACGAATTAGCCATAGACACCTAGTCAATTAGAAAAATTCCTGTTACGCTAAATGAAGCTAAAACTGATTTGCAGGCAGGTCAAGATAAGTTCAGATATAGCAAGCCTGAGAAGTTGCAGTCCTGAGGCCCTGCAAACTTAGTACAAAGCTCATGGGCTGTTACTAGCAATGGCAATGCCATAATCACCTTGCTGGTTGGTTATGTACTGCATCGTGAATATGTCCTGTGGTGACTGTCTGTGCTAAAGTAGGACAATTGTTCAAAGGCTATTTGGAGTAACACTTATTCTTACAAATGAAAACAGCTGTGGGAGGATAACTTCTAGTATTTCCACAGTGATTCTATAACCTAGTAGCTTAAAGCTGTAAAACATCAATTTCTGCTGTCTTGTCATTGTTGATGATTACTCATCTTATAACCATGGGTTCCTAAAACAGGTATGTTCCTAAAAAAAATAACTTATCAAAGAAATTAAAGCTGTTTGTTTAACATGCTTAGCAAGGGCTTACCCACTATGCGGAGCCTAAGGAGTTGCAGGCAGCCGACAATGGGAGGTGATGTGTGTGGCTGTGGCAGTGTATGGCTGGGCATGTGGCTTGGGAATTTTGTGCTCGCGTACTAGTCTTCATTTGATGCTGGGTCTCTTCTTAAAAGACTTCTGCAGTGAAAAATGGGAGCAATATTTTTGTTATTCCCCTGCTTGGCCCACTGAAATAGTGGAATGCCAAGAGTGTTGATTTGAAAGTATAATGTTATGCAGTCAATGCAACTGATGCACCCTACCCTAGTCTTAAAAAGACATCAGAAAAGGGGCAAGAGATACCTCTTACTCCTACATTACATTACTTTACTACATTACTTTACTGTTAGCTTTGAAACAGACTCCTTTAGTTTCTTCTTCTGGCACCCCACCCCCCTTCTGTTGTGCTTTCTATAAAAGCGAAGAAAATTTGCAAGTAATCCCTTCCAAAAGCAGGTTAGGAAAGGTTTACAGGGTCACCTCTCTTTTGGCTGTAGCTGGTAATGTTTTTTCCTAGGCCTGCTTCTCTCTCTACTGGCTGCTGCTGCACATTGTTGGAAAGAACACTCTAAAAGCAAGCTTTTGTCTATAAATACCCAAAGCAAATGCTTCTAGATCAATTTCTTTTGAGAAACATTAGAGTTTCCTCCATCAGACATATCTAAAATATAAGACTTATAAAATATAAGACTTATAAGAATATAAGGAGAGGATATATGGGGGTGTGGTGTTCAACAGTAGACTTTCTTCAGACTTGGAGTTCCTGAAATATCTTCCCCTATAGGCTGGTCTACCTGCTGAAGCAATGACTGCTGTAGCTACTCTGAAAGTAGAAAGTCTCTTCATCAGGCTATGTTTAAGGAAACATACTAAAAGGAACAGGAAGACCCAATCTGTTGAGAATAAGAGGCAGGTGTGGGGGGGGAACCACCAAAACAACTTGCCTTACTACCGCCTTCATGGGGATCAACTGGTATTACCATTTGGTTCGTCTGCAGCCAAAGTAGCAAAGTTGGGAGGAAGATTTTCCTGTGTTCAGCAGTTTATAGGTGTCTCCTACCAGAAGTAAATGCTTTCATTTACTCATTTTCACCCTACTTAAGCTATATGAGAACAATGCCTAAGCAAATCCTTGATGCCCACATAATGTTAGCTGACCTGACGGACAGCTTTGAAGTGTAGACTTGACCTGGATTTTGGGGCCTGCTAGGTGGAAAACTCTTCAGAAGTTACTTTTGTTTTGAGTTAGTTTTACAGCTGAATGTGTATAAATATGTGTATAAACAAAATCTGTTGGTATCCTACGTTCCCTGCAGCATTGTTGTAAGCAAGGATGCATCTGTTTTATGTTGGGATGCTAGCTTCACTGACCTAAGATGTGAAGATGACCATTAGGATATCCCGTTGAAGGAGAGAAGATTATTCAACTTATCCAAATTGTGTGTGGAGCCTGAAATTGTCACTCTGATTATATGAGAGCTCTTAAATGGCAAAGATTGTGTTATAGACCGTTCTGAGCAAGCTTCAGCTTCTGGTAAACCTGCTTTCTGCAACCAATTCAACAATAACTGTGTGTCGGGGGAAAAAGTGAGGTTACTGTTGTGGCTCACTGTCACAGCATCCTAAATTTGTGGGAGCTCTCCCAAAGGATCCCATGTGGTATGGCCAAGCCTTTTTTGGAACAGCATGTAGGCCTTTACCTATAGGTCTCTTACGATGGTTTCTGAAGACAATTTCATGCTTCTTTTATATTGATTAGTTATATTGATTATTATTATATTATTTATATATATTATTTATATTGATTATTATTGATTCAAAATGGCACTTTGAATTTTTCTCTTCCTCTCAGTCTAGGGTGTATTCATGTGATCAGGAAAACATAGCAATGTCTGCAATATGAGTAATTAGGAAGAATTCTTATTTTTATTTTGGCTTACTGCAGCCAAAGGCTAAATCTATTAATTTATTCCCCCCTACCTCAGGTAAGTGAAGACATCCTGGTGTTAATTACAGCTAGAGGAATGGAACAGGTGTGTATCATACACTGGAATGAATATTGTTATATAACTTCTTGCCAGCTCAGTACTCTTGGTGACCGGTGATTTTGTTTAGAAATAGAAGCGATTGGAAATTTAGCTAATATTTCAAAAGCTTTCACAGCACTTTTGAAATATTGGGAGGGGGGAAATGTTAGAAGTTGCCATTTTAGCTGTGGGAAATATTCAGTATTGAACTTAAAAATTATGTAAGTGCATCGAAGGAATGTTACTCGTACCAAATGCCCTTAAGAGGGCGCTTATTCACCACTGCATTTGTTTTGAACATCATCTGTTGTGTGATTTTAAAACTAATTTTCTACTGCACTAAGTTAACATTTGACTGCAATGTGTTTGGGCCAGTTATGGTTACTGACATCAGCAGATACAAAGTATACAACAATATTGCATTAAGTGGGCTTAATTTGTATAATAGTTCTGTCACTTTACAGGAGTGCAATTTCCATGCAGAACGGCAGGTGCAAAACAGTTCCACACCTCTTAAAAGAAACAGCTTTTCCATACAAAACCAGATTCCAGTTTGATTTGGGGTTTTCTTTGGCTTTGCTTTTGCTTTTCTGTGACAGTCGTCAGCTGTAATAAACTTCCATACTCCATCCTCTGCAGTCATCTTCCTTTGAGTAAACTATCATGTAATTAGGGGTCTGGTAGAAGACTCTGGAGGATAAAGAACAGCTCTGGTAACGAAATTGGGCTATCAAATGCCTATTTTTTTTTTCTAAGCCAACCACTGAGAAATTATGTTCTATTTTCTTAGAAAGGAACTTTCTGATAAGTTCTGCCATAAAGTGCTTGTTTGTAATGATCATGGCAGCTGGATGGATGTCCCAGTGGTGTCATCTGATCATTTTCTGCCATGTCTAGTGTCTTCATTTTCAGTTTGGCTAAATTAGCTAAGGTACTTTTCCATCCATCTTGACGCTCTTCCCATAAGGTACAACTGCCATCAGTAACTTGAGAAAACTTCTCTTGGCAGAGAACAACCCACTGCCTGCAGGCAATGCTGATCACTTTCATATTATCTCGTACCACTTCAACATAGCATAAAGCAGTACTGCATGGGTGGGACATGTGATAAATCTTCCTACGCTGAATTGCTTATGGCTGTGAAATGCCTGAGAGAAGACAAGCTACAGAATATGCATGCATGTCATGTGTTTAGAAAAACAGGGCTGGCAGTGTATATTAAGTCAAAGCTCTAAGGAATTAATCTCTGCTTTAGATGTATCACATAGAAATTAATGCTTGTTCACAAATAAAATAGGATTTTCTAAAATATCTCTGTTAGGCCAGACCTAGATCTTGTCATCACGGTTTGCTTCTTTACACATAGAACAATGGAAAAAGAAAGTGGTTGATGTAAACTATAATTGGATTATGCCATATAACACTAGCAGTAATTTCAAAGTAAATACGTATGTAATTTTCTATCACACAAATGAACACAAATTTACCTATAGCATTGTCTGGTTGGAATGAAAGGAGAGCTGTTTTTTCCCACCCTACTTTCAGACTTGGCATTTTTATGTGGGTTTGAAAGGTTGCTTAACTGGAGGCAGCTAAGCTGTCACCAGAGCTGAGCTCTTCCATGCCAGCAGAAGAGCTGACCTTCTGCTTCAATTTTAAAGCCTTCGTTTTCCATCTATAATTAATTCGTTTCATCTGAATCTGAGGGTTGTCTCAGTGGCCTGTGCATAAACATTGTGTATAGGCCCCAGACTGCATAACCAGATAATCACCTTGCAGATTCAATTCTGTAGCAACATGGGATCTTATGGTGATAGGTATCCAAACTTCACATTGTGAATTTATAAAGGCATCACTGTTATCATTTCAAAACATGCTGATTGTGTGCACTCTCATAAAGCTTTGTGGTCATACAGTTGTACAAGTAAAGGCAATTACTTTAAGTTACTTCTAGGCAGCAATGGAAGTTGATTTTTTTTTTTTTTTTTTAATACTCCTTCATAAGTAAAATTCAGTCTGTACATTTGTTTCTCTCCGGTATCTGTGTGACATTCTTTAGCTGAAACCAGCTAATTTATTCCAGTGGTGTATAGGGGATCTGGCTTTTTAATAGCTTTCCATATCTTGTTAGCCTTTGTTTAATGTCCGTCTAGACAGAGACCAGTGATATTAAGAAGCACATATCTTTAGGATAACACTTAATTTTTGTATCACTAGACAGGATATAGCTTCTGATACTGGAATAATGATGAGATCTTCTTTTTGGAGATTATGAAATATTGCTTTGCCCCTGTATCACCAGATAAACTGAGTCTCATGAAATAAGCATTACCTCTTGTGCCTGAGGTTAATTGAGGAAGACGTTTAATTACTTTTCCATAGACCTGTAGGACTGCTATGCCTTTTTTAGGCCTTGACCAGCTTATTGAATACTTAGTTTTCATATATAAAACAAACTTTATTATATCTGTTCTGACTTGGTAAAGGGGGAGTTTTAGGGGTTTACAAGCTTCTGGAAATGCTTTGACTTCTATGTCTTTCAGAAGCGGTGGTTCTAGAGGTTTTGTCACAAAGCCACTTTTACGTCCCTTATTTTTGTACTTTGTTGCTAGTGCTAGATCTTGGGTCTTCAGGCATTCTGGGTGTCACTGTCCCAAGTCCTTACAGGTGCTACTGGGTGGAACTAGTGTGGTAGGTACTTGGTGAACAATAGCGACAAAGCTGCTCCCTTCCTGCTACTAGGAAAAAAGTCAGTTTAGGAAACCACAGGTTTTCTTAGTGCACCAAGATGCCACCACTTATTTAACATCTGAGAAATTAATTCATTGGCTAAGTGACTGCGCTAGTGTCCTAGGTGAACATTTAAAGCTACTGCCTATGTGCTGTAGCAGGCATACAAAAATGAGGGTTGTTTCAGTGGGTGGCAGTGGAGACACTGACACCATGTCAGTTGTATAGTAATTTTTTCAAATTTAACTGCTCACATTGGAATTTCCTGTGTTGCTTTCTGTGGAGTTTTAGGGGGACTATTTCAGCCAAAAAGATCCTGCTGTTCACAAGTGGCATCCCTTCTAAAGGGAGAGTAGGCTGGCTGTATCATATGGTTTCATAGCCAATATGAAATGGGTCCAGGCAGAGATGCTCCTGAGGAAAGCTGCCATAATTACCACTAGCAAGCATGAACTCCCATCGCAACCATTTCTGCCCATTTACCTGCTTTTGTGGTTAAAATGCAAAACTGACATCTTCTCAGGCAGGCTGACTTAAACCAATGTCTGGTCCTGACCTTCTAGATCTCGTGTTGTGTCTTGTATCAGAGCTACTTCACTTGTACAAGAGGCTGTTTGCAAAACTCTGGAGGAATACACATTTCAATTTATGCAAATTTTGCCTTTGAAGACTGTTTATGGTGAAGAGTTTAGCAATACAGAGTATAAATAAATAACGTAATGATACTAATAATGGAGTCGCTCAGGCATTGATTACAGCTTCATTAAGTGAGATTACTCACTGTGATCTCTGCACTACAAATTAGTTTTTGATAATTTGACCTATTCTCTATTTTAATTTAATGAATTAGAAAAATAAATTGCCAGGGTAGAACACTTAGAAAATAAAAGTATTTTTCATTTCTGTTGTAAAATGTTTATTTAAAATGACAAAAATTACCCTCAAGTCTCTGTTTATTCAGGGTAGGCAAGTTCATCTAAACTATTTTTAAAAGTAATATTTTTATACTAAAAGATCTGTGAGCCTTTATTTTCTTTCACTTTTAATTCCCCAGTCATAAGAAATCTCTCCTAATCACAGTTCTTTTTTTTTTTTTTTTTTTTTTTTTTTTTTTACAAAGTACATAACAGTGTTTTGTTGCAATACATGTCTTGCTAATCTGTCTTTTAAGGATGTCGGGAAGTTGCAACCCAGTCTGGTAATCAGCCCTGGTATTGTTTCTGAGGAACTCTCTGCTTTATAGAGATATGTTTGCACACAGATTCAGAGATGCTGGATCTCTTGTATGAGCAAATGCAGAAGTGGAATATGCCAGCATGTGTGATAAATTAACCTCGGAATAAATGAAAAGGCTTTTGCTTTATACATAAACCAAAACTTGAGCAACGTATTCACAGTTTCTAAAACTGTACGGTCTGCAGTATAATCCAGAAATGCGACCAGAAAGTCAGCGTTAGTTAAACAATTCAGTTTATACTGCTATGGCTAGAATGAAGGCTGTGTCCACCTTACATGAGATTTTGTGATCAGGTGGTGTGAAGGAATGAGTTATAACATCAATGTATAATGCTTATGGTAATCGGATCAGCACTCCATAGGGCCTAGCTTTCTAAAAGGTATATCTGTTATTGCTAATAGTGGAGCTAATTTTCAGAGTGCCTCTGAGAACTGCATTGGGATGATGTGTTTTGTGGCTTTTTTTTTTTTTTTGCTGTGATCCAAATGTTGACTTCTCTTGTGTATTTCAGCTCCTTAAAGGGCTTCATCTGAATAGGGTATTTTGACATGAGTCTGAAAGGCTTATTGTAATAATCTTCACAATGAATTTAAACATGTTGATTAATATGGTTACCATTAACTCTAAGGAGTGCTTAAAATGGATCTTGATTCATGGAAGGCTATTGTAAAATTTAATATAATTCTCTCAAGTTAGAGGCCTAATTTTTAGGCTGTTCAATATTTCATACTAGCTACTCTCCTTTCCCCATAAATAAGGAAATATTTGCGATCACTCCAGCAAAAATTTACACAGGATTCTCCTTCCAAATAGGATGCGTATTTCTTGATATTTAGACACGAACTGGATTCCTAGTCTATTACTGTACAGAGAAAACTGTCAATCTTCAATTATATAACTCACTAAATCATACTCACGACATTTGAAAGGTATAGGAAGAAAATATGGCATGATGTAGCATCCTGAATCTCAAATTTTCAATTCCTCCCAGACCCAGTTATTAAATACATGGCCTTGAATAACTTGTAGAAATTTAACTTATTTTTTTGTATGCTTGGTTCAACTTGTTTTAATGTAGCTGTCTGCTGTTGTTTTTCCAGAGAGCAGTCAGAAAAGCCATCTTTTCTCAGTGAGAGTAGATTCACAGTGTCAGTCAAATGCCCCCACTCTGAGCTGGTCTTTATTTATAGTATTCTATCTGCTTTTCCGTTGTATCAGCCCTCAGTGTGTCAGCTGGGTATCAAACTGCTGAATTAATAGAAATACAGTAGTAAAAAAATACTAGCACAAAGGTGATAAACACCTCCACGCAAATTACCCTCAGCACTAATCACTTAGGCTTTGTGAGAAACAGCACACTAAAATGTTCCTGAAATAATCTTACTCTGCCATCAGCTTTTTAAAAATAGCCCCCAAAACATGCATAAACATCAGATGCTGTGGAACAGACCTCCCCTGCTAACTGTTTGTAGCTCTAATTAACACAGATTTACACAGTTAGGGCATTTGAATGCCTGCTAGTATTATCTGTATTGTTTATAAATGTGTGGTGTCGGATGTATATTGATAAACCTTTTCCTCATGGTATCAGCATTTCTCCTTTTTCATCTGCTATGACAGAAGTGGAAGTTTTCATTATTATGACTGTTAGATTCATTAGAACAGACTGAGCTGTAAGGTTTCAGGGCAAATACATTACTTTTAATAATAACTGGTGGTGTGCCTGCTTACAAACACAAGAATGGAGCTCTTTTAGTCCCAAGATGATGGGAAAAACTTCAGCAAATTAATTTATCTTTTTCAAAGACGCAATCCACTGAATGTGCAGAGCAGAGCAATGGCCTCTATTGTTCTTCTTCCCTCTTGCAGAAGTCCATATTTCACAAGAACTCAGAGAGACTGATTTGGTATGTCTGTAAGCATGTGGATGGGGCCCGTGCACAGTGTCTTAAAAAGTGAATGAAAGGTGCTTGAGTCTCCCTGCCTTGGGCTTGATGTTGGTGACTAGGCAAAGCTGGCTTTCTGTATTATACCAGTGACAGTGACTTTCCTTCTAGAGAATATCTGAGCCAGCAGCATCTCTAATACCAACACTGCCGGTCTGTCACCATAGTTATATTTATGGTTCCTTTTATCTGTCCTGTGGGTTAGAGATGATTCCCTTTGGGCCCACAGGTTACACTTGGGGGTTGCCCAAGTTTTGAGCTCTTCCTTGCAAGAAACAATTTGAAATTCTTACAGCATTTTGTCTCCAAGAGCTTGATCTTGAAATCAAGCACCAAGTATTGCAAGATATAGTGAAAACCGCAAAGCCTGCAGTGGCAAGCAGCTTTTATATGGCCATTCATATTTAGATCAGCTTTATGCTAACTGTAATCATCTCTGGCTTCTAGAATCCCTAACTTACATAAATACTTTTTTTCTCTGTCTTCCCTTTTAACCCAAGTTCATACTCAAGACCATTTTTTCCCTTTTAAGTTTTCTAGCCTTATACTCTACACAATGTTGCAGCTAGGTGTAGATTCATACTTTTCAGTATGTAGTGGGATTCTCCAGCTTCCTGAACTTACTTACCATGACAAATCTGGCCCTTGTGCTGAGTTTCTTCAGTGTTGCTAAATTCAGATCTGATCAGCTAGTGGGTAGTTTAATGCACCCAGTGGTGCAGAAGACTTTTGGTTATTGAATTCAAGCCAAACTAGCAAGGAATGCATTATTTAACAGCTTTTGGGAATTTGTCGCATCAGTCTGCAATGGACTGACTGGTGTCACCTTGTCCCAGAAGACAGATCAGCTAAGACCTTTTTCTCTCTCCTATTCTCTATCTCAAGTAATGGGTGAAGGTTGCAAGCCTGGCCAAAGTGTGCTATTTGCACACAAGCTGTGGATGTGTGAGGTACCCAGAACTCCTGTGACATTGTATAATCGTCACTCATTCCTTTTGCTGTCATTCGCAGGCTGTCAGTATTGCGATGCTGACGTACACCCCCGAGAGACAGTGTCACACTGCTCGAACTCTTTCCCTTGTGCCTTGTCACTAAACAGCCAGCCCAGTAACGGCTTTTGGTCACTGTCACTTTGGCTTGGGTTTAGAGGTTGAAAGCCTCTGCTCTCTATTGATTTATTTGTATAACAACAGCAGGGATGAAATAAGGACCTGCTTTTCCATTTGCCCATCTTGCAGCTCAGCAGGAGTTGGTGGGATGCTGACTACCTGTTCTCAGTCCAGCTCCTCCCTGGAGCGGTGCTGCACTGAATCTCCTCTCACACTGCCCCTGCTACACCCAGCCACAATAGCAGCAAATCCCCCACATGCGCAGCAAATCGTGTCTTTAACCATTCAAAGCTGATGTCAAGAGGAAACCATTTTGCAGCAGTCTATCATGAGTTTTATTGGGCCAGCAAAACCATAGGACTCCGTCTTTGAAAGCCACCTTGTTTGTCTGTTTACCTGTTTGCTTCTGTACTGATGCACTGGTCCCCCAGAACACTTATTAAAGGTGAGAGACAGCCCCTGCAACAACTAAACTAGACTAAAGTAGCATTGTTCTCCTCTAACACCTGAAAAATTAATAAAAGGAGAATAAGCTACTAATTCAGCATTGTTCTATGCGTTGGCCAGAACTAGAAATTAAATACAGATTTCTTTTTTTTTTTTTTTTTTTTTTTGAGGTCCAGGCTGATGTCTACTAAAAGATATACTCTTCTTTCTTTTTAGGTTATGTAATGGATTGCATGAACCCTCTCACGTTCTTTCTACCTTGCATTGTTGAGAGGTGATGAATTAATAAGAATATCCCTACAAAACCACTTATTTTGCCTAATGTTTTAAATTGAGACTGTCAGTAAAATATAACTTTTCTTTTTAACTTGCTTTCTACAAGTGGCTGCACCAGCCCCCAGCGTTTTGAGACAGTCTGTATTTGGCTGTCACATAACAGGACTTCCCTCTAAGAACTGAAATGATGCTCATGTTTTGCTTACAAGGTAATCAGAACTGCAGCAGACAATGTTTAAAAATGACATTAATTATGACGTTTTGCTAAACAGCAGATGTGTTTTTGCTCAAGCATGTAAATGTCAAGGAGCAGAGCACCTAGCAACCAGTTTGCAAGGTATTTTCAGCATGCAAAGAAGGCTCATGGCGCCTGTTGGCAGATGTACTTTCCTTCGTGCTCAATAACTGTCCCAGCTGCAGGCTGAGGTAGATAGGTTGTCTTCCTCACCTTTTTTAAATTAGTAATCCACCTAAGGAAATAATATTGCAGTGTGATAGGTGTGCTCCAAACAGATGTTTTCTAGCTAGCTCAGGTCTCTGAAACTAGTCCAGAGACTTTATATGCAGCGAGGGTGGTGGGCTAACAACCTTTCAATATTAAATCCTCCTACCATAAGATGAGAGAAGGCCTGATGGTCATCCAGTCCATTCTTCTCTCCAAAGGCAGGATTTGTGTTACCCCTGACAAGAGTTTCTTTCTGAAAACTTCCTGTGATGGAGATCCTGCCTTTTCTCTGAGCAGTCACTTCGAAGAATCACTGCCTTTATTGGCAGGGAGACTTTTGGTTCTCCCTTTCTTCGTAACTAACCTGAGTTTTCTTTTGTGTAGACTTAAGCCTAATCGTTCTGTCTTCTGCTTATCCTGGGCATGGAGAACACATAGGATTACAAGAGCTGCTTTTGCGGTTCAGAGCAAAGGTCTGTCTAACACCACTGTCTGCCTCCAACAGCAGTCAAAGCAAGGTGCCTGAGGAGGGGTATGAACAAGGATAAGCGTATAGGTGATACTGTCATCTTACAAAAGCATCGCCAGATCTATTTTGGCTCACAGGATTTTCTGAGCTTGTTGTAGCTTCTCTACTTGGTAACTTGCAGTGGATTGCTCTTCCAAGCTCTCAATTTGATTCTTTCTCTCCTCGCAACAGGTTTTTTTTTTTTTGCATTCTTAAATGCTTTTACATCTTGTCCTTGTTCAGATGACTCCTCTTTAGACTGAACGTTCATTTCATCTTCTCTCATAGGTCATGTCTTCTAGTTTTCTGATCTTTTTGTGATTGATCTATGCCTTTCTTACAGCATAGTTTCTGACACTGGGCATATTAGATCAGCCAAGCCTTCACCCATGCTGAATACGTACCTTCTTTATGTCCCACTTATATCTTATTGATGTCATTACTAATATGCCGTGTTTTCTGGGAAGTGCGTTCTGTTACAGGTAGCATAATCGGGATTTTTGGCTGTGGTTTTAACAGAATCTGTGACTTGCTTTTGAAGATGCTTCTCTTCCTATTGAATGAAATGGGACACAAAGTCACTCGCTCTTCAGATGGCTATGTTTGAAATCTGTAACCATGGAGAATATTTATACATCTCCCTCTGCATCTGAGACCCATTCTCATTCTCAGTGAGGTTATTGTTAGCAAGCTCTGACAGTGCTTGCAGTAGTCTTAATTTATGCTGTAAATGATCTTTCCTGTCGGACGAGGCAAAAAATTTTTCTTAGCCACAAATTCCAGCCTATTTCTGCAAGTTGGGAAGGGATGCTCTTCTCTTTCTTTTTATGTGAAAAGAAGAGCTTGTGCTTCCACACCCTGCTGTCAATTAAGTGGTGTGTTCCCTGCAAGTAGCATGTCGATCACGTCAGTGTCACTATATGACAATGCATTGCAATGCATTCAGTATTGTGGCTAAACCAGGAAAAAGTAATCTATAAAAACCCATCTCCTCTTCATGTTTTTATATATTTTGCTGTGGGGGACATTCTGTGAGTCTCCAGATGAGAGAATCGTTATATACGTAACAATATTTAAATGTCTAACTCCTGCTTAGTTTCCGAAGCTTCCATTGAGTAACTAGCTGTTTGACTTCTGTGTTGTAATGGATAGAGCCTTGAAAGTATCTTTTAGACATGCTGCAATCATATGAGGGCTAACGTTGAAAATCATACTTGCTCATGGACACTGCCCTGATGAAAATATAAAGGGGAAGTTCAAATGACTGCAACATTCAAAGAAGGGTAAGTCTAGCTGAGTCCAAGGGAACCCAAATACGTGTTTGGGACTCTTTCCCTTTTTGCCGAAGGAACTCTGCTGTTGAGCAGTATTGAGAAGCAACAGGCTAAAGTGTGTGCCTCTCAGTGGTGCAATGATGGGAAGGATGGAGTGACCTCGACAGTAGACAACAGAAAATAGGCTCAATCCTGGATGTTGTGCTCTGTCTTTGTCACTGAGAGTATGTGAGATGTGAATGAGTAAATAGGATTACTCTGATCTCTGGGTGTTGTTCAGGATTGGGACAGGGTTCAGTATCTCAACAGATGAGTATCTCACTGAATACCTGTGACTGAGAAAGCTTTGCCTCAGAGGAATGCAGTGAGGTGACGTCCTGGAGCAGTTGGAACAAGGTGTCCTTATTCTAAGTGGCTGCATAATATGGTGGTTTGTTGCTGTGCTGCTCTCTGAACAGCTGGCTGGTTTAAGATGATATTTTTGTTTAGAGCTGTGTACAGATTGTCCAGTCATATATATCCGAAGGATTTTTTTTTAAAGAAGGATTACATTTATAGAAGAAAAAAAAAAAACCCACTGCTTCCTTTTCAGCCCCCTTTCTCCCCCTGCCCAAATGAAATTAGCAGTCAGAAAACTGACTTGTTACTAGTTAGAAAACATCAGCATTATTCTGAATGCTGACAAAATCTTGCTTCTCAGTGAACTGCAGCATTTGCCTTCCCTGCTACAAATCAGTTGCTAGGAAGGAGGGTAATAGATCTGATGATTTTGTGGGTCCTGGTCGTCAGCACGTACTCTATCCTGGCTCTTGCAGCCGGCCCAGCAGCTGAGAATCTGTCCCAGACATTAGAAACTCTTTATCACCATGCCTTTCAATCCAAATCATATTAGCTTTCATTTGCAGAGAGGTTGCCCTGACATGGCAAAGATCATGAGCTGTATTTTGCAGATGCTGTTACTGCACAACAGCTGAGTTGGCCAATGTATCTTTAATTTCCTTTTGGCATCCATCCCAAGGGACCATGCAATGAGCAATTTCCTCAAGCATAGTATCAGTAGGAAATTCATCTTGTTCTGAGCCAGCTACGTGATCTAAGCAGGGGACGGTGTGATTTTTTCAGCTCTGGTACTCTGAAAAAGAAATTGGAATATAAAATCAGCCTTGGTACTTGGATGCCTGTACTTCCCCAGTGGGCATTTCAAGTGACACAACTGTTTCCTTATCCTGACATTTTCTTAGAATTTCCTTATACTGTAGCTATCAGTAGGTTGTTCACAGCGTACTGTATAGTCTACCAAACCTGTGCAAATATTTTATTTCATGGCAAGGAGGGACAGTTTAGAAAACAAAACAAAACTAGGCAGGATGGTATTATATTTTTGAGTCTTTAGAATCAGTTCCTCCATTATTATTTGTCCTCCTTGGTTTCTAATCCTTATATCTAAAACCACACCTATTTTTCTCAACATTTACTTCACCTGTCACTAAATTTTAGTGGTTTTATCTGATTCTTATCTTTGTCTCTCTTTATCTTCCCAGTTGCTAGGTTGTTCAAGTGTCTTGGGTTTCAAAACCGTTCCTCACCCTCTATTCTTCCCGTTGATCTTTTTTGAAGTGATGGAAAGCTGTGTATGCATTACTTATGATGCCTTGGATAGATTTTCAAGATTTCTCCTGAGCTAAAGATTTTTGTAGAACCTCTCACTCCATCCACGTCACCGTACTTCATAGTTCACATGGAATTTTTTGTGTGTCTGATACCTGTTACTATTGTATTGCCACATTCCATGAGTTCAAATACAGGGCTTGCTTTGCTGTAAGGAGTTTGCTGAAACTGATAATGCAACTTAGTTGTTGTTCTCATCTCCTCCATCCATTTCTTTCCCTTCAGGTTGGATTTTTGGGGTTGAGACTTGCTGCAGAGGTGAATCCTTGAACCTGTTATGTGTCTGGGACAGGAATGCAGGTCACTATGATAAAAAAATCAATTACTACTTTGCTGATTTAATCTAGTTTCTGTTTCATGATTGGCAGGTGCTCAGGTACATCGGTCCTCAGTCCCTCTCAGCTGGAGTATTTTGACTGTCCATAATGCACAGAATATTTGGGATACAGAGACTTCAGTGTAGATTAGTTGCCTCTTCCACCTTCTCGCTTTCTTTCTTCTCTCCTGGTGGGTTTCCTTCTGTGGTGGTAGTTTCTTGGGGGTTTTCTGCTTCTTTGTCAATCCTCGAGCACCCACCTAGCTTTGAGTTAGGACAAGTTTCATTGTCTTTGCTTGCTTTGCATAAATGTACTTTGCTTTTCTTGATAATCAGCCTTGGTCATCAAAGTCTCCCTCATTCATGACTCCTGCTCTCCTCTTATCATATGATAGGTCAGATGGTGCCTTCAGTTCCTGGTTTTTTGAAACAATTTTCTGAAGTCTTGTTTGGCTTCTCAGGGCATCTGGCATTTGCAGTCACACAATGATTGTAAGTACATGTGGATGTTGCAGTCTGTCCTCCCTTTTCCTTGATGATTTTTGAGGTGATCAACTTCAGCTGCATATGATGGAAATAATTGAGGAGCTGGACATCTACAAAGAACATATGGATGTATTTCCTGCAGAAAGGGAAATCAGCTCATCGCAGATATTGTTGCTGCTTCTTGGTCTCAATTCAGGAACACAGGTCATGCTTGCCTATCTAGTGTTTATTATCTCTTCCTCTGCATTATTTTATTTTCTGGGAACTTCCTTCAAAAAAGTGACATTAATGAGAAACTGTTAGAGCACTTTTTGTTGCTTCCATTGTCTTTGTTCATAAATAGCTGACTTACAGATCCTTCTCTATTTGCCAGTGGATTACACACTTTAAAGATGTTGACCAAGTGCACTTGTGCAAAGCCTTTGTACAGAGAAAGGTGAGTTTAGAATTATTCTTTAGTCACCTTTAATCTGAATTCAGTGTGACTTATTGTCACCATGCTAGAATCAATCCTTGACAAACGTGAGTATGCACGCTAACTTGATGGACAGTTTATTCAGCTTCACCTGTGCTGTTCTGTCCTCTACCAGATGTCTCAGACGTATTCTGATGCAAAATTACATATTCATAAATATCTTTTTAACCTCAGGCTGGTAACAGTTGACTTGGTCTTTTTTATTTCAGAAGCTGTAAATGCAAATCATTTTGTTCATGCAAAGTCTTAGTCTTCCGCTGAATTAAATTGTGTAAATTAATGGTGACTTGTAAGATGAAGTATCATCAAGACATATAAAAATATATTTGTACTTGTAGCAACTGTAAATGTGTTGCCTTAAATTTGTCAACAATGAATTTCTACTGAAGGAATGTTCTTTACTTTTCCCTTCTTCTTCCTAAATGACTATTTATTTTATATTCTGTATACATTTCCCAACCCAGAGGTAAACCCACATCTTTCTTTCATACATCTTTGTAAAACTTTTGAAAGATTATAATTATTCTTCATGATTTCCTCTGAATGTCGTATATGTTTTTTGAGAAGGGATGTCGAAGTTAACACAGAACTCAGGGTGAGGCAGTCAGCTAACATACATTCATTCCCTTTCTCCCATCGTGATAGTTTGAGTTTTTATATTTTGCTTTATGTTTTCCTCTCTACTTACTATCAAGCCAGTTTTATATAGAGCAGTTTGGCTGACCTTGCTTTGTTCTGTTCTCTTATTTTGGAAATGGCTTCAGCTATTTTAGGAGTTGTTAATAATTTTGCCTCTGCAAAAGAGAGCATAAACTCAGTAAGCATGCAGACAGGGCATCTCTCCACCTAGGACATGATAGCTATTGACAATAAACAGCAGGCAGGGTGAAAATAAACACAAAAAATACAGCCCGTCTCTTTGGGTTAGAGTTATTTCAGTAGCTGTGGCACCTCTTCAGGACAAGGGAAAACCCACCTCCCAGCAGGACCCTAATCACAAGCCGTGAGGGAATAAAGAGCAACAAGGGGTTTTGTGCTGCTGACGGTTCCCTCTAAATTGAGCTACTATTTTAAGTACAAATATAGAGTGTGAAGCACTCCGATGGTACAAATTCTCTGAGGACTGGCATAGTTGTTTTTTTTTTCTTCTCTTGCAACACAGTCAGTTGTGAGCAAACTTGTCAGAGTTTGCTTGATTCCCAAGCAGGAGTATCACACTGCACTTTTTGGGTGGGTTTGGTTTTTTTGGTTTGTGTTTGTTTTTTTGGTGTTTTTTTGTGTTGTTTTTTTTTTTTTTTTCCCCAGAACTATTTCTGGTGCACAGAACTTTCTTGTCAAGGGCAGCACACAGTTCCTCCATGGCTTTTGCTATAATATCATGGTAGATAGAGCATACGTCTTATCTCTCTTTCTCCCAGAATTTTAGAGGTTTGACTTGGATCACAACAAAAATACCAGAATATAGAAGTGCCACAAAAATAGTTCAGGAAGCAGAAAAGATGAGGCTTGGGAAGTTTTCAGTCCTTTTTCCAATAGCTCAAACTTTGGACACTTTGTTCAGCCTTTTGACATTTGAGGTTTGCACATCTGCTTGAGCTTGCCAGTCATCTCTGAATGTTTTTGCATCATACTATATTACAAAGATGATGCTTAAAGAGGAAAAATTATAGCATTCCATTAAGTCAATGATCAGAATTAAATTGATGACTAATGTTTAAACTTTGTTACAAAATTAACTCTAAGCTCCAGGCAATAATTACTCATTATTTTGAACGATACAGAATTCCATTAATTTGTAGCCATCAGTGCTGGAGAGTGATTCAAGATCAAAGCCGCCCAACATGAGCTAGCTGGAAACCTATCACCCTGTTATATATCTGTGGGACAGGGTGAGTATTTTGCTCATGTCATCATAGCTCCTAATAACACAAATTTTTGGTGAAATGGTTGAGATTAGGAGGAACGATGGAGAGATGGTGCCTCTTTCAATGCATCACTGAGCCAAAGCCTACCCTAGCTGAGATTTGGTGGTTTTTGCTTAAGTTATTTGTTACCACTTGGAATGATTTGTATCCATTTGCTGCTCCATGCACTTAAGGTAGAGGAGGTACATGAGAAGGTGGGAAAAGCAGACAGCTCCTATATGTATGTGTACTGCAAACTGAATGTCAGTGATTGTGTCTGTGCCTTTAACCCCTTAGTTTATTACTGTAACAGTAAGGAAACAAGAGACATCTGCTTTGATTTGGAAATATCCATATCACCCACCAGCTGAGAGAAACTAGGAGAAAAATAAAAGTGGAATTGAGTCTTGAGTCTCCAACTCCCAAAATATAATAGCAGCAGTGACACTAAGGGACACCCTGGAGGAGCAAGCAGTGATGTCTTCATTTCAAAGAAACCCAAACTGGACCATGATATTTTCTCTTTTGCATCATGCAGTTTAGTCCTCCTGTAGGTTGTAGGCCCTCCTTTGCCTTCCCAGTCAAGTCAACCTGGAAACTGGGTCAAAGCTAAGCCTGCCACAGGAGATTTGAGCATGGAGGTGATTCCTCATGGACAACTTTGGTCCAAGCCAGTAAAAAACGGAAAGATAGGGTAGAGGAGAAGCAATGGTTTGCGAATAGCACTCTCTCTCACAAAGTGCTACATGAGTCAGTATGTCTGATGGCAGTAACAGTTTCAAGTTAAACAGTGAGGAATCTCATTCCTTATGATCACACAAAATCAGGTGTATGAATGTTTAAAGTATATTCTAAATGGTGCCCATTGCTTTATGGTACACAAGCTATATGCTCTGTTGTACACAAGCTGTGTGGCTGTGATAAAACTTTCACTGTCTTGGTTTGGGCTGCTTAATGCAACATAATGAAAGACTTGGGGTTTGTCTTAGTTTTACCCGAGAAATTTCCAAACAGAACTGCAAAATATATTAAGCATAAACATTAGTATGGTAAATATTCTATATAAAACACATAGGACAAAGTGCTCTTCAGGGGGCTGCATGGGTGATCAGTTCCTTTCTAATTAAAAAAAAAAAATAATCTGTGAATTTAAGCTTTCAAGCTACAGAAAGTTGAAGTCTGATGATATTAAAGGATCATATCCACAATATACATGCTGTAATGCATTTTCATTGATCATTTATATGATTAAAAGTTAATAAATAAAACAGTCACCCTACAACCATCTCTTTCTTACATGGATTAGCTTAATTCACCGCTACGGGTTTCATCTCTTCAGGAATAAAGCAATACTCACTATGGGAGTAAATAGTATTTCTTGTAAACCTTGTGTATTGTGGCTTGCATTCAGCCCTTTTCCCTGCAAGTTTTTTGATTATTTTTTTACTGTTCTCCAGTTCATGAAAAGAGCCATTTGACTTTTTAGGAAGGCCTTGTGTTGTGTGTTGACGTTGCTATTGTTTACTGGATTCTGTTTGGCAGAATTATTGTCAACAAGTTTTCCTCATCATCTCTGTTGCTGAGTTGAGAACTGTTGCAGAAAAGCCTGAGCTCCAAGGGGTGGTCATCATCATTGACCTCCCTGGAGTACAGGCATGGGATGGTCTCCATACACTCTTCTGAATATTTACCTTACTCATCCAGCTTACACTAAACCCAGCTAATATTTGCCTTGAGTGTCATTAGTTGTATTACTGCTTTTTACACTATTTGCCTTTTCTTGATATTTGACTTTTTTGTAGTCTGTGCTTTTCCTGCTGTTCCCTCATGGCTGTTTCTTATTTGCTTGTTTGCTGGATCAGAAGAAGCCTATCTGACTGCAGAGGAGAAGGTCTGTGCTATGTGCATAGCTGCAGGTGAAACAGCCCATTCTTTTGTTACTGTACTTTTCCTAGCAAAAAGCAAGCTTTGGAAAAAAGAAAAGTATTTCTCTTGAGGAATCTGAATTTTGTTTAAAAAATCAAATCAACTGCTGAAAAAGTCAAACTCGGTTACTTAAAAATGGATTGTTGGCACTCTTTATGTCTTTGGTTTTGGGGCATAAAGAAAAGTATTTACCATATAAGCTTGCTGTGGGGATTGGTTCCTCACCCTCTGGGGCACTGTCTGTAGGTGAGTGGAGAGTGGACAGGACTTTTTGTACCTTCAAAAAAAGTTCAAAACTTTGCATAGTCTGTCCAACTAGGTGAAAAGCAAGGGCATGGGACTGTATTTCATGCTGTGAGGTGGACTCTTAACAGCTGCAGATCTGTTGATATATGCCTCTGGAGGTGCCTGTTTCTGCCGTCTCCAAGGACAGTGATCCAAGTCAAGCTCCCATTCAAGTCTATGGGTCAGATCCTGAGCTGATGGGAATGGTTGCATGTAAATGGAGACAATGTCTCTACTGATGTGAGGATCTGGATTTAGGCTTTTTGTCAACCTTTTGCACTGAAGCAGAGTTATAAGGTACATTAAACCCATGGTCTCTCATGTTGGTTGCTGGAGATGGGTGAGGTACAGTCTAACTGAAAAGCAGTTTGAATGAGTTTTTCTGCTTTTGTGATTCAATGACACTTTCAGAAGTGCAGCCCAAGAAATGTAACATCATAAAGAAAGACTGTTCCTACAACTGTAGTTCCTTAACTGCAATTAAGATAGCTGGCAAAAGGCAAATCTCAAAGGACTTCTGAAAAATGTGTGTAACTGTACTGGGAAGTAAATGGAAAGAAGCTCACCCATTTCCTAATGAAAGTTCTGGGTTTGCTGCTTCAGTGCAAACCTCGCAGTGTTTCTGCACTGCATATGAATTTATGATACAGATATTTTTCTATGTGCCCCATCTGTCTCCATGTTCAATATTGTTTTTCATTAGATGAGAAAACACTATTCTGAAGAATGGGATAACTTAAATGACTATGATCTTCTGTTTGTTGTGATTCCACTCTAAAATATCTAGATATTTTCAGTGTAAACATTACAACAGTTAGTAAAATCTTACTGAATTCCAGATCACTTTCTCTGCTCAAACTTTGGAAAACAAACAAAACTGGAGTTATTTTAGAGTTCTTAATGCCTCTAACATAAAAGAAGAACTATGTTTGCTCTTCCAGACCAGTCCAAAAGTTCATCCAGTCTAGTAAATAGTCTCAATGAGTAGCTACTTGGGGAAAAACTCAGGCAAAGAGTATGTGAGACAATGTGTGCCTAAAATATCTTTCCACACGTATTTTTCTTTAGCTCTTGGTAATCTGCTGAGTACTGTTTTCCAGACTGGGCAACTGTGGCTGGGCCATCCTGATTAATATACACCAATGATGAATGAGTCTAATTTCTTCTTCAACCTATTTATAATTTGGCTTCCACAACAGGATGTTGTGGAGAGCTCTGGAATTAAACTAAGCGTTGCATAGGGGAGAAAAAGATCTTGTTTGTTTGTTTTCAGTGTGCCAAGTAATTTTGAGTCCAAGCACAGGAAATGTAAGCCTCTCAAACCTCTCAAAAAACATTTCATGCTTGGGATGAACGTGACGCTTTCCTAGTGCTGAAGTTTCGCATATAGCTATAAAGGGCTCAAAACTGGTGGTCTTTCAGTAATACCACCAACTGGTGATATCTAAACCTGGGGCCTGCATCCATGCTTTAAATATTTATATTTTTTTGCTATTTAACTTTGACATTGTAAATGATGCCTGCTCTTGTAAAGAAGAGTACTTTGTTATGGCGGCAGAGGGATCCTGTGCTCTGTTGTAGAGTTCTTGAGGGAAATCTTTAGGTGGTAGTTATGTATTGAAAATACTTGCACCAAATGGTAAAAAGCAATTAAACATTTCTAACAAGTCACGGCATCCATTATGCAAGCATCACTGTTTAATTTTTCATCATCTTTTCCTCTGCCAGTTCTGCTTTCCTTCCTCAGAAATATCTGCTCTGGTTTAAATATATTTAAGAAAAAAAAAAAAAGGCGGGAGGAATAAGTCAGGTCTCTCCTTCGGGTGCTGTCTAATAGATAGTACAGATTCTTTGTGTTTATCTCTAGGGAATGGTGGCTGATGGTGAAAAACAAGAGCATGTCTTAAGAAAAATTACATACAGTGGGTTATTGATATATTCTTTGTACACAGCCATTTGATTAGAGCCACTTCTGTAATAGAGTATAATAAGACAGAGAACCCAATTAACAGTCCACCAGGAGCGGTGATGATGGTCTTTGTGTCCTGCCAGAGTGAACTTATATCAGGATTTAGTTAGGCTGGAGGCTACGGCATTTACTGAATATTTTCCCTCAGTGGCAAGAGATGCTGGCTTTGTTCCTTTAAGGGGAGGAAGCAACATGAAAACCAAAAGAAAGCGTATCCGAAGGTTGCTAGCAGCAGCAGAGGATGGATAGGCTCAATTCTGTTTAATTTTGCTTCACAATTTACTTTATAATTACAGATCTCTTCTACCTAAACCCCAAATGACTCTATAGGAATAGAGCAAGTATGCTACTAATTAAAAAAAACAACAAACAAAACAAAACCAACAACCAACAAACTTCACAGTAACTTGGGGTGACTCAGTTCTGTTGTTTCTAGATGCCCTTGAAGTAAGGAACAACAATACGTTCTTTTCTGTAAAGATATATTTACGCATTTATGTGAATTGAGGTCCTGATACAGTTAGTTCACAGAGATGCAGATATTTACAATGCTTATCTACTTTCTTACTGATATTTTTCAATTGCTAAGCAAGAATTTATTGAGGGCATTGTCTTCCTAAAATGACTTATTTCAAGAGTGATGGGCAGATCTCAGTATGAGTGAAATACTTTGCAGCATGGAGTAGAGCTATATGTGACTGGAAAGAGTCATGCTCGTGATTATTTTGGAAAGTCATGCCACTCTCTATTTCAAGAAGTAGGACAATGCGTGTTGTTGCTGAGAAAATACAGCAGCATGTTCTGAGCTGTTGTTATATCTCCTAATAGCGGTAGACATAAAATAGCACATCTCTGATGAGTGACAAAGAGCAATCAGTCCTAGCCCTCAAACTGGCTTTGGTAGCTTGTGACCTTCCCACCAAGAGATTTCAGGAAGTTCATGTGACCTTCTTGCTGGTTGCAGCATTGTCAAGACTATAAGTCACAAAGTTTTTGTTTCATGATAGGACAAGCTGTTCAACACAGAACGGACAATTTCATTGTCTTGAGCAGGACCTCGGTGTTCACTGTGAAGTACATCTACAGCTGATGTAGAATTTCCCAAACCACTGCCTGTTTCACCCTTGTCAGCTGTAGGGATTCATACCTTCACAAAGGCAGAAGCCAAAAATACTGAATTTAGATACAGGCAGACAAAGACTGGTAAAGAAGAATTATTACAGCCCCATTTTACCTTGGGAATGCATGCAAGCCTGGTTCTTTCCCCCACATAGAACTGCACGTAAGTCCTGCTGTAAAATTTGGAATGAAACCTTGAATTAACTAGAAACTTATCCTACCCCTTGCATCTTCAGTTTACTGATTCTTATATTCTAAGAGTCATTTTTCTCTGATAAATCCAAGCCCAGCCTTATCTTAGAAAATAAAGATATCAATGCTCTAAGTTTAAAGTGTAAGTTTTAAAATGCCAAAATAAAGCTGCTTTTGCAATTTTGGTGGTTTCACAAAGTTGTAGGCAACTGAAAATAGGATCTTATAGTGGGAAACGTTGTTGAATTCTAGTTGCATTAATTATAAACTGGATTGTATATGGTGCCTTGTAAGAATAACAGTAACAAGGCATTAAAGAACAAATCTACAATGGTCTCTTATGGTGATAGAAAAATCCTGCTGGCTTCATGAACTATGTTAGCCCATGGAGTCCATGTAAGGACTAAACCACCAGAAATGGCAATCTCATCCTTTTCTCATTTTCGTGACTTCTGTTGCCTACAGCAATGTTTGATATAGCTGCTTTCAGACCCTTGCCAGAGAGGCTTATTCTCTTTGCCAGGCCCTGGAGTTTTCAGCATTACTCAACTTTAGCTTTATTTAGCTAGGATTCTTTTTTCTTTTTTTGGCAGTCAATTTTCCCTTGTTAAATTCTGAGCACTCTGGCACTCAGTCATTTCAATGTAATTTATTCATGTTCACTTTGGTTTTCCTCCATGGAAAATTAAAAGATGCTCTAACTAACGTGTCTGTTACCCTCTGGAACTGTATCCAATAAACCTCCTCTCCCACTGGGCCCTCCAGTACAGCCATGTCCAAGAGAGATTTGCTTACTTCAATTTTATTGCTGTCTTGTAAAGCTATTCCTATTCTGTGTTTCAGCAGGTAGTGCTCTCATTGGACTTGCAGAAATATTGCTTGTGTTGTCCTTTTTGCTAAGTATCTTTGAAGGCATAGTGTTTAGCAAAAATTTCTCATCCTCTCTAGCAATATGCAAGCTGCTGCTACTTTCACACGTCTTGAGCTCCTCTTGGTTTAGACAAATTTATACAGTCAGATTGTTACAGGACTTTGTTAGAGCTTCAACCTGTCTTGGATCTGGTCCTTTGTAGCTAAGCCTAAAAGAGCGAGCCACAGGTGTCCTTCGTGTGGGATCTGGCAGCTTTGCAGGTTCCCTCCAAAGCATGTAACTTTGTACAAATATCAAAAGGAGTTGCCTTGGTAACAAAACCTCTGAGCCTTCATTTAATTTCAGAGGAGCAGAAGGTCATATGCCCAGTCAGCAGAGCTGTGTGTCAGGTACTAACGGTGGGGGGAGAGAGTTAGTAAGGCCAAAGGTACTTTTGTTTTTAAATGTCAAGAACATTGAAAACCATGTGAGAAGCAAATGATAAATTTCCTTGTTGAAGATAATGGCTGAAGCAAGTGCTTTGCTTTCATGAGGAAAGAGGAGTCAGCTTGCCAGGAAACTATCCTGCTGTCTGCACCTGCTTAATCATGCTGTTATCACAGGTGACATTATCATTAGCGCGGTCATAGGGACATACCCTCCTGTCCCCAACAACAAATGTAAGAGACATCCTCAGACACTGCCAGCCCAGTGTAGCTCTGGGGGGTTACATTGAGGGCAAGGAACAGTCACAAAAATTGGACTAGGCCTTCAGCTGGTTTAAACACTGCTGTTCCACAAAACATCCTAAATCTACCCTACGATTCATCATAGAAAGGTGAAACCCTATTTCCCAAACCCTTTTTCCTGCCTTTTAGTGATTTATTTTGTGTATCTGATAGCAAGCGAGACTTTAAAATCCTGCTCAATTAAACGCGTTTGCTTAGAAGCTGAGTGTATTGTTATTGCATAGAGCAAGTACAGAAACCATGTCAAGGAGAAGAGCCCTGATGGCTGACTGAAGCACAGATGGTCAGCTCTGTGGTGATGATGTGATGAAGAGGGCATCTCTTTGTTGTTATGGGATGGGATTCTGCTTGCAACTGCCTCTGTATGCAGAGAAGCAGCAACCGAATGTGACAGTGGCAAGCACAAGTGAACACCGTAACTGTTTGAGGTTTCTCCATAGGGGTTGAGAGTGCTCAGCCACACAGCAACACTGTGCAAGGAGCAAAAAGCTGAGCTCTGCCATCCTTTTTAGGCATTTTTCTGAAGTTCTGCTCTAGCCTGTATTGTTCTTAAAGTAGAATTAGTGAGAATGATTTGGAGGCCATAACTAAGCTGTATATGCACAGATAAGCCAGCAAACATGAGAGGAGAAAGCTGGTAAGGGGGTGAGTGCTCTGAATGTCTTTTCTGAGTCTGCTGACCTGCACCTACCTGTCCAGTCGAACTAGAGCATTGGTGTTGCACTTCAGTTCTTGTTCTCCAAAATCTAGATAGCTTATGTGTGTGCCTACCTGCCTGGACCAGAGAAATCAGGAGAAATAGGAAGAGAGGAAAGGACAGACTGACTTGAAGCCAGCTGTGTATTTCACACATATTTCTTGTGGCCATCAACTTGGTATTGACATAGCCCTCAGCCCTTTGGCTCTAGTTCCTTATGATGCCTGTTGTCTTGCTTAACAAACAGAAATGAGTGTGGTTACCATTTAACCTGCCACTGTTCATCTGACACCATTTCTGATGAGCCATTTCCTTCCCCATAATTTCCTGACTCTCCATATGGATTGCCAAGTATAAATACAGATTTTTGAAGATGGCAAGCAAACTTGAAGCTACCTTACGAGCAACCAGTTAAGTTGTCGATAACAGTCTGTGCTTAACAAGGTCCTTGACAAACGGGATGTTGCTCACCACCTACCAGCTCTGTCACCACTACATCATGGATTGATGGAGTTTATGGGCAGAGCATTTTATTCAAAAATATTTTGCTATGAAACTGACAGTTTTCTAGGTCATGTTGTCCCTGAGGGCTAAATTGTAAGATGAGGAATGGTTTTGATTAGAGAACAGGCAAAGAGTATCTGTCAGTGATAACTCTTCTACAGGTGACTGCATATTCATTCTCCTGACACTGGCTCTTCACTCAGCTGTGACATTTAAAATAGAGAACTGGAAAATCCTGAGACAGAATGGCAGTCATAACCACTTTAGATACGGTACAAAGAGGATTGGAAGAAGTCAGTATGCTGTGTTGCTCTCGTGTTAGAGCTAATTAGAAGAAGAGAGGATCAAGTGTTCCTGCTCGCTCAAAGCCCTGGTTTACTGCCTTACCAGCTGCTCTGCCTCCCTCCTTTCTTCATATATCCGTGACTGAAGAAGCAAATTTCCCCCACAGAGAGCGTGTGCAAGTGGTCTGCTGTGGTCATGAGGCTCAGAGGGAGCTCTGCTGGGTCTCAGTTCTGTAATTGTAAATAATAAGCCTCTTGTGATTCCTTCTTTCATACTGTGGCTTCAAGTTGTTTTGTGCAGATCCCTGACATTCTTGACTGCCTTTGCAGCTCAAGACAATCCTGCCTGTCAGGGCAGGTTATGATTTTTTCCTCTACAGCCATTGTGTGATCACTTTCAGGAATGCTGCACGCAAAACCCTTCCTGGCATGAACCACGCATGGCTTTTTAGGAACTCACTCCCTTTGAACTGACATGGGACTTTCTGGAGCAATGTGAAAACTGACATGCTGGATACTCTCACAGAGTCTTAGTAACCTCACTATGCCGACAGAGGAATGAAAAGTAACTGTGTACTAGGCTCCCTTAACTGGGAAATGATAAACCTGTTTGTACAGAGCAGTGATTCAGATCACTAAGGTTTGAAAAACCACTGCGTCTCCTCATAATCAGGTTGAGGTTAAGTGGGAGACATATAAGAAAAATCTTCCTGAAGGTTGTGGTTAATTATAATTCCTTAGGTGCTGTTGTCAAAACAGTCCTATTAGGCAGCTATTGTGCAGAAGAAGGGTCACTTTCTGCTGCTTTGACACCTTGAACTACATGCAGTGCTGCTGCGTTTGGGGCATGAGAGACTTCTGTGAGGCCAGCTTGATGCCTTATTGTATCTTGTAAGTTCTGCTTTGGAGGTTCCAGATAAATGTACGGAATCCTGATTACATTTTCTTTCACTTGTAAAAACAAGGAATGGGAGAGTACAAATGGTCTGCCTAGTTCTCAAAAAGCAGCACCAGCACTATTATAGTGCATAAGGTTGTGGGGTTTTTTCCTCCCTTCCCAATTTTACATAAGGCAAGCTTATATAGCACAAAATTATACTCGGAAAGCATTTTAATTCAGCTTGATTGGAGTATCAAGAAGATCTTAAGTGTATATATGCAGACAGAACTGGAAGCAAGAATTATCCAGCAGCATTATCTTTTAATGGCTGTTTCTATTTTTGTCCTAAATTCATTTGCTTAGAATAATAGCTAAAGTCTTATGCAGTATACGGAGAAAGCATCACTGATGGTTCAGTTAGCAGACAAAAGGATAAATACATTTAATTTCATGGAAACTTTGTTAGATGAATTTGTTTAATGCCATATCAACACTTTGTTTGGTTTTAGCTAGAAATAATTAAGCAGGAACAATGGCTAACAAGTCACCAACTGGCAGAAATGAACCATTAGAAGAACAGATTAGTTCACAGTGAACAAAGAAGCAAGGTCACTGTTAAGTATCTTGATTATCTCAAGATGTCTCATGATAACCAATTATTCATCTTCTGAGGTATTCTTCTGCTTTTCAGAGCTTAAAACTTTTAGAAAGGGCAGCAATTTAGGCTGAATACTTATGGTAGTAAGGGCAAGGAACTGAACCCCCTTTTTCTACAGGATGCATAGAAAAGAGGTTTTTGTATTGCTTATGAAATAGGTATACAGTTGGAGATACTGCATTTTTATTGGGTTTCAGCATATTCACAGTCATCTGTTTTCTTTTTCTCTCTACAGATAACTCTATATCTGATGTATGAAATTTGGGTAGTCTATTAAAAGATTTTGGGCTAGATACTAGACTCTAGAAACTACAAGGTAAGATCTGTCTTTCAGTGCTTTTGGATGCATTTACATTGTCTCATAAAACAAGTGCTGTCTGTATGTGCAGCTATAATAAGATCTTCAGTTTGGATTTTCATTGGTCAGGTGTATTATTTGATGTTCTGAAGATGATCTCCAAAGATTAATTTCTTTCCATCTCCTGCATCTTGCACAGAGATCCATTTTTTATTATTTACCCAGCACAGTCTTCAGGTTATTTGATAATGCAGCTGCTGGTATTTGCTTCGTGAAACCAATTGTCTTCTGAAGGTAAGTGCCGTGAGGCCCTCGCTGCTTGTTTTTATAATGATAGTTTTTCTGTGAAAATAGCAGCACACTTATACTCAGGTTCATAAAAGTATGCTATTCAGAGCTTTATACCATACAGTCATTTGCAAAGAAAAAAAAAAAAAATAAAACCAGACTAGGCAAAGCTCTCCACAAGCAGTGGGTAGAGCTCATTCATGTAATGATATCACTTTGAAATGGATGCTACTGAAAAATGTGTGGTATGTAACTAGCTGCCATTTCCAAATGTCATAGAATTTTTTGCCCTTAGAGGGACAGCAAAACCTAGATCAGGTTAGTTTTAAATTTAATATGGCTTGCTCTTGTGATATATCCAGGCTTAGAGTTGAGAGAAAGTGAATAGATATTGATTCTGTAAGTCAGTTTTCTATTAATCTTGCAAGATTGTTAATGATCTGGGTAAATTGTTTAATATGCATTTGCATATTTTTAGCCCGTATCTTTTAGTAGGTCTTGCTTTTCTTAATAGATTCATGAATAGCTACTGAACCAACTGCGATCATGTGGGCACTGAATTTCATTGAAAATTATTGACTTACCTTCTTGTGTCATGTCAAGAAATGAGTCAGATTTAAAAGAGGAGGCACATTTTTATGAAAAAGACATATTAAACAAAGATATACTACTTTATCTTTGCATTTGCATTCTCAACAAACTGATAAGAAGCATCAGTAGCGTAGATTTTTAGATAGATACAAAGACACGGATACAGATGCATGCAATAACCTAACAGTTATCTTTCCTGGTGTCTGCATAACAGAGGCCTTTTCTTAATGATTTACCTTATTCCGAGATTTCTGATGGCTACATAAGGCAACCTGAGCAAAGTCTTAATCCTAGTTTATCAGTACTAGGAGACAATGTTATGTGATGTGTGGGCTTGGATAGTATACTATTTCCTGGATAAAGGTTTTTATTAAATAAAAGGGTTTACTTAGCTTTATTTCCCCTTGGGGAACTTCAGGAGGGGCGCAAATAGTTTCTAAATCTCTTTTGTGCTGCCCTGAAGGACTGCAGATTGCTACTTGGCTGCACTGGGCCTGCCTCAACAGAGAGTGTGAGAAGCTAGTCCTTTGCTTCTCTTCATTCCTTCACCTTGTTAAGTCAGTTCTGCCTATATTGAAGAAGAAATGAAAAATCTTTGCTTACAGGAGGATTTTTGTTCTTATGTAGGCCTTATCTGGGGACAACTTCCTAAGTGGTAAACCTACTTGAAGATCTACCCAGCCCTTCTTCAGAAATTTCTCACAATGTTGTTTGAAGAGACCCTTTTTGTTTGAAATAGACCAAATCTGATGTTTGGATTGGATAGCTTGTGAATAGAATCTTTCATTTAGATTGAATGTGGTTTAACAGGATATTTTATAGGTGATTGGGTCCTTCATTTTAAATAAAAGAAGGGTCTAAATTGTGGAATGGGCTTTGACTCCTACTGCCCCTGATCCCCACTCAGGTCTGCTTTGGCCAATACAGCAAGATGGGAGGCTACCTGTGGAACGGCTGTTACTGTGCAGCACAGCAGGAATGACGTCTCTGAGCCAATGTGAGAAGTAGCCTCCCAAACAAATGTCATTTTGATAACATAATGCTTATTTATAGCATGCTGCAATTTTTAGTCTTGCTCAGGATCAGGGTGCCAATTTGCAAGCACACAAAGCATTTTAATTTAAGTTAATAGAGCAGAGGAAAGGGAAAGGAAAGGAAATAGGGAGGTAAAATGTCTTTTTCTCTGCATGGACAGAAATGGGAGTAAAAACCCATTGTCCTGATCCCAGCCCCGTGTTCTGCCTCAAGACCTGCTCTGCTGGAATCAGCTCCCTTGAGATATCCCAGATGTCATAAATTTTGTGTCTGACCGACTTTCTGCTCATCCCCTTTCTCCTTTCTTGGGCTGGCCAGGGCACACAGGCTGCGGGTTAATTATTTCATCTTCCACTGTGGGGAAAGTGCGCAAGATTCTCAAGTGCTGGCAGTTTCAGCAGCTCCCTAGGTAGTCATTCCTGCTCAATACCAATGTCACTGACTCTAGGGCTTTTCTGCTTGTTCTCTGATTCTCTTTAACCATATGCGGCTGTGTGAGACAGCATTCAGCTTTTTGGTTTGTTTTTCTTGTTAGCCTTTCATGCTTGATTCAGATATCTTGAAGTTATGCAGAGACCTCAAATGTTTTGATGAGTTGGAAAGAGAGTAAGACACGCAATTAAGTGTAACAAACCCATTCCTGTGACAGGGCACCTTTTAGTTTGTCCATCCAGGAACTGTAATTCAAGCAGCACAACAAATTAATATTTCATTGATGGCTTCTCTGGTCTGGGGGTGTATTAACTAAAAGCTGTTGTGCATGTCAACAGGAAAACAAGTATGTTTTTATGGAATGGCAGAAAGCTTGCAAAATTGATGTTGGAGGCCGGTAATTGAAACGTAAACACTGAAGTACAGTCATCCACTCCTGGGAGGAAGGTATATAAGAAGGGAAACTCAAGTAGTCTTACTCTAACCTAAGGACATTTCAGACTAGATTGGAAAAAGGCAGTAGAATGCTGCATGAAGCATGTAGAAATGGCACTGCTTAGCACCTTCCCTGGGGTAGAAACATGGAGAGAGGAGCCCATGCTGGAGCAGGTTTGCTGGCAGGACTTGTGACCCCATGGGGGACCCACGCTGGAGCATTCTGTTCCTGAAGGACTGCGTCCCATGGAAGGAAACAAGTTTGTGGAGAACTGTCTCCTGTGGTTGGGACCCCACGCTGGAGCAGGGGGAAGAGTCTGAGGAGTCCTCCCCCTGAGAGGAATGAGCAGCAGAGACAATGTGTGATGAACTGACCACAACCCCCACTCCCTATACCCCCGCACTGCTGTGGGGTGGAGGTTGAGCCTGGAAAGAAGAGAGGGATAGGGGGAAGGCATTTTAAGTTTTGTTTTTTATTTTTCGCTACCCTACTCTGACTACTAATTGGCAATAAATTAAATTAATTTCCCGGAGTTGAGTCTGTTTTGCTCATGATGGTAATTGCTGAGTGATCCCCCTGTCCTTATCTGAACCGATGAGCCTTTTGTTATTTGATCTCTCCCCTGTCCAGTTGAGGAGGGGGAGTGATAGAGCAGCTTTGGTGGGCGCCTGGTGTCCAGCGAGGATCAACCCACCGCAGTGGATGATGAATAAGGTGTCAGGTGAGGTTGTTTACTTGGAAAGCAAAATGGAGGAAAGCAACCCTATAGAAGGAGACAGTCCTTCAGGAGGAAGGCAATTGCTGAAGGAGCACAAAGCTGTCACTAATTCTTTGCAAAGTATTATTTATGTGGGTTAGATTTCTGTGAGAGAAAAATTTAGATTTAAGTCAGAATATAAAAACATACCAGATACTGGTAATTGGATAAGCATTTATGGGAAGAAAAAATTATGAACAATGTTTTTCTTGTTTATATTCATCTCTCCTCCATCACAAGGCCTAGTGTATTTCCACTACAAGCAAACTTTATATGGACTGAAACACAGTGAATCCCATAAACTATTTGGTAGTAGGAAGAGAACAAGGGAATACTAAATATGCTGCAGGGAGAGGCTTGGCGATGAAGGAATTTTCTTCTTCTAAAGCTGGATTGAAATAACTTTCATATAAGAATTAGAACTGACCTATCTCTTCACTCAGAAATGAAACCTTGAACTCTGTTTAGGTTAAACCTACAGAGGGTTATGTGGTCTGGATGGCTTGCTATATTATTCTCTTTTCAAAGACCAGTCTAGTAATTTAAATGTGGTCTAACTAAAAGTACAGCCCTACTAAAATAAACATAAAAGAATAATTTTTTTCTCCTTCCAGAAGCTTTTGTGTTTTCCTTGGGCACAGTGATAGTCTTAATTTTCTACTTTGATAATTATGTTGAGTTATATTTTATTTAATGTTAAAAACACTTATTGAGTTCTCCCTGGGCTGGTTGTGTATCCCTGCTTAAAAAATAGATGTTTATACTGACTGGTTGTTTGAACCATTGCAATTATGTTAGACCCATTGCGTACGTGGAGTTAAGTTTCACATTTGCTGGATACTGTTTTTAATGCATCAGCAATGAGCGTATCTGAAAACATTTATTATGGCTAGGATAGTTTCAGAGAGCTGTGACTGACAGCTGAAAGTTGCTGAGCTGATTACCTGGAGCATTAATGCAGTGCCATCCCTTAGCCCAACCTTGGCCCTAAGCCAGAATGGTATTACTCTTTCATAAGATAAACCTCTGAGAGCAAAACATTTTGAATACAGATTTGAGCAGCAGTGAAATGAGAGAAGCAGTCCAGGTCAGATCCTCAGCCATCATAAATTGGTCCCATCGGGCCGTGGAGCTGTGCTGCATTTTGACATTGTTCCTTGGAGAGCTTCCCACCGGACAGGTGCAGATAAGGAAAGCAGTTTTCTCAAACTGTAGGCTACAGATAAAAACTAGAAAAATGTTCCTATCTTTAGGCCGGAGGCTTGGAAAGTCAAGCTGGCTGCTGCTGCTCCCAGGTGCAGAATTGCCGTTTGGGGGTGGGAGATAACTGTGACTGCACCCCACCTCCCTCTCCAGTTCCCTCTGAAGCATGCCTCTAAGCCTTGATGTCTCTGTCCCAGCCCTTCCTCTTGCTATTCAATTCCTGTGCCAGAAGTAGCCTTGCACAGCCTGGCCTCCATAACCATTCACCTCATGATGAATGGAAATGTAGATCCCAATCTGGCTGTTTACACACACGCAGGCACAACTTTGGGGATCCATGCAGACACTCCACAGAAATGCAACAGCAGGCCCAGTGTGCCTAAACCCATGATGATCCCTACACAGCATGGATGGCTCACCCACTTTTTTGGCTCCATGGCTTTGTTCTCATAGCTGATGTGCTTTCAGTCATCTTTGAGTCAATAACACAAGCCCAAAAGGCAGCATGAATGATAAGGAGCTGCTTCAACATGCTTCTCCCTTAACAAGCTAGTTGTGAAATTTTCATTAGTTGTAGACACAACAGAAAAGATATCAGAGGTTTTTACCATTCAGGAGATTAATTGTATCTCATGGGGACCAGCATTGTGCTTTACCTAAGCTCATCCAGGCACGAATTGAACAAAACCTGCTATGCTATTGCCTGAACCAAACCCAAACAGAAGCAGCTCTGTCATATCAGGGGACCACTCATAAAGGACTATGCAGACTAAACCTTATCAAGAAAGATATAATTCTCGTAAATATTAATCCATTTTACTCAGAGGCAAGAACCTCTGGTGCTTTGTAACTTTGAGAATAAAATAATTTGAATTCCATGGTGCAGGCTAAACAGGAAACTAATATTCAAGCAGACTGTAGCGGTGAAAGAGGAACGCATTTTCTGGCTTTCAATTTAGAGGTTGCGTAAGTGGAAGAAAGGCAGAAAATGTAATATTTTTTTCCCTGCAATTTTTTATCCTTTGTAATTGAAATACACCTGGCTGTAGCATATGTTTCCATAACTGCTAAGCTAGGCCAAAATGGGGGGTTTCAGAATGGATTAAAGGGACAAGGCCCGTTGAAAAGCACTTGGGCAAACTGCACTGAGAACAAACTAGGTGCTGAATTCTTATTGAAAATCGAAAGGAGCAAGGCTTTTACTTCTATTTGTGTCAAAGAAAGTCCTTCTTAATGATGTATTCCATTTTCAGGCCTCATTCACACAGAGCTGTGTGGGTTTTTTTCCTTATGTGTTGTGTTTTTTAAGCCTACTGCTTCCAAAGGAAGACCCCTTGGTTGAAAAGGGGATGTTCATTACTTGGGACTGCATCCAGCAAGGTACTTGAATAATGAGAAGGTGGCCTGGCAGCCTTCTGACGTGCTCAGGTGGAACCTGTGTCCTGTAAAGCGCATAGGGGAGAGAGCTTGGGGTTTGCGAAGGAACTTTAATTCTAATCCAAACCAAGTCATAAAATTTAAAAAGAGGTGTCATGAATTGTGAATCTGTTCCAGATTAAAAATTAAAAAAAAAAATATAAAAAAACCCCAAAAGTTCTCTTATGGCACCTTTTCTTGGTAGCTATTTTTACTCTGTCAGGCTGAATGTTCTTTTCCTGCTACGCCACTTAGTTGTGCTCATTTTGCTTTTGCTGACAAACCTGCAGATTTAGGATGAAAACAGTTTGCAGCTGATTAAAGATGGTGTGCCTGGCAAATTCTTGCTAATCTCTCTTATTGTGCCCTTCATAAAAATGACAGTCATGGTATAAATCCTAGTTTAAATCAATACCTGCAAGTGCTAATCTCTGAAGAGGAAAATGTCAAATACCTCCTGCTGTGTGCAAGGACTCAAATTGTATGGCATCAAACGTTAAAGGCTACCTAAATTGTTCACCTTTTCTCCTTTGTCTAATGCTTTGTACTTTCTTTTCTGTCATTCCTTATGTCATTAACCATTCTCACATAAACGGTGCCATACTGGTGATAGGTGTCATGAGGACACGTACAGTGCAACATTGTCGTTTCTTGCCCTGTAGTGGAGCCACCATTGGTCTCACAGAGGCATAATGTCTTGGACAGTGTCCTAAACTCTGGAGTCAGCTTTCTTTCTTACCTATGGGACCTCTTCTGAGAAATGTTTCTAAAAGCTCTGAGTGTTAGTTGCATATTTAGGTGCAACATAGCACTTGAGGTGACCAGTGCTAGGAATCCTGGAGCCAAAGTCAGTAGTAAGATTAGTCTCTGTTTTGGGACCCTAAACCCAGCTTTGAACACTTACGGTCAATGCCTATGGATGCTTTTCTTGCTGATGAACATTAGGACACACAGTGGTTTTAAAAGCCTGCTCTTTGCTCAAAAGTGCCAGAGGGCAAAAGCAAATAAGTAAACTGTAAGACTGAAAGGTCGCTTAGAAATGAGAACGTAGTGTGTTTCAAGGTAAAAAGGGTTTACCTGTCCATTCTGCATCTGTTCCATGTCTGCAGAAGTATATGCTCTTTTTTTTAAATTAAGAAAAGTGGTTAGATCGTATTAGCTCATAAAACTATTTCAGAACGTAGAGAGAGTTTCTGCTTTCACTGATTCACAAGCTGCTTGTGAATCTCAGTGCATTTGGGACCCTGATTCTAGGAAGCAGTTGAAATCATAGCTTTTTTTTTTTTTTCAAGACTGAGATTAACAAACTGAAACTCTTCATGTAATTTTAATAAATTTTAGCAATTTGATGGGGTTTTTTTTATAAGGTACATGCCTGACTTTTGTTTGTCATTGATTATTTCCATTGCTAAAATACCAAGCCAAATTTCAAAAATCCTGAATCTCCTTTCATTGCAACCTTAGATAAAAACATTGCTGATGCTATCTCAGCCCAAGGAAAATCCAAGCAATACTGTGTCACTTGCATCTTCGGTTGTGTTTAGGTGCTCTGTTTCTGAAATATGTTCTAGAAGCTCTTCAAATACAAGCAGCAGAGAGTGTGTCAGGCAGAAGTAATTAGAGCTGGGGGATCCCTGTAATCTTGAGAAACAAATTAGTTAAGTATTAAAAAAATCAGTCACACAGCAGCATCTACAGCCACACTGGATGAAAGGCTTCCTAGGAACAGACACCTGAGTTTTGGCCGTGTTCCCTTGGCCACGGAACAGCAAGAGAGAGGGATTACTGCTGGAAGAGGGGTACCTCCTTGGTATTTCCAAATGGACGGTTGGAGATACCCCAGGAACGATTGGGTCTGTGCAACTGACTCTTATGGGGGTTTTGTGAGACAGGGAGAACTTCTCTTAGAAGAGTAGAGAAGCTCTGGTCTCCTGAGGATTTTCCTGTGTGTTTTCCAACAAAAGCAGCTTTCAACTGCCATCTTTGAGGAAATGCCCTTGGATTGTGCATACTCACACTGATTCCCTCCTGTAAAAATACAGTCAGAAAGAATATATCTAACAGCCATCACCTTTTCATAGCTCTGCAGCTGGGAGGAATGCCACTTTTCTGTCATTTCACAAAAAAAGCTGTAGTTTCTTTCGGTTTTATGGCAACTTTTGGAAGCCAGCAGCAAATAAGTGTTGGAGAAATAACACAGGCTTATGAGTAGCAAATTTGCACCTTTATACCCGAGACAGCTAGTGCCAAATTCTGTTCACATAAACAGTCCTGCTGGGGAACACCAGGTTTGTGTGAAAGCATACTTTGGGGCATGGTCTGCTTTAGATATGTTTGCTATCAAATAAAAACAGTGCAGAATTGCAATCCGTTCTGCCTCCATTGCATTGGTGAAATTTCTGTTGACCTCAGTAGGACTTGTGTTGCCTGTGGCTGAAGCAGCAACTTTCCTTTTCCTGGAATGAGGCGATTTAGTTCATTTTAAGGGATGGAAATATCTCACACCTCAACGTTTTCATATTTCAATAAAGATTAAATGTAATTCAAGTAATCTCTCAGGAATTTGTGTGGTGAATCTAGTAGGCGGATTGAACCTTATTGTGACTCCAGGGAACTGCATGATAAATCAACAACTGTTCACCAATTGGATTTATTTGCAGCAGCTTAAAGGCATACTGTAATGGTGCTGTACTGAAAAGGTGCTGTGTTCCAGCTCTTACAGATGTGCAGAGAGTGCACTAGCTGATTATTTAGAGCTAGTTTTAGGTGCTTTTCAAGATACTATGTCAAATATTAGAATCAATAGATATGGAGATGAACATTTAGGCTACTGGGCAGCGGTACCAGAAATGCAGGCTGTTGCAGGGAAGCCGCCTGAAAGGAGGCAGACAGGAGGCAGCGGGTTTGCCATGGCAGAGAAGTACATCTCATTTACACATCCTCTCAGCTTTCTTACTTCCCATAGCAGTTTCTCACACTGTTCTGTTTGGGCTCTGCACAAGTTTTGCCCCCATTCCTTTGAAGAAAGTGACTTCTTGACTTCATCACTCTTGCTGTGTTATTTCCGTCTCTACATTTTCCTGGGCAGCATGCGAGGGCCAGCTGGTAGGGTGTAATCATCCTGGCTATGTCCAAGTGGGAGCAGGGCTGCAGCTTCTTGAGACCTTAAAACCATTGCATCTTCCAGGTTCCCTTTGGCTCTGAGAAAGGAGAGGACCAGCATGTGGTTCCTCCCATGCTAACTGATCCAGGCAGTGGTGTTGTGCAGGGCAGCTCGGGAGAGCTGCAGCTCAGTTTCCTCTTCAGGGAGGCTCTGAGACTGACCTCCCTTCCCAGTGAGGTCCTCAAGGTACAATAAGGACCTGAGCCATCATATTTGGATCAATGGCTCACCTAGGAGCGGTTAGGTCTCCTGAATTGTTTTGTAGAGAAGGTCAAGTCAAGACAGACCATATATTTTGGGATTTTTGCCCTCAGTCATCCTTGGTCTAATGTAGTTAGAACTGATAAAGGCCGTTACAAAAGGTACAGTTGTTATCCTGCCAGAAGGATGTGTACTACAGAACATGCCTTAGGAGCAAAGGTCTAGGACGTATTCAAAATCATCCCTGCCTTTGTAGAATTTCTGTAGTCTAAAAAAAAAAATAAATCAACTGCCATGTTTGGCATTTGCTCAACCCACAGAACTTAGTTATTATCTATCATGGGCTTGTAATTTTATCATGGGCTTGTAATTTATCCATTAGCTGCCAAGCCCTGCTGATAGACTTTTCAGAGATCTGTCACCCTCTGATAAAATGCTTAGTCTTAGCTCTTTGCCTTTCTTCACTGGGTAGTCGCAGCAGATGTTTTATTTGTAATACAGGAAAAACAAAGTTTAACAAATTTTTTGCAAATCCACAAGGGGAAATGAAACTTCTAGGCAGATTGTTTCATATGCATGTTTCTTGAAAAAAATTGCCTTATATTAAGCACTGCCTTTTTATTTTCTTTTATTTTAAGAGAAACATTGGTACAAAGAACTGGGAGTGTTCTACCGATTGAACTGCTGAATGCACCACATCCCAGCCTTTTCTATAAGCTTAGCAAACTATATCTTAAAACCTGTTTCTCAGCTATAGGATAGCACCTCACTCCTCTAATGCTTTTCTTCTAATGCTTAGTCATTTAATTTTCAGTGTAATTATGCCTCAGTATGGCTTATTAACACACTTTTTTTCTTATAACAATACTGCCCCTGGTGTTTCTTCCTTGCCAGTCCTTTCCCATAGATGCGTTATTTGTGATTCTGTAGCTGTGATTTTCAGAGCAGTACTATTACTTCTCTTCTGTTGCTTTGACTGGTTGAAAAAACCCAGCTGGACTTTGCAACTATTTGGCTTACTCTCGGTTCCCCTGACTGTCCATGTTTTTTTTTTTTCTTAATACCTGCAGCATTTTCAATGTTTCTTGAATCTCAGTGATGAGAATTGTTCATATTAGTCCAAATATTCCCAGTGCAGCTCATAAAATTCTTGACTAAAGAGAGACCCTGCTTTTGTCAGAAATGTTAGGTGACTAACAATTGCTAATGACTATCAGCAGAAAGATAGCTAATAAATACTTCAATCTCAGATGCTCTTTCACTTTAACCTTGCAGCAAATACTGATTTTAAGATACAGTTTCCTTTAGATATGTGTGAGTAGTTCCTGTGATGTTATAATTATGTCTTCTTTCCAGAAGGTATTCTCCCTTCTAGCATTTGCCTGACTTCACTTTGTACGTTCAATAAAAGAAACACAGATCTGACATCTTAGCCAAATCCTCGGAGGTCAAGAAAACTGCAATAAGCCCATGTGCCTGTAGCCACAAAGCCATCCTTCTCCTGCCATCGTGAGCGCCAGCTCACAGCTCGCTCCTGCTTTGATTTCCCGGTGACCTTTCGTTTTGGTGCTCAGCCCTGTTGAGACTCTCATGAGTGATGCTACAGAAGTGAATGGAATTGCTTCCTAAGCAGAGAAATGCCAGACCTTAAACAGGCAGCCAGGAGAGTGGGGGATTAATGACTCTAAGAGTGGTCTGTTCTTGAGAAGGAAAAGCTTGTTTCTCTGCCAAAAAGTTACAGTCCCTGTAGACTTCAGTCAGTTGCTTCTGGAGGGAGCAAACGTGAGGTTTTGCATTTCCTCATAATCTTTCATGCAAATGTTCCAATATTTGGATGCCTTATTACATTAGATATGCCTAATTTATATAAATGCCCCCATTTTGTACGTGAGTGCAACGCTGGAAGTGAGTGGCAGACCTGAGGGGGAATTCAGTCTCTGAATTCATGTATTGGAGCCACAGAGCTCACTCACTTCCCTCTGAGGGCATGCTATCATCACATAGGTTTTCCTTTTTAAATCTTATTGTCAGCATCATCATCTATCTTGTATATGTGAGTAGTTCTAATAAGATGACTAATATATTAATAGCAATCACTGTTCATTTTTAATATTATAAACAGACTACTTAATTATTCTTCAATGGCATAATGTGTACACTCAGCCCATGTCTATACAGTGGTGTCAAGCTGTGATAGTCACTGTTAACCACAGTGATTCAACGTGTGATTTTCAGAGTACGTACAAATGAATGATATTGGCCCATCTGCACTGGGCTATTTCAGGAAGAAATGGTACTTGCAAGGTAGCAGGAGGGGAAAAGAGATGTTAATCAGTGGCTGGTATTTGCTGGATTGGATGAAATAGAAAAGAGAAAACTTAAAATAAAACAAAAAAAAATCCTGGACTTGTCGTGAAGGGTCTGTTTTCTGGCCGAACCTATGAGGGAATTTGTTTCAGAAAAGAAGGGAGAGGGGGACTGTTGTACTTGGACATCAGTGGCGTCTCTCAGGCAAACAGCACACCAGCATTGTGTCCCATGCCTTAGGCTGAGAGCACAGCACGCAGCTCTTCCTGCTCCTGCTAAATGGTTCAGAAACTGATTTATAGACACTTTCTTGAGAGCTAGCATAAGGGACATTCACTGATTTTATCTAAACTGATTCAGTTAAACTGCTAAAACTCTTTTTTCCTGTTATTTTTTTTTTCCCCCAGTGTGTATTCAAGGCCCTTGTAGGCTAAAGACAATAGTTACTATTAGTGCTAAGCTGCTTTCATCCCTGGACCTCAAGTGCTTTGCAGGGATGAGTAAGTGTTATCAATCTGATTGAACAGTTACACGTGCCCAATTACAAAGGCTTGAAGCAATTGTTAGAGAATCTATTGAATGAAACTCAGGCTGTAGGGGCTCAGAGAGCGAAGAACACTTCCTTGACCCACTTCTGTAAGTCTGTGTCTTGCTTCTCAGAGCTGGAAGATGGTCGTGTGCATGTTTATCAGAGTGAGGGGACATATAAGGAGAAGTTTGAAGGAAATAAAGGTTACTTTACAACAGTTCTTGGACCTTTGGAAATTAAATCTGTGTAGTCTTGAAAGTGAAAATAACTATTTGGTTTTTTGACTGACTTGACTTCCTCCACTGAAAGTACTCTATCTTTGTCCTGAAATAGTTTAAAGAGAGCTGGAATGGCCATGTATTTCTCCTAAAACTGAGTGATATGACTGTTAGAAATCACCTCATTCTTAGGATGAAATCTGTTGAACGTGAACATACAGAACTGTTCTGACTGCTGAGCTCAGGAATATGGGAAGGGTCGTTGCTGCTGGCTTAATGAAGTTGATTTGTTGAAACAGAGGCAAATACCAATCAGCTTGTCAAGTCAGTAAAGCAGATACGGCCATCCAGGGCATAGAGTACATTCTATTAAAGGGTCTGTCTTGGAAAGGAAGAAAAAAATCTAGCAACGGAGCAGAGGCTGTAGGTGTTAAGATAGTAAACATGCGGGGATTTCTTGTGTGAGGGGCTGAATATCCTCACTTGTTATCTCAAAAATGTAGACGTGGAAGGATTATAATTTTGTAGCTGTTGCCTGGGGTCCTCAGCTAAGAGTGAGGAGTTCTAGGCTCTAGTCCCTTTTCCAAGACCTTGCTATATTTCTTACGCAGTGACTCCTGAATACCAAGTGCATAAGCAGTCTTTTTGCCATGTCTGTGCTTTAGGTAATTACAGGCTAGGGGATTTCAGGATTGCATTTCTGAACGTGGCTAAACTTTACCTCCTTGAAGCTTTATGTTCTCTTTGGGATATGCTACCATTACACTTCGAGTCATAAGCCTTACATATGTAGGATTTAGTTTCTGAAGTCAGAATGAGATTTCAGTAGTTTCCAAAATTGAATTGGGCACGCATTTTGCTAAGGTGGTTTCAAAATGGAGGTTTGAGTTCTTGTATCATTCTATGCTGTTGAAAACTTTATTCAGGTTTAGAGGTAATAAAAACGTTCATGCTTTTTTACTCCTCTATTTCATGCTGTCAGATTTTTCATTAACGGCTTTCACAGACAATTCAACAGTTCAAGTAAAAAAAAAAAAAACAAACAAACAAATTGAAAATAACTTTTTAACTTTTTTCCAAATTCAATGGACCAATGAGCTAACCCAGTGGTGCAGTGAACTGGCAAAAAGCCCTGGCTTTACAGCTGTTGTACAACATGTAAACACGAGCTGTAACCTACTGTGCTGTCCCTTGTGGAAGGATTTGTGAAGGTGAATCGTGGAAGGGGGTAGCCATCAGAGGGGGCTGCAGTTGTTTTATAAACGCTTCTGAGCAGGCTGAGGTTTTCGGTTGGAGTAATTGAATGTCTGGTTATGGACTGTGTTTATTACTATGGTAGTAAACAGAAGAGTTGAGGCGAAAGTTAGAATAAAATCTCTTACCATATAGATTCGCTGAAGCGTTGTACGCATATTTTTGGAGCAGCATGGCTGGCACCACTTCAGTGAAACCTGCGTCTTTTACCAGCTGTTAGAATAGTACCCATACAGGAAAGAGCTCAGAAGAGAGGCACTGAAAGATTTAGAGCAATGCCACCTAGTGATATAATATAATCTTCCGATATAACTCAATTTTAATCTTATGGGCTTTAAGATGCTTATTCCTTTACAGTACTCTCTGGTGATTCCACTTACTAGCATTGAACTTGGACATCAAAAATACCTTGAGGTGTAGTTAGAGCTTTTGCTCAGCACCAGCTTAGATTTGTAGGTATGGCTCATAACCCACCGAGAGCAGCGGGCAGAGCTGACCAGGAGGGGCCCTCTTCCCTCGCTTTTCTCCTGTCTTACACCAGTTAGTGGCTGAAAGCTGATACCGCTACTTAGGAGGAGGGAGTGCATCTGAATCTGACCATTTTTAGCCTTTGATGCCTGATAGTGAATCATTTTTTTTCCCCCCCAACAGCTGCTTGAATAAGGTGACCATCTGTTCCTTCTTAAAAAAAAATAAAAAATCCTTTATTCAATGCTTAATGTTCTACAGCCTATATCAATTGAATATAGGGTATACTTTGTCCCACATTTCAGCAATAGTCACACAGAGGAATCTATACAAAGACCAGTGGCATGATTTGATAAGATCAGTGATTGTCGTGTTGCAAATAGAACACTGCAGACTTTTCTTTCCATTTTCCAGTGTTCTTTTTTTTTCTGTTTTTCATATTTCTTCTCATTATTGTATTTCCTGGTAATGCAACATTTAACAGCCCCTTTAATAGCCAAAATTTTTTGGACTGTTCTATATTACGTACTTCCATAAGGTTGAATCGATACTTTTCCCACTGAGATTATTTTTGCCTTGTGATGCCTTTCATGATGTTGGTGAATCTGCTGCTTAATTTCCTCATGCAAGGTATCATCATGGTTCAAAGGGGTGGCTCCTGAGAATAACCTGAACAGGATACAGCTAACACATCCTGCCAAAACAAACCTTTGGGCAAAACAGCAATGCACATTTGGGGAGCCAGATGCTTTTTCCTCTTTATGTTTTTAAAATAGTGGTCCATGGGTTGGCCAAGACCAGTGTCCTATCAAATATATTAGGAGAGATACGTGTACAAAGGCAAACCTGTGGTAAAGACCAGACTTTTTGTTTCTTTTTCCATCTACATTCCTTTGTCTTGAATTTGAAACTGTTGATTTCAAATGAAGTGTCACCCTCTCCTCTTTCTTTGGTGGTGTGGTACTCTTTTTCTCTGAAATAAAATCCAAATTGAAAATTTGCTGAATCCCAAGCCCTCCCTTTGTATGCTGATGCAGCTCTGTTCCCATCGAGAGGTAAGGGTTGAAAAGAGATGATAAATTACTGCAAAGTCTCTTGAAGGGCCACTTCCACCCTTGAAGCCAGCATGGTAGCTCTGATGGAAAATAGGTTCTCACTGCTTAAAATCTGATTGTCTAGCAAAGTGAAAACAAAACCAAAATCAGACCCAAGAGATACCCCAAAATAAATTAAACTTTAGTTTTGCCTTAACAAGATGTTTATTGAAGACTTGATCTCTCACCTGCTCATGGCTTCTTTATTTTCTACGAGTAAAATTAAGATGTAGGCAAACATCAGGTTTTTGCAGTGGTTTAGAAGTGAGCTCTTGAGCAGAGCCTGCAGACATTTTTGTGATGTTCATTATAGTTATCGCACAGCAGAAGTAATAACAGGAAATGCATTTCTTTATGAATAGAATGATGATATGAGAGCAGTTTAGGGGACAAGCGATGTGTTTTTCCTAATGATTTATTTGCTCATATTTTTCCTTTTTTTCTTAAGCTGTCAAAATTGACTTTTTCAATTATGAATGTGCAGTGGCTTTTTGGTGAATTGCTTAGGAAGCCATGATACTGCTTAGTGTCACAATATGTGCGTATACACTTCGTAATGATTTGGAAAGGGACAGCACTACAGAAAAGAAGGTGTAGGAATAGATGGGTTTGTTTTCATGCCAAAAATCCAGACAAAATTATTTCTGCCAGGGGAGAATTTCAAAGAACAGATAGGCTTTGTCATCCATCTCCCACTGAATTTCAGTAGGCTTTGTATGGCCTGCCTTTTAGAAAATCCTTCCTTTTTCTTTACAAAAGGCTGTTTATTGTTGTTGTCTACAGCGAAGCACTTCTGAACCTCAGACTGGAATGAGGTTTCATTGTGCGAACAGTCTTAGTAATCATTATATGAGGTACATGTGAGATGGAGGGAAAAATTCAAGGTTTTATTTCTCCCTGTGCCTTTCCCATTGCTAACTTGTCTCCTCTGTGCCAGCTGTGTCCTCTAGCAAGCAGCTCTTTGTGGCACAATTGGTGACAGAGGGTCAGGACGGTGTGTGGTGGCAGCTGTACTCAGTGCCACCATGTCGGAATGTCACACACTCTGATCCTCCCGATGTCCAAGCCGGTATCTGCAGAAGACTGTCTGCAGCATCCTCTGAGCTTTGTGCCCCCAGTTCTTGCCCTGTGCCAGCATCCCAGTTCCAGCGCCTCTGTACCAGGCATGTGAGAAGGTCACCGGTTGCAAGGGGAAAGGCTTTTAGGCAGGGCCTGGGAATGAGACAGCTGAATGTGACAAAATCTAAAGCTCTGAGAGATCCTGAAGGAAATGAACCTTAACAGGGGTAAATAGCTATTAACTTAAAACTGTTATTCTGGCATGATGCTTTAAGCTAATTTGGGGGTTTTCTTTTCTATTTTTTATAGTGATAATTAAGACTTTTTTTAATTCATGATGACATGAACTAAAAATCACCAGTATGCAGCCTTTTCCCAGGGGTAGGGGGTGAACTGCAGGCCTGTGAAATCGATACAAGAAAGAGCATGGACAAATTCACCTCAGTCATGTACCAAGCTACTTAACTCTGGCAGTACTTGGCAGATGAATTATGAGAAAAGTCATCGAAGTAGCCCAGCAGAGATGGCGGAGATATTTTTTTCCTATCTTTGCCTCTACTTTTCAATAGGCTGCAAGGCTTTAATTTGAAACAGAAAATACAGAAATTTTGTAAGTAAGTTTCATCAAAAGGATTTTTATACAATGGAGTCTTGAAAAGTTTATTTTCCTGTCAGCAAGAAGAACAAAGTTAGTAGTGGAAGAGTTTAATTTGCCTTTTAGAAACTTGGAATCTCAAAGATAAACTTGAAAGAAACCTACATTTATCTGAATATATGGTGCCATATCTCTAATTTATGGAAGCAAATTTGAGTCTGCCCATGGAGACCTTTCAGCTCAGATAGGAACAGCATCTTGTTTTATTTTCACTTTTGCCTTTATAAATTAATTTTTCTGTGATCATACCTTTTTTTAGTGCTTGAGTTTAAAAAAAAACCAAACAACACAACATGGCTGTTCTAATTAGCTTTCTTCTTGATAGGAAACAAAACCTGAAGTTTTAATACATAGAAATTAAAAAAATATTCTGGAAACATACCTTTGTTTCATACTGACGATTGGTAACTACTAAGATAAAAATTATTAAATATGCTATGGGGAGCATAATATCTTTGAATTAACAAAATCCAAAATGCAATGGACAATAGTAAATGCAAAATGTTCAACATTGTTTAATTAGGAATAAAACTTTTGGGTTTTATCCAACAAAATTGTCATGGAAACTGTCAACACTGCGTATGGGTTTTGATTGCAGTAAACTGCATTTTTGGTGGACAGCTGTTTTGTCCCATGTTTCAGCCAAACATTCCCAATTAGTGCTCCACCAAAGTTGAAGAGCTCGTTATTAGTTGTGCTAAACCTGTGTGTTGTCACCCATTTCTCTTTATCAAAGAGATGAGCAATTACAAGGGCTCAGAAAGTTGAACAATTACTGATCTTTCTTCCTCGCCTTCCCTAAGCCTTTCTGTAATTCATTTGGGACACAGTTAGGAGATTCCCAAAGCCGTTATATTTGTTAGTAATTCATGGAAGTTTTATCACCCATGTGGCTGGAGTTCTTGGAGGCCGTTTTATTGGAGTGGCTTTTTCAGTCTTTCTTCTGATGCATGATCTCTGTCCCCCACTCCACCTACCCAGCCATTTGCCATTTTCCTTTGGCCTAGTCATTCCCATGGTTCACAGATATCTTTTACCTTGACTTTCTTCTGCCTGTCTGCTGCTGTTGATGGGGTTTGGTTTTGTTCTGTGTTTTGGGTTTGGTTTTTTGGTGGTTTGGGGTTTTGGGTTTTTTTGGTGTTTTTGTTTTTTTTTTTTACACTAGTATTTCCAGGTCTCGCTTAGGAGCTTTCTTTCATCCATTGTTACCTTCTAAAATGTCACTGAGACCATCTGCTCCAAACTGACTCTGCTGAGCAATTCTAGTTCTCTAATATCATTTGCACAGACCTCTTTTCCGGACTGATTCGGTCTTCAGTAAAGAACTCGGTAGCATAAAACCCAAACAAGCCTGGTAAATGCGACAAGCATATCTTTTTACTATAAATGAACCACATATTTTCATTACTTCTAGTACCTCTCTGCCATGGCTGCCTAAGCTGAACGTTTGTCTACATGGATGTTAAGCAGTGGCTAAGAGTCAGATTCAGGAAACCGCTCCAATGCATGGGTAATCATATCCCCATTTAGCAGACAGACACGTACATGCTGTAGTCCTGGTGAAATCCATGGGGCTTTCAGCAAGGACCTAAACTTAAGCGTACTCAAATGCTCAGTTAAACACTCTTGTTTCAAGGGCTTTACTTTTCTGGTTTGTGAACATGTATTTTACATGTAACATATTTCTCTCTGTCCATGTTGGATTGTAAACTCATAAAGTAAGCATGGGAGATTGAGGAGGAAATTACACCTTTCCTTTTCTCATCCTCTTTGCTTGGCCCTGCTGGCCTGCAGTCAATGGATGCTGAAAACCAATTCTTGTACTCTTCTTATTTACTATTTGCATTATCATGTTGCTAAATTAGTACATACAGTTCTTGTTTACTCTGACACTTGGCAGTATAACACTTACAAGTGTGTGTTGAGAGGATTCTGCCTGCAACTTAAAGTCTAAGTAACTAGAAACTGTGGATTAGGTTTCCAGTCTTCCAGTGTCCTTTAAGCTTGAAAGGTCCATGCAGCCCCACATGGTGACAGCATGAAATATTTCATTTTAGTTCTTAATTCCTGTGCCTGGTAACTGCCAGCCTTCCTGTGTTCACATCTTAGATAGAAAGTGTGCCTGCTGTAGCTCTCTCTTTTCACTAACAGCATTTAACATAATATATAGCAGATTGGGAGCCACGTGCCTGTAAATAGTGCTGCCATTGTTAATACATTTGTAACAGTAATAAAATATTCCAATAGTATAAAGCAATGAAAATGCTCAGGTGCATATTTTTAAATAGGGCAAATGATCTTGAAATTATCTAAGATAACTGTATCCCAATCTTTTTAATCTAGAACCTTTGTGCAGAAACACTGGTTTTGCTTGGCTTCGTCAGTTTGCTACGATAACTCATACATCCATCTTTTCATCATTGCGCTCAAATGGCCCAGATGTGCTTTATGAAAACCCTTCTTGAGACAGCCATGGCTGATTTGGCAATTAGCCCAAAGTGGAGCAATAGTAGCTGTGCTCTCTCTGAGCTCATTTACTGTGCTTTCTGCTTTCCTTTCCTCATACCCGTGCTGCACAGTATCAAAACAAACCAATTTAAAGCTTGCTCTTAGGCGCTGTCATAAGATGATCCACAGCACGGCTGATCCATAGACGTACCTTTAGAGTGCTTGTTCTGGAATCTTTCTGAAGTGACTTTTATCCTGTAGCTGAAGTGGGGCAACGCATTGCAGTGAGTTGGTCCACTTAACTGCCGTGGTAGTTCCTGATAGCATTTTTCATTTCATACTGTACATTCAATTACACAGTTCTCTGGTGTTCCTGATATGCAGAGAATATAAGGCTCTAGTTTTTGCTTTTCTTCAAACTGGTCTGTTCGTTCCCAGTCCGAGTAACTTCTGAGCAAGATTGTTAAACGATACTGTTTCACTTTCTTTCAACTGTGGGCTTTTTAATGCGCATCCAATTCTTTCCTTTTGAAGTCTCATGCCTTTTTAGTCCCATTTCTGTTGCTCCAAATGCAGGTATTATCTTTGAGCCTGCTCCAGACTCCACTTAAAGCATGGTTTTATGCTCACCAAACGGCTTCAGAAAGATAGGTTTAAGGGAGACTCAGAGTTGTGTAAAAGGATTGTCATCTGTTTCACTCTCTCATAACACATGAAATTTGATTATTGCAATATTCTATTTCCAGTTCTTCAGAATGCTACTGCTCACGCATCTGCTAGGATGAACAATTAAAGATGAAAGCAATGTAAATCTTGTACTTAGGACTCGGTTGACTTTGACAGCAAGGAAATGAGTTCTTACAGCTTCCTCAGACATACTGGTCTCTTTTGTCACGGTACCATCCTGTGTGGTCCCCAGGGAAAGAAACACCTCCTGGAAATGTTGGTGCTTTGTTGACCTCATACAGAATGCCAACTACTTGTTGTAAAATAATCGTAGTAATTTAATGGTTGTTTATGGTTGTTTAAAGATGTAGTCAGCAATTCATTTGGGAACTGGAATTGTTAAACTGATTTTATATCATTTTTAAACCCTATTGTAGTCTTGACTGGTAAAACTAGTAGCGTTGTTTATTCATCTTCTCGTAGATGAGCCAAAATTTATGGGAAACCTTAATCTCTTTTACTGGACCAACTGATGAAGTTGGGGGGGGGAAAAAAAGCAGTTTTTTTGATCCATCATGTCTATGACATTAATTGTGTCTGAGAGACCCTTGCTATCACATGACATGTCAGTGAATAAATTGGATAAAAAATTAAAATGGCCTTTATGAAATAGACTAAAAACTGATTAAATGCTAGGTTCTTAAGTATGATTACAAAGTGGGAATCATTGCTGAAGTTGATTTGTTTTTGGAGGGGTTCCAGAGGACTGGGGCCAAGAAATGATCTCTGTAAGATCTTGCTAAATCCAGTACATCAATGTAAATTCATTACTGATAAAGTTAGTAGGTTAAAGGAGGAAGTTGTAAACTGTAACAGAGAGGAGTGCTGAGCAATGTGGACTGTTCGGAAAGCTGCATGCAAGTAAAGGAAATGTATTTCAATAAAGTAGGGTAATATATATCTAGGGACAAAGATCATTGGCCATGCTGGATATAATAACCTGTCCTAGAGAGCGGCAGTCCTGAAGAGGGCTTGAAGGAGATGAGGATTGTAGGAGTCAGTGTGGGTGCTCTGCTGCGCATCAGGGAGACTCGGTGGTAAGGAGACTGAATGAAATCCTTGGATGGTGAAACACTGGGTACCCAGTAAGAAGAGAAATGTGATGTAACGTCCATTTAACACTGACCTGACTTATGCTGAAAAAATATCTGATGCAGCAATGGCTCACAATTCAAGGAGTAAAAAGGTCTAATGGGAATGGTTGAATCATAGAATGTGTTGGGTTGGAAGGGACCTTTAAAGGTCATCTAGTCCAACCCCCCTGCAGTAAGCAGGGACATCTTCAACTAGATCAGGTTGCTCAGAGCCTCATCCAGCCTGGCCTTGAATGTCTCCAGGGATGGGGCCTCCACCCCCTCTCTGGGCAACCTGTTCCAGTGTCTCACCACCCTCATTGTAAAGAACTTCTTCCTAATGTCTAATCTAAACCTGCCCTGCTCTAGTTCTAAATCTGCCCTGCTCTAATTAGGAAGAGGTGGAAAATATATATGCCTGACATGAAGAGACTCAGGGAGTGCTTATCTAGATATCTTTGTCATCACAACCTTAAAGCTACCATCCGAGGAGGGAAAGTTCAATAAAAGTTCAGTAGTTCCATGGACAAAATCACAATAAAAACAACACCTAGAAGTCAATGCAGGATGAATCAGTATTTTAAAGATAGGCAGAGTTACATCTTTTTACTGTAAGCACTCCTTGGAACATTCCACAATAGCTGTAATAGATCAGCCTTGATTTTTCACTCAAGATTGGTACATTAAAGAAAAAGAAAGGCTACAGACCAGAAGCAAGAATTAATACAGATAAGCCTACAGCTTACATAAAGCACTAGGTTAGAAATGCCAGTGGTCCAGTCTGGTCTGAAACTTCTGTAGTCATCAACTCCTAATGACCGTTTTTCTTTAAATGGCTTCTTTGAACTGAGTTTTTTCTTCTTGGTGTTATTCAGATTTGACTTTTTAACCCAGTCTTTCCTAACCTAATCTCTCTTTTTAAATTTTTTTTAAACATCATCACATAGACAAAAGCTCTATATCATGAGGTTTATAAGCTAGAGCCCAGTTGGTGCTATCTCCTCAGCATTGCAATATCCCTGCCGTATAGTTCTTCAGTGGCATCAACTTGCAGAGCGGTATGTCAGGTGCAGGTGGGGATGTCAGGAGATATACAGTGAATGATTTAGTCGTGCTCCTCACCCGGACCTGCAATATGGTCCTAGTTTCTGAATCTGTGCAGATTCTTGTCTTGCTGCTTTGAGGGAGCCAGGAGGGCTGCTCCATTGCCTTTGTTATTGATGTTCCTCTTTCTACAGACTGGCAACAAAATGGAAAGAGGCACGTCAACTGACGGAAGACCTCTAGGGGAAGAAAGGCTTATATATATATGTATTTTCACAGACAGGAATTTAAAGTAGAGAAAATCCCTTTCCCCTGCTTTTTTTTAATTTTCCTTTAGTTTCTGATCGCAAGGAACAGCTATGGATGGAAACCAGTAGGGTCTCCATCGACTGTCAAGCAGTCACCAGCAGGTATTACTGACCCGAGAGTCTCATGGGCCCCAAGTCACCTGGAAACATGTCATGCAACCGGATCTGCTTTAATACTGGGAAAGATGTTCTAAGGAGAGGTGTTGCTGAATATTGATGAAAACAAACAACTTGGCTTAAAGAAATAACGTATAAAGCTGTTTATAATAACTGTCTATGCTTAGAATAGGCATCTAAAAGCTGAATTCTATTGACATAGTCTCTTAATGAGGCTGCAAAGATGTTTTCCTTCTCTGCTGTGCCATTTCTAATGTTTTACCTTTCCCTTGTGTTTGTTTTTTTTTCAACATCAGTCATTCATTTACAGCACTTTGGTTGATTTAAATGGGCTTTGGATTATGCTCCAAGTTACCGTTTCCCTTCTGTTTGAATAGGGATTTTCTTTTATCCAGAAGAAGGAAATCAATAATCTGTCATGACAAACCAATGCTCATTTGGATTCACAATCACGCAGTGAGCTCTTCTGTCATTTCCTAAAGCATTTTAGGATAATGGAAGAAGAGTTTCACTTGTGATCTTTGCTGTTTCCCTTTCTTTTCCCAGATTGATGTAAATTCTGTACTCCATTTGACCATTTTTAGAATGGATTACAGTAAATCTATCATTCTGTTTGTTTTAAAGGCAGTACTAACTTTCCATGTTTTCTGTGCCCCAAGTCCTGTGCCCAGGGGACCATTCAGGGATCCATCAACGGATTAACCTTTGGCATGACAAATTAACAAACATCTCTGTAGGAACAAGCTAAACTATACCTTGACGTAAGTTTGCATATTCTGTACCATTTGTTTCCACTTGGAGTTTTGCAGATGGCAGATTGTTTTTTACAGAGACGAGTTCCCATCCCCTTAGGTGCTGCCATCTCTCCGAAATCCCACCCGCCCCCCATCCTTGGCTGTCTCATTACAGGGGATGCCCAGGTGCTTTCCTGGCAATGATTTCCCTGCAAACTCATGTTTGGGGATTACTGGGGGAGCCTGGATCCATGCGTGTCCCTGCAGAGCTGAGCCACTTGGCCGTGCAGGCTAGTGGTCAGAGCAGAGTGGGGGCCCTGAGGCTTTCCCCAGCTTTGTGCTAGAACTGCCTGACTACCTCCCTTCTGCAAAAAGAGGGATGGTGACATGTTGCCGATTGCCCCGTGAGGGGCTGATGTGGGGTGCAAGCTGGAGGGAACAGTGCAGGGGTCCCTCCCACACACTTTGTGGTCGCTGGGCTCAAAAAACAAGCTGGCTACCGGCCCTGCAAGCCTGGGTTTTGCCAAGGTGTTCAGCCCTCCTGACCCTACAGCCACCTGCGTATCGGCTCCTGCTCTGGGGCATCTGGGTCCACTCGGACACCACCCCCCCGACCCCAGACCCACGGGAAGACTAGCTGGAGGGACTGGGGCAGGACTGGTATGGGGGGTGCTGAACCGGGGCTGCTGTGTGGTGTACGGGTGTAATCTGGGGTACGTGGGGGCTCTGTAGTGGGGATTGTGAAGGGTGTGTGAGATGTGTTGGGGGGTGCGAGGCGTGGGTGGGGTATGTAGAAGGGGGTGCGCGGGGCGTAGGGGAGGCGGGAGGGGTGTTGCGAGGGCCGGGGGGTGTGCGATGCGTGCCGGGGCGGGGGCCGGGGCGATCCTCCTCGCCCATGATTGGCAGCGCGGCGATCTCCCCTCCCGGCTGGTGCTTCCCTCCGGCCGCCGCTGAATGAGAGGCGAGGAGGGGCCGGGAATGCGGAGCCGGCAGCGCGCACAAACGCGCTCTCCCTCGCACGCACATCGCGGAGCAGTCCCCCGCAGCCCGGCCGGTCCCCGCCGCCCAGCTCCCCTCCTGCCTCCGCCGCTTTAATTTTTTTTTTATTTTATTGTTTTTCCCCCCCGCTTCCTATCTTTTGGGCGCTTCCCCGCCCGCCCCGGGGCGCGGCGGGCTGCCTCCGCGGGCGCGCAGCGCGGGGCCATGCCGGCGGGGCCGCCGCTGCTGCGGGGCCCCTTCCTCCTCCTCTTCCTCCTCCTCTTCTTCTTGCTCTTTCTCGGTGCCCCTGCCCTGGGAGCCGTCTACACCAACCATTTCTTGGTGGAGCTGCACGGCGGGGGCCAGGCGGAGGCCGAGCGGGTGGCGGCGGAGCACGGCTTCGGCGGGGTGCGGAAGGTAAGTCCCCGCGCAGGCTCGGGGCGCTGGGGAGGTGCGGGGAGGCGGTGCGGTGCCCTTCACGGCGTCCTCCCGTGAGCATCCTGCCCGCGACTTACCTGGGGAGAGGGGATGGAGTAGGGGCGCGTCCCTCCTGTCACCACCTTAATCCCCCCCTTCCCGAAGGGATTTTAGGAGTAGCGGTGCCAAGAGCCATTGCAAGTGCTCCTCAGCAGCGGCCCAGAAGGGTGATTTTCTTGGACTGGAAAGCAGAGGAGTTTCCCACATGGTAACTCGGTGCCTTTTGACTTACTATGTAAACATCCTCCAATTGAGCGCCCATCCTGCGGGGTCGGGAGCCGGGGCTGGCCGCCCGGGGCTTCCTGTGGAGGGCTGCGCTCCAAACTGCTCGGAACACTTGAAAAATAACTAAAGCCGTATCTCCATGGAGAAGCTCACACACAATTTAAATGGGAGATTTCATAAAGGGTTTGACACTCAAGTTTGTGTGGCTGGTGACTTCTTAATATTTAACCTCACAGAGAAACAGGATGCTGAACAAGCTGCTTAATATTAAGCATGATAAGCAATTAGTGCTTGTATCTAATAAATGTAAGTTGTGAAACTTAAAATGCCATTGGAGGTTGTTTTCTCTCCTGAGGTCCCAGGAAATCCAAGGGAGCCTCGGTGGCAGGGAGTCTCTTCCCAGGTCCTGGGGAGCCCAGCTCCAGTAGAAATCTCCCCTATTCAAATAATAATTAGACCTCTAAGTATTTTAGGGTACAGTCAGATCTGGGGTGAAGACACGGAGAGGCTAACAGAGTGCCCTGGTTAATACAGTTCCTGGCAGATTTAATGCCCAGGCAGCACTCGGCTCGGACACGGAGGGAAGGCGAGCTGTGAGCATCACCGCTGCAGCTTGTTTGGGTTTTTTTCTTTCCCTGGTAGTTATGCAATGAGAGCCTGATCCTACTTCTAGGGAAATGAACGAGAATGGTACCCAAACTTGCATGAGTGAAATGGATCAAGACCTTGATTTAAAAAAATAATAAAAAAGCATATGAAGCGAGACTCCCTCCCTCGGGCTGCCTTGTCTCAACTCCAGTGGGGGCTCATTAGAGAAATGAGGACAAAATCACTGTTGCTTTGACCACAGCTAACTCCTGCTGCTGATAAGATGCTTTTGTTTTGGGCTCACAGCTTTGTTCTGGTAGTGATGGAACTGGGCTGCTGATGCCCTTGGGAAAGGATCCCTTGTGGGGATTAGGTCTTGTTACGTGAAACTTCTTAGATATGATTCTTTGGTCAGTCATTTTCCCTTCATGTTCCCCCTCTGTTTGCACTCCCTCCCTCCTATCCTGGGGATATCTGACTGATAAGGCCTTAGGGTGTGCAGAGCTGAATTTCTTCCTACTTTTGTTAGGTGCTTTCAGATGATCCTGTGACCCACATGGGGAAGAGACAGGGAGAGAGGGGATTTTGTAGGATGAAGAAATGCAGCTTCTGGGCTGTTACTGTCCTCTCCCCTCCACCGTGCCTCTCCCCAGGCTGCCTCAGGCACATTAGGAGATGTACAGATTCTTCATGGAAATCAATCTTGTAGCTCATTTCGGCAGAGAGCTGGAGGGAAGTCCCTCGGGTGTGCAAGAGGAGAGTACCTGCTTTCCAGTACGTGCGGTGGGGGGGACTGTTTCCCATGGATGTGTGTGTCTCTAGGAACGAAGCCTGGCAGAGCTGTGGCGTCATGTGCGTGTGCTCGTGGGATGGGGGGGGGGCAGATGGTGGCAGTGGCTCCTGTACCGAGCACACGCTGTCCCAAGAGGTTTTCTAGGTTACATCATCCCAGTCCCTGAAAAGCTAGAAAGCCTCCCACCCCTCCTCCACAAATGCGAGAGGAAATAGCACCCTACTAATTTTAGGCAGTAATTTTAAGGAATAGGAAAAGTTCATAGGGTTTGGCATTTAGCTGTCTGTGCTGGAGGATAATCCATGAGAGGCTGATGGCAATCTCCGTTCTGCAGCAGGGGAAATCTGTAATGGGGCTTGGGTGGAGATAGTTGGCCGTTAGTAAAAGCTTGTGTCATCTATTCCAGCGTTTCTTCAGTATCACTGAACAGAAGAGTCTCCTAATCTGTTTTGCTATCATCAGGCTAGTCTAGCGTCTCTGCTTACAGTCTGCAGACTCAGCTTTCATGGTGATAACGACAGTGCAGAAAGTTGAACATGTCCATGTGTGCGTATGGAAACAGAGATGTTAGTGGTAAACTCTCAGGGGAAAGTACCATGTGTGTAGATATGCTGTCTAATGAAATATTAAAAAAATACCAGAAAAAAACCCAAATTGTACCACAAGAAGAAGTTATCTTTGCATACTTCAACTACATGTACTGTTTGGATAATATAATGAGTTATTTACTTAAACCAAATGCCGTTACCTTTACCCATATTGGAGAAGAGCCGTTGTCTGAAAATAATCACCTTTATTTCAGCGCAGGGACTTTCCCAGTACGAGCACAAGGGCAGATTCAGCTTTTTTTCCTGTGTGGGGACTTAAGAAGTATATGAGAGGGATTTCTTTTATGCATGCTATTGTATCATAGACATCTTTTAATATGACTTTACGGGAGCTGATTTTTAAATTACATATTTTTAGCACACATGTTTTTTTCCTAATAACAAACGATCTCCGAGGAAGTGCGTACTACGTTTACTTAACAGCAGATTTCTGCAGAAATACAAGAGAAAGCATTGCCTTGAAGATTAATGTTATGAACTGTGTGATGTGCTTTCTAATTGATTCTTTGGCTGTGCTTCCTACCATCATTCTGAAACCGCTACGAGATTTCAGGTGGGCTAAAATGTGTACTTTAAATTCAGTGCTTGATGAATTGATTAAGAAGGGCTTGGTACTTACGTAAACAGGTGCCTATGTTTAGATCTAGGATACTAACATCAGAGAGAGTCTCAAAAACACTGGTTAATTTTTCTTTAGCCTTCCCTGAATTAATCCTGAATACGAACCTCTTTGTAACTCTGATTGTTTTCTTTGATTTATTATTTTTTTTAACATTTGCAATTTTTCAATCCATTTGTACTTGTCAAATTTGATTCTATATATTCCTGGTGAAACAGATATTGTGATAAAGCATTATTTTTTTCTTAAAATGGTTAGCCTTACCATCTTCGAGCATTTAGGAGTCATGAGGATGCCCCCTAATAGCTAACTGTTAAATTGTGAGAACTGCAAAGGGAACAACTTTCCCCCCCCACCCCTTCATTTTATTTGCCTCCTGGCATGGTTGCCACCAGAGTACGTTTCTTAATGCAGGCTGAAAAAAGCTGCTTTCTGACCTTGCCTTGCAATTCTTAATTCATTTCTAACAAGGAGAGTTGGAAGAAGCTTTTGGAAAGGTCTCCTAATTTGGAGATCAGAGTTTAGACATCTCTTTCCATTTCATCAGCAACAGTGAGAACAAGACAATTACAAAATGCCACCATAAGTAAGTATTCCACCTCTGTTAGCATTGAGGTGAAGGGTTTTAAACAATTAGCATTCAGTGGCCTCAAATTTTAAAATAAGAAGCAAATACAGATTTCAAAACATGGAGAATTTTATGTTCCCCAAAGCTGGTCTGTTTTTCCTGTTGGTGTATCACCCGCTCACCTCTCCCTCTAAGCCTTGCAAAACCTGAGGTAGCTCTCACAGCTGCGAATTTTCTGTTTCCCATTTTTGCTTAGGAGGCTGCTGGTTGAGGACCAAGCTTTCTGGATTTGGCCAGGAATTTCTGGATGAAACGTTGGGAGCTTGGCGTGTTTTTTTTTTGTAACGTTGCATAAATACGGACTTATTGAAAGCAAAACTTAACAGATAAAGACAGATTTCTTTTTTTCTGCAGCAGCCCACTTCTGCATCTAGGCTGGGAGCCTGGGAGTTGGGAGTTGATGTGGTGTGGAAGGCAGACCAGAAGGCAGAATAACGGGTTTGCAGTTTTGGGGCTCTTTGCCAGGATCTCCTTCAGGGATCCTGAAAATTCATCTCGGGGTCCAAACACTAAAGCCCTGAAAATCCCTTCCTGTGTAGATCAGCCCCTCAATCTGGAGAAGAGGTGTTTTCCTAGCTTGGTATTTAAGGTGCCAGGATATGCTTCTGCATGCCTAGAATGCACCGTGATGGACAGATGGGACTCTGTGCGTGTAAAAAATGCTGGTTGCAGATGTGGCCTTATTTATAGATATGCAGGTTTATATACATATACGTGTTTCGTGTTCCTTTTCCCTAAATAAAAAGGGTGACTTCTTAGCCAGGCTCGTGGCTGACCCTGGGCATATATATATTACCCAGCCAATTGTGCATATATATGATGGTCCATGCTTTACAGGTAAACATGCCTGTGTTGCCTTCACATGTGCTGCTAACCCAAGTTTGGGCTAGTCGAAGGCAGAATGGAGGGTGCAGATGTGCTCCAGTGTGGAAAGAGTTGCTGAAGCAATGGAGCATCCCGTGCAAAGAGGAGGCAGAGAGCCCGGGTCTCCTCGCATTGTGCCTGCTGGAGTCCTCAGACTTGAGATCAAGCCTCTGTCTGCAGTGTTTCCGTGCACTAATACATGTTTAATAATTAATTAGCTTTGTGTTTTATGGTGGCCTAGAGAAAAGGATGCTTGTTTGCAAAAGTAATTCTTATGGAAATAGAAAAAACCTCTTAGAAATGGAAGGTACAATGTAAATTTTTTGAGGAAACCAAGAGCTTTAATTTCCTAGATTTCACTGTTGCGATTTTGTATTACTAAGATAAGAAAAAGTAAATTCCATGCAAATGCTAACTGTGCAACTACTGAGATTTCAATAGGTCATCTCACCATAATAGCAAATGCTTATGTTTCCAAGAGATAGTCTGAGCTGATATGTTTAAATTAAGGGGAAGAAGCAATTAACTAGCAGGAAAAATTTGATCCTGCTGTGGGAAGGCACACTGCTGGGTGATGATGGAGAGCGCTCTTTTCCAGAAAAGCCCTGGAAGAAAGTAACTGGGGAGACGGAGCAGCCGTCTGTGTTTGGAGGGATCCTTGTCGGCTCCTTACAGGTGGAGTCCAGGCATATCACTGGGCACAGACTAAGAAGTCCCATTTGCTCCTATTTACAGTCTAGAGAGATGTTAGTGGAATTAAGTGAGAGTTTTGCTGTGGTAGGAGAGAATTTGCCTCATATGTGGAAATACTGTATTTCTTTCAAAACAATGCTTTTTTGGTACGGAGTTTTGTTTGTTTTGTTTTGTTTTTTATTTTGCATTCTGCCTTGGATGCAGAAACAGCCCCAGGAGCAATCACTGTAACTGGCTAACTCAGAACAAAAAAAAAAAATCCCCCGTTACTTAAATGTGCTTGCTTGTGCACGTGAAAGCTGTAATCTATCAACAAGAAGAAGAATGTAAACCACAGGCTCAAGTACATCCCTAACCCAGTTTCTATAGAGCTCCTTCTCTATCAGAGACTCAAACCGACTGCTTGTTGGCGGTGAGTGTTCTGTTTGAGGTATGAAAATAATTGCCTTGTCAGATTTTCGTCGCATTTATTATTTGAGTGTAAAACAAGAAGGTCAGACTCCTCTACTATAGATCCCTGCTGTAATTGCTCTATTACTGTTTTGAATACATGGTGTAGTTCTGTTTCTTGGCAAAACACACACATTAAACATTACCTTTACAGATAAGTTTTGTTTTGTTTGCTGAGCTACAGCTCAGTAAACACAAGGATACCAAGTTCTGGGTATTTATAATTTTGTTTATATCATATTGCTTGAACTCATTGGTGAAATTGAACATGTGGTAGGGACCTAGGAAATGAGCTGTGCATAATTCTTTTTTCACTTGTTTTTTTGATGCTCCAGCTCAACTGGGGATGTTCAGTTATTTGTTTTCATTTAAATTGCGTTTAGTTTTTCCAGTGTCAAGGAGAGAAAAATACAAAGAAACAACATACAAAGAAGTGAACAGCATTTCCAGAAAGCTGTGATTCCGGCACACCAGAACTGATCATGGTGTGTATCTCCTGCAGTCTAGCCCCGAGCTCCTGCCTGTTGAAAGCTTGTTGCGGAGTGGTGTGAAGGCACCAGGGACAGCTTTCTGCTCCAAGAGGTAGCTCCAGGTCTGAGGGGCTTAAGCAGCTGAGGAGCATCAGTGTTCAAAGTGTGAATGCTGGGGAGTGCCGCCTGCTCCTTTTCCACCTTGCCAAAGCTGGTGGAGCAGGAACAGCTCACTCAGGTTCGTCTCTGCCAGAGGCTGCCTGCGCACCACCAGACCACAGCAACCTCCCACGCCAGCGTTTTCAGGATGGTGTAGCACCATGGAAGCCAGATGCTGCCAGTGGCCCCCTGACTTGTTTTCTAGAGCCCTTGCTCCAGAGAGTACTTGTGAGATGGGGCAACCACTGGTGGAGCAGCCACATGCTCTTTATTGACATTGTGTGTCAGGAAACAGCTTGTTGCCCTATACTGTATCTTCTAACTCAGGTCATGCTCCTTTTCCTACTTTTGTGAAATCCCTTCAAAGTGTTGTATGGAGTGACTTCAGCTCCCTGGGTTATTTCTCTCCTTTGTACACCTCTGTGTAAAATAATCATGATGGCACATGGAGATTTTTGTGCTGCAAAAAGAGGTTCAGGATTTGCACCGAGAGAGACAGGATTATTATAGGGGAAACAGGTCTCTTTCCATCATTTCAAGTCCACCAGTTCCTAAGCTATTTTGGACCTGAGCTGTGGAACTTAGAGTCAAAGGTGTCATTTTAACATCAGCACTAGATAAACAAAGATCATATGGTATCACCGTCCTGCTCTCAGCCTGAGATCTTCTTTCTTCTGCCCGGATAGCTTTCTTGCAGATGACTTTCAGGCTATTTCTGGACTCTGTACCATACGGATATATTTGTTGCCTGTATGTGTTTGAACTCTGGGATCCCTTATACTGTGGCTCTGTCTGGGGCCCTACTTGAAGCTCTCATTCCTCTGGGTCGGTTTTCCGTGTGTTGAGAGCAGTCTGGAGCTACTTCTAAGAGTCAATATGGGTATCTATTGCTATTACCTACACCAAAGTTGAGTTTGTCCCCAGACGTGTGGTTGCAGAGCTGTGCAGCAAAAAGATAACTGTTTTTGTAAGAGCACTCCTGTCTTGAAGACTTGGGTTTTGGCATCAGGCCAAATGAGCAGATCCTATTGCTGTGCCCACAACCAGACCCGGATGGTTTAGGTTACTGCAGATGAGGTAGAGCGTTTTGTTTCTAGCTTGGGAATTCAAATCCAGATTAAAACTCTAGACCAAAATAAATTGCCAATTCACTCTCAGCTCAAAGTTTTCCATTTGAGAGCCTGTGGCATCCTTGGCATTTGTTTATTAGCAGACAAACAGTCCCAGAGGCTGACTGTGCTGCTACGCTTGGCTCCTTCAGAAAAGCACTAAGGTGCATTGTGGGGTGCATGAATGTGTTCTCTTTTAGAACCAACCTTTATGTGAAGGTGGAAGATAGCCGCCTGTCCTCTCAGAAAATATGACCGGTGACAAGATGTAACACCCTGCCCACCCTTAGAAAATTTTTACTGTGACTGTACTGATGTAGTTAAAATGGGAAAACAAACCCAGTTGCAGCGCTGTTACTATCAATGTAGGAGTGCTAACATCTTTAACTCATTCCACATCGGAACAATATTAGCAGAAATTTCATTTAAACTAGAGCTTTTACCAGTAAGACCACACTGATTTTTAAAAAAAATAAAAATAACAAAACAAAACCAAACCAGCAACAAAAAGGGGGAAAAAAAAGCACGAGACTTCCTGGAATAGTTGTACTGGTAATACTTTACAGTGGAGCTAAGTAGAAGTTTGCATGTGACCCTTTCCCTCATCCATCTATGGAATTATTCCAATTAAAATTAATCCGTACAACTGAAATTTCAAATGCTTGTAATAAAGCACTTACTAAGTAGTTCCTGAAACATATGTAGAATTTCTTTGGTAGACAGTTTCAATTAGTAAGTCCTGAGAAATGTCCGTGCTCATGGAAGATTCTATGAGCTGGAAATCAAGCCAAAATGCTAAAATGAATGATAAATTCTGCCAGCTCTTATTAAAAAATTATACCTGGAAAACCCTCCTGTGCAGTTCTAGTCCGTAGCCTGGGTGGCTAGTTTCTGTGCAAGCTGTAGTAACAAACTCAGTGGTGTAGCTAATGGGTCTAAAATTTACCTTCGTTGTGTAATGCTATCCTAGTCGTCAGAATCCCGGTTGTTTGTTTTTTTTTTTTTCTTTCAACTTTTTCAAATAATTAAATGGGTCAGGTCTCTACAGGATGCTGGCTGCATGGTGGCTATAAATATTGCAGTGAGCAGCCCAGAGCTTCCATCCATCACTGGCCTCTGGTGGGAGGAAGCCAAACTGCTCAACTATTTGTCAAAGACAGGATTTCTCTAAGTAACCTGAAGCAGTCTGGTGTATTGCTCTTGCTGTAAATCAAGGCAAGCTCTACGTTTAACTCTCCTAAGTTCATTGAAAAAGCTAACCCTATACTACTGAAATGGAGATTTAATTTCAGCTCAGTGGTCCCAGGCTGTGCTTTGGGACAGAGAGCGCTGTTCCAGAGGGAGCCGAATTTGGTGTTGTGTTGTCTGAAATTCCACATGGCCACCACACGCAGTTTATCAGCCGTCATGAAATCCAATTTGGTCATGGATTTATGACAGTAGCTCGAAAGTCTAACTCAGCTGAATGCTGGCTGTGTTCAGCAAGTAGCAGGAACTTGGACCTAAAAAAGGAAATTGTGATCGGGCCCCATCTGACCATTTATGCACTGGGATTATAAACAAATAAACTAGGTAGTGATAGCTCTAGTTTACTCACTGAAGTACTGAACTGGGACGTAATGTTCTTTGTCTTGTATTACCTACCTTCTCAAACAAAACTTCTGTGTAAATGTTACATTCTTAACTTCTTTGTCCACAAAAAGCAAATGGAAAGAGTGACCTCAGTGTTTACATCAAACCGGTCGGCATGTGTGTCCCAGATACTCATGAGTGAACTAGATTATTTGCTTACCTGTTGAGTAGAACGGTAATATGTCAGAGGTGCTTTCTCCTAGAGTACAGAACCAAACTGTGGAAACCTGAAACCCAACAAATATATATTTTATTACTATTATTATTAAGTAGAGAAACTGATACTGTTATTAGGCAGGTGTTGGATATCAAACTAGAGCCAAACAGGTGAGTCTCTTCCTTGTATGGGTAGTAAAAGAGGTGGGATATCACCTCCCCTCTCCTAATGACAGGGGAACCTCCTTTCTGCCTACTCATTCTCTATGAAACACGTGTGAAACAAAGGAGTGATTCTGAAATCTGCTCTATGGGCGAACACTGTTGGTTACCGTGCAACACCAAGTTTAAGGCTTTTAGTTGCAGCCAAGATATGGTGAATAAACTATAACCATGGCTGGTGGGTTCCCATCGGTCCCACAAGGACCTTATACTTCCCTGTGTCAATTAATGTTAGAACTCTGTTTCAACTGGATTTAGTGAGTTAGAAGTTACTCTGAACCAAATGTAGGGCGGAGCTGTCAATTCTGCATTGGGGTGAAGAAGTATCAAAACTCAGAACTGGAACACCTTTGCAGGTTTGGAAAAAGCAGTTGTTAACATTGGTGGAATGACGGTTGTGGGTCAGGACATCATCTGAAGTTTGGTCTTCGCAGCATTTCTGTCTATTAATTTTTACATTAGCATTTAAACCCCAATACTTCACAGGCGAATGTACTTCTCTTAACTATAAAACTATTCCATTTCTCCTACAATTCAGATATAGCTCAGAGTAAAACGCAGAAGACAGAACAGCAAGTGGATATTTTTCCTCTTTCTTCTGATGTGGATTAAAGAATTCAATTTCATTCTGTAAAATCCCTTTTTTTTCCCCTTCTAACTGAACATATTTTATTCACATACAATATGTTGTACCTTGTTAGGGAAACCAGTATTCCAGGCTCTAAAGGCTGAAACATGCTGAGTGATTAATTAAAAACCTACGTTTGTTGCTGCTTGACTGATGTAATAAAAGCAAGACAACATATTAGCACACGCTGGATTGACCACAATTTCTGCCTCCAATAAACTTCTGTCATTTATTAATTGGCAGTAACAAACAGTAAAAAGACTTATTTCACAGCTGCCTGAAAGGTCAATGAGGTAGGTCCTGGGAGGAAGGGGAAGAGGTGGTGGTGCTATTTTCTTTCCTTTCTTATTGTTATTCCTAGCATCGAGGCAGATTTGGGTCATCCTTTTTCCTCCATCTAATATGGAGCTCTTGAACCCACTCAGAGCAGTTAGTCTCAGTTCTGAAGTGACGATTGTACTGCAGTATACTGGAGCTGAGAGGATCTGTCTCCAGTTCGTGCTGGTACAAGCAGTGGAAGAATTTGCCTCTGACCTGGTCTTGTGATGGTGGGGATTAAAGTCCATGACTTTCTCTTAGCAGCGTCAAGCAACTTTACAAAAATAAGGAAAACAGCAGTGTCCCAAAATTTCTCTTTCCCTTGGCCTCACTGAAAATGTTTTTCTTAAAGCTTCCTTGCCCTTCTCTTCTTAAGCCTACTATCTTAAGGTTAAAAGAAAACCAAGACAGAAGCAACGGCATGCCCCGCCCCCCGTATTTTAATGTCACAGTTTTGTTTCTAATTGTTAGCCATAAGCTTCTCTCCCGTAGAACACATACTTTTCTCCAGGACTCGACTGCTTCTCTGGGAACTGGAAGACTTGTTCAGTGTGGTCTAACAGAAACCTCCCTGTGAAGCACTTCCTGTCAGTGGGCTATTGCGTGGCAGCCTGGCATTAAACAGACATGGAGAATAAAGAAAAGAGTAAAAGTTTTGAATAGACAGAGCACTACAAATCTTCCTTAAGTGTTGGTAAGGGCTAGCATCTTTGCATTAGTGCAATTCACCTTTTCTGTGCTTTCTTGAGTAGCTCTTGTCAGTAACCAACTAATTTTGGTCTAAGCTGCTTTTATAGCACTACTTCATCAGAGCTTGAGTTCATGAGGTTCCTTTTAGGTGCTACATTAGCTGAGCAGTTGCACACATGTTTTTGTCCTACACACTCTGCTACATGGACATAGATTTAAAAATAATGCCGAAGTGCTCTGCTGAAATGTCAGTGAGCAGCCGTGTCTTGCTCCCTCTCCATCCTTAAGATACAAGTACCAGTAATTTTTGGCTGGGGCACGCTACGTCTTAATGCTGTTTTAAAAATAGCAAACTTTATCTCATGGCTTTTATCTCAATGTTTTTAGAGTTGACATGACACCGGGTTCCGGTGTGACAATAGTAGTTAACCTGTTTGATTACACGCTTAAAAGGAGAGCCGAGCTGTAGATCAGGAATGAGGCAGAGCGGCCGTTGGTAGCAGTGCTAATTGCTGTCAGCAGTATTGATCCAGCTTACTTAGAAATGTACCATGGTCACTTAAATTTGCAGACTATAACTAAATCAAGCTGTTTCTTATAATATGAGTTTACCCTAAAGCAGATGTACTGATATGAAGAAGAGACTTCCATCATGTATTATGTAAACATATTAAAATATTTACCCAATATCTGTTGCTAATGAGGTACCTGATTACATACATATATATTATATGTGTAGATATATCCATTAATGTATGTTGACAATGGCACTTGGCATTTTATAGTTATAGCACAGTCTATAGTGCTGTGCAAACATAATTAAATGAATCCTATCAATAAATAAAATAAGTAAACAAGTAATTATTAGACTGCGCCATTTCACATGCAAGGCAACTGAAATAAGAATATTACAGCTGCAATTGCCTGAGATTCTTGCAACCTTAGTAGGTGCTGGCGTCCTGAAGATGCTGAAACTCATGTCTTGTGAGTATTAGTCCTGGCTCTGTCCTACAGCAGAATGCTACCGTGTGAAGCAAAAGCAGAGAGGGGAAAAAGCAAATGAAATGGTCCTGGATAGAATGATCTTGGTGAGAAGGTTATTTGAGGTGTGAAAGCTTTCACAGAATATTATCACCCTGAGAGATGCTTTGAAAACAGAGCCTTGAAAGAGTGGTGGGATACCCAGAGGAGCCCCATTGCTCCAAGCAGGAGACAGGCACTCGGAGCAAAGGTTTTGTTTGCCTTTAGTAATTAAATGTAGAATCAGCAAAACCATATTTGGGGTGCCATCCTTTTTTTCCCTGTATTCTTAGAGCATTGACTGTCACAGGCTAAATGAACTACAGTTAATTAACTCAGTCAAGTACTGAGCAGCTTTCTGGCTTATGTCACTTACACTGCAGAGTTGTGGAGACCTTCAAGTCACTACTAACATGAGAAATTAGGGAAGTTAAGTCTAGGGGCAAGTGCCCCTAAAGAATGTCTGGAATCTAATTTCTGTTTGTCTTTTTCTGGTTTTTTTTTTTGAGGGGGATTCTTGGGGAGGTCTTTGGGGTTTTGTGTTTTGTTTTGTTTTGTTTTTTAACACGATGAGTAAAAGTCTCCCAAATTGTGGAGAAAAATCATTTTGTGCTACTGATTCCTGTTTTAAGAAAATTTAATTGATTCACTCTGATGGAATCGTATTTATTTTATTTTCTAAATGATGTGTATGTTTATCGGTTGCGTGTGTGGCTGTTATGGAGCCGCGTAGTTGAAGGATTGGAGGGGGCTGTCTCATTTTCCCAGTGGCCGTTTGTTGTTGCTAAAAATGACAGCACAATTGTCAGATGCTCACAGTGACTTTTCTGGGTGCTGAGCTCCAGGATCCTTCCTGGTGCCCAGGGCTTGGCTGAGGTGCTCTTCTTGCAGGATCCTCAACAAGAGGACATAATGACGATTGCTAAGCCTCCCCTTCATGGCTGTCAGCCAAACAGCAACAATCACCTACTCCAGGTGATGATGATCTGGATTAATCCAGACAGTCCAATGCAAGTGCTAGTGTATTATAAGCAAGAACATTCTCCTCCAAATCTGGAAAGTATCCTGCTTTCAACAGTGCACGTGGTAGAATCGATAATGGGTTTTATGGTTACTGGGGAGTAACGGATAAAACTCTCTAAAATGCCCAGATCCATTCACATGAACTAGAATAACTCTTTTAAAAGCCTCAAATGGCTTCTTCAATTCACTGATAAAACTATCAACAAATCCACAATCTTGTCGCTGATGACTTATATGACTGTTACATGCTTGCAGGATGAAGCTCTTCAGTGACAAAGTTAACAGCGATATAAATACAGTAAAACATTAAACCTGTATTATTCATTCAATTGCAAATCAAATTGCAAATACTGCAAACTTGAAACCAAACTAATGGAGCAGTGTTTTATAAGTGCTTGGAAGCACTGTGTGTGATAACGTAAGAACAAAACTGATGAGAAAATGAGAACTAGAGATTTAACATCAGAATTGACCTACCTGAACGTGGACAGATGTGCTCCTCTTATAGTCTCTGGAGTGAAAGAGGTGCTCCTGGGGCTCAGTTCTGCTCATTTTAACATGGCCGCCTAAAATAGGTCAGATGAATAATGCTCTGAAAGTGCCTCTTTTTTTTTTTTTTTTTGGCATGAATTGTATGGGGAGCTCAGATGAATTCCACAGGGACAGACTGGACGTGTAAGTGTAATAACAGTCCACAGCTGGTTCCATTTCTTCCATTTACTTCCCTGTATTTACTGAACTCCTCATGTCCAGCTGTTGAGAAGACTGTTTAACCTTGTGGTTGCTGCATGCAAGAGGGACTGGACAAAAGGCTTTATTTTATCCTTTTGGATAAAATAAAATCCAAAGGCATATATTCTGCAAAGTCTTTGGATATCACATTTGACTCTACGCTGTTTCTAGAGGAAAAGACATTTCACTGTGGGGGTGAGGGAACCTTTCAGAAACCGTTGGAAACTACTTCTGCTGGCTTGAGGGAGACTGAACAGAACTTTTTAAGCAAGGTTGCCACATTCTTACAGGATAACCAATATCTAAATAACAATGGGAGGTAACCTTTATACCGTGCATATCACAATATTTCCATTGGCTTCTGGAAAAAAGGAAGAACTAATAGATCAATGATCTCTCAACCAAGTAGTCACAGTCCTTTCTTATTATCACCACCTGTTGCTGATTCCCGTAAGAGGTGGTTAGAGGTGCATATGAAACAGCTGAAAACATATGTAAGTATCTAAATCAGGCATTTCTGAATTATTTTGTAGGAGAAATGTACTGTGTGTTAATCGGTTGATTTCACAAGGATCGTCTTAAGATGAGATTTACATTTTGGGAGTGTGGAAGCTACGGCTAACACCTCCATCTGCCAGATTTGCCAAGACAAGCAGATTAGGCTTTGGTGGAGGCAGCTAAACAAGACACAGGTGCAATGAGAAACGTGCCAGGCAGACTGAGTCATAGCACTCCGACCTGGACCTGACTGTGCCAGTCTTCAGGGCTGTTTGCGTGGATCTTTGCGCTGAGCCTTCGGAGTAATTATAGCACGCTAATGAGAAAGTGTGAAATCCTTGTCGGGGGCCTTGGGGACACAGTGGACTGGATTCCACGTTGGGTAAGCTCTGGCGCAGCTTTAGTCCTCTGTGCTATTTCACATTTCTCCACCAACATTTGAATTAATCCTTTCTTGTTTGTGCTTTATTCTGTGTTATTTGGTGACTGGGGCTGCCTGTGTTTCTAGCTGCCTCTACTCTTACGTGGCCCTCGTCACTGTAGTGAGTGAGTGAGCGCCTTTGACTTCAGACTTGGCTCCCGTCTGTGTATTTAAAAGTAAAACGATTTCTAATGCTGATTGGGGTGAGGGAAAATGAGAGAAAGAGACTTTAAAAATTCATATTGAATATTTATAAGCATCCTTAGTGCATTTGGTGAAACTGGGATGAAAAGGTTTCTAAAAGGTTTCTAATTTCTGCTGGGAGGCACTTTGTTGTGCTTCAACTATAATGGCAACCGAAGGAGTGAGGCCTGTGGAGGCTCCAAATACATTTACTCCTGCCAGGTTTAGGTCGTATTTTCTGTTGGTGTAATTACTGAGCAGTAATGGGATGAAAGAGCTCACCTGTGCAGATTTATAGCCCCTTTTAAAGTCAGGAGCTGTGCTTGGGCTCTGTGGGGGAGACATGCTTTGTGTTAAAGTATACTTTATTTTAAAAAAAAAAAAAATCTTTTAAAAATTTCTTTTTAATTTGCAGGATGGATATTGTTTGTTTTTTTTCCTCAGAGCAGACAAAGGATTTCTTTAGCACCAGTGTTTGGTTGAACCCTTGCATGCCTGGCCGTGTATTCATCCTAAGGCAGGCAAGGAGCCCTGAGGACGAATCTTATTCACTGACAGATCCATTTATGCCGATTTTGGTGACAATCCAAAAAGGCAACCCTGGGGTAACTTGTTATAAATCATCCTTTGCTTGTATTTTTAAATTATTTTGCTCAAAAGAAAGTGATTACAGACTGTTGTGTCCACTGGTAACTTGGGAGAGGAACCTTAACAATAGGTTCAAGTGCACCGTTTTTGGAATATTACCATATCAGGGAGAAGTCGTTGGAAATGATGCACAAAAGCTAGCAGTGTACTCACTGAAGGGGTGCTGTGTTACATGGTACAGCATGAAAGGCTGCACGGGAAGACTGGGCAGAGATCAGTCCCATTAAAATAGGAGGGGGCCATCCAATCTGTTCTTAAGCATTCTGTAAGCACCTTAATTTGCCTGTGAGATGTATGCAGAACAGATAGAGCTCTGAAATGAGTCAGTAAAATTTAATGTTAAAGATAAGCCTGGGAACTGAGGTTCCTCTTTATTTTTCTGTTGTATTTGTTACCTCTTAAAACCAGTGACAGGCTGTGAATGGTGGACCTCTTGCGGAGAGCCAGGTAAAGTACTGATACCACTGGCAGCTTTATTAAACATATTTTTAATTATTCTAGCCTTTATTTCAGCTTTGTAGTACCTTTGCTGCAGATAGGCTCTTCTGGTCAGATGACGCTGATGCTCTTACAGTGGTTTTCAGTGTTAATTCTGCCCAAGGTGGCCCCAGAGCTGCTGTGTTAGAATGAGGAGCAGTGTCTGAGTTTAGTCTTTCTGTGGCTTCTTTTCTTTAAACCCCTGCACTACTTTGGAGCAGATTCTGATGCCCTTTGCTTTCAGACAGGCAAAACTACATCTGGTGTCACTGGGTGTATTGTCCAAGGCGAGACTGCAAAAGAAGTGCAGTTTGATTTTTTTCCTCTCTCAAGTAGACAAAATAGGATGGGAGCCATCGTCTCCAAGGGAACCGTGTGTGCAGCCCCATCCTAGATCCAGGTGCCTGTGAGGAGCAAGGTGCCTTTTACCTGATTTTTCCTTCTTGGAGCAGATCAGTAGTTGAGGGCTCAGCAGTGGACCATGTTGTCTTTTTCCTGCTTCTTTCTGTACCGAATGGTACATCCCAGCCACTGCTTTCTAGATAAACCTCTTCCATTGAAAGAGTTTTTTCTTTCCTCCATTTAGTTGAACACCGAATTTTTAAAAGCTATTTTCTGGTCCGCATCCTTTTCAGGAAGGAGGTTAAGCTGGATTTCATCTTTACTTTAGATAATGTTGTTAATAACCACAAAGAGGTTGCAAATCTGAAGAAAAGGAGGAGACAAGTGCACATATAAGGTTTTGCTCTACTTGCTGTGTTTTATTTGTGATTTTGGTTTTGTTTGTTTGTGTTTTTCACCAGTAATTTTATACAAATATTGCAAGTAATGACGTGCACGTAATTCCTGAGATTCTCAGAGTCCTACTTTGTATTGAACCACATTTATACATCAAGGCAATAGTAGATACTTTTCTTACTCTAAATAATCCTCCTCCCTTGAATATTCAACTGCTTTCCAGTTATTAGTTATCTTACATAATCGCTAATTTTTCTCTGAGGGCAGGAAGCTTTGCTTCTGTCTTACAAAAAGAACCTGAGCCACCAGGCCGAGCGCATTATTTCCTTGTGTTACAGGCACAGCCTGCTGCTGCCAAAATAGGAATTGTACTTAAATAAGATTCTAGCTTTGCAGCGAGAATATTCCAGAGGAGCTACTGCTGGTGACGCTTTGGAGTTTTTTGTGTGCAGGAGCTCTTCTGTTTTCATTTCACCTTATTACATGCACTGTTCGTTTTGCTATTTGCTCTTTTGCTCTAGCTCCAAATTGGAGTGGATCTCCTGGAGAAGCGAATAGCGGGAATATAAACCCTGCTGGGAGCTACCTGTGTCCTGCCAGTTGGTCGCTGCAGAGGAGTCACTGACTCAGTAGCAGGAGCTCATCAAAACTGGAATGCTTCAGGGATTGCTTGTGGTATTCACAGATCTCAATGCAAAATCCTCATCAAAGCGTGTGATGTTTTAGGCCCTTTTCTGGCATCTACATTCTGTCTGTACATTCCTTAATTTTAAGGATTTACTGAAGAGTTTAGATTCTTCCTGCAAATTGCTTGGTTTCTGCTCTTAATTATCCACAATCCATGGTGTTTGATCATGTCATATTCCAGGTGTTGCCTCACTTAGCTGCTTTCTTGTCTTGTCCTCCCCAATTTCATTGAATGAGTGTGAAAACCTTGTGAACTGGTAAAATATCCGAGTTCCTTGGTGATTATGGCGATATCTGTGGAAAGAGTGGAATAGTCTCAGTCAAACTTACTCGTGACTTTGTCCATAAATCTGGTCATTGTTGTACTAGTTGCAATTGCTTTTGCTTATGGTCAGGCTTGAGTACGCCAGCTTTAAAAGTTTACTATATAATATATTGCTTCATTTGAAGTGTCGCTAGAAACTAACCCTTCACAGAAAACGAACAGTGAATATGTGTGATATGTTTCCAGATATCCCCAAAATTGCTGAGAGTCTTCCTTAATGGAGGAACATCAAGATCAATATTTGACTGGAATTGATTTGAATGGTTCATACTGAGATATAAAAAGAAGGAAAATAGCCTGATTTCACTGAGAGAATTAGAGGGGTAATTGGACCACAGCTTGCGATGGATGGTAATGGTTAGCATGGCGAGATGGATTTCAAGCTGTAACTGATCTTGCTGTTTAGGCTTTTTTCCCTGCATGTTTTTGAGAGTAACGTGTCTGACATGGGGGAAGGCCTGTTTCCTGGACAGTCAGATCTATTGCCAAACTCTGGATTATGGAAATACCCGATTACCCAGTTGTTGAAGATGCCAGTATAGGCTTTTGAAAAATAAATCTGCATTTTCAAATAGGACCTAAACCCAGATGGAATTTGAGCCTTAAGAGCTGTGGCTCTGAGGATGGATATGAGGTGTAGGAGACTTCTGTTGCCACTGCCATGAGCTTTTGTAGCCTCATTTCCCCTTCTGCCTGAGCTGTTGTGTTCTTTGCTTGTATGGAACTGATGCAAAATACTCTGGTTATTTACCCAGAAAAGCTCACCAGCCAGCCCCACAAATCAGCTCCAAGGGACCATAATGTTTTTGATGAAGTCTCCTTAACCTTTTATATACACTTAAAAGGAGGTCTTTTTATCAGAACGAGATGCTTTGATTTATTTATTTTTTTAAAAGCTACGTTGCATTAATGTATTATGTATCATACACTATGGAATTTTAAAAGTGAAAATGAATTGCTTTGATTTCATTGATATTAAATGTTTCAATTAAGATAAAAAAAGGAATTTGTAGGAAAAAAAAAAAAAGCTCAGATATTAATTTTTGAATGTGACCAAATTCTAAACTTTCAGAATTCACCGAGTCTTCCATTTCCACACCATTCCGCATGTATGCCAAAATATATTTGTGGAACCGCACCAGATGTAGTGATAGATTTAATGAAACAGGAGATAATTTCATAGAAGGAAAATTATATTTGTGAACTGCGTATACCTGTACACAGTAGCAGAATCTGTTTTATGGCAGTAAGATCCTGCTCCCCTTATTCAACCCAGGTTTTCACAATGAATATTCTATCTAGATGTCAGTCTCAGTTTTTCAGTAAAGAACTTTGAACTCCTGCTAAGAGGTTTATGTTATCATGAAGTATAGATAATAAAAAGGAGAGGAACAGGGCTGTCATGGCTGTTCTGGAATATCTCTTTTAAGTAGTTACTTTGCATGCAGGGCTAACCTTTGAAGTTGAAATGTTCACAGCATTAACATATAACTTCCAAACAAGAAACACCCACCCTCACCCCCCTTTTTTTTTTTAAACTTTTACAAAGAGAAACTTAGTTTAAAAATACACAGTTACTTGCTTAAAGATTCAACTGGAATCTCCCTTTTTAAGCTGGAATAGGGAAAAAGCTGTAGAATTTGAGATGCAAATGGAGCTTCGTAATTGACTGCTAGAAGTGAGATGCTGTTCTCCTAACAGCAAGTCTTTTAGCCTTCTTAAAGCTAAGTGTCTACTGGCCTTCCAGTCACTCTCTGCCAGTCTTGTGGAGAGAGATGCCTTTAATAATGGCCATGCATCTGCCTTTGCTGGGGCTGGAAAGCCCTTGGGAGGTGTTTGCTTGCTGCCTAAATGTCTTAAACAGGAAAGCTGTACAAGACCGCTCCCCCCCGCCCCCCGGACACTGTGAGCTGTCTGTTTTCTTAATATTCTTCTTCTTACATTCCATTTCCTGGTTTTCAGAAGACATTCCAAATACCATATTTTTCAGAGAGTGGAAATTGCTCTGCTTTCTCTTTACTGCTTACGGCATCAGTTCGGGTGCGTTATAATGGCTCAGAAAAGCACTTGTGTAATGCCTTATTGCTGAAGGATGGTTTGTGGTAGTTTCAAATCATTTGCAGTTCATTTTGTTCTTTTATTCTGGCTTTTTCATGAAATAGGAAATAATCCTGATGTGATTTGGGAAGCCCTTCAGAAATACTGGCACTGTTGACCTTAAACATGAGGTGAGAATAGTACCAAGTGTATACAAGTGAAGTTACACGTTGTAAACCTGTAGCACATAACTCTAATGCTGCTGGGCATGCTTTTCAAAAGTAACTGCGAAGTGACATTCTCAGGAATGATTTGGGCCCCTTGGCATTACTCTTCACAAGTCTTGTTGTAGACTCCTGATCACTTCACAAGTAGAAGTTTTCCCTGTCATCCTTACTAGTGGCCAATAGCTCCATGACTCTTTTTTTTCCTCTCTCTCTCTTCCTCAGCTCCCTTTTTTAGATACTGGATACTTCTTTTATCACAATGGCATTGCCAGGGCCAGGAGAAGACGCAGTCTTCAACACAAGCTTCATCTGGAAAAGGATTCCAGGGTAAGTGTTTCATCATTATGTGCACCTACCGTGTTTTCTTTGTGACACAGACTATTTTTTATGAGATCAGGGTGACAGTCAAATCTGTGGTTATGGCTACGATTTTTACCCTGTGCTTGTTTCAAGCTTGGTGACTGCCTTATGCACACACCTCCCAAACAACTACTATTTCACTACTACAAATAGTCTTACATTCTCTGAGATTTATCCTCTCTCCAGTAAGATTCAGTGATGCCATACTGTCCTGGTTTGAGGTAACTGACATGTTACATGTCTCCAGGACATGTCAGTGGCCGTCCGAGGTACATCCCATAGTTGTCCCCTGGCACACATCCTGCTAGTCTGTGGCTCATCCAGCCCAGAATACCTTGTGGTGTGAATGGTGGCATTTTCTCTGCAGTCACACTGGGAATTTTTCTCAGGGAATGCTGCACACCACAGATGCTAAGAAACTGTATGCTGTCAGACTTCATCATTTCTTTTAGAGGCTTGTGCTCGCAGTCTGCAAACGATGTGCTTGGTTTTCAGAAGCATAAGGCCCTCAGACAGGAGGAAAAAGCCCCTTTTGCAGAAGGCTATAAGCTGGCACTAGCAAATTCTTTTTTCTTTTCTTTTATTCAGAGTTCTTACACCACTATAATACTGGGCTGGAGTGGGGCCAGGTGACACAAAAAGTATATTTACTGCCCAAAGAAAGTAGATAAGCCTGAGGAATGGTATCATGACAGCAAATAGGTTATTTTTTTTAATCCTTCAGTAGGCTTTAAGCTCTCTGCACTGTGAGCAAAAAGGAGGGGGGAACAATTCTATTGCAGACAGAATTTTATTGACAGATATTATATGGTATTGGAACACCTATGAAAAACTGAGTAGGAAGACAAGAAAAACAGGTTAAATAAGGTTGTAATTGTTGTTGTGACACCAGAGCAAGCAAGATCTGATGAAATTCCCAGCTTAATTTTCCTACTTCTGCAGAAATTTCAAGTGGTTCAGGGCCCAGGTCCAGCTGGGACGCACATGGCTGGTCGCTCCTGTGGCTGGGAGCCATGTGAGTGAACCACACAGGTTCCAGGTGCTGCCTGTCCCTGCCACTTCATCCTGAGATGCTGAGAGCTGGCAGGTTCCCTGGGGCTATTGCTGGTCTTCCAGTGCTCTGAGGTACCTCTTCCTGCCCCTCATCTCTAAAGCGGGTACCAGGTACAGGTGGGGGCTGATGAGAGAGAGACCCATTCAAGCTGCCTTGAGTGGAGTTTCTCAGGCTTCCCTTGTTTTGTTTACCAAGCAGGGGTCAGAAAGTGAATGGTTCAAAAACCATCTACAGTTAGGGAATACTAAGCAGATCTTCTGAGAGGTGTCTTTGATTTCCCTGAACCACCCAATCTTGTTAAAAGCCGCTTCAGAAAAAGCATACAATTGAGTAAGTACGTTGCAAGATAGTGACTGAGTACAGTCACTGTGCAGGTGACACTGTATTGGAAATAAATATTCTGTAAGCCTCTGAAAATGTTACGAATATCTATGATATTTGTATGAATCCACCAGTTCTCATGGCAGCCTTGGTATTATGTGGCTGAGCATTCCCATAATCGTTCCAGACTGGCTTTTGCATTGACTACCTCTTAGAGTGTCTGCAGTGCTATTAAGAACAGCTTAAATGAGTCTGCCTTCTCGTTCAGAGATGTTCTCTTTTGCAGTCATCTGATATTTGTGGTCTCTAGACTCGTAGTTGGCTTCTGTCACGCGCACTCAAATCTCATTTTTGCTGTTAATCTCCACTTCTTCCTGATGCTGCATGC